>NC_133414.1:51305000-51930000 GCF_049350105.2 Macaca mulatta
ATAAATTAAACACTGATGCAAAAATCCTAAAAAAATTTTAGCAAATAGAATTCAACAACACATCAAAAAGATTATACATAATGATTAAGTGGGATTATTCCCTGGTGTGCAAGCCTGGTTTAACATATGCAAATCAATGTGATATATCACATTAACAAAATAAAATGTAAAACCACATGGTCACCTCAATTGATGCAAAAAAAGCATTTAACAAAGTTCAGCAACATTTCTTCATAAAACCTCTTAATAGTTTATGTATAGAAGGAAAGTTTCTCAACATAATAAAGACCATTTATAAAAAACCCACAGTCTACATCATAGTTAGTGGGGAACAACTGAAAACTTTTCCACTAAGATTGAGTACAAGATAGAGATGCCCAGTCTTGTCACTTGTATTCAACATAGTACTAGCAAGAGCAATCAGATGAGAAAAAAAAAAAAGGCAACTAAATTAAAGAAGTAAAATTATCTCTATTTGCAGATGACAAGATCCTTTATCTAAAAAACCCCAAGGATTCCACAAAAAAACTGTGAGAACTACTAAATTGATTCAGTTAAGCTGCAAGGTATAAACTCAACATATAAAAATCAGTCGCATTTCCATATACAAATAACCTAGTTGACAAAGAAATCAAGAAAATAATCTCATTTACAACAGCATCAAAGAAAAACAAAAACTTAGGAATAAATTTAACCAAGAAGGTGAAAGATGTGTACACTTGAAAACCATAAAACATTGATGAAAGAAATTTAGACATGAACAAATGGAAATATATCCTATGTTCATGGTCAGAAGAATTAATATTGTTAAAATGTTCACACTGCCCAAAGCAAATATACAGATTTAAAACAATTCTCATCAAAGTTCTGATGGCATTCTTCACAGAAAAGAAAAACACAATTCTGGCCGGATGTGGTGGTTCACACCTGTAATCCCAGCACTTTGGGAGGCCGAGGCAGGTGAATCATGAGGTCAGGACTTGGAGACCAGCCTGGCCAACATAGTGAAACCCTGTCTCTACTAAAACCACAAAAATTAGCCAGACATGGTGGCACGTGCCTGTAGTCTCAGCTACCCGGGGGACTGAGGCAGGAGAATTGCTTGAATCCAGGAGGTGGAGGTTGCAGTGAGCCAAGATCGTGCCACTGCACTCCAGCTTGGGTGACAGAGTGAGACTTCATCTCAAAAAAACAGAAAAAACAATCCTGAAACTCATATGGAACCATAACAAATCCCAAACAGCCAACAGATTACTGTTAGAGAAAAAGTTGGAGACATCACATCTCCTGATTTAAAATTGTATTACAAAACTATAGTAATCAAAACAGTATGGTACTGGCATAAAAACAAACAAACAAAAAATAGACCAATGGAACAGAACAGAGACTTTTGAAATAAAGGTCATATACTGCCAACTAATTTTTGACAAGGGCAAATAAGACAACACAATGGAAAAAAAGATATTCTCTTCAATAATAGTGCTGGGAAAACTGGATTTTCACATGCAAAAGAATAAAATTGGACCCTGATCATACACCACACACAAAACTTAACTCAAAACAGATGCAAGACCTAAAGAAGACCTGAAACCATAAAACTCCTAGAAGAAAACATAGGGGGAAAGCCTCTTGATATTGGCCTTAGCAATAATTTTTTGGATATTGCACCAGAAGCCAGGCTAACGCAAACATAAACAAGGAGGACTGCATCAAGCTAAAAAGCTTCTGCACAGCGAAAGAAACAACCAATAAAATGAAAAGGGAACCTACAGACTGGAAGAAATATTTGCAAATCACATATCTGATAAAGTGTTAATATCCAAAAATCAGTAAAGAACTCTTACAACTTACGAGCAGAAAAACAACCCAGTTGAAAAATGGGCCAAATAGGAAATGACCAATAGTAAATGGGGAGACATACATTAAAATAATACAAACTAGCAGACATGCAGGATGAAAAACTTAAAGATCTAATGTACAACATGAGGGCTATAGTTAATAAAAATGTGTTGTCTTTGGGATTTTTGTTAAATAAGATTTTAGCTGTTCCTGTCAAACACAAAAAAATGAAACTATGTGAGATGGTAGATACATTAATTTGCTTCACTGTAGTAACCAGTTTACTATATGCATCCTTTAAGATCATGTGGTCAACCTCAAATATATAAAATAAATTTTATTTTAAAAAAGAAAAGTTTGTCTTCAATCCAGAAAGAAC
Organism: Macaca mulatta; assembly: GCF_049350105.2. NCBI lineage: Eukaryota > Metazoa > Chordata > Mammalia > Primates > Cercopithecidae > Macaca > Macaca mulatta. Next base: position 51,307,219 of record NC_133414.1, read on the forward strand.
CACTATTACCATTTTTTGGTGTTCCGTTACAAAATATTCCGTGAATATACAACTGTTCAATCAAATTTAACATTAGACTTTATACTTGAACATTCAAAGCATGTAAGAAATTATAGAAAAGTGTCTGTGTGACTCCCTGTCTGCAGGGCACAGACTGCATCTCCACTAACACACACGCGACCGGTACCTTACACAGAGAGTCCTTGTTCGCCTTTAGTCTGACTCCATGGGTAAGCCCGAGTTGGCTGGTGGTCCACATTCCTGACCAGGTGTCTTTCTCACCCACTGGGTTTCAACAAAGATGCTACTGGGTTATAGAAGGCTGGGATGGAAACAGGATACCAAGTTTGCATGAAGACAATATCTGAAAAGAGAGGTAATTTACTTTAACGTTTTCAAAAGGAGATTCATATCCATATTGTGAAGAAACAAAGAACAAAACTTTCACTCCAAACTTCTCTGCCTGGCTGCAAAGTATTTGAAGGGAAAGCTCGCTAAGAAACTATTCTCATAGATCACAGAACTGTTACTGGGTGTGGCCAGGAGACTGCAGACACAAGGCGAATGGGCACACCGCATAAGACTGGGAGATCTAAGGCTGGAGCTGATCAACTCTCTAGAGACCTGACTCCAGCCTCTCGTTACACTGGCTAGAAGTCAAGCATGAATGGTAACACCCTGCCCTGAACACTACTCAGGACACTCACCACTCATCAGCAGCTTATCCTGAAAGCTGGCCCGGAAAGCTCCTTCTGGAGCTCAGAGCGCTTTCTTGATCTGCCCCCTTATCCCACTGACAGTTCGAATCACAGCACCTTCAAATTTGGCTACTTCCAAGGCAGAATTAAACATTCCCTACAGGTATAGCAAGATAAAAACACACACAAAATCATATACTTTATGCTTTACTTCTTCCCTCAAACATATATCCTTGGTTAAAGAAAAAAAACAACTCACTGAAGGGTGATACAATAATCAAAATGTATTTGCCCCTGAAAGTAGAATTACTACCTCAAAAATACAACCCTTTCATTTCCCCCAAAATAATCATGTGGGTTCATGGGCATGCTCATCACCGCTGTCTGTGTGGAAGAGAAGATCGAAGAGGGATTTACTGGACTGAACTGGCCTAGGCAGCCTTTGCTGGCGTCTCTCAGACTGGACTGCCGCTCAGATCCTTTTACTCAGGTGCATACAACTTAGAACATGAAAACAGTAAGATAAACGCCGGTGGTATTATTACCTTATATTGCAAGAACAATTTTATGATCTTCCTAACTCTGTGTTTCTAATGGAAACATCCCCACTAATGAAATTGTCAATAAATGCTGCTCAAACCACCCTCCCCAAATACTGAAAAACAGTACATCTGTTTCTCTGTACCCTTGCCAAGTTGTCTGCAAATGCTTTGTCGATTTTTCTGCTGAATGGGTAGACAAACTTGTGATTTTTTTTTCCTTTGTTAACACAAATTTAAAAAGTAGGAAACAAAACCCAGTGGATAAAATGACATATTTTCAATATGACTTCTGTGGCAGTCTCACATGGAAGTCATGAGTAACAGCCTCAAAAATAGCTGTTTTACTACTGCTTTCTTCGGCACAGTTAAGTAACAGAATATAAAGGAACAAACAAAATATGAAGTTTATAAAAGATTTCAAATACTTTTCTAAAAACATGAGGCCCATATTTTAGAGGTATTTCATTCCTTTTCTCAAACAATATGGACATTTATAAATATGAGAATATATAGATATACAGACCTTAATAAATGAAGTATTCTTGAAAATTTTATATGGAAAACCAGTTAGCTTTAATTTCTTCACAATTTTTATGGATTTATCCAGATCAAGGACAACTCCTGTGGCAGCTATCCGAAAATCAGGCTAACAGGAACCCCAAAATTTGAAAATAGGAATAATATCAGCAAGAGAAAAACTTCAATTCTATGTGACACAATACATTACCAAAGTGAATTTTACTTACAATTAGCTAAGAAAAACAAGAGAGACTATCTGAACTTGCAACCCAGTGGTCTGACAAAAGCAATCCAAAACTAAAGCTGGTAAGCCAAAATAACAAGGGTGACATGAGGCTGAGCACCGTGGCTCATACCTGTAATCCCAGCACTTTGGGATGCTGAGGTGGGCAGATCACCTGAGGTCAGAAGTTCAAGACCAGTCTGGCCAATATGGCAAAATCCCGTCTCTACTAAAAACACAAAAATTAGCTTGGCATGCCACCATGCACACCTGTAATCCCAGCTACTTGGGAGGCAGAGGCAGGAGAACCGCTTAAACCCAGGAGGCAGAGGTTGCAGTGAGCAAAGATTGTGCCACTGCACTCCAGTCTGGATGACAGACTGAGACTCTGTCTCAAAAAACAAAACAAAACAAAACAAACAAACAAAAAACAAGGGCTACTTGAGTACTTTCCTGAGAGTGATTTCAGAGGAATGTTATTTCACTATAATGATTTATTTGGAATGAAATGGAAAAGAAAATACAGTTGCAATGTTTAGGAAGTTAAAATTTGGACCTCCAGGGCAGATTCCATCTGCTCATTATTCTGCTTTCTTCTCTGTTAAATGGGACCGATAAACCCCGCCCTGCCTGACTGGTCAAATGAAAATGGTGTGAACAGACTGCTACCCCAGCACGGCTGCAGGGAGTCTCGTGTCTGGCTGGTCTCTGATGGCTCCTCACAACCTCATATAGTGCTTGGCACATGGTGAGCACTTCTTAAGTACTTGCTTAGATAAATAAATACAAAAGATGCACAAAAATAGGAAATGTACCATTATAATTCTTCCACCTCCCCTCCTTTAATCCCACACCCTACTGAAAAGGATGTAGGAAGAGTAAAAGCAAAGGGAAATTTACTTTATATTAATAAAAATGAGTAATTTTCAACTTAAAAGTCTCATGTATATAACCCACATTCAGGATATATTTCTCAAACCAATCTGTAAAAGAAATCATCCAAGATAGTTACCATTATGCCACTGACAGACTGTATTGCCAAGAAACCAGTTCCCTGTGGAGTGATAGTGCCTTAAAGGAAAAGCAAAAAAAGAAATATAGCAAACCACAAATTTTAGATTCTAGTTTAACATACTGGATATGGACATTTGGATTTGGATATAGATTTACATATATACTCCAAACCACCTCCCCACTCCCAGAAAAGAGAAAAATCTTAGGAGTGAAATTTTATGAAAGGAAAAGCAAAAAGCTATAATAATGCAGCCTGTAAGGTTTAATCTCAGCAATAGGCAAGTTATTGTCATCATATTTTACCCCAAAAGGCTGCTCCGCAATGCATGTGCTGTGGCGTATACTTTAGAAGCCTTTGTCTTCCATTGTGGTCTTCGATATAATAGAGTGGGATGGTCTGAAACCTCCTCCACCCTACAGAAAATATGATTGGATCTCGGGACTTGAGGATTTTCTTATACCAGCGATGTTTCTTCAGACGCATCTGAGGGGACGAGAGGGTAAGATGATTGATGGAGGGAAAATCCACAGAGCCTCAGGCACCAAATACCCAGCAAAGGGACCCACCTGCACGTATCCAACATTTCCCTCACTGTTGCCCAAGCCACCCAGGATAATGGAGTAATGGGGGTCAAAGTTCTGCACAAATTCACAGGGAACATTTTCAATCTCAACGCGGACGTACATCCCAGGTCGAAAACCCTCATACTGAACTCTGGCTTCATCATCTTGATCTTCAAATTCTGCGCGATTCAGCTACACATGACAGGAAAAAAAAAAAAAACCCATATGCCGTTATCTGTAATAAACATAAGAGTAACATGAACAAAGGCGCAATTTCTAAATAAAGGAACTATGGACAGAATTATGTAGGCTTTATCCTATTAAAAATACTACACATTTGGCCAGGCACAGAGGCTCACGCCTGTAGTCCCAGCACTTTGGGAGGCCGAAGCAGGTGGATCACATGAGATCAGGAGTTTGAAACCAGTCTTCAATATGGTGAAACCCCGTCTCTACTAAAAATACCAAAATTAGCTGGGTGTGGTGGTGTGTGCCTGTAGTCCCAGCTACTCAGGAGGCAGAGGTGAGAGAACTGCTTGAACCCAGGAGACGGAGGTTGCAGTGAGTTGTGATCGTGCCACTGCACTCCAGCCTGGGCAATAGAGCGAGATTCCGTCTCAAAAAACAAAAAGCAAGAAACAAACAAACAAAAAAAACCTACACATTTTACCTCTACAGTCTGCTCAGAATATGTCCCAACCGTTTTCTTCTCTGCTGCTCCAAGGGACAGCAAATGTAGATAACTCTGTGGAGCCCTGCGTGCCTGAGCACTGGAAATGTCTCCAGTCCACACCTTCTTTCCTTCCTCTCCAAACAATTCTTTCACACTTTTCCCGTCTTCAAACACCCAACACCAACCTCACCTCCACTCAGCTGATGGCTGTTTCCTGATTCACTCCAAAACCAAAAGAACCTCCCTGGTCAACCCTCTACCAGGGTTTCCTCCCATATCCAGCCTTATCAGAGTTCTGACCTGGCCCATAGGGGAGCTATGTGTGGCTATTTAAATTAAAATTAATTACAATTAGGTAATATTTAAAATGCAGTTCCTCAATCATACTAGCCACACTGGAAGTGGTCCATATCAACCTGCGGCCAGGGTTACAATACTGGGAAGCAAAGACGTGCATCTCCATGATCACAGAAAGTTCTACGGGCAGCTCAGGAACAGATGATTTGTCCATGCTTCTACTCAGGGCCACACATCACTTGCTCACTAGACATCATCCACTCTTCCTGGACTTTACTCCAACAGCTGTTCCCTCTGTTCCCTCTCTTATCTCAAAACCTTTTGATTCCACTTTTTCCACCAAGAACTGCTCCATTTCTCTGCTTCTCTCTGCAGCAAAACCCCACAAAAGTTTTCTGCAGTCACAGCTTCCAGTTCCTCTGCTCCCATTCTCCTACCTCCATGAAAATTGGTGCTTGCCAAGACTGATGAAGGCCCCCACACTGAAGGACTCTTCCAGTGGTCAACTGTGCCTTCACCATAGTTAACATGGCAGCAGGGTCTGAACAACGCTTCGCCTCCGTGTACAACTGGCTTCCCGTGTGCCTGCATGCTCACACTGCTTCTCCTGCCTGGGCACTGCTCAGGCCTCACGGCCACAGTCACCCCATCTCGCCCATGCCAGTCTTGCTCCTCCCACTCACTCTGCACTCACTCCCTGGCCACCTGACAATGTTAAGTGGCATCTACATGCTGAGGGCTGTACATCTAAGTCCCTGGCCAGACCTCTCTCCAGACCTGACACTCCACTTGTCTGCATGACACCCAACCGAAACAAACATCATCTTCCCAAAGCTGCATCTGCAGAGGGTTTCCTGTCTAACTTACAACAACCCATCCTTCCAGGAACTTCCAGTCACCATCCTCATTTCCTCTTACACACCCCACATTCAGTCCACCAGGAAATCCTACTGACCCAGCTTCTAAATAAAGTCTATCCGGGTTTGACTCTTTGTCTCATTTCCACTGCCAGCTCTCTGGTTTGTGCCACCTGCCTGATCTTTTGGCAGAGTGATCCGATTACCTTAATGTCTCTCCTCTGCTCAAAACCCTCCAAGGACTCCCATTTCAGAGTGAAACATTCAGTCTTTTCCAATGGCCCACAAGGCTCTAGGTAATTTTAAATTGTAAATGGTGTGAAGCAAAAACTTCAGAGTTAGCCTAGTCATGCCAATCAAAGATCAACACAGACTTGCAACCACGAAGCTAATGCCTAATCAGGAGATAGTTCTTTGACTAAATGAAGACCCAGATCTGTTCCAGCTTACACAGGCACTCCTGGCCTCACTAACAAGGCGCAACTCAGATGCTCACCATCAACTGTACACATGTTTCTGTGTCTGTCTCCTTCAGAGTGAGATCACCGCCTCCAGCAACCTGCTCAGCACCCCCAGGCAGGAGGGCCACACCATATCCCTTTATCTCTGCATCAGACCTTACATTCCACATGTCCTTCTGAACTCTGACCAGGATGAGTTTTCAGAGCACTCCTCCTATGAGCTCTGGTGTGTCCATAAGCCACATGGGCCACTGATCACCTGCCATTCAAATCAGGAAGCAGCAATCAGAATAGGCAGCCAATGCTTGCACTGAAATGAATACACTGTCTCAGATCACTACACTGTAAAAGTCTCAAAAGTAGAGACCATGCCTCAGTCATTTCTGTTTCCTAATTCTTGTTACAAAATAGGTATGGATCTTTTTCTGGTGACCTTCTGACTGCAGACACAATGAGCTCACTGCATGAATAAACACACTCATATGCATCTCTACCCAGGAGTCCAAATGAAAGGCACAGAAGCAGGATAGGAAGCAGGGACCCAAACAAAATCAGGGATTCCTGTGCTATGATAGTCTTGACAAGGGGCTGAGAGGAACTGAGGCTTCTCACCTGTGCTTGTTTCTGCATTTCTCCTTTAAGATCATCAAAATATGTGCTTTCTCCTTCATCATATTCTGCATCAAACATCTCCTTCAATTTTCTCTTCTTATCCAAATGCTTTTTCTTGGCACTTTCTTCTTCGTTGGAGTCAATTTCTTCCTTAACTTCTTTCTCTACCTCTTCATTCTTAAATTTCCAGAAGAAAAAATTTTGTGTATGTTTATGAAGGTCTTTTCTTTAAACATTAGATTTTTTAAAGTTCGATTTAAACAAAAATCTTAGCAAAATCTCTTATCACTATCAATAAAACAAAACAAAACACAACACAACCTTTGTCTCTGAATAACATGGTACTGCTACAGGAAATGGTTACATCTGCATTACAATTAGCTGCCATTCCTTAAGCTGGCTGGGAACACAAACTAGAATAAAAATAACAGATGTGTCCCTCACGGAGATGCTCCCAGACCCTGTTCCAAAGAAATATTAGGGAGAACAGGGACTTCGTTCTTTTAAATGACACTTAAATTTAAGAAGAGGAGAATGATGGCAATGGTCGAATGTAAGTCCAAGAAACTAAGACTTCTGTGAGTGAAAAATCACAGTGGACTTGGCAAATGACTATGGCAAGAAGCGGTAGTAATTGTTATCCAAAACTTAACAAGTAAACAAGAAAGCTTCTCTTTGGTCCCCACATCCCTACCCTTTAGGAAGGAATCTATCCATCCAGTCTGCAATCTTCACACATCACAAGTAAGATTTGCATTTCTCAATGTGGGCCTCTCTCAGAACACAATGACCAAGAACAGCCAGCCACAGCAAAGTCATACCTGAGTATCGGGACCTGATTTTCCCTTGTGCACATCCCCTGTTTCCAAGTCTTCAAAGTCACCGTAGAGCTCCTCTGGGAAAAGAACACCCAAAGGCTACTCCGGTGAGCCAGGCATGCAGGTGCTGCTGGCCCCACCCACCACAGGCCCACAGCGCACTCCACGCTCCAAGCCTCATTCTCACTGTTCCCGTCACTACACACACAGGCAAAACTGCACTAGGGAATGTTTCGTAAAACAATTAGTATTTCATCATCTGTTTAGGTAAACTAAATGGACTCAATCCACATTTCCACACTTAGTCAAAATCCCAATTTCAATTTTTCCAGTATAGATAATGGATACTGTTTTGTTTTTTTTTTTTTTTCCTGGAGATGGAGTCTCGCTCTGTCACCCAAGCTGGAGTGTAGTGACATGATCTTGGCTCACTTTAACCTCTGCCTCCCGGGTTCAAGCAATTCTACTGCCTCAGTCTCCCGAGTAGCTGGGATTATAGGCACCCGCCACCAGGCCTGGCTAATTTTTGTATTTTTAGTAGAGATAGGATTTCACCATATTGGCCAGGCTGGTCTCAAACTCCTGACCTCATGATCTGCCCTCCTCAGCCTTCCAAAGTGCTGGGATTACAGGCATAAGCCACTGCACCCAACCAATGGACACTCAAAAGACACAGAGGTCTATCTGTGTCCCCCAAACGAATAGTTCAAAGAGTGAATAGAAAAGCCCCACGCTGATACCAGCACATGTGAAAAGGAGTCTCAATGTAAGTTCAACACAACACAATCGTGTAACACACCTAGGGGAAATCTTAGATTATATAAAACATAGCATTTAGATTAAGAGTAGAGCCCCAGATCCCTTTTCCTAGCCAGGGGAACTGAGACATACAACACCTGGAAAATCGGGTAACTCCCACCCCAATACTGCGCTCTACCAAGGATCTTAGCAAACGAGCACACTAGGAGACTAAATCCCACACCTGGCCGGGAGGGTCCCATGCCCACGGAGCCTCCCTCATTGCTAGCACAGCAGTCCCCCCACAAGGCAGCAGCGAGGCTGGGGGAGGGGCGCCCACCATTGCTGAGGCTTAAGTAGATAAACAAAGCGGCTGGGAAGCTCCAACTGGGTGGAGCTCACAGCAGCTCAAGGAGTCCTGCCTGTCTCTGTAGACTCCACCTCTGGGGACAGGGCACAGCTAAACAACAACAACAACAACAACAACAACAAAAAGCAGCTGAAACCTCTGCAGACACAAATGACTCGGTCTGACAGCTTTGAAGTGAGCAGTGGATCTCCCAACACGGAGGTTGAGATCTGAGAATGGACAGACTACCTGCTCAAGTGGGTCCCTGACCCCTGAGTAGCCTAACTGGGAGACATCCCCCACTAGGGGCAGACCGACACCCCACATCTCACACGGTGGAGTACACCCCTGAGAGGAAGCTTCCATAGCAAGAATCAGACAGGTACACTCGCTGTTCAGCAATATTCTATCTTCTGCAGCCTCTGCTGCTGATAACCAGGCAAACAGGGTCTGGAGTGGACCTCAAGCAATCTCCAACAGACCTACAGCTGAGGGTCCTGACTGTTAGAAGGAAAAGTAACAAACAGGAAGGACACCCACACCAAAACCCCATCAGTACGTCACCATCATCAAAGACCAGAGGCAGGTAAAACCACAAAGATGGGGAAAAAGCAGGGCAGAAAAGCTGGAAATTCAAAAAATAAGAGCGCATTGCCCCCTGCAAAGGAACGCAGCTCATCGCCAGCAACGGATCAAAGCTGGACGGAGAATGACTTTGACGAGATGAGAGAAGAAGGCTCCAGTCCATCAAACTTCTCAGAGCTAAAGGAGGAATTACGTACCCAGTGCAAAGAAACTAAAAATCTTGAAAAAAATGTGGAAGAATGGATAACTAGAATAATGAATGCAGAGAAGGCCATAAACGAAAGGACAGAGATGAAAACCATGACACGAGAAATACGTGACAAATGCACAAGCTTTAGTAACTGACTCGATCAACTGGAAGAAAGAGTATCAGCGATTGAGGATCAAATGAATGAAATGAAGCGAGAAGAGAAACCTAAAGAAAAAAGAAGAAAAAGAAATGAACAAAGCCTGCAAGAAGTATGGGATTATGTAAAAAGACCAAATCTATGTCTGACTGGGGTGCCTGAAAGTGAGGGGGAAAATGGAACCAAGCTGGAAAACACTCTTCAGGATATCATCCAGGAGAACTTCCCCAACCTACTAGGGCAGGCCAACATTCAAATTCAGGAAATACAGAGAACGCCACAAAGATACTCCTCGAGAAGAGCAACTCCAAGACACATAATTGCCAGATTCACGGAAGTTGAAATGAAGGAAAAAATCTTAAGGGCAGCCAGAGAGAAAGGTCGGGTTACCCACAAAGGGAAGCCCATCAGACTAACAGCAGATCTCTCGGCAGAAACTCTACAAGCCAGAAGAGAGTGGGGGCCAATATTCAACATTCTTAAAGAAAAGAATTTTCAACCCAGAATTTCATATCCAGCCAAACTAAGTTTCATAAGTGAAGGAGAAATAAAATCCTTTACAGATAAGCAAATGCTTAGAGATTTTGTCACCACCAGGCCTGCCTTACAAGAGACCCTGAAGGAAGCACTAAACATGGAAAGGAACAACCGGTACCAGCCATTGCAAAAACATGCCAAAATGTAAAGACCATCAAGGCTAGGAATAAACTGCATCAACTAACGAGCAAAATAACCAGTTAATATCATAATGGCAGGATCAAGTTCACACATAACAATCTTAACCTTAAATGTAAATGGACTAAATGCTCCAATTAAAAGACACAGACTGGCAAACTGGATAAAGAGTCAAGACCCATCAGTTTGCTGTATTCAGGAGACCCATCTCACATGCAGAGACATACATAGACTCAAAATAAAGGGATGGAGGAAGGTCTACTAAGCAAATGGAGAACAAAAAAAAGCAGGGGTTGCAATACTAGTCTCTGATAAAACAGACTTTAAACCATCAAAGATCAAAAGAGACAAAGAAGGCCATTACATAATGGTCAAGGGATCAATTCAACAGGAAGAGCTAACTATCCTAAATATATATGCACCCAATACAGGAGCACCCAGATTCATAAAGCAAGTCCTTAAAGACTTACAAAGAGACTTAGACTCCCATACAATAATAATGGGAGACTTCAACACCCCACTGTCAACATTAGACAGATCAACGAGACAGAAAGTTAACAAGGATATCCAGGAATTGAACTCATCTCTGCAGCAAGCAGACCTAATAGACATCTACAGAACTCTCCACCCCAAATCAACAGAATATACATTCTACTCAGCATCACATCACACTTATTCCAAAATTGACCACATAATTGGAAGTAAAGCACTCCTCAGCAAATGTACAAGAACAGAAATTATAACAAACTGTCTCTCAGACCACACTGTAATCAAACTAGAACTCAGGACTAAGAAACTCAATCAAAACCGCTCAACTACATGGAAACTGAATAACCTGCTCCTGAATGACTACTGGGTACATAACGAAATGAAGGCAGAAATAAAGATGTTCTTTGAAACCAATGAGAACAAAGATACAACATACCAGAATCTCTGGGACACATTTAAAGCAGTGTGTAGAGGGAAATTTATAGCACTAAATGCACACAAGAGACAGTTGGAAAGATCTAAAATTGACACTCTAACATCACAATTAAAAGAACTAGAGAAGCAAGAGCAAACACATTCAAAAGCTAGCAGAAGGCAAGAAATAACTAAGATCAGAGCAGAACTGAAGGAGATAGAGACACAAAAAACCCTCCAAAAAATCAATGAATCCAGAAGTTGGTTTTTGGAAAAGATCAACAAAATTGATAGACCACTAGCAAGACTAATAAAGAAGAAAAGAGAGAACAATCAAATAGACGCAATAAAAAATGATAAAGGGGTTATCACCACCGACCCCACAGAAATACAAACTACCATCAGAGAATACTATAAACACTTCTACGCAAATAAACTAGAAAATCTAGAAGAAATGGATAATTTCCTGGACACTTACACTCTCCCAAGACTAAACCAGGAAGAAGCTGAATTCCTGAATAGACCAACAGCAGGCTCTGAAACTGAGGCAATAATTAATAGCCTACCAACGGAAAAAAGACCAGGACCAGATGGATTCACAGCTGAATTCTACCAGAGGTACAAGGAGGAGCTGGTACCATTCCTTCTGAAACTATTCCAATCAATAGAAAAAGAGGGAATCCTCCCTAACTCATTTTATGAGGCCAACATCATCCTGATACCAAAGCCTGGCAGAGACATAACAAAAAAAGAGAATTTTAGACCAATATCCCTGATGAACATCGATGGAAAAATCCTCAATTAAATACTGGCAAACCGGATTCAGCAGCACATCAAAAAGCTTATCCACCATGATCAAGGGGGCTTCATCCCTGGGATGCAAGGCTGGTTCAACATAGGCAAGTCAATAAACGTAATCCAGACTATAAACAGAACCAAAGACAAAAACCACATGATTATCTCAATAGATGCAGAAAAGGCCTTTGACAAAATTCAACAGCCCTTCATGCTAAAAACGCTCAATAAATTGGGTATTGATGGAACGTATCTCAAAATCATAAGACCTATTTATGACAAACCCACAGCCAATATCATACTGAATAGGCAAAAACTGGAAAAATTCCCTTTGAAAACTGGCACAAGACAGGGATGCCCTCTCTCACCACTCGTATTCAACATAGTGTTGGAAGTTCTGGCTAGGGCAATCAGGCAAGAGAAAGAAATCAAGGGTATTCAGTTAGGAAAAGAAGAAGTCAAATTGTCCCTGTTTGCAAATGACATGATTGTCTATTTAGAAAACCCCATTGTCTCAGCCCAAAATCTCCTTAAGCTGATAAGAAACTTCAGCAAAGTCTCAGGATACAAAATTAATGTGCAAAAATCACAAGCATTCTTATACACCAGTAACAGACAAACAGAGAGCCAAATCATGAATGAACTTCCATTCACAATTGCTTCAAAGAGAATGAAATACCTAGGAATCCAACTTACAAGGGATGTAAAGGACCTCTTCAAGGAGAACTACAAGCCACTGCTCAGTGAAATAAAAGAGGACACAAACAAATGGAAGAACATACCATGCTCATGGATAGGAAGAATCAATATCGTGAAAATGGCCATACTGCCCAAGGTAATTTATAGATTCAATGCCATCCCCATCAAGCTCCCATTGAGTTTCTTCACAGAATTGGAAAAAACTGCTTTAAAGTTCATATGGAACCAAAAAAGACCCCGCATTGCCAAGACAATCCTAAGTCAAAAGAACAAAGCTGGCGGTATCACGCTACCTGACTTCAAACTATACTACAAGGCTACAGTAACCAAAACAGCATAGTACTGGTACCAAAATAGAGATATAGACCAATGGAACAGAACAGAGTCCTCAGAAATAATACCACACATCTACAGCCATCTGATCTTTGACAAACCTCAGAAAAACAAGAAATGGGGAAAGGATTCCCTATTTAATAAATGGTGTTGGGAAAATTGGCTAGCCATAAGTACAAAGCTGAAACTGGATCCTTTCCTTACTCCTTATACAAAAATTAATTCAAGATGGATTAGAGACTTAAATGTTAGACCTAATACCATAAAAACCCTAGAAGAAAACCTAGGTAATACCATTCAGGACATAGGCATGGACAAGGAATTCATGTCTAAAACACCAAAAGCAACAGCAACAAAAGCCAAAATTGACAAATGGGATCTCATTAAACTAAAGAGCTTCTGCACAGTAAAAGGAACTACCATCAGAGTGAACAGGCAACCTACAGAATGGGAGAAAATTTTTGCAATCTACTCATCTGACAAAGGGCTAATATCAGAACCTACAAAGAACTCAAACAAATTTACAAGAAAAAAACAACCCCATCAAAAAGTGGGCAAAGGATATGAACAGACAGTTCTCAAAAGAAGACATTCATACAGCCAACAGACACATGAAAAAATGCTCATCATCACTGGCCATCAGAGAAATGCAAATCAAAACCACAATGAGATACCATCTCACACCAGTTAGAATGGCAATCATTAAAAAGTCAGGAAACAACAGGTGCTGGAGAGGACGTGGAGAAATAGGAACACTTTTACACTGTTGGTGGGATTGTAAACTAGTTCAACCATTATGGAAAACAGTTTGGCGATTCCTCAAGGATCTAGAACTAGAAGTACCATATGACCCAGCCATCCCATTACTGGGTATATACCCAAAGGATTATAAATCATGCTGCTATAAAGACACATGTACACGTATGTTTATTGCGGCACTATTCACAATAGCAAAGACTTGGAATCAACCCAAATGTCCATCAGTGACAGATTGGATTAAGAAAATGTGGCACATATACACCATGGAATACTATGCAGCCATAAAAAAGGATGAGTTTGTGTCCTTTGTAGGGACATGGATGCAGCTGGAAACCATCATTCTCAGCAAACTATCGCAAGAACAGAAAACCAAACACCGCATGTTCTCACTCATAGGTGGGAACTGAACAATGAGATCACTTGGACTCGGGAAGGGGAACATCACACACCAGGGCCTATCACGGGGAGTGGGGAGGGGGAAGGGATTGCATTGGGAGTTATACCTGATGTAAATGACAAGTTGATGGGTGCTGACGAGTTGATGGGTGCAGCACGCCAACATGGCACAAGTATACATATGTAACAAACCTGCACGTTATCCACATGTACCCTAGAACTTAAAGTATAATAAAAAAAAAAAAAAAAAAAAAAGAATCCCTGCCTACCCCCCTCCCAAAAAAAAAAAAAGAGTAGAGCCCCAAACCACACCAAACCCATGGGAAGAGCTTATTCACTCATTCATTCCTTCATTTGTTTTTGGAGCTCTGGGCTCAATTACAGTTCCCATTCTTAAAAGAAATAGACAAGTAAGGCTGCGTGCAGTGGCTCATGACTGTAAACCCAGCACTTTGGGGGCCTGGGAGGCAGAGGTTGCAGTGAGCCATAATTGCGTCACTGAACTCTGGCCTGGGTGACAGAGTGAGACCCTGTCTTAAAAAAAGGAAAACAAAAGAAACAGGCAAGTTAAAACTCATTTGGGAGAGCAATGGTTAGAAGGCTATTAAAACATTTTCACTTAAGGGCCAAAGAACCAGGTAGAAGTTATAATAGATAGGAAGCGCCTATTTGTAATAAAAGCAAAAAAGGATAAAATAGGAATAAACCTAACAAGAAATGCACCGGAACTTTATTTAAAAAAAAAAAAAAAAGAAGAAAAGCTTTAATATGCTACCAAAGGATGAAAGGAATAGTATCACCACCAACACTCGTATGTGCTCTGCACACCAGGCACTGCATTAAGTACTTTCCTAAGCTTAACCACATTCTTCAACCCAAGGAAGTAGGTGTTGTAAATATTATCTACGGAATAATGATATGTTCTCATTTCAAAAGAAAGACTCGACTTCACAAATACGCCAATTCTCCTTTTAGCACAGTTACAACCCAAAACCACCACTAAGGATTTCTGATCTAGAGAAGATAACACATTATTCCCTCCTAAAAAGTGTAACCTAAACTCTAGGTTACCTAGACAGGAGACGATCAGTGGAGAATTCTGAAAGGTGGAAAGAAAAAGGCTGCTGACAGACTCTAGGACTAGGGAATGTATAGCGGCCAGGTGTCTCCTTGGACCTCATCCAACAGGAAGGTGACCCAGGCCCAGAGTCTCCCAACTCCCAAGGTAGCAATAGAAGGCAACCCAGGCAGACTCAGTCCTCCCAGATCAAAGGAGATCTTCCCCACAACAAGAAAACCAGCTCCACACACCAAGACAACCACCATTCCCCACCCACCTAGCTGCAGCAGGTGGCCCAGCCTGGGGCAGCTCCCCTGTTCCCTCAGGTGGGCATCAGCAGGGACTGGTGGGAGAACCCCAGTGATACCAGATATGCCAAACAGACCAAAATAACACCATGAAGGCTCTGAAATTAAATTGTCAATGGAATTACAGCCCACAAAGTAGACCAGGACCTATAGACTAAACCGAAACAGGACTGCCTGCAAAAATAAAAAAATTACATAGGCAGATGTTGGAACCATCATCGCTTATAGCAGTCAGTATAAAAATGCTTCAACAAGCAACTACAAATCCTATGGCAACAAACAAAGAACTGAAAATGTCAGCAAAGAAACTGAAGAAGAATCAAATGGAAATTACAGAAATATAAAATACAGTAACAGAATTAAAAAAAAAAAATCTATCTGGATGGGCTCTATTGAGTAAAAGTGGAGATGACAGAGGACAGAATCAGAGAAGCTGAAACCTGATCAACAGAATTCACCCAGTCTGAAAAACAGAGAGAAAATAACCTGAAAACAAATGAAGAGAGCTGCACGGACCTGTGGGACAATAACAAAAGACCCCGCATTTATGTTATCTGAGTCCCATAGGAGACCAGAGCTGCGAAAGCATGCAAATAACTAATTCCTGATGCTTCCCACATTTGGTGAAAGATATAAACTTACAGATTCAAGAAGTGGAGCAAACCTGGAAGTATACCAAAAGAAAGCAACACTGATTAAACTTTCAAAACTAAAAACAAAGATCAAAAAAGGGAGAATGCCAGCAGGGACACACCAACTCAAATGCCAGTGTATTTCTCCTCTAAAATCATGGAGGCCAGAAGGAAGTGGCACAACATTTTTAAGTGCTTAAAAACAAACAAAAAAAAAAAACAAAAAAACCTGTTGGCTACAAATTATATATCCCATGAAACTACCCTTCAGAAATGAAGAGAGAAATAAAGACATTCTCAGAGGAAGAGAATATAGGAATTTGTCACTGGTAAATTTAGAAATGCTAAAAAGTGGCTACAGAAATATATTCTGTCATTTCCACTACACAAAAAATTAAAACAAAAAAAATCAAAATAAAAAAATGACTACAGAAAGTTCTTATGCAGAAGGGATGAATATGGGACTATGGGAGGAGGGACAAAGGAAAGACCAGAAATGTGGAAACCTCACACTAGACAATCCATAGTTCTTAAAATCACATTTGACGACTCAAACAAAAACTATACCACAACCTAATACTCAAGTCAGTGATTTATAAGAGTGGAAAAGGTCAGCTTAAGGAGATTTTGGGCTGAGACAATGGGGTTTTCTAAATATACAATCATGTCATCTGCAAACAGGGACAATTTGACTTCTTCTTTTCCTAACTGAATACCCTTGATTTCTTTCTCTTGCCTAATTGTCCTAGCCAGAACTTCCAACACTATGTTGAATAGGAGTGGTGAGAGAGGGCATCCCTGTCTTGTGCCAGGATACAAAATTAATGTGCAAAAATCACAAGCATTCTTATACACCAGTAACAGACAAACAGAGAGCCAAATCATGAATGAACTTCCATTCACAATTGCTTCAAAGAGAATAAAATACCTAGGAATCCAACTTACAAGAGATGTAAAGGACCTCTTCAAGGAGAACTACAAACCACTGCTCAGTGAAATAAAAGAGGACACAAACAAATGGAAGAACATACCATGCTCATGGATAGGAAGAATCAATATCGTGAAAATGGCCATACTGCCCAAGGTAATTTATAGATTCAATGCCATCCCCATCAAGCTACCAATGAGTTTCTTCACAGAATTGGAAAAAACTGCTTTAAAGTTCATATGGAACCAAAAAAGAGCCCGCATCTCCAAGACAATCCTAAGTCAAAAGAACAAGGCTGGAGGCATCACGCTACCTGACTTCAAACTATACTACAAGGCTACAGTAACCAAAACAGCATGGTACTGGTACCAAAATAGAGATATAGACCAATGGAACAGAACAGAGTCCTCAGAAATAATACCACACATCTACAGCCATCTGATCTTTGACAAACCTGAGAGAAACAAGAAATGGGGAAAGGATTCCCTATTTAATAAATGGTGCTGGGAAAATTGGCTAGCCATAAGTACAAAGCTGAAACTGGATCCTTTCCTTACTCTTCATACGAAAATTAATTCAAGATGGATTAGAGACTTAAATGTTAGACCTAATACCATAAAAATCCTAGAGGAAAACCTAGGTAATACCATTCAGGACATAGGCATGGGCAAAGACTTCATGTCTAAAACATCAAAAGCAACGGCAGCAAAAGCCAAAATTGACAAATGGGATCTCATTAAATTAAAGAGCTTCTGCACGGCAAAAGAAACTACCATCAGAGTGAACAGGCAACCTACAGAATGGGAGAAAATTTTTGCAATCTACTCATCTGACAAAGGGCTAATATCCAGAACCTACAAAGAACTCAAACAAATTTACAAGAAAAAAACAAACAACCCCATCAAAAAGTGGGCAAAGGATATGAACAGACAGTTCTCAAAAGAAGACATTCATACAGCCAACAGACACATGAAAAAATGCTCATCATCACTGGCCATCAGAGAAATGCAAATCAAAACCACAATGAGATACCATCTCATACCAGTTAGAATGGCAATCATTAAAAAGTCAGGAAACAACAGGTGCTGGAGAGGACGTGGAGAAATAGGAACACTTTTACACTGTTGGTGGGATTGTAAACTAGTTCAACCATTATGGAAAACAGTTTGGCGATTCCTCAAGGATCTAGAACTAGATGTACCATATTACCCAGCCATCCCATTACTGGGTATATACCCAAAGGATTATAAATTATGCTGCTATAAAGACACATGCACACGTATGTTTATTGCAGCACTATTCACAATAGCAAAGACTTGGAATCAACCCAAATGTCCATCAGTGACAGATTGGATTAAGAAAATGTGGCACATATACACCATGGAATACTATGCAGCCATAAAAAAGGATGAGTTTGCGTCCTTTGTAGGGACATGGATGCAGCTGGAAACCATCATTCTTAGCAAACTATCACAAGAACAGAAAACCAAACACCGCATGTTCTCACTCATAGGTGGGAACTGAACAATGAGATCACTTGGACTCAGGAAGGGGAACATCACACACAGGGGCCTATCATGGGGAGGGGGGAGGGGGAGGGATTGCATTGGGAGTTATACCTGATGTAAATGATGAGTTGATGGGTGCAGCACACCAACATGGCACAAGTATACATATGTAACAAACCTGCACGTTATGCACATGTACCCTACAACTTAAAGTATAATAATAATAAATTAATTAATTAATTAATTAATTAATTAAAAAAAAAAAAAAAGAGTGGAAAAGGTAAAGAGACATAAATGCAAGGCAGGTTTCCACACTTTGAAGTGGTAAATACTGGTACCAGTGGACTACTATATTACAACGCATATTGTAACATCCAGAGCAAACACTTTAAGACTATACAAAGAGGTACACGCAACAACATTATATAGAAATAGATCAAGATGGAGCTAAAGAAAAAGGAAACAAAAAAGCAAATAATAAAAACATCAGATATAAGCAATTATGTAACAATAAGCACCTTAAATGTAAATGGTCTAAATAAACCAAAAGACAGATTGATGAAGAGCCTATAATAAACACATGGCCCAACTAGATACTGTTCATAAGAAACTTCAAACTCACATAAGGACCTAAGTAGGCTGAAAGTAGAAGAGTGGAGAAAGATATCTTATATAATCATTAATTTTTTAAGGAAGCAGGAATGAATATATTAATATCTCATGAAGTAGACTTCAAGCAAAATAATTTACCAGAGCTGGAGAGAGGGTCTTTGCTGAATTTTAAGATAATAAAATTTCCTATGCTGCCTTGACATCTTTGAGCCTTACAGGGCCCCAAAGGCCTAGCCATGGGTTTTCCTGTTTCTGACAGACAGCTCCTACCCTGCCACCCAGCAGGAAAGGCTCCCCACCTGGCTAGTTCTTTTATCAGCCAGAGCAGCTGCACCTCAGCCTAAGAAGTTTCACTTCACCTGTCTGCCAGCCCATGAATTTATTCAAACAAGCCAACTGCATTCCCCCTCAGGAACCATTAGTCATTGTGCGCTCTTGTTACTACCAAGCCTGCCTGCCTCCTCAGACCCCAGCCCTCACTCCGCTACAGAGTACGGTGCCCATCTGACCCTGTGTGGCATTCAGTGTCCTCCTCTGAGCTGTGGGTATATGTGACTAAAACACTGCTGTCAATCTCATCCATCCACACCAGGTGTTGTGTTCAGCCATCTCCTACACTTTAGGGCAGGGACCCCTCCTTCACCAATGGCGTGAAAAGGAAGTGACCATAACAACTGCTTAATGACAAAAGGATTAACCCACCAAGAAGACATCTACTTCAACATCCTCCTCTCAGCAACTGTTAAAACTAGGCAGAGGTTGGGCGCAGTGGCTCATGCCTGTAATCCCAGCACTCTGGGAGGCCAAGACAAAGGACTGCTTGTGGCCAGGAGTTTGAGCATGGGAAACATAGCAAGGCCCTGTCTCTCCAAAAAATTTTAAATTTAGCCAGGTATGGCGGCACACACCTATAGTACCAGCTACTCAGGAGGTTAAGCCAGGGGAACTGCTTGAGCCTAGGAGGTCAAGGCTGCAGTGAGTCATGTTCGTGCCACTGCACTCTAGCATAAGTGACAGAGTGAAACTAGGCAGCAAAGGAGTAAGGATTTACAAAAGATCTGAATAGTCAACCAGCAAAATCTGACATCTGTACAACACCCCACTCCCCAACAGTAAAATACACACATTTTTAAAGCCAACAGAAATCTACCAAGATGAAATACATTTGGGGCAATAAAAGAAATCACAGCAAATCTACAAGAATTCAAATCATAAGAATATGTTCTCAGAACATAATGTAATCAAGCTAGAAATCTATAACAGAAAGACAGGAAACTCTCTAAATACTTGATAATTAAAACAACATATATATAAATAATGCATGGGCCAAAAAGAAGTCCCAAAGGAAATATGAATGAAAATACAACACATGAACATTTGTGGGGTACAGCACAGCAGTACAGAGAAGGAAACTTAAGCACTAAATGCTCACATTAGAAATGAGAAAAGATAAACCAATAACCTAAGAAACTTCAAGATTAACAAACCCCAAACAGAAGAATAGAAATAATAAGGGCAGAAATTGGCCGGGCGTGGTGGCTCATGCCTGTAATCCCAGCACTTTGGGAGGCCAAGGCGGGTGGATCACCTGAGGTAGGGAGTTTGAGACCAGCCTGACCAACATGGAGAAACCCGTCTCTACAAAAAATAACAAAAAATTAGCTGTGCGTGGTGGTGCATGTTTGGAATCCCAGCTACTCGGGAAGCTGAGGCAGGAGAATCACTTGAACCCAGAGGCGGAGGTTGCAGGGAGCCAAGATCGTGCCATTGCACTCCAGCCTGGGCAACAAGAGTGAAACTCAGTCTCAAAAAAAAAAAAAAAACTAAATAAATAAAAAATAAAGGGCAGAAATCAATAAAATTGAAAACAGAAAAACAGAGAAAAGCAATGAAACAAAAAGCTGGTTATTTGAATAGAATCAACAAAACTAATAAATTTTACGACAAAGATAAAAACAGAGAAGACACAAACCAACAACATCACGAATAAAACAGGGGTTATCAAAAAGGCTCCCGCAGCCGTTAAAGAGTGTTAAGCAAATACTCGAAACATCACCCTCAGACTACTCAAGCTGGTCTCTTCAAGGCACTCAGTGCAACTTCCACTTCCCTAACAGGACTTGAAATACCTTGAAAATCATAAACTACCAAAATTCAGGCAAGATGAAATAGATAATCTGAATCGTCTTATAACCATTAAAGACATAAAATTTGTAATTAAGAGCTTCTGGAACAAGAAATCTCCAGGCACAGATGGTTTCACTGCAGAATTACACCAAATATTTAAAGAATTCATCCCAATTCTATGCAAACTCCTCCAGAAAACAGAATAGGGAACACTTTGCAACTCTTTTTATGAGGCTAGTATTATCCCAATGCCAAAATCAGATGAAGACAGTACCCCCACAAAAAGAAAAAACAAAACAAAACAAAAAACCCACAGACCAATATCGCTCATGAATGAAAAAGTCCTCAACAAAATACTATCAAATGGAATCCAACAACACATAAAAAGATTTGTTTAAAAATTTTCACATGGCGATCTTTTCATAGTTCATAAGTGTGATGACTGGGTATTCATGCATATATGTGGGATATGCCACCCTTGACCCTTGTTACAACATTAGCACATTAACCATCTGACATGAAAAGAAAAAACAAAGAACACACATATTTCCATATGTTGTATCTTCATTTTCATTCATGATCAAGTGAGAGTTATTCCAGGAATACAAGACTGCTTTGACATTCAAAAAATTAATCAAGCCAGATGCGATGGCTCCTGCCTGTAAACCTAATGCTTGGGAGGCTGAAGTGGCAGGACCCCTTGAAGCCAAGAGTTCCCTTGAAGCCAAGACCAGCCTAGGCAACACAGTAAGACCCGGCTCTACAAAAAAAAAAAAAAAAAAAATTAGCCAGGCATGATAGCACACAAGTGTAGTCCCAGCTACTTGGGTGGTGGAGGAAGGAGGATCACTGGAGCACAGGAGGTCAAGGCTGCAGTGAGCCATGATCGCACCACTGTACTCCAGCCTGGGTGACAGAGGAAGACTGTGTCTCAAAAAATAAAAGGATCAGTGTAATCTATATCAAAAGAGTAAAGAATGAAACCCATATCCAGATGATCATATCAACTGACACCAAAAGGCATTAGACAAAATTCAACATCCAATCATGACAATAAATAAATAACAGTGAAAAGATTGGGAACAACATAGGAAGTCCACTCCCAGCACTCTTACTCCACATTGTACTAAAAGTCCAGTCACAGAATTAAGGCAGAAAAATTTAAAACAGAAAGAAGGCCGGGTGTGGTTGCTCACGCCTGTAATCCCAGCACTCTGGGAGGCTGAGGCAGGCAGATCACTGGAGTTCAGGAGTTTGAGAGCAGTCTGAGCAACATAGTGAGACCCCATCACTACCCCCAAAAAATTTAACTAAAAAAAAAAAAAAAAGAAGGAAAAGCCATAAAGCCACACAGGTTGAAAATAAAGAAATAACACTGTCTCTATGTTTTCTACACAACTGTCTGTGTAGACAATACCAGGCAATCTACAAAGACGAAACAACACAAAATCCTTCTACAACTAATAAATGAGTTTAGCAGGATAAAAGATAAACAAATGAAAATCAATCAAAATGAAATACTTAGGTCTAAACTTATCAAAACATATTCTCAACCAGTATGCTGAAAATTGTAATACTGATGAAAGAAATAAAAAACTAAAATGAATAAATATACTGTGTTCATATATTTTAATACTCAAAATAGAAAAAGATTCTCCCCTCAAACTGATCTATGGTTTAATGCAATCCCTATCAAAATCCCAGCTAAGTTGTTGTAGACATAAACAAGTTTATTCTAAAATTTATATGGAAAGTCACAAGCCTTGGGATAGCTTAACCAATCTTGAAAAAGAAGAATAAAGTAAGAGGAGTCACTCTACTCAACATTAACACTCACTATAAAGCTACAGGAACCTAGACAGCAAGGGTCGTACTGACCAAAGGATTGATACATGAAGTCAGTGGAATACAAGAGAACCCAGAAATAGATTCACACAAAGATGCTCAACTAACTTTTTACAAAAGTCAAAAGCAATTCAATAAAATAAATGGTGCTAGAAAAATTATTCAACCGCAGGCGAAAATACAAACCTTGACCTAAGCCTCATATCTTATAAAATGAAAAAATCAAAATAGATCATGAGTGTAAAGAGAAAACAAAAAATACTGAAAAACTTTTAGAAAACAACATAGGAGAAAAACTTCAGGATCAAAGAATAGGAAATAATTCCCAGACTTGATACAAGTTTCATATTCCCTAAAACAAAAAACAAAAAAACTGGCAAATTGGATTTCATCAAAAATAAAAACTTTTGCTCTGTGAAAGGCCCCGTTAAGAAAATGAAAACTACAGACTAGGAGAAGTATCTGCAAATCACACATCTGACAATGGAGTT
Source organism: Macaca mulatta (assembly GCF_049350105.2). NCBI lineage: Eukaryota > Metazoa > Chordata > Mammalia > Primates > Cercopithecidae > Macaca > Macaca mulatta. The sequence continues at coordinate 51,330,587 of NC_133414.1, forward strand.
AATATATAATGAACTCACAGTACCCAATGCAACCCAATTTTTAAAAGTGCAAAAAAAAAAGACATCCCCAGACATTTTTTATCTGTATAGAAGATATAAAAATGCAAATAAACGCATGAAAAAATGCTCACCATTATTAGCCACTGGGGAAGTGTAACTTAAAACCACAATGAAATATCACATACCTATTAGACTAGCTAGAATAAACAACGAGAACACCACACATTGGCAAGGATGTAAAGAAATTGGATCACTCACATAATTGCTGGTAGAAACATCAAATGGCCCAACTACTCTGGCAGTCTCCTATGAAACTGTGCAATTACCATATGACCCAGCAATTGCATTATTGGGCATTTATTTCCCAGAAAAATGGGAAGTGCATATTTACACAAAAACCTGTATACAAATGTTCATAGTAGCTCAATTCTAACAGGCAAAAATTGAAAATAGGCCAGGAGTTCAAGACCAGCCTGAGCAACACAGCAAGATCCTGTCTCTATAAAACAAACAAACAAATAAAAAAATATTAGCCAGGCACGGTGGTGCATGCCTGTAGTCCCAGCTCCTTGGGGGTGCTGATGTGGGAAGATTACTTGAGCCTAGGAGGTCGAGGCTACAGTGAGCCAATACCACACCACTGCACCCAGACTGGGCATCAGAGCAAGACCCTGTCTGAAAACAAAACAAAACAAACTGAAAACAATCCAGCTTGATCTTAGATGAATGGTTAAACAAACCGGTACATCCACATAATGCAGCACTACTCAGCAATAAAAAGGAATGAACTGTGGTATATGTACCAACTTGAATGGATCTCCAGGAAATTATGCTGAGTGAAGAAAAGCCCCTCACAAAAGGTTATAGGCTGTATTATTCTGTTTATTTAACATTCTTGAAGATGACAAAATTGTAGAAACAGAAAACACATTATGGTTCACAAGGGAAGGAACTGGGGGCTGGGGAACAGCAGGGGCGTGGGTGTGTTTATAAAACAGCAATACAAGCGATTCTTGTGATGGAACTGCTCTGTATCTTAACTGTTGGTAGACACACAAACCTACACATGTGATAAAAGAGCACAGAAGTATATACACACAAACGTAAAACACACACAGACACAGGCAAAACTGGAAAAATCTACAGAGGATCAGCAGATTGTATCAATGCTGGCATCCAGGCTGTGACCTTGTATTACAGTACACACAGTATACACAGTACATATATATAGATAGTGCTATAGTATAAGATACAGGAGATCTCTCTGTATTCGTTCTTACAAGTGCATGTCAATCTACAATTACCTCAAACTTAAAAGTTTAATTAGGAAAAAACGTACCACAAACTTTTCTTTTGGAAATAGAAAAGGTGATTCTTTTTTTTTTTTTTCTGAGACGGAGTCTCGCACTGTTGCCCAGGCTGGACTGCAGTGGCGCGATCTCAGCTCACTGCAACCTCCGCCTCCTGGGTTCAAGGAATTCTCCTGCCTCAGCCTCCTGAGTAGCTAGGATTATAGGCATGTGCCACCATGCTCAGCTAATTTTTATATTTTTAGTAGAGACAGGCTTTCACCAGGCCAGGCTGATCTCAAACTCCTGACCTCGTGATCTGCCTGCCTCGGCCTCCCAAAGTACTAGGATTATAGGCGTGAGCCACTGCGCCCAGCCAGAAAAGGCGATTCTTACGTTCACGTGGAAAATAAGCAAAATCAGGACAAAGCAAGGATGTTTACTTTGACTTCTAACCCACACTGTCCTGGAAGTTTAGGCCAGGGCAGTAAGGCAAGAAAAATTAAGTCATCCAGATAGGAAAGAAAGAAAGTAAAACCACTGGGATCTATCTCAGCCTTTCTGTAGATAAAGAGAATCCTGCTTGGCTCCCAGAACCATCCCGCACAGAAACTGGGGGAACCATATGAGATTGGACCAGGGTGAAAGGTCAAAGCAGAACTTGGAAGCCCAGGCAGAACAGGAGAAAAAGCAGCATAAAAAAAAAGAATCCTTGGGGTAGTAAGAAGTATTTACTTAGAAAACCATGAATACTGTTTAGTCAAAGTTTACCCCTCCCCTCCAAACACACACTTGAGGTTAGGAGTTTCAGACTAGCCTGGCCAACGTGGTAAAACCCCGTCTCTACTAAAAATAAAAAAACTAGCCAGGCGTGGTAGTGGCTGCCTGTAATCTCAGCTACTCGCAAGGCTGGGGCACGAGAATTGCTTGAACCTGGAAGGCAGAGGCTGCGGTGAGCTGAGATCATGCCACTGCACTCCAGCCTGGGTGACAGAACGAGACTCTGTCTCAAAAAAAAAAAAAAAAAAAGAACTAACAAGTAATTTAGCAAGATTGCAGGATACAAGACCAATATAAAAAAATCAACTGCATTTCTTATATATTAGCCATACATAAATACAAGTAGATATGAAAATAAATTGCTGACAGTGATATAAGACCTGAATCCTGAAAACCTTGCTGAGAGAAAGTAAAGAACAAGATAAATGGAGAGTTACTATGTTCATAGATCAGAAAACTCAATGTGGTTAAGATGTCAATTTTCCCAAATTGTTTACAAGTTCCATGAAATCCCAATCAAAATTGCAGTGGGCTTTTTTATAGCAATTGACATGTTCATCTTAAAATTTATATGAAAATGCAAAGAACCTAGATTAACCAAAACAATTTTGAAAAGGAGACTAAAGTTTGAAAAACTACCTAAAGTTAAAAACTACCCAATTCCAAGACTAATTATAAAGCTGTAAGTAACAGAGACAGTGTTGGTATTGGTATAAAAATAAACAAATATATCAATGGAACAGAACAGAGAGCCCAGAAATATGCACCCATAATATGGCCAACCAATACAGGGCAATTCAATAGGGAAAAAAATAGTTTATCAGCAGAAGGTGCTGGGAAAAGTGGATATCAATATGTCAAAAGGAACCTAAATCCATACCTAACACCCTATAAAAAATTAACTCAAAAAGAATTATAGACCTAAATGTAAAACCTGAAACTATAAGACTTATAGAATATATGAGACAATTTGTGACGTTGGGTGAGGCAACGATTTCTTTCATACACTATCAAAAGCACAGTCCATAAGAGAAAATTTTGGGCAGGGCATAGTGGCTCATGCCTGTAATCCCAGCACTTTGGGAGGCTGAGGCGGGTGGATCACCTGAGGTCAGGAGTTCAAGACCAACCTGACCAATATGGCGAAACCCCATCTCTACTAAAAATACAAAAATTAGGCAGGCATGATGGCGGGCGCCTGTAATCCCAGCTACTTGGGAGGCTGAGGCAGGAGGACAGCTTGAACCCAGTGGGCAGAGGTTGCAGTTAGCTGAGATCGCATTGCACTCTGGGAGACAGAGCAAGACTCCATTCCCCCCGAAAAAAATTGTTTTGATAAATTGACCTACACCAAAATTAAATACTTTGCTCTGTGAAAAACACTATTAAAAATAGAAAAGACAAGGCACACACTAGGCAAAAATAATTGCATATCACATGTCATACAGAATTTGTATCAAAAATACATAAAATTTCTTAGAATTCAACCCAATTAAAATAATGTGCAAAAAATTTGGACAGATATTTCATCAAAGAAGACACAGATGGCAAATAAGCACATGGAAAAATGCCCGAAACCATTAGTCACTAAAACTTCAAGATACCACTCTATGCCTAAAAGAAAGCCTACAATTTAAAAAGACTGATACTACCAGGTACTGGCAAAGATGTAGAGTGAAGCAACCAGAAGTCACATAAAGTTATGGTGGCAATGGAAAATGGTGTAAACACTTTAGAAAACAGTTGGGTAATTTCTTAAAAAATTAAATGTGTACCTATCATATGACCCATTTAGTCCATTCTGAACTACTTATTTACCCAAAAGAAATAAAAGTGGTTCATATAAAGACTTCTACAAAAATGTTCACAGCAGCCTTACTCATAATAGCCAAAACCTGGAAATAATTGTTTATTAACAGGTTAACAGATAAATAAATTGCTATACATCATACAATGGACTACCCATTAGCCAACAAAAAGAAATAAAGATGCAACAGCATGGATGAATCTTGAAATAATCATGCTGAGTAAAAGAAGTCAGACAGAAAAGAGCACATATTGTAGGATCCCATTTCGATTAAATTCTAAAGGGCACAACCTACTGAATAGTGACACAAGGCAGCTGAATGTACCTGGCGATGGAAGAGGACAGGATGGAGGGTTACACAGTGGTGTAAACTGTGAGGGTGATAAATGTGTTCATTATTTTGATTGTGGCGACGGTATACTCACATATTAAAGTTTATCAAATTGTACACTTTAAACACTGTAGTTTACCATCAATTATACCTCACTAAAGTGATTAAAAAAGAAACCCACCACACTTTCTTTTGAAAACAAAAGACGATTCTCAAGTTCCTGTGGAAAAAACAATAAGCAAGTGAGAATAGTCAGGAGAATGCTTAAAAAAGCCCCTAGCAGAATAAAAAGAGAAAGAAACTGTTGAGACACAGTTTTAATAACTGGGGTCTTAATAACATGATAAAGCTACATAGAGTACTAAATTATAGTAATAATAAATGAACCAACAGAGATCAATGATATTAACCTGAAAGCCCAGACAAAATATATATATATATAGAGAGAGAGAGAGAGAGAGAGAATACATTCACATACTACAGACTAGTCACAGTGGCTCCTGCCTATAATCCCAGCACTTTGGAAGGCTAAGGTGCGAGGTAAGGTGCGAGGATTGCTTAAGCCCAGGAATTCAAGGCCAGCCTAGGCAACATGGCAAGACCCCCATCTGTACGAACTATTTAAAAATTAGCCAGGCATGGTGGTATACATTTGTGGTTCAAGCTACTTAGGAGGCTGAGGCAGGAGGATCTCTTAAGCCTAGGAGTTTGAGACCAGCCTGGGCAACATAAAAAGACTGTCTATACAAAAAAATTTAAAATGAGCTGGGTGTAGTGATGCAAGCCTGTAGTCCTAGCTACTCAGGAGGCTTGGGTCTGTGACGCTGAGGTTGCAGTGGGCCATGACCACACCAAAGCACTCCAGCCTGGGTAACAGAGCGAGATCCTGTCTCAAGACAAAACAAAAAGAATGACCTTCCAAGAAACCATGTGGCAGTTGTAATCCATAAAAATGACTCAATTATAACACTTATGAATCTATCTTATGAAAATAAAAAGCATGAGCCAAGAATTATTTCAAAGTTGTTCAGTGTGGAGTTCTTTATAAAATGAGCAAAGTACAAAACTACTTAGATATTGAAAAAACTACGACTTCAATAATGGTATGATATTTAAATAATAAATATGAAATCTTTGAAAAAATTTAATGACAAAATTTATATAAAGTACATCACTTAAGCAATCCTCCTGCCAAAAATTATATAAAGTACAACTAAAAAGGTTTATACACATGATTTTTAAATGACTAGAAGGAAACTACTGAAGAGGTTAACGAAGGTTTTTTAAGGGTTAGTAGAATTCTGGTATGTTATGTACTTTTCATTCTAAATTTTCTACAATGCATACTACCTTTATTATGAAAAGAAAAACATAAATGCCATTGTATTTTTCACATCACACAACATCTATTTTTAACAAACACATGACTAAAATTTATGGAAAGTTTCTCACTTTTAAGGTCCATATGTAGTAAATCAGTTAGCCAACTGAGAAAATAAGATCATCATAAAAGGAAAATCCGGAATATTACCTGGCTCATTACTCCTGTCTGAATTCCCCAAAGCATTTCACAAGTGACTATGATTTTCAATTTGACTATTGTCTAAGATACAGAAGAAAATAAAGTTTAGAGAAGCCAGTCTTCCTGAAGAACCCAGCTCTTCACTTACCATCTTCTGCTAAGACCTTGGCTGCATCTTTATCATCTTCCCACTTTCCAGTCACGAAGCAATCTCTGATACTGTTCATAACCTTACACAGAAAAGTCAGCACTTAGGTGAGATGTTCCAATCACTCAGCAAAACAACTCTAAGAAATGGCAGTAGGCAACGACTTGCCTTTAAATATTTCCCACCTTCATGAATATTCTCATTCCAAATGAGCCCAGGAAATAACTTTACCTTTGATGGAGACAGTATAACTACAGAGATAAAACACATTAAGCAGCAGATAGGGAAAGTATTAAATACTACTAGTCTACTAACCTCGTAAGTAAACAAACAGATAATTACTAATTCAACTAATTTTCAATTGTATTAAGGTTTCTAAGGCGATGCAATGAGACAGTAGTTTACAAAGTTGGTCTTGCTATTTGTTAATCTAAACCTGTCTGTTTGAAAACTTAATTCCTATAAAATGGGAGAAGATATTTGTAAATTATGTATCTGATAAGGGACTTATATCCAGAATATATAAACAACGCATACAACTAAGTAATTTAATTTTTGAAATGGGCAAACAATATGAAGAATATATACAAATAGCCAATAAGCACATGAAAAGATGTTCAACATCATTATCAGGGAAATGCAAGTCAATACTATGAGACACAATTTCACCCTCTCTAGGATGGCTATAATCAAAAAGACAGATAATAACAAGTGCTGGTGAAGAAGTGGTGAAACTGGAACCCACATACAGTGCCAGTGAGTAAGTAAAATGGCACAGTCACTTTTGAAAAGAGAAATGAGAGAGTATAAAGCAAATGAATAATTATGCGATTCTCTAATTTCATCATCTTCTGATTCAACCAGGGAATAATTCTCCAGTGGAAGAATGAATCGGATGTAGTCCTGAATGTGAACTGGAAATATCTATAAGAACTCTCCTGGTTCGGGTAGCTGAGAAGGCCTAGAAGTAATGACCAACTCATGGCAGTAAGCATTCCTATGCCTAGGCTGTCATGTTGAAATACCATTTTGTACTAAAAGAAATCAGGACTTCTTATGGGTGATTCCAAGTGCTCTCTCATATCACAGAGCAAGAATTGACCCAGAACGACTACGATTGTAACACAAGGACTCAGGAGCTGGTGTGCACAGACGCTCACAGGCCACAGGTGGGATAAAGAGGAGCTTCAATAACGGATAACAGGTGCAGGAGCACAAGGCACATCAACTACATTTATATCCATGACATCACAGTGATACTCACAAACAAGTATCCTTTGGAGAATCACTCCAAAAACTGATTAAAAAATCAAGCATGGGCTGGGAGCAGTGGCTCACTCCTGTAATCCCAGCACTTTGGGAGACCAAGGCAGGTGGATCACAAAGTCAGGAGTTTGAGGCCAGCCTGACCAACATGGTGAAACGCCATCTCTATTAAATATACAAAAAAAATTAGCCAGGCATGGTGGCGGGAGCCTGTAGGGCCAGCTACTTGGGAGGCTGAGGCAGAAGAATGGCATGAACCTGGGAGGCAGAGCTTGCAGTGAGCCAAGATCGTGTCACTGCACTCCAGCCTGGGTGACAGAGCGAAACTCCGTCTCAAAAAAAAAAAAAAAAAAAAATCAAGCATTTACCCTACATACATGGAAGTGAATAACCAAATAGTAGAAGAGGAAAAGTTTCTCTTTAAAGTATTACAGCTAATACATAAAGAGAAATGATTGAATAGAACATCACCACTCTACGTTCTTAAGAAATTGATGGTTCTAGGCATTGAGCACCAACAACTGATAACATCTAACATCATTAAAAGGACACAACCAGTCTTTATGCGCCTCCTAATGAGAAAACACCACCACTTAGGAAGCAGTTTTGCTGAAAAATAAAAATCAAATTTAAATCCTGTCCAACCACTAGATGTTTTGTCTACAGGGTAACTACAAATACGTGGCTATTTAAATTAATCTTAACAAAGATTAAATAAAATTTAAAATTTAGTTCTCCAGTCTCATTAGCCACATTTAAAGAGCTTAGTAGCCACAAGCAGCCACAACCCACAGCTCAGATATACATTCCGCTCATCACAGAAGTTCTATTAGTATTGCTCAGTACCCACTCACAGGAAATACAGGAGGGCCTGTGAAACTGCAGAGGGATGCAAAGCAATCCACAAAGTCCAGAATACAAGAAACTCTACAGACCAAAGACTTGGTTTATTAAATAAAATGTAACCAAAAAAAGAAATGGGAAGGAAAGACTGTTCACTAAAAATGTTAAAAGACTGAAAAACAGTAAGGAAAATCAGGTAAAAGTAAACTGTGATGCTTATAGAAGCATGGAGGAAGAAACCAGGAAGAAAAGGAACGCATCACCTTAAGAGGCTGGACCACACCTCCTTCTACAGGGAGGAAGGGGACTGTGGCTGGTGTCACAATTGAGCAGCAAAGCTTGATTTCCCAGACTGAGTGTTGAGTACAGGGGTATTCACCTTCTGGCAACCCATTAAGCTAAACAATTGTTTTTACGTGGTTTTCTATATCTGTATTAAATTTCACCATAGAAAATGGTTAAATAAAATCTCATAAAGTGCACTAAGTGTTATCTGGCGAATTACAATAGGCAGTATGATAGCAATTGGGCCTCTGTGAGAAGTGACATCTAAGCCAAACTGAATTGACAAAAGAGAAGGCAGCCTTTGGAAGATCAGAATATTCCAGAAGGGAATACAGAGAAAGGGGCTGGCGCGATGGTTCACTCCTGTAATCCCAGCACTCTGGGAGGTTCCAAGGCAGGAAGATCACGCGAACCCAGAGTTCGAAAGTAGCTCAACATGGTGAAACATTATCTCTACAAAAAATGCAAAAATTAATCAGGCCTGGTGGCTCATGCCTATAGTCCCAGCTACTCTGGAGGCTGAGATGGGAAGATCTCTTGAGCCCAGGAGGCTGCGGCTGCATTGAGTCATACACTTGTGCCACTACACTCCAGCCTGGGCTGCCGAACAAGACCATATCTCAAAAAGAGAGAGAGAGAAAGAGAAGAGGTCTCAGAGGAGGGTGAGCTGTGGTGAGTTTGAGTACTAAATGAATTCCAGTGTGATTACAAAGTGGTGAGCTGCAGGAAGAACATTTACAGATATCACAGATTTCTCTATGCTTACAAACAGCAGGAACTATAAATGTTAACTCAAGGGTGCTATGTATATCCTAGTGATAAGACACAAAATACATCTGATGTATAAAAACTTATGTGTGATGCTTCAAAATAAAGATGCACACTACTGTCCACACTGGAAGCTGAACCTGTCCTCCGTGGGCCACATACATGGTCTAACTAAACTCAGAACATGTTACTGTTTAGGATGCATGAAGTGCCCACTGCAATATCTGGAAGAATGACCTGTAATCCTGTAAAAATGAGAAGCCAACAACAGGTAAGCAATATTGACATCAGATAATCTTATTCTAGAACAATTCTCTAATTCTCTAATAAATCAAATGTACTACCCAGCCTTACCTCCTCTAAATCCCAGTCATGGGGGGCCTCCACAAGAAATCTAGAACAGTCCAAAGAGTCAGCCTTATGCTTACACTCTCTGTCAGGCTGGTTGACACGAAACAACCCTCCAAGCTCTTCTTGGGTATCACCATCTTCTTCTTCATTATCTTCTACCACTAAAGAGGACACCATGGTAGAAAAGTGAGAACAAAAACTAGAGCCCTAGAAGACCCATCATTTTTAACCAGTTAGGCCATGAGTCTTCGAACTCAGGAACTGAGGGCCTCTGTCTGTGATGGGTATGGCAATAGCCACATAAGAGTTAGGCATTGAGAGGGCAGGGCAGTCACAGATTAAGAGAGCCAGGAAGCTATTGCTGTACATGTGTGGGGCTCCTGCGCTCCTGCACAGCAGCAGCTAAGAGGCTGAGAAGGAGTGAGAATATTGGCGGTGGAGGGAGGGAAGGGACATTTAAAGGCTGAGCTTTAGATTACTAAAGAAGAGCGCTAAAGAATATTGAGCCTCTCATCACTAAGAGTACCTAGACAAAACCTGAATGAAAAACAGTATACAACAATCTTCCCAATTCACTGGGCTGAGCCCAAAAGTCTCACCATGTGGCCTTGATCTCCCCATGCAGTAACCAGGGAGTACAATGTAAAGTTCATCACTATATATTTATTTTTGCATTAATTCTACCAGAAAGAATATATAGGTAAGTTTAGTAAAGCATAAAATCAGAGGACAAGGGCAAAAGGGAGAACAAAATGTGTTATACAGTGTTCTAATTCTCAGAAAGCAAAAAAGTAAATATTTTTATGGGCAGAAATATTTTTTTGGCACTAATCTACAAAAAAATTCTCATGAAGGACTTTTAAATAGGGAACATAACATAATGCAATGGACAGCATTTGCATCAAGTTTTACAGCAAACCCATTAAGTCTACGTTATAAGACCAATGTGTAGTCCTCATAAGCTGATGATTAGAGACATCCGTCAAACATGAAATGTGATGGACAGCAATTATGGATGTCAACAATACCAGCCCAATCCTCCAACCAATTCCCTCATCTAAATTATCAGAGAAACTAAAACATTTCCAGTTCTGAGCCAGAATTCTTTACCTGTCCCATAAATAAGCTTTCGGAGGTTTGGAGCTGCCTGCTGCTGCCTCAGAAAGGCCTCAGCTGCCTTTCTGGAAAAGTCTTCCTTCCACTTGAGGGCACCTGAAACGACCAAAGCCAACCTCCAGTTAGGCTTGTTTACATGTCTCCCCTCCCTCAAGATCCATCCACAATGCAGCATTTCAACAGTTAACAAAATCACAGAATCAACAGACCCCCAAATGGAGACATTCCATTGGGTACCATTTCGAGAGCCAAGTTGATAGCAGCAACCAACTAAATTTAAGCTTACCTGAGGTTTTTTTGGAATCATTATTTTCTTCCTTGTAATCTTCTTCCTCTTTGAGTAAATCTTCTATATCACTGGTCTCATCAATTAAGTTCCTTGGCCCCAGTTTCTGACCACTGCTCACTTGAGAAGGCTTTGAAAGCTTTTTTCTAACAGCCTCTTCATTTTCTGAGTCCTCTTCCTCTGCACCGAGTGAGGAGCTTTCTTCAGATTCATCTTCAGATGCAAACGCCTCTTCAGCTGTGCAATGCCCAGAATCGGAAGTGGGGAGAGCTGCTTTCTTCACCAGCAAAGACTTCTCCAGATTCACACGGTCACTCTGGTGATTAGCTGGCGACAGCCCTGCTTTACTACCTTCTCCAACAGCCTTTGATCCTGAAATGCCCCCCTCTCCTGCAGTGCAGTCCTCTTCTTCACTGCTTTCATCAGCTTCCTCTGCTTCCCCTTCTTCCGCTGAGCTCCTCTCAAGGTCATCATCACTGTCAGCAAATGCTGGCAAATCCATTTCACTGTCTTCTTCCAACTCTTCAAGTTTCCATCGTTTGACGCCCTTACCAGCCATATACTGATCAGTCATCTCAGCATTTTCCTCCTCTTCTGCTTCCTCATCACTAGAGCCGTTTTCCAACTCGTCATCTTTGGATATTTCATCATTTTCTTCATCATCACTATCTCCAGATTCATCTTCATCTCCAAAAATGGCTTTCCGACGCATTCGCCCAGTTTTTAAGTCCATTTGTTTTTCCTCCTTTGGCATCAATAGCCTGTATTACCAAGGAAATACAAAATAATTCAATTTGTACATTAATCAGCTAATCTACAAATGGCAATACAGTCAATGAAAAATACAAAGAAACAGAAAATGTCAAGGAATTGTTTAAGATGACATAGCATAGGGAAAAAATGATCTGATAAACATTGGAAGAATTAATAAGCAAACTCGGACATGGTTCCCTAACACCACACTTCAAAAAAACTTAGAGAGAGAATAAAGGAATAACCCTTAAAAAACAAAAATCTAATTTTAGAAAAAAATTGCTCAAAAGGGAAGTTAGTGTTTTGTAGATTTTTTTGAAAGCTGATTAATTTCTAAGCTAAAAATACATGATCCTTAAGAGAAATGGCTGAGTCCAGGCCCAAGGCAGAAAGAGGGCAAAATGAGCCTGGATCCTCTTGTTCTGTCAGAAAGTAAGAAATGCTCAAAGACTAACAGAGACAGTTGAAAGGACACAGGAGACAGGCTGAAGGCTCCTGCAGCCAAATCTGGGACAGCATAGGCATCAGGAAGAATAATGATAGTGATGGAAAATAACCCATGGAACAAAACGCAAGTGCATTAGTCAGCAGTGATACGGAAATAAAGGGGAGAAGTGAAAGCTCTTTGTTAAAAATGCCAGCTAACAAATGTAGGAGGAATGACAGAGGAAGAACATCCATTTTAAGTCACCAGTGTCATATCTGATAGAGAAGAATCATCAGGAGGCTAAAATCACAGTATAAAAGAAAACTGTATGAAGCTATTTAATATAGCAAGATATATAAAATTATGAAAACATAAATTTGAAAAAACTGAAAATCACACCAAAAGAGATGGATAAGTTAGAATATAGCAATAATAGGCCAGGCATAGTGCCTCACATCTGTAATCCCAGGACTTTGGGAGGCTAAGGCAGGAGGATTGCTTGAGCCCAGGAGTTCAAGACCAGCCTGGGAAACACAGTGAGACCTAATCTCTAGAAAAAAAAAAAATTAGCTGGGAGTGGTGGCGCACTCCTGTAGTCCCAGCTACTTGGGGGGCTGAAGCGGGAGGACCACTTGAGCCTGGGAGTTCAAGGCTGAAGTGAGCCCAGATCATACCACTGCACTCTAGCCTGGGAGACAAAGCAAGATCTTGTCACACACACAAAAAAGAATATACCAATAATAACAAAATGGTGACTACATAAAGACTGTACAGAAAAAGGAAATGCTCAGAATATAGAAATAAAATTATGTATTTTAACTGTAACTATAGTAGAATAGAGTATTCTTATAGATAAAGATGACTAGAAGGATATACAAAAATGAAAATCGCTAGTAACTTCATTATAAAGGAGTGATCTTTCGGCGAACACTTCGTATCTGTCAGGCATTCTGCTAGGTAGTTTATGCACATTGTAACAAATTACAAACTAGATAATCTCAAAATTTTCAGATAAATTTTACTGGGAGTCATAAATCAATACAACAAAACCAATGTTTTGCAAACATCGACTATGTATAAAGGTATACAAATTCCCAACCCAGACTGAAAAATAATTCACATAAGCCATACGTCCATGGAAACCTACCCATGGGAGATAATACAGCATAATCTAAATAAAACTTTCAGAGACAAGGCATGTGGCTTCTGGACAGCCACAAACTCCTTGACTCTGCTCTAGTGTTTTGGCCACCAAAAGAAAGCCAAGTGGCCTCACGTCTCTTAAAAAACCAAAGGCAACCTATGGAAGATGGCGTGGTATTTGAGGAATATTTGGGGTCTGTTGAAAAATGCATCCTGTATTTTATTTCAAGAAAAGACTCCCTTGTAATGTCAGTTAAGTGAAGAGCCCTCAGAGACATGCACACACAAAGAAAAACAAAACAACATAGAATGAATCCCACCAAAATGTGTTATGATGGCTGAATTATGGGTGATATGATCTTCTGTAATACATGTTTTTATTAAAAATAGAAAAAAAGCAGACTTACCCTTGATTATCTATATCCTCTGACCCAAGTGGCTTGGAATCAGAAAACAGTGTCACTCGACTTGAAGCCATCTTGGCATCAATGGTGGAGATGGTGGAGATGAGACTCTGGACCAGCTCATGGGTGGGCCCCACCTCGTCCTGTCAAGACCACCAAGAAAGAGCATGTGAGAAAAGCACAAAGATCCTGGAGAGACACTGGTTTCATTCAGTTTCTCAAAATTATCTTAGACACATTTCCTAAGAACCTTTCTTAATGCCTCAAAAAGCAGAGAAGAAAATCCTTACAACAAAGCTTAAAATGGATCCCCATCTCCATTAAACTTTTCCAAAGTTCAGGGAGTATGTAACCTGATAACCTAAACACCTAGGTAGAAAAACCTCAGCTCCAATGCTACAACAATGCTAGCTCTTCTAACATTTTAAAATAACCCTAATTTTAACCCAATAAAATTCCACTTCAGAACTAAGAAATTAATACTTGAAATCCACTTTAAAATACAGAATGAGGAGACCATTGTGAATGAGAAAAAGACCAATAACAGCTGGCAAGCACACTGATTTTGTAGAAACGGGGATGGGCCATGCAGGCACCACATGGCAACAGGGCCCGCGCTGGGGCCATGGATCAAGGAGGAATGGAGGACAGGACTCTTCTGCTTGGTACAATGAAAAAAAAGTATTTTTTTTATCCTATATATTTACAATATGCATTTGGGCCTTTATTATAAGTACAAGAGAAAAATCTTCAATAAATAAAAGCTGGGCCGGGCGCGGTGGCTCAAGCCTGTAATCCCAGCACTTTGGGAGGCCGAGACGGGCGGATCATGAGGTCAGGAGATCGAAACCATCCTGGCTAACACGGTGAAACCCCGTCTCTATTAAGAAATACAAAAAACTAGCCGGGCGAGGTGGCGGGCGCCTGTAGTCCCAGCTACTCGGGAGGCTGAGGCCGGAGAATGGCGTGAACCCGGGAGGCGGAGCTTGCAGTGAGCTGAGATCCGGCCACTGCACTCCAGCCTGGGCGACAGAGCGAGACTCCGTCTCAAAAAATAAAAAAAAAATAAAAAAAAAAAAAAATAAATAAAAGCTGACTACATTATTTTTTGTGATTAAAAAATAGACTCAGAAAGAATAATGAGAGTTCAGAGAAATGACGCCCATCTCACCGATACCTGAAAACCGTGGCTGCCACCAAGGTCAACATAGACAGCGTCTTTGTCATACAGCACACGCCCAACTCCAGAAAGAGGCGCATAAACCAGCTTCTCCTTCTCATTTAAACAGCGCTTCTTTTGTTGTTCAGGAAGAGCACAAGGGTCTGGGAGGAAACTGATGTCAGTCACAGCAAAATCTCCTACCCCTGGAAGACAGGATCCAAAAGCAAGCTTCAGCTGACAAGAAGTCAGAAGTATCTACTGTTGACTGGGGGGTTAAAAACGAGCCATAGTCCAAGGGCTTAACCCATGACACTAAAGAAGGGCATTGTGCCACACTGGAACAGTGGCCCCCTAGCTACAAGACAAGAGGTCAGAGAAGAGGGGATTTGATAACACCTTTGCAGGCCTACACACATCTGGGTTACTTTAAAAACCTCCAGCGAGGCCATCTTCCCTTGTTTGGTCATTTTTCGGTTTTCCTGAGAAATGAAGTCATCCCAAGAATCCTATGTGTAATTCTAGTATGTACTACAACAAGAGAATACCTGGCATGTGAATTTGGCTTTTATTTTTCAAGTGTGCTCCTCTTAAATAACCATAAAGTGACACCTTCCGGTCACATTTGATGTTTGTTCGGATATCCTCTGGGTTTGTCAAATCTTCCATCCTAGAAAAATAAACTCAATCATGCAGCAGAAATGAATGCCAAAGTTCCTATACCTCCTTTCAGGTGTCAATGACTCATCACACTATTGTCCACTAAGCACATCATTTAGAAAACTAGAAAATGCAGAAATAAAGAAGCACCATTCCCCATCCACCAGAGGAAAACGGGCAGGCACACAACTGTGTCTCTAGGCTGAAAGTGACATTCATTCCAGAAGACACCAGACAGGGAGATGACATCCACCTGGGGTCGGGGAAGAGTGAAGAACATATTCAGAAAATCCCTTGCTGGAAGAGAGTGAGCCTGTGCTCTGGGATTTTTACTGTGGCTTGGATTCTGGCAGGTGGAAAAAGGGTATTCCAGGCTGAGAAAACCACATGAGGAAGAGCACAAAGGAAGGAAACTGAAGGCCGTGAAGGCACACACGAAGGACTCAAGCACCCGGGCACGAAGGCAGCATCACTCAAAACTGAGGCTGAACGTAGGATGTAGCCTTAAATGCTTCCAAGTCCTCCCATTTTCCTAAACATCTCATAATTAATTTACTCCCAAAGGCACAGCATCTTTGAGCAATGATATAAGTAGACATTTCCCATCAACTACACTACTATCCCCACTATTCAAACAGGCACAAAATAAATCCTATCACTGTTCTTTTTCTAGCCTTTTTAGCTTTGAAATATATGGCACAAGAAGGAAAAATTTACAATCACTTTTTACCTGTCTGCCAGGACATAAGGGTGAGAAGTTTGCCATGTGAGAGGCCTAAACTTCATAACTGTAATAAAACGGCCCAGATTGTGGATTTCTTGGTTTTGATATTCTCCATGCACCATTCCAGAAAGGGAGAACAGCTTGGCACCCTAAACATTAGAGCAAAATTAAAAATTAAATTTCAATTAAATTCTCATCAATACTGCAACAAAATAAAAGTTCTAAACAAGAAGCAATCCTAAGAAGGGAGACTTCCAGCAAAGCCACTGTCCTGAGGCTTCCAGGGCCTTGCTGGCTTCTTTCAGGACTTATTAGAACCCCACAGAGGCAGACTGCTCTGCAGTTGAGCCGGGGCATCCATCTAAGTATGGTGAGGAGAGGGAGGTGAGGCGTCTGAGCACAGAAACGGTTCTGTGGCCGATGGACCAGAACAGTATAGAAAGGAAGGGGCAGTGCCTGGTCCTGTAACTAGGAGAAATTTCTGATGTACTCTATTATATAAAGTCCCGACCCCAAAACAGCCAGACACTGCCTGGCGCAGCAGGTACAGAGACAAATGAGATACACCAAGAGGCCCAGAACAAGCACTCTCTTGAGGGAAACCTTCCAGAAGACTGAACACACACACAAAGGAATTCAGCAGGCCACAGACTGTGAACACACACACACAAAAGAATTCAGCAGGCCAGAGGCTGAACACACACACAAAGGAATTCAGCAGGCCATAGAGTGTGAACACACACACACAAAGGAATTCAGGAGGCCAGGGACTGTGAACATACACAAACGGAATTCAGGAGGCGAATCCTAGAGAGACGTTTACTAATGTCTCTTCAGTATTTTTACTTACTTATTTTTTTGAGACAAGAGTCTCACTCTGTCACCCAGGCTGGAGTGCAATGGCGTGATCTCAGCTCACTGCACCCTCTGCCTCCTAGGTTCAAGCAATTCTCACTTCTCAGCCTCCTGAGTAGCCGGGATTACAGGCACACACCACCACACCCGGCTAATTTTTGCATTTTTAGTACAGATGGGGCTTGGTCATGTTGCCCTGAGCTCAAAACTCTAGGCTCAAGTGATCCGACCGCCTCTGCCTTGCAAAGTGCTGGGATTACAAGTGTTAGCCACTGCGCCCGGCCTCTTCAGTCTATTTTAAAAGGATTATACTGCTAGTATCCAACAATCATTTCTCCTCTTACCGGGTAAACTTCTGTCCAGAACCTGTGTTTTAATCGCTTCTTTGTTTTCTTCAGTTGCTTATTATGCTTGAAGGAGTCGAGGTGGGTGAGAACTCCCATAATTTTAGGAAAGCCATGTACTTGACAGATGTTTAGAAACTCAAATGTTTCCATTTCGAACCCAAAGCTGGCATCTATAAGCATCAGTACCTACAAACAGAACACATCATTTTTCAAAGAAACTACCAAAACAGACCACTACACTAGGGGTTGGCAACTGGCCATGGGCAAAATCCCGCCCATCACCTGTGTTTGTAACTAAAGTTTTATTGGAACATAGCCACATTAATTCATTTACATTTTGTCTATGGTTGCCTGTGCACTACAACTGCAGAGCTAAGTAGCTGTAAAAGATATGATCCACAAAGCCACAAATATTTACTATCTGGCCCTCAACAGAAAAGTCGCACTCCAGACTAAATCAAATAACTACATAGGCATCACCCAGACAGAGAAACCACCACCCTCTGACTTGCTCTAAAAGCCAATCATAAGACGATGTCCACTAGGATGCAAACTTCCATTATAAGAATTTTAATGTATGAGAAGTAACTCAGAAAAGGCTGGGTCTCACCTGGCCCTTACCTAAGAAATTCTAATTTAAAGAAATCAAGTTTTCTGTAAGGTATTTTTAAGCCAAATAACAGGTCTCTGACATCCAAAGAATGGGAAGAAAGCGATAATCAATGAAATATATTAAATATGTACAGAAAACCAATCTCTTCTTTCAATCTCCTCATAGAAAAAAAAATCTGTTTTTTGCTGAGAAGTATGCAGTGGAAACATCTATCTTATATATTAATTTGGATAACTCAATTGTTAAGAAATTTTTTTTAAATAGCTGCCATTTTAGAATTAGGTCAAAAAAAACAGTAAGATTATGATGATTGGTAGTCTGTAAGAAAATATAAGCAGATGAGACCAATTTTTAACTTTTAAGATGCTTCAAAGATGCAAAATAATTTCAGAATTGATTCCTGGAAACTTCTAGTTTAAGTATTAAAAACATTTCTGTTCTTATCTTTGCATAGATAACTAAAATTAACAACAAAGAAAAATGGAAACAGAAATGCCCATCTTTGATTAAACTAGGCAACACTCAAAATCCGAAACCACAGAATATATGAAGGTGGGCTTGTGAGAAAGCACAGCTGCCACTGCAGACTGAGGCAGCAAGCACAGCGTTCCAGCAACACTGGACCAGCTCAAAGGACAGGCAGAATATCCTCACACTACATTTAATGTCACAGAGTGCCAGGGGGCAAGCAGCTGGTTGTAAGGTCAGGAAGAACGGGGAACAAACAGTCCCTCAGCTGCCAGTCTTTGTCATCTAAGCCAGTGTTACTCCCCTAATCCACACACGCACGTACACACCCAAATTCATGTATTGTGTGTGCCTTGCTGTACACAGGAGGCTTTGACAACCCACAGCAGAGCAATCAACATAAGCTAGGCTAAATAAATCATGGTGCCTCCATAAAATGGAATATTATATTAAAAAGGAGGCAGAGTTACAGTACTTATTATATACCTCCAAGATACATTATATGAAAAAAGCAAAGCATAGAACAGTGTGTAAAATAAGCTACCATTTGTGTTTTTAAAGGGTGGTATGCGTGTTTATATGCATCTAGAAGGATACTGCTCTGCAGGGATCTGAATGACCAGCGGTTACACCAAGGAAAAAGAAAAATGCACATTGTGCGTATCCTGCATTACAGTTAGAGTACTTTACCAAATGTGTGTGTTCCTTTTGAAAAATCTTTAAAAGATTTACGTAATAGGCATCTCTCTCAATGATGGTTAAGAGGCTGGGAAGGGGAGCAGGGATGGAGGGACAAAGAGGGAAAGGTTAACAGGTACAAAAATACAGTTAGACAGAATAAATTCTGGTGTCCAACAGCACAATAGGGTGGACTACAATTTATTATATAATTCAGAATAACTACAAGAATGAAATTGAAATGTTCCTAACACAAATAAATGATAAATGTTTGAGGTGATGGATATCCTAATTACCCTGATTTGATCATCACACATTGTATGCTTCTATCAAATACCATATGTACCCCATAAATATGTATAACTATTATGTATCCATAATAATTAAAAATAAAATTAAAGGCATCTCTTAATATGTATGTCTTTAATATTAGAAACTTGCTACATTTTACATAAAAGAGAAACAAATGACTTCTATGAACTATTTTGATCATTTCAAGTATACAAGATTTAGTAAGCTTACACTACATTAATAACACTTATTTTTACTAATAGTAGCATTACATGTTCAAAATTTGAATGTTATTTAGTTTTCTGACATTACAATGGCACAACTTTAAAATGTGTATTACTTTTTACTTCATATTTTAGGAGTATTCCTGGGCCAAAGTATAAAATCTGTAGCTCTTTGTTACCAAACAGCTGTCTAAAAAAAACCAAGGTATCTCTCGCCCCACACTTCCTAATCAATATGGCTTACTTTTTTGCTAATTTGTTTTTATTTTTTCTAATTTAAAACGTAAGTTAATAGAATACCACAACAGTGAACATTATCATTTCCATAAATGCAAGAGTATGTACATTTTCCATACACTGAGTACTGTCTAGATTTTTTATTGCTAAACTCTGACCACTTCTTCAGGGCAATTCATGTATTTACTTTAGCATTATCATTAAGGATGAAGGTTCTGGAACCATCAGGAACAAGGGTCCCATCTTCACACAAGTTATTTAACTGCTGGGAGGCTCTATTTCATCTTATGTAAACTACAGATAATAACTACTCACCTCAAGGGTGCATCAAGGATTTATGTAAGCTAAATTTGTAGAAAGCAGTTAGCACAGTGCCAGGAAGAGTCCAAGAAAAAATGGTACTTACTATGATATATTTGTATGTATATATGTATACATATTAATGAGCTCTTATTAGTTGTGTTCATTAAAGGTTTTCTCCATCCCGTGATTTGCTTTTACATTTTGGAATACATTTCATTGTGCACATTCCATTTTTATTATTAATATAACAATATTTATTACCATAATTATTATCAATTCAATCATATCTACTGTATCACTGATGATGACTATGATTCCTTTAATAATCATAGGACTCTCTTCCTTTCATCAAGGGATAAATAACCTATCACGATGCTCTAAGTCTCCATCAGCACCCCAGGCTGCCCCTGCTGACTTACCAGATCTGCTACTTTAGCCAGATCAATCATCATGTTAATATCACACCCGCATTCAATAATGGTGAGTCTGCGCTTTTTACCTATACGTGAAAAGATGAAAATTTTACTTTAAAAAGATCCTGAAAAAATTCTAACCATCAACTCTAATTTTCATTTTTTAACTGCATCCAGTAAAACATCATGTAAGTTTACAGGAGTGTACCAGAAGTTCGTTTTTATAGGCAAAAACTGGTAAAATAAAATAAATTCCATTCTGTTTTTCTTGCTGTGTTCTAAATTTAAATAATATCAAAAGTCTACCCAGATGAATAAAAGTGCTCAAACAGGGAAAATTCGGACTGCACAGGCTCCATGATAACCATGATCCTGCTGTTCAGCTGCAGGCCAAAGTCTTTACCTCTATCAAAACTTCCCGTATTCCCACTATAGCTACAAACATCCTCAAACATAATGCAACAGAATATTCATAACAATAATTATTTCTAAATTAAGGTAAAAAGAAAATGGTCAAGAAAATATGGGCTGGGTGCAGTGGGAGGCCAAGGCAGGCAGATCCCTTGAGCCCAGGAGTTTTGAGACCAGCCTGAGCCACATGGGGAAACCCCATCTCTACAAAAAAAAAAAAAAAAAAAAAGGGGAAAAAAAGAAAACTTAGCCAGGTGTGGTGGCATACACTACTCAGGAGGCTAAGGTAAGAGGATTGCTTAAACCTGGGAGGTTGAGGCTGCAGTGAGCTGTAACCACACCACTGCATTCCAGCCTGTGCCACAGAGTAAGACTTTGTCTCAAAAAAGGGAAAAGAAAATATGGATGCTCCAAAGATAAAGAAAAGCCTCAATCCAACTATACTATTGCAATAACAAGAGATTTCAGACTGCACATTCCCATTCTACCACTGGAAGTTTGTTTCATTTTCCCTCAAACTTGGAAAGGTCACCATCTCCCAAAGCAGACAATTCTCATAGGAAAAAGAGAAAACTTGCACTTCCACCAGAATGTGGCTTCATAAGGCAAACGTGCACATTTTCAATGTGAACATTATCACATATGTTATCTCCGGGAACTTATCTCCGGGTAAGTTATCTCCGGGAACTTATCCTTTTCTGAAGCTATAGCCAACTTAGTAAAAGTATAAGACAGGTAACATGATATGACAATATTTAACATGTTCCGCTCAAGAAAACAACAAATGCATGCATGTCCCTCAGATGACAACAGCCACGCCAACTCTGTGTCTGTTGCGGCATCTCCTACCTGACACAATTGTCACAGGGCCTCTGATCTCGGTCAGCTTCTGCCGGGTGAAGTTCCGAATGAGGCATTGTATCAAAGTGCTCTTTCCAACTTTTGGAGGCCCCATCACCACTACCACTATTGGTGGGGGCTCCAGTGGAGTTTGATCAACCACTGGAATATGATGCTTTTTTGTCTTCAAATCCTGAGTCCTATTCATTAAAAATAAATAAATAAATAAATAGTAAACTCACTTTCAAAATAGAGTAAAAGGTATCAACTTTATAAGTAAACTTTTTTAGTACATTTATATATATGAGTACTTTAGCACATTTTATTGAGAGGACAACAGACAATATATAATTAACTTGTCAGTTATTAACTTGTTAACTTCTGGCCCCATCCAAATAACTGCTGTTCAATAAAGATGTAACAAGACGACTTCAATAGCATAGAGAGCTGAAAATTAAACACTCCTTAAATCTGACTGTTTTAAGAGTGATTTTAATAGTTTTTAAAAAAACCAAGAGGTAAATACCGAGGCAGTGCATCATAACAGAGCAGAGGCTCTGGAGTTAAATTTGGCTCTCCTACTTACTGGTTACATGATTGGAGGTAACTTGTTCTCTTGACCTCAGTTTTCTTACCCATAAAATGAGGGCAAGAATGATTCCTACTCTGGTAAGGCTGCTGGAAGCATTTAGTTGAATAATGTTTAAAGTATACCGCTAGGCATATCACAAGGACACACTAAATAAAGCTATGTTAGTATTAAATATTGTAATTTTTTATTTTATATTACAACTATGTAAAACATACCTAGGGGGAAAAAAGCACACTTATCACCATAGAAACAGTTTAAAATTTAGGAACAAACAAATTCTATAAATTCTTGCATCTTGGGCAATAAACACCAACCAGTGTGCAGATGCTGGAGGCAAGGCAGCTTCTATGGGAAAGCTTCTCACGTTTTAGTGAAAGCCACACACCACGCATCTCCATGTCCTTTGGAGCTGGACTAGACTCATGAATCCAAATGTCACCTGTGAGAGGCTCCTACTATTTAAAAAAAATCAATGGAAGAACGACCAGACCGTACCCTAACATACCTGTGAAAGGATCGAGCCATCCGCACAGCAGACTAAACTGCAAAAGCTTTGGGATTTCTCTTCCGGGCATCTTCTTCGTCTCCTAGCTGGAGATCCTGCAGATGCCGCTTCTTTTTCTTTTCAGCTTTGGGCCCACTGTTTTTCTTTCTGTGTTTCTTCTGGTCTTTAGTCTCCATTGTAGCTATTTACCAATAACAAGTAACTCTAACCTACAAGGAAGAAGGTTGGGGTAAGGAGGTGGGAGGAGCATTTTACAATCCAGGCAATACCCAGGGAAAAACAGTACATTTCATTTATTTCTTTATGAAGAGATGATGTATTTATTTACTGAACAAGGGTAGAAATTGCTTAACCATTGCCAATTTCATTTCTCTCTGTTATGCTATAAATTAGATGAGTTACCTCTCCTAAAGTTACATTTTATTGCTGTTACTTTTTATTCATCTTAAGTGTCAACATCAGCAGTATCTATTTCTGCAAGGATAGAAATATTCTATATCTGTACTTTTCAGCCATTTAGCCATCAGCCACATGTGGTTACTTAACAATATACTTAGGGAAACTGAAAAAATGAATTTTTAATTAATTTCATTCTAACTCTAAAGTCACATGTGGCTACCACACCGGACAGCTCAGACCTAAGTATCAACTGGAGTAAAGAAGTGGTTTCTCAACTTAAACTAAAACTTACATTTTAATAAAAAATGTAAAACGTTTTTATGAACTTCCAATATGATCGCAGTATTACTTTTAGTACCTGTTGACTCTGTAAAACTCCTAAATTACAACTTACTTATATACATTTGAGAAATAGCAATATATCTTAGCACATTTTATAAAGAGTACAACAGACAATATATAATTAACTTGTCAAGTATTAACTTGTGAGATAGGACTGGTTCTAGATGATACCTGGAGACCCCATGAACTTACAGAGACCCTTCCAGTGATTTCTGAGTTACCTGGGAATCTGTGGCTAATAAATTGGTAATCACTAAATTAGTGAGTTTTTTTTTAGGAAATGGGGCTTCATAAAATCTGACAGCTTGATTTAAAAAAAAGGGGGGGAGCAGGATACTATTTCATTCAATTAAGGTACTGTATTCATTCAGTTTAATAAATATTTTGTCTGTCTATGATGTGCTAGGCACTGTGCCAGTAAATGGATACAGCTATGGTCTGACTTGCAGAGGAAATCCAAACTAGTATCTTCCGCGCCATGCAATAAGGGCGACATTGGAAGGCTGCACAGGGTGCTACTGGAGCACGGAGGTGAGTCAGAGGCTTCCCACAGACCCACACACCAGCGGAAACAGAAAGTCTTTATATATCACCATAATGTCAAGAACACTGGCCGAGAGTTAGAAGAGCTAGGCGCTAGGAACGCTTTGAAACTGAAGAGCTGTGTGATTTCAATGATTATGTTTCTTCTCTGCTATATTTTAGTTCGGAACTTGTACTAATGTTTCTCTCCCTGTCCTTCTTTGGTGGGAAAAGCACAATTTCGGGTCAACAGATCCGGCTCAGGTCTAAGTCGCCTGCCGAGACCACGTCGCCAGGAAACTACGTCTCCCAGCCACCTTCCCTCCCTGTCCGGGCTCTCTGCAGGGATTCATCCGGTCACTCTCCCAACTACCACAGGACACCTCCGGCAGATGAGAAATATGCCGCTCCTCGGGAGCAAAGATGACACGGAGGACCGGGGAAGGACCTTCCCACGCGCACGACTCGCGATCCTCCCAGTGCCCCAGAATCAGGGACCCCCCCGCCGCCTACCCCAGCCCGCTGTACTGAACCTGGCAACTGCGACTCCTCAGTTCAGCATGGACACCGCCGGAAACGGAAATTCACCGTCGCGCCGACTCGCCGGAGGGAAACAAGAAGGCAGAAAAAAGAGACCGGCGTGGGGACGGCTTTCAGGGCCTGAAGAAAGACTGCTGAAAAGCTGAGTGCGGACGCAGGCGCAGTCCACGCAGTGCGTTTCATCGGGCCCGGGTACTTACCGAACCCGCTCCACCCCGCCCTCGGAATCCGTGGCCTCAACTTCCGCGGTGGGACTCTGGAGCAGCCTGCACCGCACTCGCCTAAGTCCTCGCCGAAGGCCAGGGCGGCTCTGCGGCCTGGCGCCTGTTAGTTAGTGTGGTGCAAAAGCCGGAAGGAGACACATTTGGTCTTGGCCTCCCGGCAGTCACCGTACCAGGGACGAATGGACTATCGCTCGATTTGGGGTCCACCTCCTCCTCTTTAAAGATGCGAGATGAGGGGGATCTCGCGTTCTGGGGTGCCCTAAAGCCCTCTTTTGGCAGGGCGCGGGGTCTCACGCCTGTAATCCCTACACTTTGGGAGGCCGAGGCGGGAGGATCGCTTGAGCCCGGGAGTTCAAGACAAGGCTGGGCAACATAGGTAGACTACCTCTCTCTTTCTAAAAAAAGAAAAAAAAATTAGCCGCGTTGTGCCGGGCGCCTGTGGTGCTTGTGGTCCCAGTTACTCTGGAGGCTGAGGTGGGAGGATCGCTTGGTCCCAGGAGGTGGAGTTTACAGTGAGCTGAGATGAGCGACTGCACTCCAGCCTGGGTGACAGAGCAAGACACTGTCTCTAAGAAAAATAAATAAAATAAGGCCCTCTTTTGCCAGGACCAACAAACCCTGAGGGCAGGGACAAACTGACCAAGCCCAAACTGCCTCGCCTTCCCTGCTCCCAGGAAAGGGCTTTCCCTGAGGGAATAGAGCATCTTGCCATTTTTTTCCTGCACAGCTTTGCCTTCCCAGGGATCCGCCCATTGCCACCTGAGGAAATGCCTTGGAGTCCATCTAATCCCCAGCCCAGCTACTTGGGATGCCTACAGAGCGTACATTGTCAGAGGATGCATCTTCCTGTAGTCTTAGAAGGTTTCTTTTCAATATGATCCCGCTGGTGCATTCAAGGCTCAATTCTACACCAGAAACTAGGCCCACTCCTGTCACGAGAACCCCAGGCATCAGGTCCTCTCACAGGCACCTTGTTCTGGCCTTCAGCAGCCCCCAGGTATTCACTCCGCATATGCTATATACTGGGTGCTGGACTAGAGAGGCTACCTACGTGGCACATGCTTCCCTTATCCGTGAAGAGCTTAGAATATTGTAACTTCTTCACACTACACCGCTTACTTCTTGAAGATTTCAGTATCCAGGTAAATAATCCTTCCAACGTCATTTTGGTCTCATGAAGCCCACTCCAGTCCTCTGCCCTACCTTAGCTTCCCCCTCCCTCCACGATCAGACCTTAGACCTTGTCAGGTCCAAGGACTGCAACCCCCAGAGTATCCCACTCTGATCACCACCTCCTGTCTATCCAGGTCACTCCCTACACCGCCCTGAAACAAAACTCCTGCAACCTTACCAGCACCTCCAATCCAGATCTTACTACCTGTTCACTGTTTCTTCCTTCCTTTATGGCCCTCTCTAGTGAGCCAGCTTAAACTCCATGGCCAACCATTCTCATTAATCCCTTGCACACCTCCTTAACTCATGCACCTCCCTGTCACCTTCTATCTGCTTGGTAAGATGGGGGCGCTGGATAAACTCAGCTCTCCATCTATTCCATGCCACAACAATGCAACTAAACATGGCTGGAGGAAAACAGGACTATGCCAGCAGTCCTCACTTTAATCATTCTTTGCCTGGTCTATTCAATCTCCCATTGTTCCAAGTGAATATTTCACACTTCCTTCTCTCTGTTCAATCCTTCCCACTGCCTCTCCCTTCCTTGCCTCCTGCTTTACTAAGAGAATAGAAGTGGTCAAAGTCTTCCACAGACTCCCACCTCCACCTCCACCCATCTGCCTCCTATTGCCTGCCTGTGACTGTGGATGAACAACCGCTATGTCCAGCCAAAGAATCCTGCACTGGACTGCTAAATCCCATCATCTCTTACTGCTCCAGGGTGTCACTCCAGCCAGCCTATCCTTTCTCTAACATCAGCAGTATTTTCCTTTCTACTGGACTCTTCTCATCATCACACAACATGCAGCTATTTCTGTCATCTTCAAAACACAGAAATTACTCGACCCTATTTCCTATACCAGGACCTGCACCTTTTCTACGTTCCCTTTTGCAGCAAAACTTCATAAAAGAACGGTCAATACATACTCTGGCCCCTCTCCTATTCTCTTTGATTCACTTGTCTCACAGGACTCCACCTGCAGCCCTGGATGCTCTTTCTCAGCTGCCTTTGCTGGTTCCCCTGCTCTCACCTGTTTAAATTAGAGCAAGGCCATAGGTTTCGGGCTTCAGTTTTCTTTTCTTCTGTGTCTATACTTATTCCCTGGATGATCTCATTCTGTCTCAGTTTTATATTCCATCTGTGTCAGTAATTGTTATGTATTGGGTCTGTCCCTGCCCAAATTTCATGTGGAATTGTAATCCCCAATGTTAGAGGTGGGGCCTGGTGGGAGGCGATTGGATCATGGGAGCAGAGTCTTCATGAATGGTTTAGCACCATTCCTCTAGTGCTGTTCTCGTGATAGAGTTCGCACAAGATCTGGTTGTTCAAAAGTGTGTAGCACCTCCCCACCCCCCACTTCCTCCTGCTCCAGCCACGTGAGATATGCCTGCTTCTCCTTCAGCTTCCACCACGATTGAAAGTTTCCTGAGGCCTCCGTAGAAGCTGTCATGTTTCCTGTGCAGCCTGCAGAATAGTGAGCCAATTAAACCTCTTTTCTTATAAATTGCCTAGTCTCAGGTACTTCTTCATAGCAGTGAGAGAATGGACTAATACAGTTATCAATTTATTGCATCTCTGCTATAAACTCATTCTTCATTGCCTGCTCTGCAAAAACTGAACTGGGCTGTTTAAATATTTCCCTCAGACATGATGTTAGGTTTTGTCAGTAGAGAGCAATGGAGAGACCTTGCAGGTGAAAGCAGTCTTTGTTCCTGGTTCTCCTGTGCTGCTTGGCCTGGCTCCTGCAGGTGGGGGTCTTCTCCAGAAACCCAGTGGCCAGTGCCCAGCAGGTCCCACTCCTCCCACCAGCTCCAGGCAGTTTTGTTATAGAGTAACTCTTCTGAGACACCGCTCCTTTCCCCAGCACCTAAAGAAGTATTTCTAGTAAGTTCCAGTGACATAGCACCAGTGACTCTCCTGACATGCAGAGGACCATGACTGGGTTCCTCTGATGAGGTGCAAGGGAGGTGCACTAAGAGGAGAGGACTCTCCTGGGCTCTCTACCTCAGCCCTAGACTAGCGGTTGCTCCTTCTATACTTCCTACTAGTCTGTGCCTGGTTACTCCACTTCCCTGTTGCAATGAACACTTCTTTATATACACGTTTCCTGTTCAAATGACTGTGGGGTTTCTCTTTCCTAATTAGACTCTGACCAATACACTATCATTTGCCAACAACTCCCAAAGTTTTATCAATGACTCAGACCTCTAACCTGAACTCCAGCTGCCTCCATGACATATCCATTTGGATATTTAATAGACATTTCCAAAGTGATATGCCAAACAGAACTCAGGATCTTCCCTCTCAAACCAACTGCTCAGCAGTCTTACGATCTCAGTTGATGGCAATTCCATCCATAAAGATGATTAGTCAAAATGCCTCCCACACACCTTTGTCTGTTCACTTTTTCTATCCTCCATTTCCAATCCATCAGAAAATTCCTGTTGACTCTACCTTTGAAGTACAACCAGAATCCAACCACTTGTCACTACTTCCGCTGCTACCCCTTTGGGCTGTGCCCCATGCAATCACACATGGATGACTGTGAAACCTTTCTCTTGGCCTCCCTGCTCCCACCTTTGCCCTTGAACAGTCAGTTCTCAATGAAGCAGCCAGAGGGCTCCTGTTAAAACATAAGGCACTATTGGTAATTTAAATTGGTATAAATGCTTTGGAAATGATTCAGCATGTCTATTATTACTGAGCATGCACTTACCCAGTGAGCCAGCAACAGAAGTAGATACAGAAAGGCATATAAGAATGTTTGGCCGGGTGTGGTGGCTCATGCCTGTAATCACAGCACTTTGGGTGATCAAGGAGGATGGATCACGAGGTCAAGAGATGGAGATCATCCTGGCCAACATGATGAAACCCCATCCCTACTAAACATACAAAAAATTAGCTGGGCTTGGTGGCACGCACCTGTAGTCCCAGCTACTTGGGAGGCCAAGGCAGGAGGATCACTTGAACCTGGGAGGTGGAGGTTGCAGTGAGCCAAGATTGCGCCACTGCACTCCAGCCTGGCAACAGAATGAGACTCCTTCTAAAAAAAAAAAAAAAAAAAAAAAAAAAAAGAAAGAAAGAAATGTTCATAGCATTATCCAAACTGGGAAAAACCCAGACATCCACCAGCAAAAACCTAAAGACAAAACTGTAATATATATTTGCAATGGAACTATATAGAACAATGAAAATAACCAACACATGCACCAACATAGAGGATACTTAGCTAAAGAAGCCAGACACAAAGAAGAACATATCAGTTGATCCATTCAAAGCTTGAACCCAGGCAAAATTAATGTGTGGCAACAGAAGTGAAGATAATTGTGACTTTTGTGGAGGAGGGAATGTATAACTGGGTGAGGGCTGTTCTGTTGCTGGTGCTAGCTGATGAGTGTGTTTACTTTGTAACTATTTACTGAGCTTTAATATGGCAAACTGTGCTCCTAGCTATTTAGCCAACTGATTTGAAACTTACGTTCACACAAAAATATGTATAGCAGCTTTATGCATAACTACCCCAAAGTGAAGTCACCAAGGTGTCTTTCAACAGATGAATGGATGAACACACTGTGGTATCCATACAATGAAAATCATTTGACAATAAAAAGAAGTGAACTATTGATTCACACTATAACATGGATGGATTTTAAATGCATTTTGCTAAGGGAAAAGTCATCCCCAAAAGATTCTGTTTATATTACATTCCAGAAAATGAAAAACTGTAGGGATGGAAAACAGATTGGCAGTTGCCAGGGGCTGAGGAAAAGGAAAGATTAACTACATAGAGGATGCATAGGAGAATTTTAAGGGGATGGAACTGTTCTGTATCATACTGAGGAGGTGCTTACATGACTATATCCTGATCAAACCCATGGAACCATACGTGATGAAGTGGGAACTTTAATGTATGCAAAATTTAAAAATTAGCCAAGATGTCTGGAGAATCCCAGGATGGAATGCAGCTTGTAACAAATGACCTAACTTAACTATAAATGTATGATATAACATCACTGGAGCAGGTGAAGAAAAAAGAAACTGGCCTAAGTAACTTTGGAAAGTAATATTATGACTAGAAACGAAAAGACTAAGGATGAAAGGAATTGTTCACAAACATTGTACTCTAGTTGGTGAATTTGTTTTTCCAAGGGGTATGCACTAACAAGTCAGAGATGGCTTTACTTGCATATTAAGATTGAATAAATGAGTCATGGATAGTGAGAGTCAGATTTCTCACTGTTGGAGAGAGAAGTCACAGTGAGCAAGGTGGGGAAGCTAGAATGAACACTGTGGTGCTGGATTAGAGTCAAAATGTGTGTGTGTGCGCACGCATGTGTGTGTCTTAGCTCTGCCTAGTATGCCCCAAAGCAATGACATCCCAGCATTAGTGTGCACACTGAGCTCCCAGATCTTGGTTTCTAAAACCATTCTCCAATAAAAGGAACCAGAGCTCCTTGGAGAAATGGCTGAGTCTAGGGCTAGGGTAGCAAATACATAAGAGGAGCCTGAAGCATCTTGTAGTGCCAGAAAGTAAGGAAATTGCTACAAACTGAAGGATGTTGGTGTGTCAAAAAGGTCAGAAGCCAACTTAATGAGCTCCCAGTGGCTGAGCTGGAGCAGGGTGAGCTGGTGGGAGGCAGGGTCTGGGTGAGAGGGCTGGTGGGAGCTTAGGGCATCATGTAACTAACCAGGGAAATCCTTGGAATGGGAATCAGCCTGGCAGAAACAAGAAATTGGCAGAATGTTTAGGAGAAGCATGCATTGGGTGGACATTCGTGTTGAGAAAAAGAATGATGGGGCAAGGGTATTAATCAGAGGTGGCAGAAATGGAGGCAGAGGATGGGAGGTTTTTCTGACAGCAAGTTGCAGGGGGCAGAGCATCAGGGAGAAGTAGCCCATGGAAACCAGGGCTGAACAACGGTCCCAGAAGGGGAGTTTGGTAGCAGGTGGGGTTTGTGAGAGATCAATAGGGGAGACTGCTGGGCAAAGTGTAGGGGTTCCCATAGTCTCTGGGAGTTAGAAAGGACCAAGGGATCTTACAAAAGGGAACTTTGATTAGAGAGTGAATGTGGGGCCCTTTGACAATAGGTGGGAGCCCTGCATAGCACGGGTGACACTGGCAGACTGGTCAGTGGGCTCTGTCGAGACTCGTCAAAAGCCCTGCTCTCCTGCGGTTTGGTTTTGAAAGGAAAGGGTTCATCAGAGCCAGGTCAGGGATTTCTGCAGGATGGGAGCCTCACTTGGGGGCTGATTGGAGATGTCAGGTAAAATGTCCTCCTTAAGGAGGGATTGATTCAAGTGGGAGGGGCAGGAGCCCTCATCCAAAGGCAGTGTCTGGAGGTAGGTGAACCCAAACTCCACCCACCTTTTCTCTTATTCCACTGGGGCTGCTTTAACAAAATACCATAAATTTCTATGGCTTATAAACAACAGAAATTTATTTTTCACATTTCTGGAGGCTGGAAGTCCAAGATCAAGGCACTGGCAGATTCCACATCTCCTAAGGCCTGCTTCCTTATAGATGGCAGCTTCTAGCTTTTTCTTCTAGTGGTAGATAGGGAAGCCCTTTTCTCTTCAGCCCATTATGAGAGTACCAATCCCATTCATGAAGGCTCTACCCTTATGACCTAATCACCTCCCACAGGTCCCACCTCCTAATACCATCTCATTAAGCTTTAGCATATGAATAGGTTGGGGGTGGTTTACAAACAGTCCAGAGTACCTTGTGACATCCTGAAGGCCAGAGTCAGGGTGGGAGGGCCCCTTCCCTCTTCCTCTTGGAGAGTGAAGCAGGGAATATGAAGGGAAATCAGAGTCTGTTTCAAAGGATATCGCATGTTAGTGAAACACCCATATTATAGATAGAAAGCCTGATGCCAAGAGAGCAGAGAGAATGGCCCAAGGCCATATAGCAATCCATTGGTAAAGGGGCCAGCGCATATCTCTGCGGCAGGAAATAGAAGCTTTGAAACCACCCTTGCAATGACTATAATGATACAAGTGACCACTACTACATGCATTCTTCCATTTCTCACAACCACCTGTGAGGTCAGTTTTGTGTAGCCCGTTTGACAATGAGGTCCGAGAGGAACAGTGTGTTGTAACGTTGTCAAAGTCAAAACACCTGCCATCAGTGCAGCCACTGGCTAAATTTCAGGTGTGCACACAAGGATTTCATTAAACTTGACGAGCGGTTCTCAGAGCCAGACCAGGCACTGAGGAGCGAGGCAGCTTTGAGGAGGAAGTGGCACTGACGCTGGAAACTTAGGTTCCGATGGGGACAGACCTAGGAGAAAGAGGACTAAGAGTGACAGGTGGGAGACAGAGTGAAATTATTCAGAGGAGGGAGAGGCAGCTTTTCTCTGAAGGCTGAGTGGGTGGAAGTGAACTTCGTGGATGAAAGAGGGCTCAGAGTCTAAACATCTCTGAGAGCTGAGAAGCTATTTATCTGGCCTCTGGATGTGCATCTAAATGTATATATTTTTTTCGGTCAAAATGAAGTCACTTACAGACTGTATTTTAAGTGAAAAGATTCTGCAATTTACCACCTGCTGGCTCTGACCCAGGATGGCCCAGCCCTTCCTTAGTTTGCACTTCTTTCCTCATGAAGTTAAATTGTTTTCATGTTTTTAAGGTATGCATTTTGTAGTCAGTGAGCTGTCATTTTACATTCTTTGCCCACATCTCCTTCCCTTTAATAATTATGGATTTTGATCTCCCATTTACATCCAGGAAACTTCAAGAGGTTACTGAGGGTTGCCTTCAAGAAAGGGTTTGTAGCCTATCTGAACTTGTAGATTTCTTGGATAATTTGATGCATGTGCAGAAAAATGAATTTTTTTTGCTTTCACACACATTAATATTAGTCTGTTCTCACACTGTTAATAAAGACATACCTGAGACTGGGTAATTATAAAGGAAAGAGGCTTAATTGGCTAACAGTTCCACATGGCTGGGGAAGCCTCATAATCATGGCAGAAGGCAAGGAGGAGCAAGTCACATCTTACATGATGGCAGGGAAGAGAGAATGAGAGCCAAGGAAAAGAGGTTTCCCCTCATAAAACCATCAGATCTTGTGAAACTTATTCACTACCATGAGAACTGTATGGGGAGAAACCACCCCCATGATTCAATTATCTCCCACCAGGTCCCTCCCACAACACATGGGAATTCTGGGAGCTACAATTCAAGATGAGATTTGGGTGGGGACACAGCCAAACTATATCAGATTCAATTTCACATATTTTTGGACCCAGGAAACCCCACTAAGGCCAAGATTACATATGCTTTTCCGGAGTCTGCTTCTGAAGTCTTCAGGAGGCTCCTGTGGAGAAAGGAGCTGGTGTCCAACCCAGCAGACCTGTGGGTGGGATGGGCAGCTTCCTCCACATTCCCTGTTTTCCAGACTCAGGGGGGCAGCCACTGGGAAACAGGATGCAGTCAGGTCACCTGCAGGCCATTCACCTACCAGAGAAGCCACCAGGGTGGGAAATGGCTCAATAGGATGAATACTGGACCAGGTCTGGTCAGTGTGACCACCTTGTCCTGAGCTTATGATGATGAAGCTGCAGTCGGTCAGGGGCACCCAGAACAGAGTGCAGCAGTCTGCTTGGTCTCACTCCC
Source organism: Macaca mulatta (assembly GCF_049350105.2). NCBI lineage: Eukaryota > Metazoa > Chordata > Mammalia > Primates > Cercopithecidae > Macaca > Macaca mulatta. The sequence continues at coordinate 51,364,250 of NC_133414.1, forward strand.
TGCAGTGGCATCTAGATGTTCTGCATGAAGGGCAGGAGTGTCTCCATATCCCAGGGCTTCCATGGCAGGAAAAGAACTGATGAGGAGCAGTTCCAGGGATGGGAGAAGATGGTAGGACAAGCCTCGCTGTAAACTCAGGACAAGCCTCTTGGAAACAGTTTCAGAAACAGGCTGGAGGTGGATATGAGGAGGTTGGAGTAGAGGGGCTGATGGCCCCAGTCAATCAGTGGATGGTACTCCCAAGGCTCAGGATAGCTGCCCAGGGTGTCTAGGCACCCCTTAGGTCTCAAACGCTGGTATGAATCAATTCTCCTGGAAGTCTCATTAAAACACAGATTGCCGGCCAGGCACGATGGCTCACGCCTATAATCCCAGCACTTTGGGAGGCCGAGGTGGGTGGATCACGAGGTCAGGAGATCGAGACCATCCTGGCTAACATGGTGAAACTCCATCTCTACAAAAATACAAAAAATTAGCTGGGCATGGTGGCAGGCGCCTGTAGTCCCAGCTACTCAGGAGGCTGAGGCAGGAGAATGGTGTGAACCCGGGAGGTGGAGCATGCAGTGAGCTGAGATCGCACCACTGCACTCCTGCCTGGGCAACGAGCGAGACTACATCTCAAAAAAAAAAAAAAAAAAAAAAAAAGCATAGATTGCCAGCTCCACTCAGGTTTCTGATTCAGAGTGCTTGACTTGGTGCTGGGAATTTATATTTCAACAAGTTCCCCAGTGAGGCTGTTGCTCCTGGTGCTGGGATCCCTCACTGAGAACCAATAATGTTGCAGGATCCTTGGGGTGTCACTTTTCTGGCCAGATACCTCTGTGGAGGGTGGAGCCATTGCCCAAGATTTGTTTGGGACCACTGGGCTTGTTCCACTCACTGAGCGAATCATTCCACTCATTTGGTCTGGCAGGCTGCACTCAGCTCATGCCACCAGCCTGGATTCCATGCCTGCCAAGGGTGAGCCAGGCATGGAGTAGTGAGGGGTGTGTGAGCAAGTGAGCATGGGGTCTGGCCACTGCACAGTCAGGCATGCAAGATGCTGCAATAGGATGGGCAGTTCTAAGTGCAGGCATGGGCACCAGCTCTCTGTGAAGCTGTGGCTGAACTAGGGACACTACAAGCAGCTTCCACAGCTGCCACCAGGGAACACAGTGGTGCCCAGAAGCTTGAAGACTCCAGCAACCACAAGGCCCCAATGAGAGAGTCAAAGCCCTGGCCTGGGGAGCTCCCAGGTCTCGGATCCCTGAACGGCTGAAGCTCTTCTCTCCTTCTCTTCATCTGCAACATGGGGAGCAAGGGACATGTATCAGCCCTGTTTGTGTTACAACTCTTTCAGCCCTGCCATTCAGCAAGTACTGAGTTCTTGTCCCACATCCAGGAAGAATGAGGTACACAGACAAGTGAAGAATGAGCAAGGTGAAGAGGAGCTTTATTGAGTGACAGGATAGCTCAGGGGAAGCCCCAGAATGGGTAGCTCCTCCCTGCAGCAGGTCATCATGTTGAGTGTTCAGCAGAGAGGAGTCTCTGAAATGGGTGGCTCTTCTCTGTAGCTGGTTATCCTGATGTCTACTCAGCTCTGGCTGAGCCTGGGGCTTTTATGGGCCTCAGAGGGGAGGAAGTTCCACCCTGATTGGTCCATGGACGGCCACAGGTGGGCTGGAAAAGGAATCACAAGTTCCCACCATGGTCCACGGGACTGCCATCCTGGCCACCAGCCTTCAGGACATCCCTGGCCTGAAGGTGGGGCCTCACCAGGGACCCGCCCGCTTCTACCCCATAACCTGTCTGCCTCCTGCTGTCTCTCATGGTGCCAAGGCTGTAGATGCCAAGGGGTGCCTGCAGGCCAGTGCTAAGCTGTCCTGAGGCCCCCATCAGCTTCCCTCCTATGCTCATCAGGGCCCAAAGTCTGGAGGGTGCTGAGGTGGCAGGGGGCTGGTGTGTCAGCACTGCCTCAAGCAGGTGCACACCCGGCTGGGTTGTGACAGCACCCAGGCTTAGCTGGTCTTTGCTCTGAGATTGGAGGGGGTGCCAACAGCAAGGAGAAGCCAGGTAGCGGGAGCAGGCATTTTCAATCCTGCAAGGGGAGGCCTTCCCTGGCCCCCAAGGGTGCAAGGATGCCTGGGTCTGCAGTCACAGCTTGGGCAGCTACAGCTGTGCCCAGAGTGGGTGGGGCTTCTGCTCGCTCCACGGAGCAGGAGGCTTGGCTCTATAGCCAAGAGTTGGGTGGCTGCAGCTGCATCCAGGGAACTCCTGCATCACCAACTCTGAATGAGCAGGGTCACTTGTCCCCAGCTCCTGCTGGCTCCACAGAGTGTGCAGCCCTGGCTGCACCTCCTTGCCACAGCCAGTGTAATGGCAGCAGCCACTTCAGACGGACCACCACTGCCATCAATAAGAGGTATACAGGATCCTGGTTTCCAGGGTCCTGGCTGCTATGAACATAGTACCCATGTGGTTCATCCTGGAGACATGGCTTTTGCCTATAACTGTGGCTTGCCAAATCCTTCTGTATGACACAGATCATGACCAAGAGCCAGTAAGAGCCACTCCTTGTATGTAACAGAAACCAGCTTAATGCTGCTTGCAGGACAGTTCTCTGGGTGGCTTGGACCAATGCAGTTCTCCCCACCTTTTTTTTCATTTTGAACAGAATCTCACTCTGTTGCCCAGACTGGAGTGCAGTGGTATGATCTCAGTTCACTGCAACCTCCACCCCCAGGGTTCTCTCAATTCTCCTACCTCAGTCTCTGGAGTAGCTGGGATTACAGGCACCTGCCACCACGCCCAGCTAATTTATTTTTGTATTTGTAGTAAAGATGGGGTTTAGCCATGTTGGCCAGGTTGGTCTCAAACTCCTGACCTCAGGTGATCCACCCATCTCGGCCTCCCAAAATGCTGGGATTACAGGCGTGAGCCACTATGCTCGGCTCCCACTTTTTTACTTATAGTTCTCTAGAATAACTATAGGATGTGCTGAAAATGCAACATCCTGAGATAAGAAGGAACTGACCAAAACAGCCCAGGCTCTGTTCTTGTTTCCCCTAGAATCAGAGTGTTCTTCAATGTTTTAGCCCAGCAATTCCCACTACCTTGGAGCATAACACCCAGCACCCGCTGCTCTGCAGGGTCTCTTAGTTGTGGTACAAGTGGAGCAAACAGATGAAAGTCCATTCACTCTGGACAGCTTTCTGAGGCTTGGAGGACTGGCTTGTCCTGAAACCTAGGCTTCTATTGTCCCTCACAGCCAGTCTGTAAGTAATAAACCCACTTCAGGTCACATGTTTATGGAGTGGGCAGTGTGTGAGGCCCTGGGGTGATTCAGTGAATCACATCAGGTGAGCATGAGGGGCTGCCTGGGAGAGGGGAAAGGCCATGTCAGGAAGGAAGGCCAGGAGAGGGGACCTGGTGTGACAGAGGGCACTGTCACTGGGGGAGTGGTGAGAGCCCTTAAGAGAGAAGGTTTGGATCCCAAAATCAGCAGGGAAGCCTGCAGAGATTAGCTGCAGAGGAGCAGACAGCGGTTTCAACCTAATGCCTTGCTGGATGAAGAACTGCTTAGGTCAAATTTGCCTTTGAATCCCAGAACCTGGTGCCTGGTTTTCCCTCTGCATGTTGCCCTGTTTCTCAGCCACCTGGGTGTGCCTGTCCTGAGGTGGGGTCATCATGGCACACTTGAGGAAGGGCTCCATGTGGGACCCCAGGGATTCACAGTTCAGAGCTGGTTCCTCAGGGAGTAACAAAAGAGGTGGAGAGGGCGCGGTGGCTCAAGCCTGTAATCCCAGCACTTTGGGAGGCCGAGACGGGTGGATCATGAGGTCGGGAGATCGAGACCATCCTGGCTAACACGGTGAAACCTCGTCTCTACTAAAAAATACAAAAAAATAGCCGGGCGAGGTGGCGGGCGCCTGTAGTCCCAGCTACTCGGGAGGCTGAGGCAGGAGAATGGCGTGGACCTGGGAGGCAGAGCTTGCAGTGAGCTGAGATCCGGCCACTGCACTCCAGCCTGGGAGACAGAGCGAGACTCCGTCTCAAAAAAAAAAAAAAAAAAAAGAGGTGGGGAGGAACCCAGTCCTGGGTCTAGGAATGGATACAGCAGAAAGTGAAAGTCAAAAGTGCAAGCAATGAGGAAAACAGTATAACAGTGCCAACACTGCACATGTTCAGTGGAGGGCAAGGCACATCTTGCATTTGCAGTCACTAAGTCACACCACCTTCTCAAAAACCCTGGGGAGTAGGTGCTGACTTCCCAAGGCCAAGGAGCCAGCAGTTGCAGAGCAGGATTTGCACTTTCCTCATCCAGGCTGTTCTGCCCTGCCACGCCCATGCCAGGAGGCCATGCCCCCACAGCTTGCAAGGCTGGGCTGCAGGTGGGTGAAGGACTTGGTGTCCTGTCTTGTAATTCGGCTTTTTTTTTTTGAGATGGAATCTCACTCTGTCACCCAGACTGGAGTGCAGTGGCGTGATCTTGGCTCACAGCCAGCTCTGCCTCCCAGGTTCATGCCATTTTCCTGCCTCAGCCTCCTGAGTAGCTGGGACTACAGGCGCCCACCACCATGCCCAGCTAATTTTTTATATTTTTAGTAGACATGGGGTTTCACCATGTTAGCCAGGATGGTCTTGATCTCCTGACCTTGTGATTCGCCTGCCTTGGCCTCCCAAAGTGCTTGGATTACAGACGTAAGCCACCGTGCCTAGCCTGTAATTCATCTCTTAAGTGTGATGCAAACACACACACACACACACACACACACACACACCACGTTTGAAATTTGCTCCATGACACTCAAGTTCAGAAATCTCATGTAACTTTAATGTTCAAAATCCATGTCAACCCCAGTCATGTTTGTGGGGTTTCTATGGGGTCTCAAATGAGGAATAGCTAGCTGGATTCCAGTCCACAATGGGCACCCTCATTGTTTGGCAGCATTCCAGGCCACAGTCCTCATGATTGGCTGGGCCAAAGAGACCCAGGACACTGCAGATTCAAGGCCAAGACACTGGCCAGCCCTATGCCCGTGAGCTGGACCCAGCCCTGTCCTTGTTCTTCCTCAGCTCCTCCCCCACTGCAGGGAAGTCACATCCTGGTCAGGAGTGAGAGGTGACAATGTGCTAGCAGCCCTTGCTCACTCTCGGAGCCTTCTTGGCCTTGGTGCCCACTTTGGCCATGCTTGAGGAGCCCTTCAGCCTGCTGCTGCACTGTGGGAGCCCCCCTCTGGGCTGGCCGAGGGAGGAGCTGGCTCCCTCTGCTTGTGGGGAGGTGTGGAGGGAGAAGTGCAGGCGGGAACCGGGGCTGCACAGCAATCACGGGCCAGCGCAAGTTCTGGGTGGGTGCGGGCTCACCATGCCCTACACTCAGAGTGGCAGGCTGGCACTGCCAGCCCCAGGCAGCAAGGGGCTTAGCACCTGGGCCAGCAGCTGTGGAGGGTACACTGGGTCCCCCAGCACTGCTGGCCCACGTGCACCAGGCTCGAATTCTCACAGGGCCTCAGTCACCTCCCCCTGGGGCAGGGCTCGGGACCTGCAGCCCACCATGCCCAAGCCCCACCCCCACCCCGTGGACTCTGGCGTGGCACAAGCCTCCCCAACCGGTGCTGCCCCTGCTATGTGGCGCCCTGTCCCACTGACCACCCAAGGGCTGAGGAGTGCAGGTGCCCCACGGGGAAGTGGCAGGCAGCTCTGCCCATGGCCCCTGTGCATGATCCACTAGGCGAAGCCATCTGGACTTCTGAGTCCGGTGGGGACTTGGAGAACTTTTATGTCTCACTGGAGAATTGTATATGCACCAATCAGCACTCTGTGTCTAGCTCAGGGTTTGTAAATGCACCAATCAGCACTCTGTGTCTAGCTAATCTAGTGGGGACTTGGAGAACTTCTGTGTCTAGCTAAAGGATTGTAAATGCACCAATCAGCACTCTGTGGCTAGCTAAAGGTTTGTAAACACACCAATCAGCACCCTGTCAAAACGGACCAATCAGCTCTCTGTAAAATGGACCAATCAGCAGGATGTGGGTGAGGTCAGATAAGGGAATAAAAGCAGGCTACTGGAGCCAGGAGTGGCAACCCACTTGGGTCACCTTCCATGCTGTGGAAGCTTTGTGGTTTCGCTCTTTGTGATAAATCTTGCTGCTGCTCACTCTTTGGGTCCATGCCGCCTTTATGAGCTGTAACACTCACCACGAAGGTCTGCAGCTTCACTCCTGAGGCCAACAAGACCACTAACCCACCAGAAGGAACAAACAACTCCAGATGCGCCACCTTTGAGAGCTGTAACACTCACCGCGAAGGTCTGCAACTTCACTCCTGACATCAGCGAGACCATGAACCTACCAGAAGGAAGAAACTCTGGACACATCTGAACATCTGAAGGGAAAATCTCCAGACACACCATCTTTAAGAACTGTTACTCTCACCGCGAGTTTCCACGGCTTCATTCTTGAAGTCAGCGAGACCAAGAACCCACCAATTCCAGACACATTTTGGTGACCATGAAGGGACTTTCACCTATCGCCACGCAATGAGACTTTCACCTATTGCCAAGTGGTGAGCCTTTCACCTATTGCCAAGCAGCGAGACTTTCACCTATCGCCAAGTGGTGAGTACCATTGGAACCCTTTCACTTGCTATTCTGTCCTATTTTTCCTTAGAATTTGGAGGCTAAATACTAGGCACCTGCTGGCCAGTTAAAAGCGACTAGTGCGGCTGCCAGACTAAAGACACGGTGTCAGGCTTTCTGGGAAAGGGCTCTCTAACAACCCCCGACTCTTTGGAGTTTGGAGCGTTGGTTTTCCTGGAACCAGTTTCCACTTTTCCTGTACTTCTGGGCTGAGCCAAGCATCGACAGAGAGGAAAGTCATTCAGCTCTGGGGTCCTGAAAACAAGTTGGTTGATCCTGCGGCCATGAGCGGAACTCTCAAAGGCATGTTGCCCAAGGGAGACTCACCCATCTATCCTACCTATCCTGACCCTTGTCTCCTAGATCCTAATGACTATCAGACAAACTTCCTCTCACCTCTTTTCTCCAAGGCTAGTCCTGCTTCTAAAAACCACTCCCTGTCTCTGGTGCTTTTCTAGTTTATCCTATAAGAATGATTTCTAGTACAAACTCCAGGACTCTGTTACCTTCTTAAGGCACCTGGGCTCACCAATCAGAAAGACATAATTTTTGCCCAAAGCCCTGTCATAGAGGGGACTACCTGGAATTTTAGGATCCCTCCTCAGACAAGCAGGTTTAACTTAAGCTAGGATATGGGGAGCCTCAGAAATTCTGTCCTTCCTATTCAAGTGAGGACAAAAGTTGTCACTCTTCCAATCCTGGAGGTCCCTTCTCGCCCTCAGGGTATGGCCCTCCCCTTCATTTTTGGGGCATAACATCTTTATAGGAGATGGATAAGGTCCCAATACTAACAGGAGAATGCTTAGGACTCTAACAGGTTTTCGAGAATGCATCGGTAAGGGCCACTAAATCCGATTTTTCTCAGTCCTCTTTGTGGTCTGGGAGGACAGGCAAGGGTGCAGATTTTTGAGAATGTGTCAGTAAGGGCCACTAAATCCAACCTTCCCAGTCCTCCTTGTGGTCTGGGAGGAAAACTAGTCTTTCTGCTGCTGCGTCGGTGAGCACAACTATTCCGATCAGCATGGTCCAGGGACCATTGTGGGTTCTTGGGCAGGGGTAGAAACAAACAAATCAAAACCGCCGGTGGTTTTGTCTTTCAGATGGGAAACACTCAGGCATCAACAGGCTCACCCTTGAAACGCATCCTAAGCCATTGGGTCCTATTTGACCCGCAAACCCTGAAAAAGAGGTGGCTCATTTTTTTCTGCACTATGGCCTGGCCCCAATATTCTCTCTCTGAGGGGGAAAAATGGCCACCTGAGGGAAGTACAAATTACAATACTATCCAGCAGCTTGATGTTTTCTGTAAGAGGGAAGGCAAATGGAGTGAAATACCTTTTGTCCAAGCTTCTTTTCATTGAAGGAGAATACACAGCTATGCAAAGCTTGCAATTTACATCCCACAGGAGGACCTCTCACCTTACTCTTATATCCTAGCCTCCCTATAGCTCTCCTTCCTATTAATGATAATCCTCCTCTAATCTCCCCTGCCCACAAGGAAATAAGCAAAGAAATCTCCAAAGGACCACAAAACCCCCTAGGCTATCGGTTATGTCCCCTTCAAGCTGTAGGGGGAGGGGAATTTGGGCCAACCCACGTATATGTGCTCTTGTCCGTGATTTAAAGCAGATCAAGGCAGACCTGGGGAAGTTTTCAGAAGCTCCTGATAGGTATCTAGATATCCTACAGGGTCTAGGGCAAACCTTCAATCTCACTTGGAGAGATGTCTTGCTATTGTTAGATCAAACCCTGGCCTTTAATGAAAAGAATGCGGCTTTAGCTGCAGCCCGAGAGTTTGGAGATGCCTGGTATCTTGGTCAAGTAAATGATAGAATGACAGCTGAAGGAAGGGACAAATTCCCTACTGGTCAGCAAGCCTAATATGGAGCAATATTAGCAGCAATCCCCACTGGGACCTTGATTCAGATCATGGGGACTGGAGTTGTAAACATCTGTTGACCTGTGTTCTAGAAGGACTAAGGAGAATTAGGAAAAACCCCATGAATTATTCAATGATGTCCACCATAACTCAAGGAAAGGAAGGAAATCCTTCTGCCTTCCTTGAGTGGCTATGGGAGGCCTTAAGAAAATATAATCCCCTGTCACCCAAATCACTCGAGGGTCAATTGATTCTAAAAGATAAGTTTATTACCCAATCAGCTGCAGATATCAGGAGAAAGCTCCAAAAGCAAGCCCTGGGCCCTGAACAAAATTTGGAGGCATTATTAAACCTGGCAACCTCGGTGTTCTATAATAGGGACCAAGATGAATAGGCCCAAAAGAAAAAGCGAGATCAGAGAAAGGTCACAGCCTTAGACATGGCCTTCAGACAAACAAACCTTGGTGGTTCAGAGAGAACAGAAAATGGAGCAGGCCATTCACCCGGTAGGGCTTGTTATCAGTGTGGTTTATTAGGACACTTTAAAAAAGATTGTCCAATGAGAAACAAGCTGCCCCCTCGTCAATGTCCACTATGCTGAGGCAATCACTGGAAGGTGCACTGCCCCAGAGTATGAAGGTTTTCCGGGTCAGAAGCCCCCAACCAGGGGCTGAGGGTGCCCAAGGCAAGTGCCAGCTCATGTCATCACTCTCACTGAGCCCCAGGTAAGTTTAACCACTGAGGGCCAGGAAATTGACTTCCTCCTAGACACTGGCACAGCCTTCTCAGTGTTAATCTTCTGTCCTGGATGACTGTTACCATCCGAGGGATCCTGGGGCAGCCTGTAACCAGGTATTTCTTCTACTTCCTCAGTTGTAATTGGGAGACTTTGCTCTTTTCACATACCTTTCTTGTTATGCCTGAAAGTCCCACACCCTTATTAGGGAGGGATATGTTAGCCAAAACTGAAGCTATTATGTACATTAATATGGGGAACAAGTTACCCATTTGTTCTCCCCTACATGAGGAGGGAATCAATCCTGACATCTAGGCATTGGAAGGACAATTTGGAAGGGCAAAAAATGCCTGCCCAGTCCAAATCAGGCTAAAAGACCCCACCACTTCTCCTTATCAAAGGCCATATCCCTTAAGTCCTGAAGCTCATAAAGGTTTACAGGATATTGTTAAACATTTAAAAGCTCAAGGCTTAGTAAGGAAATGCAGCAGTCCCTGCAACACCCCAATTCTAGGAGTACAAAAACCAAATGGTCAGTGGAGATTAGTGTAAGATCTTAGACTCATCAATGAGGCAGTAATTCCTTTATATCCAGTTGCACCCAATCCCTATAGCCTGCTCTCTCAAATACCAGAGCAAGCAGAATAAGTCATGGTTCTGGACCTCAAGGATGCCTTCTTCTGTATTCCCCTGCACTCTGACTTCCAGTTTCTCTTTGGCCTTGAGGATCCCACAGACCACACATCCCAACTTACATGGACGGTCTTGCCCCAGGGGTTTAGGGATAGCCCTCACCTGTTTGGTCAGGCACTGGCCCAAGATCTAGGCCACTTCTCAAGTCCAGGCACTCTGGTCCTTCAGTATGTGGATGATTTACTTTTGGCTACCAGTTCAGAAGCCTCGTGCCAGCAGGTTAGTCTAGGTCTCTTGAACTTTCTAGCTAATCAAGGGTAGAAGGTGTCTAGGTCGAAGGTCCAGCTTTGCCTACAGCAGGTCAAATATCTAGGCCTAATCTTAGCCAGAGGGACCAGGGCCCTCAGCAAGGAACAAATACAGCCTATACTGGCTTATCCTCCCCCAAGACATTAAAACAGTTGCTGGGGTTCCTTGGAATCACTGGCTTTGGCTGACTATGGATCCCTGGATACAGTGAGATAGCCAGGCCCCTCTATATTCTAATCAAGGAAACCCAGAGGGCAAATACTCATCTAGTAGAATGGGAACCACAGGCAGAAACGGCCTTCAAAATCTTAAAGCAGGCCCTAGTACAAGGTCAAGCTTTAAGCCTTCCAACAGGACAAAACTCCTTTTTATACATCACAGAGAGAGCAGGGATAGCTCTTGGAGTCCTTACTCAGACTCGTGGGACCACCCCATAACCAGTGGCATACCTAAGTAAGGAAACTGACATAGTAGCAAAAGGCTGGCCTCACTGTTTACGGGTAGTTGCGGCGGTGGCTGTCTCAGTGTCAGAGGCTATCAAAATAATACAAGGAAAGGATCTCACTGTCAGGATTACTCATGATGTAAATGGCATACTAGGTGCCAAAGGAAGTTTATGGCTATCAGACAACCACCTACTTAGGTACCAGGTGCTACTCCTTGAGGAACTGGTGTTTCAAATACGTACGTGTGTGGCCCTCAACCCAGCCACTTTTCTCCCAGAGGATGGGGAACCAATCGAGCATGACTGCCAACAAATTATAGTCCAGACTTATGCCACCCAAGATGATCTCTTAGAAGTCCCCTTAGCTAAGCCTGACCTTAACCTATATACTGATGGAAGTTCATTTGAGGAGAATGGGATATGAAGGGCAGGTTATGCCATAGTTAGTGATGTAACCATACTTGAAAGTAAGTCTTTTCCGCCAGGGACCAGGGCCCAGTTAGCAGAACTAGTGACACTACTGACACTTACTCAAGACTTAGAACTGGGAAAGGGAAAAAGAATAAATGTGTATACAGATAGCAAGTATGCTTTACTAATCCTATATGCCCATGCTGCAATATAGAAAGAAAGGGAGTTCCTAACTTCTGGGGGAACTCCCACTAAATACCACAGGGAAACCATGGAGTTATTGCACTCAGTGCAAAAAGCCAAGGAGGTGGCAGTCTTACACTGCCAAAGCCATCAAAGAGGGGAAGGAGAAGGGAGAATAGCAGCATAAGTGGCTGGCAGAGGCAGGGAAAGACCAGCAGAGAGAGAAGGAGACAGAGAGACAGAGAGAGGAAGAGAGAGACAAAGAGGGAGTCAGAAGCAGAAAGTCAGAGAGAGAGAGAGAGACAAAGAAGAAGTCGAAGAGAGAGAAAGAAGGAGATAGAAATAGTAAAGATAAAACAGTGTACGCTATTCCTTTAAAAGCCAGGGTAAAGTTCTGTCTACCTAGCCAAGGTATATTCTTCTTATGTGGAATGTTGACCTATATCTGCCTCCTCACTAACTGGACCGGCACCTGTACCTTAGTCTTTCGAGGTCCCAACATTAACACTGCCCCAGGAAATCAGACCCTATCAGTACCCCTCAAAGCTCAAGTCCGTCAGTGCAGAACCATACAACTAATACACCTACTTACAGGGTTAGCAAAGTCTACTGTTACAGGAACTGGAATAGCCAGTTTATCTACTTCATTATTATAGTATCACGCACTGTCAAAGACTTTCTCAGACAGTTTGCAAGAGATAACAAAATCTATCCTTACTCTACAATCCCAAATAGACTCTTTGGCAGCAGTGACTCTCCAAAACCGCTGAGGCCTAGACCTCCTCACTGCTGAGAAAGGAGGACTCTGCACCTTCTTAAGAGAAGAGTGTTATTTTTATTATAACCAGTCAGGGATAGTATTATATGTCACCCAAAATTTACAGGAAAAGGCTTCTGAAATCAGGCAACGCCTTTCAAATTCTTATACCAACCTCTGGAGTTGGGCAACATGGCTTCTCCCCTTTCTAGATCCCATGGCAGCCATCTTGCTGTTACTCACCTTTTGAGCCTGTGTTTTTAACCTTTTTGTCAAATTTGTTTCCTCTAGAATTGAGGCCATCAAGCTACAGATGGTCTTACAAATGGAACCCCAAATGAGTTCAACTAACAACTTCTACCGAGGACCCCTGGACCACTGCTGGCACTTTCACTGGCCTAAAGAGTTCCCCTCTGGAAGACACTACAACTGCAAGGCACCCTCTTTGTCCCTATCCAGCAGGAAGTAGCTAGAGTGTTCATTGGCCAAATTCCCAACAGCAGTTGGGGTGTCCTGTTTAGAAGGGGGATTCAGAGGTGACAACGTGCTAGCAGCCCTTGCTCACTCTCGGCGCCTCCTCAGCCTTGGCATCCACTCTGGTTGCACTTGAGGAGCCCTTCAACCTGCCACTGCACTGTAGGAGCCCCTCTCTGGGCTGGCTGAGGCCGGAGCTGGCTCCCTCTGCTTGTGGGGAGGTGTGGAGGGAGAGGCAATGGTGGGAACTGGGGCTGTGCAGCACTCATGGGCCAGCGCGAGTTCTGGGTGGGCATGGATTGCCCCGCACTTGGAGTAGCCAGATGGCGCTGCTGGCCGCAGGCAATGAGGGGCTTAGCATCCAGGCCAGCAGCTGTGGAAGGTGTGCCATGTCCCCCAGCATGACCAGCCCATCCATGCTGTTCTTGAATTCTTGCCAGGCCTCAGCCACCTCCCCAGGGGCAGGACTCAGGACCTGCAGCCCGCCATGCCCAAGGCCCCCCCCAATTGTGGGCTCCCACATGACCCCAGCCTCACTGATGGGCGCCACCCCCTGCTCCGTGGTACCCAGTCCCATCGACTGCCCAAGGGCTGAGGAGTGTGGGCGTGTGGCGCAGAACTGGCAGGCAGCTCCACCTGTGGCCCTGGCACGTGATCCACTAGGCAAAGCCAGCTGGGCTCCTGAGTCAGGTGGGGACTTGGAGAACTTTTATGTCTAGCTGGAGGATTGTGTATGCATCAATCAACACTCTTTGTCTAGCTCAGGGTTTGTGGATGCACCAATCAGCACTCTGTATCTAGCTAATCTGGTGAGGACTTGGAGAACTTTTATGTCTAGCTAGAGGATTGTAAATGCATCAATCAGCATTCTGTGTCTAGCTCGGGGTTTGTGGATGCACCAATCAGCACTCTGTATCTAGCTAATCTGGTGGGGACTTGGAGAACTTTTATGTCTAGCTAGAGGATTGTAAATGTACCAATCAGCACACTGTGTCTAGCTAAAGGATTGTAAATGCACCAGTCAGCACTCTGTGTCTAGCTCAAGGTTTGTAAACCCACCAATCGGTGCTCTGTGTTTAGCTAATCTAGTGGGGACTTGGAGAACTTCTGTGTCTAACTAAAGGATTGTAAACACACCAATCAGCACTCTGTGTCTAGCTAAAGGTTTGTAAATGCACCAATCAACACTCTATGTCTAGCTAATCTAGTGGGGACTTGGAGAACTTTTGTATCTAGCTAAAGGATTGTAAACATAGCACTCTGTGTCTAGCTAAAGGTTTGTAAATGCAACAATCAGCACTCTGTCAAAACAGACCAATCAGTTCTCTGTAAAATGGACCAATTAGGCAGGATGTGGGTGGGGTCAGATAAGGGAATAAAAGCGGGTTACTTGAGCCAGCAGTGGCAACCCACTTGGGTTCCCTTCCACACTGTGGAAGATTTTGTTGTTTCACTCTTTGCAATAAATCTTGATGCTGCTCACTTTTTGGGTCCGCACAGCCTTTATGAACTATAACACTCACTGCAAAGGTCTGCGGCTTCACTCCTGAGGCCAGCGAGACCACAAACCCACCAGAAGCAAGAAACTCCAGACACATCTGAACATCTGAAGGAACAAACTGCTGGACACACCATCTTTAAGAACTATAACACTCACCGTGAGGGTCCACAGGGCTTTGTTCTTGAAGTCAGCGAGACCAAGAACCCACCAATTTCTGACACAGGAGGACCTGCCGACAGCCCACACTGTGTTCTTAGGTCGAGGGGACTGTAAGAGTTAAAGGAAGAGGAAAGAAACATGAAAAGTGGCTCAACAGTCAAAGACAGGTTTATTTTGGAGAATAAACCTGAGGGACTTCTAGCCTATTTCCGTCAGGAGCATTCTATCTTACAGACTAAGAGTATATATTGATTTTAGGGTGAGGGAGATTATCACAGGTTTGAAGTGTTTCTGTGTGGGGGAGAAGTTTATGGCGGGGTTGGAATGTCTCCCGTGGAAGGGGAAGTTATCTCAGGGCTGGTATGTCTCTGGTCGGAGAGGGGTTTATCTTAGGGTTGGAATGTTTCTGGTCAGAGATGTCATTTGTGGTTTATGGTCATGCTGACCATAGCCATTAGGCTGATGACCTTTGGGTTTAGGCAGTTTTTGATCAAGGGGAACTTTAAGATGGAGGTGCTTGTCTAAGATGGCCATGCATCTTGTCTAAGATGGCTCTGTCGGGTGAGGAGAGGCAACTCTGGGTGAGACCCCAGCAACATTAGCAAGCAGAAAGGACCAACCTGCAGCTGGGCGCAGACCTGTCAGCAGGTCCTCCTGACCAGGAAGCAACTTCCCTGAGGTGGGAGAGGACCAACAAGGACTGGGCCGGGTCCAGCTCAGGGGTGTAGGGCTGGCCAGTGCCTTGGCCTTGAACCTGCAGCTTCCTGTAATCCCAGCACTTTGGGAGGCAGAGGCGGGTAGATCATGAGGTCAAGAGATCGAGACCATCTTGGCCAACATGGTGAAACCGCATCTCTACTGAAAATACAAAAAATTAGCTGGGCACGGTGGCGGGTGCCTGTAGTCCCACCTACTTGGGAGGCTGAGGCAGGAGAATCTCTTGAACCTGGGAGGTGAAGGTTGCAGTGAGCTGAGATCGCGCCACTGCACTCCAGCCTGGGGACAGAATGAGACTTCGTCTCAAAAAAAAGAAAAAAAGTACCAACCTGCTCATTTTTGGCACATTGTTATAAATAATTCTTCCATTAAATAAATGTGCGGGCTAATGCTGCTGCTTTTGCTGTGAGGCTCTCATCTCAGCTGTAGAGGACAGAGACCAGTTGCTGGTAGAGTTCATGCACACAAGCAGAGAGGGACTTCTGCGGTCCCCACAGCACGCGATTGGCCGGCAAAGGGTGGCGCAAAGGATGGACGCCCACAGGCGGCCCTGCTGGGAGACATCTGCCTGGGCAGCGCCTCTTCCCCACCGCCGGTCCTGGGCTGGCCCGCCTTCTTGGTTTTGGAAGCCAGATTCTCTGGTCCTGGCCAACTGTGCTCAGTCATTCTTGTTTGTTGTTGTTTTCTTTTTTTTCCTTTGAGATAGGATCTTGCTCTGCTGCCCAGACTGGAGTGCAGTAATGAGATCTCCGCTCACTGCAGCTTCAAACTCCTGGGCTCAAGTGATTCTCCCATTTCAGCCTCCTGAGTAGTTCGCACCACAGGTACACTCCACCACCACCCAGCTGATTTTCTTTTTTCTTCACAGTAGAGATGGGGTCTTGCCACACTACCCAGGCAGGTCTTGAACTCCTGGGCTCCAGCAATCCTCCCTCCTTGGCCTCCCAAAGTGCTGGGATTACCGGTGTGAGCCACCACCCAGCCACTTAGCCACTCTTCAGAGCGCATTTGTTAGCAACAAATTCTCTTAGTTTTCCTTCATCTGAGAATGCCTATTTGTCCATTCTTGCAGGGCACTTTTTTTTGTTTGACCTTTTTTTTCTTTCCATAAGGGGAAAAATGTGCCACTTCCTTCTGGCCTTCAGAGTTCCATATGAGAAATCTATTGTCACTTGTGATGTTTTCCCCTTACAGATGAGGTGTCATTTCTTTCTCACAGCTTTTAAGACTTTTTATTTGCCTTTAAGTTTACAGAAGTTCAACTATGATGTCCCTTGGAGTGTCTTTGTGTTCATCCTGTTTGGTGGTCGCTAAGCTAAGCTTCTTGAGTCTGTAGCTTTGTCCTTTGTCAGAGTTGGTGAGTTTTTGGTCATGATCTCTTCAAATACGTTTGGAGAACCACCTTTCTACTATCCTTCTGTGACTGCAATGGCGGGAATATAGGGTATTCCATGTGGATCCCACAGGTCCCTGAAGTTCGTTTTTACACCCTATTTTCTCTCCATTGTTCATATTGCTCTATCTTCAAGTTTATCAGTTCTTTTCTTGTTACCTCCATTGTATTGTTGAGCTAATCACCTGAGTATTTTAAGCAATCAATACGCTTCATATTTTAGTCCAGTTTTAGATTTACAGACCAATCCAGTAGGTGGTATAGAATTCCGTCTGCCCACCCCACTTCCCTGACTGTTTCCTCTACTGTTAACGTCTTGGACTGTGGTGGTACTTTTGTTAAAATGAATAAACCATTACTGACACAGTATAAACAACTATCGTCTATACTTTACATTAAGGTTCACTCTGTTGTACAATTCTCTGGGTTTTGATTTCATATAGAATAATCTTGCCACCCTAAAAATCCCCTGTGTTTCACTCATCTATACCCCTCCCCCAAAATTTCTGGCAACCCCTGATGTTTTTACCATCTCTATAGTTTTGCCTTTTCTGGAATGTTATATAGTTGGATCCATACTATATATAACATTTTCAGACTGACTTCTTTCCCCTATCAATATGCATTTGAGTATCCTCTATGTCTTTTCATTGTTTGATAGCTCATTTCTCTCTCTCTCTCTCTTTTTTTTTTTTTTTTTTTTTTTTGAGACAAGGTCTCGCTCTATTACCTAGTGGTGCAATCACCGCTCCCTTGCAGTGTCAAACTCCCAGGCTCAAGCGACCCTCCCAGTTCAGCCTAAGTAGCTCTTCTCTCCTCTCCTCCTCTCCTCCTCTCCTCTCTTCTCCTCTCCTCTCCTCTCCTCTCCTCTGCCCTCCTCCCCTCCCCTCCACTCCACTCCCCTCCCCTCCCCCTCCTCCCTCCCTCCTTTTTTTATTTCTTTCTTTCTTTCTCTCTCTTTCTTTCTTTCTTTTTGTCTTTCTTTCTTTCTTTTCTTTTCTTTCTTTCTTTCTTTCTTTCTTTCTTTTCTTTCTTTCTCTTTTTCTTTTCTTTTCTTTCTCTTTCTTTCTTTTCTTTTTCTTTCTCTTTCTTTCTCTGTCTTCCTCTCTCTCTCTTCCTCCCTCCCTCCCTCCCACTCTCTCTCTCTTTCTCTCTTTCTTTCTTTCTTTCTTTCTCTGTGGACCAGACTAGACTGCAGTGGTGCAGTCTACAACCTCTGCCTCCTGGGTTCAAGCAATTCTTCTGCCTCAGTCTCCTGAGTGGCTGGGATGACAGGCACGCCCCACCACGCCCGGCTAATTTTTGTGTTTTTAGTAGAGATGGGGTGTCACCATATTGGCCAGGCTGGTCTCGAACTCCTGACATTGTGATACGCCTGCCTTGGTCTCCCAAAGTGCTGGGATTACAGGCATGAGCCATCGCACCTGGTCTCTTTTGGTATTTTTTAATCATGTTGCTCATTTTCTTATTGTTGAGTTTTAAAAGACTTTTGTATATTTTGGATACAAGTCTTTTATTAAATATGTATTTTGGAAGTATTTTCCCCATCTCTTGCTCCCATCTTCATTCTCATAACAATTTTTAACTTTAATAAAGTCCAACTCACCAGTGTTTTTTCTTTCATCATTTTGCTTTTGGTTGTATCTTATTTATCTATTTAGAGATGGAGTCTCACTCTGTCACCCAGGCTGGAGTGCAGTGGCACAATCTCAGCTCACTGCAACCTCTGCCTCCCAGGCTCAAGCAATCCTCCTCCATTAGCCTCCCGAGTAGCTGGCACCACAGATGCATACCACCACACCTGCTATTTTTTTGTATTTTTGGTAGAGATGAAGTTTCACCATGTTGCCCAGGCTGGCCTCAAACTCCTGAGTTCTAGCTTTCTGCCTGCCTCGGCTTCCCAAAATGCTGGGATTACAGGTGTAAGCCACTGCACCTGCCCTTAGCTGTATCTAAAACACATCACCAAACCCAAGGCCACGTGGATTTTCTCCTTTGATCCTCTAGAAGTTTTATTATTATTATTATTATTATTATTATTATTATTATTATTATACTTTACGTTCTAGAGTACATGTGCACAATGTGCAGGTTTTTTACATATGTATACATGTGCCATGTTGGTTTGCTGCATCCATTAACTCGTCATTTACATTAGGTATCTCTCCTAGTGCTATCCCTTCCCCATCCCGCTACCCCATGACAGGCCCCGGTGTGTGATGTTCCCGTGCCCCTGTGTCCAAGTGTTCTCATTGTTCAATCCCCACCTATGAGTGAGAACATGCGGTGTTTCGTTTTCTGTCCTTTGTGATTCTGTATTCTACATTTAGATCTTTGATCCATTTTGAGTTTTAATTTTTGAGAAGGGTATAAAGTCTGAACTTAGATTCTTTCTTTTTGTACATGAATGTCCAGTTTTTAAGCACCACTTGTTGAAGAGACCATATTCCTTCATTTAATTGCCTTTGCTTCTTTGCCAAAGCTCAGCTGACTATATTTGCGTAGGTCAGTTTCTGGGCTCACTCTTCAGAACCATTGATCAATCTGCCTGTCCTGTTCTTTCACTAATGCCATGCTATCTCAATTATTTAGCTGGATAGTAAGTCTTAAATTTGGGTAGTGTCTGTCCTCTGAGTTGTCATTCTTCAGCATTTTGACTATTCTGAGTCTTTTGCCTCTTCATATAGGCTTTAGAATAAATGTGTTGATATCCACAAAATAACCTGCTAGAATTTTGATTGGAATTGTGTTGAATCTGTGGATCAAGAAAGGGAGTATTAACATCTTAACAATACTGAGTCTTGCTATCCTTGCACATGAAATATCTATCAATTTATTTAGGTTTTCTTTGATTTCTTTCATTAAAGTTTTGAAATTTTCCTCATATAGATCCTGTACATATTTTGTTTACTTTATGCCTACATATTTGATTTTGGAGATGCTCGTGTAAATAGCATTGCATTTGAAATTTCAAATTCCAATTATTTTTTCATTGCTAGTATATGGGAAAGCAAATAACTTTGAATATTAACCTTATGAAAATGGTGTAGATTTGTGTCCTCACTCAAATCTCATGTTTAATTGTAATCCCCAGTGTAGGAGGAGGGGCCTGGGGGGAGGTGATTGGATCATGGTGGAGGATTTCTCCCTTGCCATTCTTGTGATAGTGAGTTCTCACCAGATCTGATTGTTTAAAAGTATGTAGCACCTCCCCTTTTGCTCTTTCTTCCTCCTGCTCCAGCCATGTAAGACGTACCACCTCCTTGTTAACTTTCTGCCATGATTCTAAGTTTCCTGAGGCTTCCTCAGCCATGCTTCCTGTGTAACCTCCAGAATTGTGAGCTAACTAAACCTCTTTTCTTTTTAAATTACCCGGTCTCAGGTAGTTCTTCATAGCCATGCAAGAACAGACTAATACAGAAAATTGGTACTGGGAAGTAGAGCATTGCTATAAAGATAACTGAAAATGTGGGAGCAGCTTCGGAAGTGGGTAATGGGCAGAGGTTGGAACAGTTTGGAGAGCTTTGAAGAAGACAGGAAGGGCTGGGCGCCCTGGCTCATGCCTGCAATCCCAGCACTTTGGGAGGCTGAGGCAGGCGGATCATAAGGTCAGGAGATTGAGACCATTCTGGCTAACACGATGAAACCCTACCTCTACTAGAAATACACACACACACACACACACACACACACACACACACACACACATTAGCCAGATGTGGTGGCATGCGCCTGTAGTCCCAGCTACTTGGGAGGGGTTGAGGCAGGAGAATCGCTTGAACTCAGGAGGCAGAGTGGTGAAAGTGAGCATCTCTTCTTCCAGATCTTAGAGGAAAGGCTTTCAGTTTTTTTCCCATTCAGTAAGATACTACTTGTGGGTGTGCGTCACATGGCTTTTATTGTATTGAGGTATGTTTCTTCTATACCCTGTTTTGTTAAGAGTTTTTACAATAGCGGCCGGGCGCTGTGGCTCAAGCCTGTAATCCCAGCACTTTGGGAGGCCGAGACGGGCGGATTACGAGGTCAGGAGATCGAGACCATCCTGGCTAACCCGGTGAAACCCCGTCTCTACTAAAAAATACAAAAAACTAACCGGGCGAGGTGGCGGGCGCCTGTAGTCCCAGCTAGTCGGGAGGCTGAGGCAGGAGAATGGCGTGAACCCAGGAGGCGGAGCTTGCAGTGAGCTGAGATCTGGCCACTGCACTCCAGCCTGGGTGACAGAGCGAGACTCCGTCTCAAAAAAAAAAAAAAAAAAAGTTTTTACAATAAAATGTTGAATTTTATCAAATGCTTTACAGCATCAATTCACATTATTATAAATTCTGTCCTTCATTCGTTGATATGATGATCACATTGATTTGCATTAGGATGCACCATCCTTCCATTCCTGGCATAAATTCCACTTGGTCATTATGAATAATTTTCAATATGTTGTGGACTTTGTTTTGCCTGTAAATTTTCTTGAGGATTTTTGCATCAATTTTCCTTAGGGATATTGGCCTGTAGTTTTCTTTTTTAATGGGTCTTTGGTTTAAGTATCAGGCATTGAAATATTCCTCCCTCCTCTATTTTTTTTGGAATAGTTTGAGTAGGATTGTTATTAGTTCTTCTGTAAATATTTGATAAAATAAAGCAGTGAAGCTATTGCTTCCAGGATTTTCTTTGTTGGTACTTTTTTTTTATTAAGGCTTTGATCTCATTACTTGTTATTGGTCGGTTCAGGTTTTGAATTTCTTCATGGTTCAATCTTGGTAGGTTGAACTACTACAAGAAAACATTGGGGAAATTCTCCAGGACATTAGACTGGGGAAAGATTTCTTAAGCAATATCCCATAAACAGAGGCAACCAAAGCAAAAGTGAACAAATGGGATCTCATTAAGTAAAAAGCTTCTGCACAGCAAAAGAGACAATCAACAAAGAGAAAATCCACAAAATGGGGAAACATATTTGCAAACTATCCATTTGACAAGGGATTAATAACCAGAATATATAAAAAGCTCAAATAACTGTATAGAGAAAAATCTAATAATCTGATTTTAAAATGGGCAAAAGATCTTAATAGACATTTCTTAAAAGAAGAAATACAGAAGGCTAATAGACTCAGGAAAAGGTGATCAACATCACTGATTGTCAGAGAAATGCAAATCAAAACTATGGGGAGATATCATCTCACTCTGGTTAAAATGGGTTTTATTCAAAAGACAGGTGATAACAAATGCTGGTGAGGATACGGAAAAAAGCGGGTGGGAATGTAAATTAGTGCAACCACTATGGAGAACAATTTGGAGGTTCCTCAAAAAACTAAAAATGGAGCTACCATATGACCCAGCCATCTCATTGCTAGATATATACACAAAAAAGAAAATAAATATATTGAAGAGATAGCTGCACTTCTATGTTTATTGCATTACTATTCACCATATCCAAGATGTGGAAGAAACCTAAGTGTCTATCAACAGATTAATGGATAAAGAAAATGTGCATATATACAATGGAGTACTATTCAGCCATAACAAAGAATGAGATTCTGTCATTAGTGACAACATGGAATGGTGCTGGATAACATTATTTTAAGTGAAATAAGTCAGCCATAGAAAGATAAACTGCACATTCACGCTCATTTTGGGGAGCTAAACATTAAAACTGTCCGGAGCTGCGCGCCCCGGCCATAGCAAATAATAATTAATGATTAAACGCCCGAGCTCTATTCCTTTCCACCTTCTACCTCCTCCCTAGATTTGTTGTTTCTCTTTTGTATCAATACCTCATAATAGATGGCGCTCTTCCTGCTTCTTCTTCACTTGTTTTTCCCCCGCGGCCGCGAAAATTGTTACTTTGTAGCACAGGCACCATCCCGTGCCCGGGAAAATTACCAACTGACAGCGCAGGTGCAACATGACGTTCGACCAGAGAAACCAATACCTACTTGGTCACGCCCTCTGCGATGAGATCATCTCCGCCTCTGGCCCAACCCCTTCCCCTCCAAGTGTATATAAGGCACTGCATTACCGCCATTAAACGAGACTTGATCAGAGCACTGTCTTGTCTCCATTTCTCGTGTCTCTTGTTCCCCAAATTCCCACCCCCTCCTCCAGGGCCTGCTTCGACGATCCCATGGGCCGGGATACGTGGCGCCCGAACAGGGACCTGGAAACGAGGGACTCCGTGAGGAAGAGGACGCCAAAGGATGGTCCACCACTAATGAAGACAAAAGGAGTCAAACTCTTCCGATCACCGCGGGAACCTGCCGCGTCAGAATCGAAGGTAAGTGACGCGTCCGAAATGGGACAAGAATTAAGCCAACATCAAATATATGTAGGACAATTAAAAGAGGCTTTAAAGATACGAGGAGTAAAGGTTAAAGGTAATGATTTGTTTAAATTTTTTGATTTTGTAAAAGATACTTGCCCTTGGTTCCCACAGGAAGGAACTATTGATATTAAAAGATGGCGTAGAGTAGGGGATTGTCTTCAGGACTATTATAATACTTTTGGGCCGGAAAAAATTCCTGTAACCGCCTTCTCTTATTGGAACCTCATTAGAGATTTAATAGATAAGAAGGAGGCCGATCCGCAAGTCATGGCTGCGGTCGCTCAGACAGAGCATATTTTAAAGGTTAGCTCCCGCCCTAACCTCGCAAAGCCTCCGCAAGATATGGAGGAGGATCTCATTTCCCTCGAAAGTGATCATGAGGAAATTAAGTCTCCTTCTGTAACAGATAAAGAAATGCCACACGAAAACAAACCAAAAAAATACCCAATTTTACAGATGCTTCAAAAAGAGGAGGAAATTAATAAGCCTAATCAATTGGACATAAATTGGGATGATTTAGAGGAAGAGGCAGCTAAATATCACAACCCTGATTTGCCTCCCTTTACTTCATACCCACCCCCATATAATAAGATGCATAATGAGGCTTCTGCGCCCATTGTTATGGCAGCAATAGATCCCAAAGAAGAATTAAAGCAAAAAATTGCTCAACTAGAAGAACAGATTAAACTTGAAGAGTTACATCAATCATTGATAATTAGGCTCCAAAAGCTAAAAACAGGAAATGAAAAAATACCCAACTCAGACGCTATGGAGGGTTCCTTGCGCCCACTTCAGCGGCCTGGACAACATGTTCCAAGAGGGGGGTTAGTTGCTAGCCGACATAGAGAAGACTCCTCCCCCAAAGACGTTTTTCCGGTCACTGAAACCATAGATGAACAGGGACAGGCTTGGAGGCATCATACTGGATTTGATTTTACTATTATAAAAGAGTTAAAGACTGCTGCCTCTCAGTATGGGGCTACTGCTCCATATACTCTTGCTATAGTGGAATCTGTGGCTGATAATTGGCTCACTCCTACAGACTGGAATACCTTAGTTAGGGCAGTTCTTTCTGGGGGAGACCACTTAATTTGGAAGTCAGAGTTCTTTGAAAATTGTAGAGATACAGCTAAAAGAAATCAACAGGCAGGAAACGGTTGGGATTTTGATATGTTAACAGGTTCAGGTAATTATGCAGACACTCAGGCCCAAATGCAATATGACCCTGGACTGTTCTCACAAATCCAGGCTGCTGCTACAAAAGCCTGGAGAAAACTTCCCGTTAAAGGAGATCCAGGGGCTTTGCTCACAGCGGTTAAACAAGGACCCGATGAGCCATTTTCAGACTTTGTGCATAGGCTTATGACCACGGCAGGTAGAATCTTTGGAAATGCAGAAACGGGTGTAGATTATGTTAAACAGTTAGCTTATGAAAATGCTAACCCCGCCTGCCAAGCGGCAATCAGACCTTATCGAAAGAAAACAGATTTAACAGGATACATTCGCCTTTGTTCAGATATTGGGCCCTCATATCAACAAGGCCTAGCAATGGCCACCGCTTTTAGCAGCCAAACAGTAAGAGACTTCCTCATTAACAAAGGTAAAGATAAAGGGGAATGTTTTAGATGCGGTAAAAGGGGACACTTTGCAAAAGATTGCTGTGAAAACCAAAATAAGAGTCCAGAAGCAAAAATCCCAGGCCTTTGCCCAAGGTGTAAAAGAGGAAGGCACTGGGCAAATGAATGTAAATCTAAAACTGACAGTCAAGGAAATCCTTTACCCCCCAGGCAGGGAAACGGGATGAGGGGCCAGCCTCAGGCCCCGAAACAAGCATATGGGGCAGTCAGCTTTGTTCCAGCCAGCAACAGCAATCCATTTCAAAACTTAGTAGAGCAACCCCAGGAAGTGCAGGATTGGACCTCAGTTCCACCTCCCACACAGTACTAACACCTGAAATGGGACCACAGACCTTAAATACTGGAATATATGGACCCTTACCACCTAACACTTTTGGGCTACTTTTAGGAAGAAGTAGTGTCACCATGAGAGGCTTACAAGTCCTCCCTGGAGTTATCGATAATGATTATGAAGGAGAAATTAAAATTATGGCCAGAGCTATTGATAGTATTATTACTGTCCCTCAAGGAGTTAGAATAGCTCAGTTACTCCTGCTACCTTTGGTTAAAACAGATAATAATATCCAATACTCTAATAAAAATATAAAAGGTTTCGGATCATCAGAGATATATTGGGTGCAACCAATTACAAATCAAAAACCCTCTCTAACCTTATGGTTAGACGGGAAGGCATTCACTGGACTAATAGACACAGGGGCTGATGTAACGATCATTAAACAGGAAGATTGGCCCTCTCATTGGCCTACCACAGAAACTTTAACTCACTTGAGAGGAATTGGACAAAGCAGTAATCCTAAACAAAGTTCTAAATATCTAACATGGACAGATAAAGAAAACAATTCAGGCCTCATTAAGCCATTTGTCATTCCTCACCTACCTGTTAACCTTTGGGGGCGAGATCTACTCTCTCAAATGAAAATTATAATGTGTAGTCCAAACGATATAGTTACTGCACAAATGTTGACTCAAGGATACACCCCTGGTAAAGGTCTTGGAAAAGGAGAAAACGGTATCCCACAGCCTATACTGGTTTCAGGGCAACTTGATAAAAAGGGGTTTGGAAATTTTTAGCTCAGGCCACTGACATACCTGCACCCCAAAGGTGCACTGACCCCATTACTTGGAAGTCAGATGAGCCCGTTTGGGTTGATCAGTGGCCTTTACTCAATGATAAACTAAGTGCCGCCCAACAGTTAGTGCAGGAACAACTAGCAGCAGGACATATTGAGGAAAGTAATTCCCCTTGGAATACACCTATTTTTGTTATTAAAAAGAAGTCTGGTAAATGGAGACTCTTACAAGATTTAAAAGCAGTAAATATCACTATGATCCTTATGGGTGCCTTACAACCAGGATTGCCTTCACCAGTTGCGATTCCTCAAAAATATTTTAAAATCGTTATTGACCTTAAAGATTGCTTTTTTACAATTCCCCTTCACCCTGCTGACCAGAAAAGATTTGCCTTTAGTCTTCCATCTACAAATTTTAAACAACCAATGAAGCGTTATCAATGGAAAGTTTTACCTCAGGGTATGGCTAATAGTCCTACCTTGTGTCAAAAATATGTAGCTGCCGCTATAGAGCCAGTCAGAAAAACATGGGCACAGATGTATATTATACATTATATGGATGATATTTTAATAGCAGGAGAAATTGGCGAACAAGTCTTACAGTGTTTTGCCCAACTCAAACAAGAGTTAACAACAGCCGGACTACAAATAGCCCCAGAAAAGGTACAATTACAAGATCCATACACCTATCTTGGTTTCCAAATTAATGGACCCAAAATCATTAATCAAAAGGCCGTTATACGTCGTGATCATTTAAAAACTTTAAATGATTTCCAAAAATTACTGGGAGACATAAATTGGCATCGACCGTACTTAAAGCTCACCACAGGAGAGTTAAAACCTCTTTTCGATATATTAAAAGGAGACTCTAATCCAAAATCCCCCAGGTCCATTACTAAAGAAGCATTAATAACACTCCAACAGGTAGAACATGCCATTGCAACACAATTTGTTACCAGCATTGATTATTCTCAGCTATTAATATTCATTATTTTTAACACAACAATAACCCCTACTGGCTTATTCTGGCAAAATAATCCCATTATGTGGGTACACCTGCCCTCCTCCCCTAAAAAGGTTTTGTTGCCTTATTATGATGCCATAGCTGATCTAATTATCTTGGGAAGAGAAAACAGTAGAAAATACTTTGGAATAGAACCCTCTACCATTATACAGCCCTACACTCAATCACACATCCATTGGCTGTTACAAAATACGGAAGCCTGGCCAATTGCTTGCGCTTCTTACACTGGCGTGATTGACAACCATTACCCACCTAACAAACTCATTCAATTTTGCAAACTTCATGCATTTGTGTTTCCCCATATTACCAGTAAAGAACCTCTCAATGACGCATTACTAATTTTCACTGATGGATCTTCCACAGGACTTGCCGCTTACACCTACAATAATATAATCATTAAATTCCAGACCGCTTATACATCAGCTCAGCTGGTCGAATTGAAAGCTATAATTGCAGCACTATCAGCTTTTCCTTGTCAGCCACTTAACATTTATACAGACAGCGCCTACCTGGCTCATTCAATACCCCTCTTAGAGACCGTGTCTCAAATTAAACATATTTCAGACACAGCTAACCTATTTTTACAATGCCAACAACTTATTCAAAAAAGGACTACTCCCTTTTTTCTTGTGCATATTAGAGCACATTCAGGATTACCGGGACCTTTAACTCAAGGTAACGCAACAGCCGACACGGCAACAAAAACCATAGCCACAGTCACTACAGACAATTTGCAACAAGCGCAAAAAGCACATGCCTTACATCATTTAAACGCCCAAACCTTAAGGCTTATGTTTAAACTTACCAGAGAACAAGCTCGACAAATAGTTAAACAATGCGCCGACTGCATAACATATTTACCTGTTCCTCATCTAGGAGTTAACCCCCGAGGACTCATCCCCAACGAAATTTGGCAAATGGACGTTACTCACCACTTAGAATTCGGTCAACTAAAATATATCCATGTATGCATAGATACCTATAGTGGATTCATCAATGCAACTCTCCAAACAGGAGAGGCCACCAAACATGTCATAGCTCATTTATTACACTGCTTTTCTATTTTAGGAATACCCAAACAAATCAAAACAGATAATGGCCCCGGTTATATAGCCAAAACCTTCTTACAATTTTGTAATACCCTACAAATTAAACATACCACAGGCATTCCCTATAATCCCCAAGGACAAGGTATAGTAGAAAGAGCTCATCTGTCATTAAAAACTGTTATCACAAAATTAAAAGGAGGGAGCTGGTACCCCGTGAAGGGTACCCCCAGAAACATACTCAATCATGCCCTGTTTATCCTTAATTTTTTAAATTTGGACAGTCATGGAAAATCGGCTGCCGATCGTTTCTGGCATCCTGAATCTCAAAAACAGTTTGCAATGGTAAAATGGAAAGATCCACTTGATAGTTCATGGCATGGCCCCGATTCAGTTTTAATTTGGGGAAGAGGCTCAGTATGCATCTTCTCACAAAAAAATGATGCAGCCGGATGGCTGCCTGAAAGATTGGTAAGACAAATAAATCATAACCATTGTCAGTCCAGGGAAGATAAATCTCCCTGAGAAGTTCTTTCCTTCTTGTTTTTCAGAAAATGAAGCCTAACATGAGATTCCTTTGGGGAATAATCGCTCTATATAGCATAGTGGCAGTCTATACAGGTTTTGGTGACCCTCGTAAAGCAAGAGAATTATTACGAAAACAATACGGCCAGCCTTGTGATTGCAGAGGGGGACAAGTATCTGAACCTCCGTCAGATAGAATCACCCAGGTGACCTGCACGGGCAAGAC
Organism: Macaca mulatta; assembly: GCF_049350105.2. Lineage (NCBI taxonomy): Eukaryota > Metazoa > Chordata > Mammalia > Primates > Cercopithecidae > Macaca > Macaca mulatta. The sequence goes on from NC_133414.1 coordinate 51,392,304, forward strand.
AGCTTACCTAATGCCAAACCAGTTATGGAAATGTAAGTCTACCCCAAGAGATACCTCACCTAACGGGCCGCTCCTAGAATGCCCTTGTAGTTCTTTCCAATCTTCTGTACATAATTCCTGTTATACCTCCTATCAACAATGCAAACCAGGCAATAGAACATATTATACGGCCACGTTACTAAAAACACAAACTGGAGGCATTAATGACGTACAAGTATTAGGATCCACTAATAAACTTGTACAATCTCCTTGTAATGGCCAAAAAGGAAAGCCTGTTTGTTGGAGCACTACCACCCCCATTCACATTTCTGATGGAGGAGGCCCATTAGATATTGCAAGAATTAAAACCGTCCAGAAAAAATTAGAAGAAATTCATAAAGCTCTATATCCGGAACTTCAATATCACCCCTTAGCCTTGCCTGAGCTTAGAGATAATTTTAGGCTCGATGCCCAAACCTTCGATATCCTCAACGCTACTTACAATTTACTTCAAATGTCCAATACAAGTCTGGCCCATGATTGTTGGCTTTGCCTTAAGATGGGCCCCCCTATTCCTCTAGCTATACCTAACCTTTTATTGTCCTATGTCAATTACTCAAATGAATCCTTAGTAAATAATTCCTGTCCTATTACCCCCCCCCCTTAGTTCAACCGATGACGTTTTCTAATTCCACTTGCCTCTTTTCACCATCATATAATAACACTAAAGAAATTGATTTAGGCTATGTTGTGTTTGGCAACTGTACTTCCATAATCAATGCCACCAACCCTTTGTGTGCTATAAATGGCTCGGTTTTCGTTTGTGGAAACAACATGGCATATACGTATCTACCTACACATTGGACAGGGCTTTGTGTTCTGGCCACTCTTCTCCCCGACATTGATATCATCCCTGGAGATGAACCTATCCCCATCCCCGCTATTGAACATTTTATTTATAGACCAAAATGAGCCATACAATTTATTCCCTTGTTGGCAGGACTAGGAATCACCACTGCTTTTACTACAGGAGCCACAGGCCTAGGAGTCTCACTAACCCAATATACCAAATTATCCAATCAATTAATTTCAGATGTACAGACCTTATCCAGTACTATACAAGATTTACAAGATCAAGTAGATTCATTAGCTGAAGTAGTTCTCCAAAATAGAAGAGGCCTAGATTTGTTAACGGCAGAACAGGGAGGGATCTGTTTGGCCTTACAGGAAAAGTGCTGTTTTTACGCCAACAAATCCGGAATCATCAGAGATAAGATAAAAACTTTGCAAGAAGAACTAGAAAAGCGCAGAAAAGGCTTGGCCGCCAATCCACTATGGACTGGACTCGATGGACTTCTCCCCTATCTCCTGCCATTTCTTGGTCCTTTACTCACTCTTTTACTTTTCCTCACTATCGGGCCTATAATCCTTAATAAGCTTATGGCATTTGTCAGACAACAAATCGAGGCCTTCCAGGCCAAACCTATACAGGTCCATTATCATCGCCTTGAGATGACTGAAAATGGTGAGTCTTATTTACCTTAATAAGACCACCTCCCCTGTGTGCTGAACTGGACAGTCAATGACGGGTAAGAGGACACTATCCCCATCGGAGCCTAAGACAGGAGGGCCACCCTTGCTGCTGCCTTATCCCATGACGGGCCTAGAAGATGGGGATGAGTTGACCCAACCTAAGACAGGCGCAGTTCCCGAGGGGTCATTTCTTATCATAAAATAATAAAAAGGGGGACCTGTCCGGAGCTGCGCGCCCCGGCCATAGCAAATAATAATTAATGATTAAACGTCCGAGCTCTATTCCTTTCCACCTTCTACCTCCTCCCTAGATTTGTTGTTTCTCTTTTGTATCAATACCTCATAATAGATGGCGCTCTTCCTGCTTCTTCTTCACTTGTTTTTTCCCCCGCGGCCGCGAAAATTGTTACTTTGTAGCACAGGCACCATCCCGTGCCCGGGAAAATTACCAACTGACAGCGCAGGTGCAACATGACGTTCGACCAGAGAAACCAATACCTACTTGGTCACGCCCTCTGCGATGAGATCATCTCCGCCTCTGGCCCAACCCCTTCCCCTCCAAGTGTATATAAGGCACTGCATTACCGCCATTAAACGAGACTTGATCAGAGCACTGTCTTGTCTCCATTTCTCGTGTCTCTTGTTCCCCAAATTCCCACCCCCTCCTCCAGGGCCTGCTTCGACGATCCCGCGGGCCGGGATATAAAACAATTAAACTCATGGAGATAGAGTAGAATGGTTGTTACTTGAGACTGGGAAGTGCAGTCAGTGGGGGGAAGTGGGGATAGTTAATAGGTACAAAATACAGTTACAATGAATAATATCTACTATTTGATAGCACAACAGGGTAACTACAGTCAGCAATAGTTTTTTTGTACATTTTAAAATAACTGCTTAAAACTGAATTGTTTATAATACAAATAAATGACAAATGGTTGAGATGATGAATATCCCATTTACCCTGATGTGATTATTATGCATTATATGTTTGTATCAAAATATCCCATGTACCCCATAAATATATATGCCTACTATGTACCCATAAAAACTGGAAAAGACTCATAGACGGTGACATCTGGGGATTGCCCTAATACAATAGTGGGTTCTGGCTGATTGTCCCACAGGGAAGCCACTCAGCAGCCAAACAGTTCCCCTTACACCCACACCCCTAGTAATCAGCTTTGTTAGTGTATAAACCTTAAAATATGTGCAGACAATATCACAAGTCATACGGGAAATGGAAAGCAAGTCTACAGTGAGGTACAACGCCATACCCATTAAAATAGCTATTATAATGCAAAGAAACAAAAGATGGAAAATAACCATCTGGTACACAGATTATGTTACATCTGGTCATATATACTAAAGAAGAGGGAGAGAACTCAAGACCCCAGAACAAGAGAGAAGTCCAGGCCAGGCTCTGGGCAGTAACTAGTCATGTGGACTCTGAACAATTATCTCATCCTTCATGGCCTCAATTTCCACATTTGTGAAATAAAGGGTCTGGCCAGGAGACACATTACAGCATTCCACATGTAACTGAAGAAATTGTGTCATGGATAAGTGACAGAGGGTAATTAATGGAATTGCCTCTAGAGGGTGAATAATTCACAGAATTGCCTCCAGTTTCTCCAGAGTTTCAAAAGAGGGGGTGAAGACTTGCTGGATGCCAGATGTCTTCCAGGGATCCCAGAGAGTTGGTCTAGGGAGGCAGTGCTTTGCTGTATTATAGAAGAGGAATTAATCACACTAATTGCTTACTCTGTACTTTTGCTTAATAATACAATATAAACGAATACAATTAGAATTAATTTTAAGGCAATCAAAGCGCCTTTAAGTTATTAAAGCTCCTAAACAATTAAACATTACATCCATATATAGAATTATTATACTAGGCACAATTTATGATTTGATTTGTAGATTTTTTATATAGGTTTGGTATGCAACAAGTTTAGGGGTATAAAAGTTGATAAAATCTGCCTTCTAATAAGCAGCAGTTTCTGCCTTTTTCTTAAAAAATAAATTATTATATCAAAATGGTAAAAAATGAATATTTTAAAATAAAAAATTATCAACATATATTATCATTCTGCCTACTGAATTTTAATTTATCCTCAAAGTTTCAAAAAAAAAAAAAACCTTTCTCATGCAAAGTTTCCCCATAACCCTAATTAGGACGAATTATTGAAGCATCCTGGGTGGCTTCCTGAACATTTTCAATCCTTCAATTATTCAGGTACAGTTTAATGGTACCTGAGGACAATTATATACTGAGACTGTGCTCAACTGACAAAGGCCACCAAAGAGCTTATACAGGGGCACACCAGTATTCTCACATCAGCTCCCAAGTCTCCAGAGGGAAACGGACAGGACATGATGAATCAGCTCTATTTTTACTGTATTATGCTTGGAAAGATTGTTATGGAAACACAGAAGACAGATAAATCAACCTTGCCTGGAAAACTGGAAAAAGGTTCAAACAGGAGGCAAATTTAGGCCAATATGTACCAAGAACTCATTGATTCTTACAGGAGTAGGATATTACTAGACAGACAAGTGAGAAGACAAAGCCATTCTAGAAATAGAAATGGTAAGCAAAAGAACCAAGAAGTGGAAGTTGAAGGCCACCTCTGGGTGCTTTGTGACCAGAACCCATTTGGCAGTGGGAAGATTTGTGCTCTATACTAAGGACGTTCTCTGTAATGACAATCTACCCTGTTGCACTAATAATTTAAGAGCATTTATATGAATATATACAATTCAGGGAAAGAAAAAGAGAAAAACTTGCTATCAACTCTGTGTAAATTTGGAAAATTGTGTCAAAGGAACAGTTTCAGCTGCATTTCTTTGTCTAGAAAGTTTCATTTAAAAATGTAGTCTACAAACTTGAGCCTCAATTTTTGGCAATAAACTAAAAAACGCTACACAAACCATCATAGAATTCACTTTGTCCTTGCAGGAAAGAAAAAAGAAGAAAACAAACCTCCATACAAGAGGGAGTCTAAAAGAACTCTCCAAACCCCCATGATTTTGCAGGAGACAAGATAAGGATAATCACCTGCAGCACCTGAACCCATCTAGATTAACTAAATTTACTGAGGCTCCAGAGGAAGGTCTTCAGGACTCAGACATTAGTTATAGATTAAAAGTTAATCACTTATGTCTTCAGATAGCCCCCGTTCCATGTTTAGAGAGAGATCTTTGAGAACCCATCTTCATACATTTGAGAACAGGGTCACTGAGAGGGAGTCTCTGAGGTCACAGAGTGTATTAGTTCATTTTCACACTGCTATGAAGAAATGCCCAAGACTGCGTGATTTATAAAGGAAAGAAGTTTAATTGATTCACAGTTCCACATGGCTGGGGAGGCCTCAGGAAACTTACAATCATGGTGGAAGGGGAAGCAAACACCTCCTTCTTCACATGGCAGCAGGAGAGAGAAGTGCAAAACGAAGAGGGGAAAGGCCACTTATAAAACCATCAGATCTTGTGAGAACTCATTCAGTTTCACGAGAACAGCCTGTGGGAACAACTCCCATGATGTCATCACCTCCCACGAGGTCACTCCCCCAAAACGTGGGGATTACAATTCAAAATTACATTTGAGTGCAGACATAGAGCCAGACCATATTACAGAGCCAGAAGAGCTGAGAAGTGGGCGCTTAGTAAATGTTCATTCAACCAAACCCCTGCACCAGGCTGGCTTCATAGAGGTGCCACCTGTGCAATGGCAAAAGCCCCACACTCAGAGGGGACCTGAACTTGATTTAATGCTATGTTGTCACTGCCTTCAAATTATTAACAATTTTTGAACAACAGACTCCATTTTCAGTTCACATCTGGTCCTGCAAATTATGTACCTAGTCCTGCCCCTGAAACAAATATATGGTTTGTTCATGAAGAGGCTCCCTCAACCCTTCCCTGCCCATCTCACTCCAAGATGCCCTAAGTAAAGGGGAACACAGAGCTAGAAGGTAGTAGTTGATGATGATCTTGGAGGTCCCACCTGATCGTGGCTGGTGATGCATATGTGTGGGTGGGAGAATTTGGTTGCTCTCTCCTGGCAGCCTCCATCTCATGTACAAGGCCTGTACTTTGCCTGTCTGTCCCCCTACGTCCCCCACCTGACTCAGACCAGGAGTGTGGATGGAGGAGGGGAGGCACTGGACCAGTGTTCCTTGTCCCATCTGGAGTTCCCTGTTGATTGGGTAGATTTGGCTCCTCTGACTACTCATACCCCATCCCCATTAGGACAGGAGTTGGTGAAGGCAACAGGGTGGGAGGTTTAATTAGTAGCCAGGGCCAGGCAGCAGACAGTGGGGCAAAGATCAGGCTGACTTTTCCTGCTACAGATCTGCTCTCTGGAAGAGGCATTCATGGACTGGCTTAGGCTGTGGCTTGGCTGTTTTAGGAATATTCTGAACCCTTCCTGAGTCACTGCTGTCATCAGACTTCTCCCCCAGGGCACAGAGCACCAGACTGTTCCTCTTCCCTGTCGGCTCCTCCCCAGTCCCTGCTTTCCTCCCTGCAGCTGAGAAGGTCAGTTTTCTCAGGGGTGGGGCAAGTTGACTTCTGATAAGGAAAACTCCCGGGTCCCTGACAGCCCCCTTCTTTGTCCTGCCCTGTAACTTCTCCCTCTTCATCACAGCTCTGGACTCACCAAGTGGCAGAATGGGTCTCATCTCAGCCCTTCTTCTCATCTTATAAAATTGGAACCTCAGACTCTCTCATCCGAAAACAGCTGATCTGCATCCCAAGAGTAAGATGGGAAGCTGTAGTCCTGACTTACAACCTGTGGCAGAGCAGGAGCTCCTGCCCTCCTGGCTTTGATGCCCCATTAGGGGCAAGTTTCCATAGCCAGAGCCCCTCATGGGGTTCCCTCTGCCTGGGTTTTCCTCCATTCCAGGTCCTTCCCAGAGTCTGGTTTCTTGGAAAAGCCTAGGCCAGGATATAGGCATTACCTGTGTAAGGCCAAGGGGAGTCCCACTGTGGGCAAGGGGGGCTCAACATCAGTATATCTGAAATTCAAGCCATACAGGGGAAAGAGATCTTGGCTCAGTGTCAAGGGTTTCTGTGTCCATGCTGGACTTGCCTGAGCTGGGAGGTGTTGCAGGAAGTCAGGGACCCTGAACAGAGGGACCAGCTGAAGCCATGGCAGAACATAAATTGTGAAGATTTCATGGACATTTATTAGTTCCCCAAATTAATACTTTTATAATTTCTTACATCTGTCTTTACTGCAATCTCTGAACATAAATTGTGAAGATTTCATGGACACTTATCACCTCCCGAATTAATACCCTTGTGATTTCCTATACCTGTCTTTACTTTAATCTCTTAATCCCATCATCTTCATAAGCTGAGGAGGGTGTATGTCACCTCAGGACCCTGTGGTGATTGTGTTAGCTGCACAAATTGTTTGTAGAGCATGTGTGCTTGAACAAAATGAAATATGGGCACCTTGAAAAAAGAACAGGATAGCAGCAATGTTCAGGGAACAAGAGATAACCTTAAACTCAACTGTCAGTGAGCCAAGTGGAACAGAGTCATATTTCTCCTCTTTCAAAAGCAAACAGGAGAAATATTGCTGAATTCTTTTTCTCAGCAAGGAACATCCCTGAGAAAGATAATGCACATCTGAGGGTAGGCCTCTAAAGAGCCCCTTTGGGGGCGATTGTCTTTTACAGTTGAAGCCGAAGGGATGAAATAAGCCCTGGTCTCCTGTAGCGCTCTCAGGCTTATTAGGACGAGGAAATTCCTGCCTAATAAATTTTGGTCAGACAAGTTGTCTGGTCTCAAACCCTGTCTCCTGATAAGATGTTATCAATGACAAAGTATGCCGGAAACTTCATTAGCAATTTTAATTTCGCTCCATCCTGTGGTCCTGTGATCTCACCCTGCCTCCATTTGCTTTGTGATATTTTATTACCTTTTGAAGCATGTGATCTCTGTGACCCACACCCTATTTGTACACTCCCTCCCCTTTTGAAAATCGCTAATAAAACTTGCTGGTTTTATGGCTCAGGGAGCATCACGGAACTTGCTGACACGTGATGTCACCCCCAGACAACCAGCTGTAAAATTTCTCTCTCTTGTACTCTTTCCCTTTATTTCTCAGACCAGCCGACACTTAGGGAAATAGAAAAGAACCCACGTTTAATATCAGGGGTGGGGTTTCCCCTGATATCTATTGCACGAACGTGGTTTTTTCTTTCTTCCTAAGTGCACGTGGGAACCTGATTCCCTTTGGTAGGTGTGGAGAAAGGGCATCGGTTTGGTCCACAGATACGCATGTTCGACTCCCTGACGAATGGTGAGTAGTCTGTGTATGGTCTGGGTTAACACATGGAGTATAAAAATTATACTTATCTCTTCTATATTAAACTCTGGTTAAAACAGGAAATGGTTCAAGTGCCCATGGAAAATATGGTCACTCTATTCAGGGCAGTGGTAAAATTCTGTCTTTGGTCTCTGGAAAAAGGAACCTTAGATGTAGACCTGTTAAAACAGGGAAGGGTCCGAGTAACCACAGAAAATATGGTCACTCTATTCAAGATGGTGGAAAAATACTGTCCTTGGTTCCCAGAAAAAGGAACCATATATGTAAAAGTATGGGATCTTGTTGCAGAATTCCAGGAGCTGGTCTTGACAGGGAATTCTGTTCCCGTCACTGTTTGGGGTGATTGGGCCTTGGTGCAAGCCATCCTAATACCTCCTCAACTTTCCTCTCCCGCATGGCCTTCGTTATCTGATCAGCCTCTCCCTTTGACTACTCCTCCCCCACCTAAGGATGCTGAAAATTCAATATCTAACTCTGGTGACTTTGGCTTAACGTTACCTCCTGATGATCTTACTTCTTTTCACGAAGAGCCAGTACTTGAAGCTCCCTCAGCCATGACTCACACAGCCCAGGACCACAAACCTTTCCCTCTTCAAACCTTTGCAGCATTTGCCTCTGGGCATCACCTAAAGGCTCTGGGACCAAACTACAATTTACCTGTAATTCTTCAGGCCTTCCCCCATTCACTTCAGCCCCTCACCCTCCTGTTGTTTCAGTTCCTCAACTGGTCTGCGTCGCCACTCAGTCTTACTTTTTTTTTTTTTTTTTAATTATACTTTAACTTCTAGGGTACATGTGCACAACATGCAGGTTTATTATATATGTATACATGTGCCATGTTGGCGTGCTGCACCCATTAACACGTCATTTACATTAGGTATATCTCCTAATGCTATTTCTCCCCACTTCCCACTCCCCACAATAGGCCCCTGTGTGTGATGTTCCCCTTCCCTAGTCCAAGTGATCTCATTGTTCAATTCCCACCTATGAGTGAGAACATGTGGTGTTTGGTTTTCCGTTCTTGCGATAGTTTGCTGAGAATGATGGTTTCCAGCTGCATCCATGTCCCTACAAAGGACACAAACTTATCCTTTTTTATGGCTGCATAGTATTCCATGGTGTATATGTGCCACATTTTCTTAATCCAGTCTGTCATTGATGGACATTTGGGTTGATTCCAAGTCTTTGCTATTGTGAATAGTGCCACAATAAACATACGTGTGCATGTGTCTTTATAGCACCATGATTTATAATCCTTTGGGTATATACCCAGTAATGGGATGGCTGGGTCATATAGTACTTCTAGTTCTAGATCTTTGAGGAATCGCCATACTGTTTCCCATAATGGTTGAACTAGTTTACAATCCCAGCAACAGTGTAAAAGTGTTCCTATTTCTCCACATCCTCTCCAGCACCTGTTGTTTCCTGACTTTTTAATGATCGCCATTCTAAATGGTGTGAGATGGTATCTCATTGTGGTTTTGATTTGCATTTCTCTGATGGCCAGTGATGATGAGCATTTTTTCATGTGTCTGTTGGCTGTATGAATGTCTTCTTTTGAGAAGTGTCTGTTCATATACTTTGCCCACTTTTCGATGGGGTTGTTTGTTTTTTTCTTGTAAATTTGTTTGAGTTCTTTGTAGGTTCTGGATATTAGCCCTTTGTCAGATGAGTAGATTGCAAAGATTTTCTCCCATTCTGTAGGTTGCCTGTTCACTCTGATGGTAGTTTCTTTTGTGGTGCAGAAGCTCTTTAGTTTAATTAGATCCCATTTGTCAATGTTGGCTTTTGTTGCCATTGTTTTTGGTGTTTTAGACATGAAGTCCTTGCCCATGCCTATGTCCTGAATGGTATCACCTAGATTTTCTTCTAGGGCTTTTATGGTATTAGGTCTAACATTTAAGTCTCTAATCCATCTTGAATTAATTTTTGTATGAGGAGTAAGGAAAAGATCCACTTTCACCTTTCTACTTATGGCTAGCCAATTTTCCCAACACCATTTATTAAATAGGGAATCCTTTTCCCATTTCTTGCTTTTGTCAGTTTTGTCAAAGATCAGATGGCTGTAGATGTGTGGTATTATTTCTGAGGACTCTGTTCCATTCCATTGGTCTATATCTCTATTTTGGTACCAGTACCATGCTATTTTGATTACTGTAGCCTTGTAGTATAGTTTGAAGTCAGGTAGCGTGATGCCTCCAGCTTTGTTCTTTTGGCTTAGGATTATCTTGGCAATGCGGGGTCTTTTTTGGTTCTGTATGAAATTTAAAGCAGTTTTTTCCAATTCTGTGAAGAAAGTCATTGATAGCTTAATGGGGATGGCATTGATTAATAAGCTAATAAATTTAATAAATTACCTTGGGCAGTATGGCCATTTTCACGATATTGATTCTTCCTATCCATGAGCATGGTATGTTCTTCCATTTGTTTGTGTCCTCCTTTATTTCACTGAGCAGTGGTTTGTAATTCTCCTTGAAGAAGTCCTTCATATCCCTTCTAAGTTGGATTCCTAGATATTTTATTCTCTTTGAAGCTATTGTGAATGGGAGTTCATTCATGATTTGGCTCTCTGTTTGTCTGTTATTGGTGTATAAGAATGTTTGTGAGTTTTGCACATTGATTTTGTATCCTGAGACTTTGCTGAAGTTGCTTATCAGCTTAAGGAGATTTTTGACTGAGATGATGGGGTTTTCTAAACATACAATCATGTCATCTACAAACAGGGACAATTTGGCTTCTTCTTTTCCTAACTGAATACCCTTTATTTCTTTCTCTTGCCTGATTGCCCTAGGCAGAACTTCCAACACTATGTTGAATAGGAGCGGTGAGAGAGGGCATCCCTGTCTTGTGCCAGTTTTCAAAGGGAATGCTTCCAGTTTTTGCCTATTCAGTATGATATTGGCTGTGGGTTTGTCATAAATAGCTCTTATTATTTTGAGATACGTTCCATCAATCCTGAACTTATTGAGTGTTTTTAGCATGAAGGGCTGTTGAATTTTGTCAAAGGCCTTTCCTGCATCTATTGAGATAATCATGTGGTTTTTGTCTTTGGTTCTGTTTATATGCTGGATTACATTTATTGATTTGCATATGTTGAACCAGCCTTGCATCCCAGGGATGAAGCCCACTTGATCATGGTGGATAAGCTTTTTGATGTGCTGTGGGATTTGGTTTGCCAGTATTTTATTGAGGATTTTTGTATCGATGTTCATCAGGGATATTGGTCTAAAATTCTCTTTTTTTGTTGTGTCTCTGCCAGGCTTTGGTATCAGGATGATGTTGGAATCTTACTTTTTAAAAATAATTTAAGGATGCTTGTACTCAGTATCGCCCTACTTCTCCTTATGTTAAAATGGCATTGCAGACTTTTTGTATGGAGGTCACTTTACTTCCTTTAGACTGGCACCTTTTGGCAAAAGTTGTTCTGACCCCATCTCAGCATTTACAATTTTGTGCTTGGTGGTCCGAAAAGGCCTATCTGCAGGCTCAGCTATATCAGACTAATGGCACTCTAATTACTCAGGTTCAGCTCACAGGTTCTGATAGTTTCTCTGACACTTATGCCCAATTAGGCTTTGATACTCTTACCATAAAACAAGTAACAAAGGTGTGTATGAGAGCTTGGGATAAGTTTCGCGCCCCAGGTAAAGCTCCTGTTTCTTTTACTACTGTTAAACAAGCTCAATCGCTTTTACTACCTAATATCGTTTTAAACAAAGCAGGTAAGACACATAGCGCTGGGATGGGCTTCGGCGGTGAAAAGGCCACTTACTGGATTAATGTAATTAATGTAATTTATAAACAATGGCCCACCTGCACCATACACGTTCAAGGAAAAAAGTTTGAAGGCCTGGTAGATACTGGTGCTAATGTTTCTGTTATTTCCTCTAGTTTATGGCCTTCCTCCTGGCTTAAACATCCCTCTAACATGGGACTAGTAGGTGTTGGAAAAGCTGAGAGCTTTTATGAGAGTACATTTATCTTGCCTTGCACTGGCCCTGATGGTCAAAAGGGTATAATTCAGCCCTATATCATGCCAATTCCCATTAATCTTTGGGGTAGAGATTTAGTGGCACAATGGGGGGCTGAAATTAATATTTCACATAACTCTTATAGTGCCCCCAGTCAGCATATGATGGAAAATATGGCGTTTGTTCCTGGGCTCCGTCTTGGTCCAAGCATGGAGGGATTACTAAACCCCTCCCAGTTACTATAAAAGAAAACAGGGCTGGTTTACGTTATCCTTTTTAGTGGCGGCCACTGCCATGCCTCCTGATCCTATCCCTTTACAATGGAAATCTGACACACCCGTTTGGATTCAGCAGTGGCTGCTTTCTAAAGAAAAACTGTAGGCTTTAACTCAATTGGTTTCTGAACAGTTACAACTTGGAAATGTGGAACTCTCTCTTTCCCTTTGGAATTCTCCTATGTTTCTAGTAAAAAAAAAAAAAAAAAAAAAATCAGGCTAGTGGTGGATGGTAACCTATTTAAGGGCCATTAATGCTGTAATTAAACCTATGGGAGCCACCCAACCCGGCATGCCTGCCCCTGCTTTAATACCTAATAATTGGCCTCTCATAGTTATTGATCTTAAAGATTTTTTTATATTGCTTTACATAAATCAGATTGTGAAAAATTTGCTTTTACTGTACCATCTGTCAATAATCAGGAGCCTGCAGCTCGTTATCAATGGAAAGTACTTCCTCAGGCAATGCCGAATAGCTCTACGAAGTGCCAGCTTTATGTTGGACAAGTGCTTTCACCAGTTCAAGCCCAATTTCCTCAGACCTATATTCTTCATTATATTGATGATATTTTAATTGCTGCCCCCTCTGATAAAAAACTAATTGACTGTTATCAAGTTTTGAGCCACTGTGTTACAGAGGCTGCATTACACATCACTCAGTATAAAATTCAACAGACTACTCCTGTTCAATATTTAGGAATGGTCGTCGAAAAACAACATATTCAACCTCAAAAAGTTCAAATTAGGAGAGATTCCTTGAAAACTTTAAATGACTTCCAAAAACTTTTGGGTAACATTAATTATTTAAGACCTACTTTAGGTATTCCAATCTTTGCGCTGTCTAACTTGCTTTCTACGCTGCAGGGAGATTCCAATCTCCGCAGTCCCAGGACTTTGACTCCAGAGGCTTTACTAGAACTGGAATTCATAGAGGAAAGAATCCAGACTGCTCAGTTATCTAGAGTATTTCAGCTTCTGGTTTTCACTTCATTACACTCCCCTAGTGGAATAATAGTTCAACATAATGATTTAGTGGAGTGGTGCTTTCTTCCTCATTCTGTGCCAAAAACTTTGTCTGTTTACCTAGATCAAATAGCCACTCTAATTAGACAGGCATGGTGTACAATACTTACAATTTCCAGATTTCATCTGAATTTAATTATAGTTCCTTTAAATTGGCTCAAAGTTCAGGTTGCCTTTCAACATTCAGTACTGTGGCAAATTCACTTGGCTGATTTTATTGGCATTATTGACAGTCATTAGCCAAAAAACAAATTGTTTGATTTTATAAAAATGACTTCTTGGGTGGTCCCTCGATTAACGAAACATCAGCCCATTCCTGAGGCCATTACAGTGTTCACTGATGATTTCAGTAATGGCAATGCTGGTTATATAGGTCCTACCGACAAACTTATTTCTACCCCTTATACCTCTGCTCAAAAGGCAGAATTAATTGCTGTAATTATTGCCTTACAGGATTTCCCCAAACCTTTAAATATTGTTTCTGATTCTACTTAACGTGGGAAAGAGGATATGCTTGTGTTTCACCAGGAGATCATCAAAAAAAAAAAAAAAAAAAAAAAAAAAACCACAGAGAAAAGACATCTGTATCAGAGACTGCCCTCAGACGTGGTGAGATCTATGCCAACTCCTTAAAAGCTGGCACACCAAATCACAATGGGTCTGATTCAATCCTCTCTGATGATAATGGAGACATATCTAACTAATCCCACTTCTAATTACCTTTCTTTTTCTCCTTACAAACCTAAAAATCTCACCGTTTCTATTAGCCTGAAAATACCATCCCTCTGTTCTTCTCTTCCCCCTTCAGCACTCAATCTCGCTTACAATGGGCTTTATTTAATGATTCTCCTCCTTATACCTTCTGTCTCACCAGTTTTCTCTCACACTGATTTACCTGCTACACAAAATTATTCTTCTCGGGATTATGTGCCTTTTCCTCCACTTATTCGACCTCTCACTTGGATGGATGCTCCTGTGGAAATCTACACTAACAATGGTGTGTGGATGCCTGGAGCTACAGATGGCTGTTGCTCTGCTCAACCAGGAGAAGAAGGCACTGCATTTAATGTTACCATGGGTTATAAATACCCTGCTCTGTGTCTCAGACATGCACCTGGTTGTATCCATCTAGAAACTCAAATCTGGGCTGCTTATCTTCCGAAAAGATCAGCTGCAGAGGAACTGGGACATTTGGTCTCTGGCCTCTCCCTTTCTCCTTTAAAACAAATGAAAGGGGGAGTAATGGGAGATACCCCATCCTTTCAATATAAACCTGCAGGAAAACCATGCCCTAAACATTTTGAGGGCCCATCTAAAACTTTAATTTGGGAAGATTGTGTTAATTCACATGCAGTAATATTAAAAAATGACTCATATGGTTTAGTAATAGACTGGGCACCAAAGCGCTATTTAAAAAGCAATTGCTCCTCTGGCGGAAAGGAATGCCTGGAGGCTACTTATTTTATTTCTTTTCAGGAAAATGAGAATCATCATTCTACTTTGCATAGGAGGTTCAGCTCATTCTTTCCCTTAAAATGGGAAGATAAAGGCATTACCCGCCTGAGGCCTCATGAGATACTCCCCATTCTGAGCCCAGAACACCCAGAACTTTGGAAATTGGCTATTGCTATGTCTGAACTGCGAGTATGGGAAAGGAAACTATTCTGTCTGTTGTCCCCACTACCAACCCCATCTGTCAGTATCAATATAGATCCAGACATTCTGCTATACTTACCTCCAACCTGACTGTTCCCATACAGAGTTGTGTTAAGCCTCCTTACATGCTGTTAGTGGGAAATATCAAAATTTGGATGAACAATCAAACTGTCCAATGCATTACCTGTCATTTATACACTTGTATAAACTCTCATTTTGACTCCAGGAAAAGTGTAATGTTGGTTCGAGCTCGAGAAGGAATCTGGATTCTGGTAACTTTGCCCAGACCTTGAGAATCCTCCCCCTCAATACAGTTAATTAATGAAGTGTTACGGCGAATTCTAAAAAGATCTAAGAGGTTTGTTTTCACTTTAATCCCTATGATCATGGGCCTAATTACAGTCACTGCACTGGCCACCACTGCCAGAATGGCGTCACGTCAATCTATTCAAACGGCTCATTTTGTTAATGTTTGGCAAGCCAGTTCCACCCAAATGTGGAATTCTCAACAAGATATTGACCAAAAATTGGCTAATCAAATTAATGATTTAAGACAGTCTGTTATTTGGGTTGGAGATCAGGTAGTGAGTCTTGAACATCACATGCAAATGCAGTGTGACTGGAATACCTGTGATTTCTTTTGCTTTTTTTTTTTTTTTGAGACGGAGTCTCGCTCTGTCACCCAGGCTGGAGTGCAGTGGCGGGATCTCAGCTCACTGCAAGCTCTGCCTCCCGGGTTTACGCCATTCTCCTGCCTCAGCCTCAGGAGTAGCTGGGACTACAGGCGCCCGCCACCTCGCCCGGCTAGTTTTTTGTATTTTTTTTAGTAGAGACGGGGTTTCACCGTGTTAGCCAGGATGGTCTCGATCTCCTGACCTCGTGATCCACCCGTCTCGGCCTCCCAAAGTGCTGGGATTACAGGCTTGAGCCACCGCTCCCGGCAATACCTCTAATTTCTATATCACCCCATATTCCTCTAATGAGACTGATCCTCATGGGAAATGGTCAATGACACCTTCTGAATAGGGAAGATAATTCATCATTGGACATAACTAAATTAAAGAAACCAATTTTTGAAGCCTCTCAAGCTCACTTATCCATTGTGCCTGGAGCTGAGGCGTTAGATCAGGTGGCAAAAATCTTTATGGATTAAACCACACGACTTGGATTAAGTCTATTGGGAGCTCCACTGTAGTAAATTTTGGAATTATGTCTCTCTGTTTAATCGGCTTGTTTTTAGTGTACCGGACCAGTCAAAGAATCCTGCGTCAAAATTGAGAGAATGAACAAGCCTTCATTGCCATGGCACATTTATATGAAAAGAAAGGGAAAGATGTGGGAAGTCAGGGACCCTGAAAGGAGGGACCAGCTGAAGCCATGGCACAAGAACATAAATTGTGAAGATTTCATGGACATTTATTAGTTCCCCAAATTAATACTTTTATAATTTCTTACACCTGTCTTTACTGCAATCTCTGAACATAAATTGTGAAGATTTCATGGACACTTATCACTTCCGCAATCAATACCCTTGTGATTTCCTATGCCTATCTTTACTTTAGTCTCTTAATCCAGTCATCTTTGTCAGCTGAGGAGGATGTATGTCACCTCAGGACCCTGTGATGATTGCGTTAACTGCACAAATTGTTTGTAGAGCATGTGTGTTTGAACAATATGAAATATGGGCACCTTGAAAAAAGAACAGGATAACAGCAATGTTCAGGGAACAAGAGAGATAACCTTAAACTCTGACTGCTGGTGAGCCAGGCGGAACAGAGCCATATTTCTCCTTTCAAAAGCAAATAGGAGAAATATTGCTGAATTCTTTTTCTCAGCAAGGAACATCCCTGAGAAAGATAATGGGCCCCTGAGGGTAGGCCTCTAAATGGCCCCTTTGGAGGTGACTGTCTTTTACAGTTGAAGCTGAAGGGATGAAATAAACCCCAGTCTCCTGTAGCGTTCTCAGGCTTATTAGGACGAGGAAATTCCCACCCAATAAACTTTGGTCAGACAGGTTGTTTGCTCTCAAACCCTGTCTCCTGATAAGATGTTATCAATGACAAGGCATGCCTGAAACTTCATTAGCAATTTTAATTTCACCCCATCCTGCAGTCCTGTGATCTCGTCCTGCCTCCATCTGCTTTGTGATATTTTATTACCTTGTGAAGCCTGTGATCTCTGTGACCCACACCCTATTTGTACACTCTCTCCCCTTTTAAAAATCACTAATAAAAACTTGCTGGTTTTACGGCTCAGGGAGTATCACAGAACCTGCTGACATGTGATGTCTCCCCTGGACACACAGCTTTAAAATTTCTCTCTCTCTTATTTCTCAGACCAGCCAACACTTAGGGAAATAGAAAAGAACCCCCATCAAATATCAGGGGTGAGGTTTCCCCTGATAGGAGGCCCAGGACATCTGGGCTTTGTGATGCCTTCTCACACTAGGAGTTGGAGTTTACCACCAACTACTATTGGGAAAGTTTGACTTGGTGATCCAGGCATAAGGCTGATGATGCCACACAAATGCCCAAGGGCCTGTGGTGTGCCTGACACTGTCCTGGGCAGTGGGTGTAGAGGATCAATAATCTTTCTCTTCATGAGAAAGGAAGCTGTATTGGGCTAGTTAACCAGGCATCTGGCCACAAGTCTAGGCCAGTGTTGATGGGCTCTGGCAAGTGAGTCATCCCAACTAATTCCCCCTCCTCCAGGTTATCATACCCAGCCCAGCTCCAGAAGTGAAAGAGCTGGCTGCAGATTGAGGAGAGGCCAGATGAAAATGCTTTTGCTCCCCTCAAGGGCTGCAGAGGGGGCTCTTGCAAAGGGGGTCATCGAGCTGCAGCTTCTTCTGCTTCCAATCCAGAAAGAGCCTGATGGATTAATCAAGGTGTCCTGGGAAAAGTTTTGAGTTCAAAGAGACAATTCCCTCCAGGAACTCCAGAAGAATTTTGTGTGGCGTTTAAAGAGTAAGAAGCTGCTGGGTGTGGCAGCTCACACCTGTAATTGTTGTACTTTGGGAGCTACAGGCAATACAGTGAGATGCTCCCCACTACAAAAAAAGCAAGAAGATCCCTCTCATTACTCCTACTTGAGAGATGTGACTAGAAGGCAGAAAGCTGGCTGTCAATGGGGGAGTCTCTCTCTTCAGGCAGAGGTAGGGCTGCTTCCTGGGACAGAGGCGTAGATGGTATTTCTGGCTCTGCAGTTCCTGATGAAGACATACTGGGACACCCAGGCTAATCTTTGGCAAAACTGGGAGCTGAACTCAGGAGTCCCTACTGCCAGCCTCGCTGATGCGATTCCCCCTCCACTCCCCCATGTGTCTCGCTCCCTAGCTCCCTCCCCACCAGCTTCCATGCCAGAAGCCCCAGCTGGCTGGCGGAGAAGGTCTTGCTCCTCAGCAGCTGGGATTTTTAAGTATTTATAGGAACATGGAACAGATCAGTGGCTGACAGGCCCAGGGAGCATGCAGGCCCCTTCCCAGAGGTCAGCAGCTTCACTCCCATTTCCTGCACCCCATCCTGATTTGACAGAACCTAAGATGACAAAGATGGAGTAGGTGAGCAAGGTATGGGGTGGCAGCCTCCACAGGAACTCAAAGGATGTATTTGTCCATCTGCCCCGGGCTCAGCTTTCATACTCCGAGTCACTCACATCCCTCTATCCTAGCCGGAGCTCACCTGTGTGCCCACACAACCAAGGCCACACTGAATCCAAATGCACACTATTCGAACTCTTGACACTTTCACTGTCACACTCACATGTGTACACACATGCTTTCTAAATTCCACAGCCATGTGGATGCTCACAGGCTCACACCTTTGCACACACACAGGCTCGCTCACAGACCTACTGGGGCCCAGATTCCGGTCATTCCCCACAGGTCTTAATAAAGGTTCTGGGAGGGAAACTTGTTTCCTGTCTAAGGCAGGGTGGGAGTGTGTGTGTGTGCTGGGGGGGGGCTATGAGAGTGAGTGTGAGAGTGCATGTATGTCAGTGTGTGTGTGTATGTGTGTAAGGAGCAGGAGTGACTGGGTCCTGAGTTTAGGGAGTGGGGAAGAGAAAGAAGCGATGGAGAGAAACGTGGACCAAGAGACACTCAGAGCTGACATCCTGGAAGGGAAGCCAGGCTGAGATAAGAGCAAGGCAAAGAAATAGACACTGACAAGGATCAAGCCAGGGCAGGGTAGGGACTGGGGACATTGCCCACCCCCATGAAAAGCTGTCACATTGTTGCTCTGGTGGCCTGTGACAGCAGCACCATCTCCAACTGGAGCCTCCCCTCTCTGGATTTTGTCATTGTAACTTTGTTTTGCTACTTGGGCAGCCAGGAGTGGTGACAGGCAGGGAATATGGTGCCCAGGGCAGCCAGCCATGCCACTCCAGCCTGGCTGCCAATTCACCTGTCACTGCCCATCTCATCACCTGTGGCAGGTGCGGGGGGGGTGGGGGTGGAGCGGGGGAGGGCGGTGCAGATGAAACCAGCGATCAGCTTGGCTACCCTTGCCTCCTAGTGCCACAGTGGAAGCTAGGGGAGCAACCGGCCTTCCTCCCCAAAAGGTGGGCAGGGTTAACCAGACTTTGCCCAGGTCACTGAAGCCTGCAGCTGAGCCTGGGGAGAACGGGCCAAGTCTCTGCTCCCAGGCACCCAGGAACTATTGGAGAGAGACAGGAACCCGCATATGAGACAGGGGCTTAAGGAGGAGATTGGAGAAGACATGCTTTTGGCATAAACCGGGGGTCCCTCTCTGCGCTCACTGAGCCAGCGGCCTGCTCAGTGCTGAGCCTGCCCCTGGCCGCGTTCACCTGGGACAGCGCCTGAGCGGCGGCCGATCCCACCTGGATGTCCTGGGCGGGCTCCCACCCCATGCCTGCCGTCCCCAGCCGCAGTGGGGAGAGGCTCGCTCTGGTCCTTGCCGTGCTTGGCGGTGGGCTCGGGGTCCCGCGTCGCACACGCCCCACCAGCCCTAGCCACCGCTCCGGAGGAGGGAACACCCCGGGCAGCCGTTCTGTGCCCCGACGGCTGCGACCCAGGACCGACTCCGCAGCAGCAATTTCCAGCTTTGTTCGTGGGTCCGGGAAGCAGAGGCCACCGCCGGCCACAGTCGTGGGCGAGAAGAAGGGCGCCAGGCGGCCGAGCCTGTTGCCGGGCACCCCAAGTGCGCACCGGGCTTCTCCATGACAGCTGCGGCCCGGGTTGCCTGGGGCCGGGAGCTCCGGGGCGGTCTGGCAGCGAGGAAGGAAGGCGCAGCCCCAGTGGGGAAGGGGCAGGGTTGCGGCTCCGGCCACGGGGCGGGGACAGAGAAACTACCCCGGCGCCGTCTGGGCGCCCAGCTCCGTTCCCGCCGCGGCCAAGAGACACTGGAGAGCGTCGGCGGCTGGGGTACCACAGAGTCCTGGAACTCACCAGGCGGGGCTCAGCTAGGCGGCCACGCTCCACCCCCGGCGGGCGGCGGGACTCGGATTTCCCGGTGGTTTTAAAATTATGTCCTTGGAGCCCAAGACGTCTGGAGGAGCGTTCTGCGCCCCTCCGGTCGCGGTCTCCGCACTCAACCGACTTCCAGGGCCGCGGCGGAGGGGCGGAGGGGCGGGCACTGGAGTCCCACGGAGTCGCAGGTCCTCAGCCTGGGGCCTGCCCGCTACGCTCCGGATGCCGGAGGGTATTCCGCCTCGCTGCGCTGCTCCCTGGGGGCCGAGGCGTGTGCTGCAGTCGGGAGCTGCGGCTCCGAGGCTTCCAGGAGTCTCGGCCCCACCATCGATCGAGAAACGCTGGGGGCTTCGAGGTCGCGGCTTCCGGAAATCCGGTTACTGAGCAGAGTTAGGGGGTCAGGTTTGAAAGGGATAGCGCTCCGGCCCTACACGCTCCGGGTGTAATCACCACCCGGCCCGCCGCTTCCGCAGCCGCGAGTCTAGCGCGGAGCCATCCGGTGGACCAAGCGGGTGTTGCGCGGGCCGGCAGCGGCTCCGCCTCGTAATCCTTCTCCGACCCGGACCCAGGGGCCGGCCCCACCTTTCCCTCAGTCAGGCCCCCAACCCAGCTCTCTCGATCCCCACCATCCCTCCAGGCCCAGTTCGCTTCAGAGGCGCGAGACCCGGAAAACAAGGAAGAAGAGAGCTCAGCCTCAATCCCGGTCCCCACCCCACTTTCGGGGCCGCTGCGCAGGAGAATTGAAGGGGGCGGACCCCGGATTAAAGCCACTGCCTTCCCAGCCTCGCGCCCCTTTCCTTCTGTCCGTGATGATTTCTTTATTGTCAGGTCAGGGCCAGGCTCCCAGCGCTGCCGGGACTGGGCGGTTGGGAGGGGGTTCTGGAGCCCACGCCTGGCGTCGGCGGGGGTCACCCCAGGGCCCTCGCAAATGCAGGGGGAACAGCTGGTTCCCGCCGGGGCGGGGAAGCGTGGACGGCGTGGGCTCAGGTGCCTGGCAGGCACGCGAGGTCTCTAAGGCTTGGCCACTGTCATGGGTCCTGTGGTTTTTGCTTCCTCCCTCGCCACGCCCTTCTCCTGGGACGGAGATTTATTCCCTGGCGTGTGTCGGGAACGTGGCACCCTTGCAGGGACGCCCCCCGGAGTCTGATGCGGGGACTTTAAGATCAGACGCTTGGGGGCGGGGCTGGGAAAAACTGGCGGAAAATATTATAACTTTATTTTCAATGCCAGGCTGTTGTGGAAGCTCCTGGGACAAGCCGTGGAAGTCCCCGCAGGAGGCTTCCGCGATATCCTAGGCTGCTGCTCAGTCCGCCAAGCTCTTATCCATTGACTCACAAGCGCAGCCTGGAGGAGGAGGCCGAGCTGGACGCGCCGGCCGCGCCTTTGCCCGGAGCAGCCTGGAGGTGTGGCGCGGCCGCGCTGGGAGCTGTGTATTGGAGGCTGGACCTGGGCACCCGAGGTTGGGCGGAGTGCAGGAGGTAGGTTCAGGGTTCTCCAGAGCATTCCCCTGAGCTGACCCGCAGGACTGCCTGGCCAGTAGGCACGGGGCCCGCGCGGTGACCTGCGGCCCTGAGGCTGGAGCAGCCGCTGCAAACGCCGCGCTGGCCCCAAACACTGAGTCCTTTAAATGTTTTAATTAAGAATAATTAATAGGGCCGGGCGTGGAGGCTTAAGCCTGAATCCCCAGCACCTGGCGAGGCCGAGGAGGGAGTATCCTTTGAGCCAAGAGGTTCAAGACTAGCCTGGGCAACACAGTCAGACTCCATCCCTACAAAACAAACAAACGAAAATAAAACAAACAGAAAACCAAATTAGCCGGGCGTGGTGGCGTGAGCCTGTGGAGGCTGAAGCAGGAAGATGGCTTGCGACCGCACCACTGCACACCAGCCTGGGCGACAGAGCAAGACCCTGTCTCGAAAAATGTCTATGTCCGGGTAAATGTATAGATTTTAAAACTATTTTGAAGGTGGCCTTTTTAATTTTCAACTGACCACTCTGGAGGAGACGCCTGACCCAGAGCGCTTTCCCTAAAGTTCGGTACCCAAAGTGCACCTTCACCTGGTTGGGGTGTCTGCCTTCTGCCAAGCCCTACCTCCTGCAGAGGTGGGCTCCATGGTGTCTCCCGCTCCGCCCCAACTGGAGAATAGTGTAAAGAATTGTCAGCCGGGCGCGGTGGCTCACGCCTGTAATCCCAGCACTTTGGGTGGCTGAGGCCGGTGGATCAGTTGAGGTCAGGAGGTTGACACCAACCTGGCCAACATGGTGAAACCCCATCTCTACTAAAACTACAAAAATTAGCCAGGTGTGGTGGTGGGCGCCTGTAATCCCAGCTACTCAGGAGGCTGAGGCAGGAGGATTGCTTGAATCCAGGAGGCGGAGGTTGTAGTGAGCCGAGATCGTGCCACCACAATCCAGCCTGGGCAACAAGAGTGAGACTCCATCTCAAAAAAAAAAAAAAAAAAAAAAAAGAAGAAGAAGAAAAAAGAAAAAGAAAAAAGAATTGTCAACCAGAAGGAGCGGCAATTCAGAAGCACGCTTAAGCCAAGTCCTCAAGACTAGAAAGCATGGAGCAGGGGAGGTGTTTTGAAAGGTAAGGACAAAAGACCCTGGGCACGGATGGCTGAATCCGGGAATTAGCATCGTAATTTGTTGAGAAGGAGGCCGTGCTGTGTTGCCAGTAATTAATTGGTTGATCCACAGCCCTACTAGTGGCCTAACCAGTAGCCCAGGGCCCGGGAGAATTTGCAGGTCGTGTCAGAATTTGATTGCAGTTCCTTCCACTTGGCATAAGGAGACACCATCAGCCTGATTGGGAGGGTCATGGTGAGATGGAGCCCGCCGAGGTGGCAGCGCTGAGCTGATCACGGCCACCAACCATAGAGCAGGAGCCTTTCCTGCCCCCTTAACCGCAGCTAACATCAAAAGCACTGGTATGAGCTGTCTATCTGCACTGGAACCTGAGTTGGTCTTTGTCTGTGATTACGATTCTGCTGCGTTTATTTTGCCAGTTCATTATCCAGCCCTCAGAAATCAGGCCTCCCAAATTTAGCAGATGCTGGGGAGGACCCAGGGAGTGGCTTGTGGGGGCTAGCTGGTGAAACTGCCCTTTCCTTTCTGTTCTATGGGTGTGATGGTGTTTGAGAAATATGGGACTATGGTTTAGGTGCACTTCACATGTGCAAAGATGGAGAAAGCACTCACCTACACATTTAGGCTCAGAATATTGATTGAAACATTTTGAATGATCAAAAATAAAATTTTATTTTTAAAGTTTCTCTTTGAGATTTCGCTTAAGTTTTGGTAGATATTCTTAAATTTTAGTGACCTCAGTTTGGGAATTAAGTAAGCCAAATATTGTGTCCTTATTATTAGTTATATAGAACTGTGCCTTAGACTTTGTTAGAAACTTCTGCTTCACCTTGACTGACTCATTTTCCATTTCTGGTTGTACAAAATTAACTGACACTTTAATGCTGTGGCCACCTTTAAATAAAGTACGGTGTGACAAAAAAATACAAATGTTTTCAGAGATAAATGCATTCTTTGACATCTGAGGTTACAGCAAATCTATTCTTCTCCTGCTTGCTTGTTCAGAGTTGTAATATTTGCTTTGGTGTAGAGCTGAAGACATAAATTGGTAACCAGTGGAATTATATAGCTTCAGACTTTATTTATTTTCACCATTTGTTTCACTCATATGCAAATTTATTCTGTACCAGGAAATGTCAATTTAATTATATTCCACAGTACACGGTGAATCACGTATATTTAGTCAAGTTGTAAATACACTAGAACCATATAAGCTCACAAAAATATATCAGCACATGATGGGTAAGTGACTTTTTCCCTGAGAAAGCGTATCTGTTTAACCTGCATGATCTCACCGCTTAGTGTTTACTTCTTTAGTCTACATTTGTTTCTCAGTTTTGAGCACAATCGTGATATGAAGAGACAAGTGAAATCACCACAATTTTGTTTTCCAAAATGTGAGACTATGCAAATACTGAAATGAGATTGAATATCCAAAATATCAAACCACAATTATGGCTTTGCTTTACTTTTTGCCCGTTTAAGTGACATGTGGCCCAGAATAGTTGGTAGGTATTCCTACCACAACCTTGCTTAGAATAGTGGTTGGCTAAATATAAATTTTAGAGATGAAGTTTGTTCTATACCCGGATGTCAATGTGATTACTATGTCCACTTTACTTTCTTTAAAATACATATTTTTCTTACTTTTCACTTTCTTTTTCTTCTTGGTTGATTTATTTTGGCTCAGGGATTTTTTTCCTTATGATCTCAAGAAATTTTCCTCATGTAAAAAGACATAATCGTGCCAGGTGTGGTGGCTCATGCTTGTAACCCCAGCACTTTGGGAGGCTGAGGCGGGTGGATCACCTGAGGTCAGCAGTTTGAGACCAGCCCGGCCAAAATGTTGAAACATCGTATCTACTAAAAATACAAAAACATAGCTGGGTGTGGTGACAGGCGCCTGTAATCCCAGCTACTAGGGAGGCTGAGGCAGGAGAATCACTTGGACCCAGGAGGCAGAGCTTACAGTGAGCTGAGATCGTGCCATTGCACTCTAGCTGGGTGACAAGAGTGAAACTGTTTCCAAAAAACAAACAAACAAACAAACAAACAAACAAAAACAAAAAAGATCTGGAATACAGAGAGAAGCATAATGCTTTGCAGGTCATGGATGTAATCTTTCTTCTAGGAAAAATTTCTTTCAGATGTGACCAGAATTGGAAACATATTCCCTGCTGTCAGATAGCACTGGCTCAGGAGATGAATGAGGAGGAGCCTACAGGCTACCTCAAGGAAAAGAAGCAGCAAAAGGCAAGCACAAGGGTGGCATGCACTCAGACTAGGGCTGCTCCTTCCTGGGCAAGTTTCAGAAACTCACTGACAGTTAGAGCTTGAAGCTTCCATAGAGATGAATGCCCACGTTATCCAGATGGGAGAACTGATGCTTAGAAAGGCTGAATGACTTGTCTAAGATTTTGGGGCCAGACAGGGATCTTATTTCAGTATTTCTTGCATGAAACCATTCTACTTTCCACGTTTCTAATTTATAACTTTTTAAAGGTCATTGTAAAAAGGAAATAACATAAACATCAAGTCTGGAGGCTAGTGGTGGGATTATTCACATTTATTTTTCCACTTGACTTGATATTTCAGGACAATAGTGATGCTTAAGTAATACCGAAATTATCCTGGGAATATAAAAAATAATATATCTGTTTACATTTTGGTGTGGGATGAGTAGAATCTTGTTTTCAAATTCCTTATTTGAAAGGCTATTAAGAAGAATAAACTCTCACTTAACAGTTTTCTAATTCCTTGGTGGTATCCTCTGTCCTTTGGTAATGTGAAAGTAGAGCACACTTTTCTATTTTTGTTCCTGCCGCACCCCTCATAAGGTGAAGCATGCATAGAGCACTCCTGGGGTCAGCGTGAGCCCAGCACCAGCTCAGGCTGCCGATGCTCCAGAGTCGGATTCCACCTTCCACTTAAATGGCAGCCACAGGTAGACATGCCCATCACAACCACCTCTGTGTGTTCATAATCTCTGTTTATTCTGCAAGTGATTTCCACGTGGAAAATGGCACAGTGTTTCTCAGAAGACAACTGCATAAAAATCAACATACTTCAAATTCACAGCAAATAATCAGATAATTGATGAAACTACTTACCCAAACGATAATTGTAAATTATGCCTTCTGAATATATTTGTCATAAACTTGGAGTAAGGAACCCTCACAGACACAGAACAATTCAAAAAATGCAAAGCTGTTTGTTAAAATACTGGTGCTTTTGGGTAGAAACCCTCATCCATATCCTGGTAAGGGTTGAAGTTGCACAGGTGTTTTCATTTGTCAAAATCCAGAAAACCATAAGCTTTAGATTTGTGAATTATGTTGTATTATATGCGATCTTTCTTTTTAAAAATGAGCTGTCAGTGGTCTCCCAGACAGCAGATCAGCCTCCAGGAATCTCTTCCAGCATGACTAAAGACACCTTTTCACACAAGATGGTAGCAACAAATTATAGGTGCAATCACACCAAATTCACAGAAGATCAATTGAAAATCCTCATCAATACCTTCAATCAGAAACCTTACCCAGGTTATGCTACCAAACAAAAGCTTGCTTTAGAAATCAATACAGAAGAGTCCAGAATGCATGTTTAATGCTTCTAGGACTTTTCAGTGGGTTAGTCTAAAAGGTAAGTGTCTTTTAAAATTTTTAATAAAAATTTATCATTTGTAAGTAAACCTTTCTGTTAACAGTCTTGATTAGAGGATTTTAATTATGTTCAGAGATCATACATCTGTATCTTCTTCTACTTCATTTGAAAAGTACCAGTTTTCAATGTAACACCCATAATGAGGCAGAGTCTAGCTCTGTCGCCCAGGCTGGAGTGCAGTGGCACGATCTCGGCTCACTGCAACCTCCAACTCCCAGGTTCAAGCAATTCCCTACCTCAGCCTCCAGAGTAGCTGGGATTATAGGCACATACCACCACACCTGGTTATTTTTTTGTATTTTTAGTAGAGATGGGGTTTCACCATCTTGGCCAGGCTGGTCTTGAACTCCTGACCTCGTGATCCACCCACCTTGGTCTCCCAAAGTGCTGGGATTACAGGCATGAGCCACCGTGCCCAGCCTTTTCTTTCTTTCTTTCTTTTATTTGAGACGGAGTCTCGCTCTGTCGCCCAGAATTGAAGAGCTAGGCACAGATTCCAGAAAAGACCAGAACCTGACTTTAGATTCAAGCCAGAGCCATGGGCAAGATCAACCTGGTGTGGAGTTTCAACGTAGAGAAGCCAGACGGTGTCATACCATCTATAGCACCTCTCAATTACACACTCTTTTCTAGGCATTTATGAAAACCCATACCCTGGGATTGATTCCAGAGAACAACTTGCTGAAGAAATTGGTGCTTCAGAGTCAGGAGTCCAAATTTGGTTCCAAAATCGAAGATCTAGATTTCATCTCCACAGAAAAAGAGAACCTGTTGTGTCCTTAGAACAAGAAGCCCAGTGGCAAGATTTCTGAGGGACTTCAAGGTACAGAAGATACACAAAATGACAGCAACCTCACTAGCACTCTCATTTCTCTAGAGTCAGAGCATGGTGAACACGGTCAAGTTCAGTGTATTTGATATTATCAACTTAGTCCCCAACTCTCTCTCAGAGTCTTTCTGGGAATCCATCCTGCTGAAAGTGCAAGCTAAACTTTCTGAAGATGGTAAAGAACTTAGCTGGGTGTGGTGGCTCACCATTGTAATCTCAGCACTTTGGGAGGCTGAGGCAGGAAGATTGCTTGAGCCCAGGAGTTTGAAACCAGTCTGGGCAGCATAGTAAGACCCTGTCTCTATTATAAAAAACAAAATAAACATAAAGGACTGTAGGAGGTTGAGACAGGTACAGGAGGCACCACACTACGCTATTGACACAGCCTGGATCCAGAGTTCAGCAGAACTTGAGACAATGAAAACAAATTTAGTAATAATCATTTTTCAATCATCTCAGTACTTATTGATTTGGACAAAAATCAGTTAACGTCAAACACTTAAAGTGAAGCTGCTCTGCCTATGGAGTAGCCATTCTTTTATTCCTTTAGTTTCTTAATACATTTTCTTTCACTTAAAAAAAAAACCTTATAGTTTGATGAAGAATGACATATATACCTCATCTCAAAGAATCTTCTCACACACACTTATTAATTACAAGAGGAAAATCAGTAATTTTGCAGCAGAGAAATATGGCCAACTCCACCTTAACCAAGTGGCTTAAAGTCACGGCACCAGTAATGGCACAAACCAATGTGAGATGCTTCCTGATAGGATACACTAAAAAGGGCACAGTCTCTTCTGCATGTTGCTGACAAAAAGTGGGTAAACTGAAACTGAAACCAATAATTAGACAATGTCAAGCAAACACAAATTCAGGTTGACAGTCTGCAAAGTAGCATCCACGTACTCTTCAGCAATGGATTGATCCTAGCTACTCAGGAATCAGAGGCAGGAGGATTGTTTGAGGCCAGGAATTCCAGATCAGCTTGGGCAACATGATGAGACCCCATCTCTACAAACATCTTTTTAAAAATGAGCCAGGCCGGGCGCGGTGGCTCACGCCTGCAATCCCAGCACTTTGGGAGGCAGAGGCGGGCGGATTACGAGGTCAGGAGATTGAGACCATCCTGGTTAACACAGTGAAACCCCGTCTCTACTAAAAATACAAGAAATTAACCAGGCATGGTGGCGGGGCGCCTGTAGTCCCAGCTACTAGGGAGGCTGAGGCAGGAGAATGGCGTGAACCCGGGAGGCGGAGCTTGTAGTGAGCCGAGATCGCGCCACTGCACTCCAGCCTGGGCGACAGAGCCAGACTCCGTCTCAAAAAAAAAAAAAAAAAAAAAAAAAAAGAGTCAGGTGTGGTAGCGTGCATCTGTAGTCTCAGCTACTCAGGAGCCTGAGGCAGGAGGATAGTTTGAAAACAGGAGATGGAGGCTGCAGTGAGCTATGATCGTGCTACTGCACTCCAGCGTGGGTGACACAGCGCTTTCCTGTTTCCAAACAACAACAACAAGAAAACAAAAAAATGGATAGAATAATGACAATAAAAATGGAGAAAAAGTAGGCTGACTCAGGAAATGCTTAGAAAGTGTAGCCATACCTCAAAGATATTGTGGATTTGGTTCCAGACCACCACAATAAAGTAAATATTGCTATAAAGTGAGTCACACAAATTGTTTTGTTTCTTTGTGAATTATAAAGTTATATTGACTGGGTGTTGTGGCTCATGCCTATAATCCTAGTACTTTAGGAGACGGAGGTGGGAGGATCACTTGAGGCGGAGGTTGCAGTGAGCCAAGATTGGGCGACTACCCTCCAGCCTGGGCTACAGAGTGAGACTCTGTCTCAAAAAAAAAAAAAAAAAAAAACAAACAACAACAACAAAAAAGGCCGGGCACACTGGTTCACGCCTGTAATCCCAGCACCTTGGGAGACCAAGGCGGGTGGATCACGGGGTCAGGAGTTCAAGACCAGCCTGGCCAAGATGGTGAAACCCCATCTCTACTAAAAATACAAAAAATAGCCAGGTGTGGTGGCCTGTGCCTGTAATCCGAGCTACTCTGGAGGCTGAGGTAGGGAATTGCTTGAACCTGGGAGTTGGAGGTTGCAGTGAGCCGAGATCGTGTCACTGCACTCCAGCCTGGGCGACAGAGCTAGACTCTGCCTCATTATGGGTGTGACATTGAAAACTGGTACTTTTCAAATGAAATAGAAGAAGATACAGATGTATGATCTCTGAACATAATTAAAATCCTCTAATCAAGACTGTTAACAGAAAGGTTTACTTACAAATGATACATTTTCATTAAAAAATACACTTATCTTTTAGACTAATCTGCTGAAAAGTCCTAGAAGCATTAAACAAAACAGAAGCAGAAAGCACCTTGGTGCCATAACTTTGGGTTCTCCATATCATCACTCACTACAAGGAACCAAAGCTTCTTGGAGAAATGGCTGCTTTCTGACTGCAGGCAGGAAATGTGCAAAATCAGTCTAGATCATCTTGTCATACTGGAAAGCAAGGGCACTTTTATACCCCCCCGGGTCATGTCCATAGGCTCCAAGAGGCAACTTGAAGGAGGTCCCACTATCCAAACATGAACGAATATAAGCATCAGTAATAATGATGACCACAAGCCAGGCACGGTGGTTCACACCTGTAAGCCCAACACTTTGGGAAACTAAGGTAGATGGATTCCTGTAGCCCAGGTGTTCAAGACAAGCCTGGGCAACATGATAAAACCCTCTGTCTGCCAAAAATAGAAAACAAAAAAATTAGGCAGGCATTGTAGCATGTACCCGTAGTCCCAGCTACTTGAGAGGCTGACGTGGTAGAGTCACCTAAGCCCAGGAGTCTGAGGCTGCAGTGAGCTGTAATTATGCCACTGCACTCCAGCCTGGGCCATAAAGCAAGATCCATCTCAAAAAACCCCAAACAAACAAAAATAATGATGATCATGATGATGATGTTGATGATGATGGTGATGACTGCAATGAGCAGGTGCACACCTGATATGTTTAAATCGTCAGGCTTATAATGATATTATCGCATGCGGTCAATAGAATAAATACATCATCCAGATGTTCGAATTAGCATAAAAAGACTACAGTATTCCCCCTTTATCTGTGTGGCATACTTTGGAAGACCTCCAGTGGATCTCTTAAACCGTGGATAATACCGAACCCTACATTAGCACTTACCACACACTGTGGCTATAATTTTGCAGTTTGAGGTACAAAAGCAAAACTAGCAAGAATGTATTTTTCCTTTTCCACAATTTTACAGATAGAAGATTAATTCTTACCCTAGATGTTAGCAACCTCAGCATATTATTTTCCTCATTAAGTGGGAAACTTTCTTCTTTTCAGTTACTGAAAGCATTTTCAGGTTTCTCTTTTGCATATCTGAATTGCCAGCATCACTACTCTTGCATTTTGGGACAATTACTAAGTAAAATAAGGGTTACTTGAACACGGGCACTGCAATACTAAGCTAGGTCCATCTGATAACTTAGATGGCTGCAAATGTCTAATGAGCAGGAAGCAGGAAGCATGGATCTGCCAAGCAAAGGGATATGTCACATCCTGAACCAGATATAGCAGAATGGTGGGAGGTTGCATCACATTCCTCAGAATAGCACATGACTTAAAACTTACAAACTGTTTACTTCTGGAGTTTTATATTTAATATTTTTGACTGTGGGTGACTGAAAGTGAGGAAAGTAAAGCCACAAATAAGGGGATACTATCATATTATAAATATAAATGTGCTCAAGGACTGAAATAATAATATTGAGTAAACACATGTGAAATCTTAGCAGAGATAAAAACTTAAAAAAATAAAAATTCTAGTACTTAAAAATACAATACCTTACAGAAAAATTTCATTAGACTGAGGAGAGGCAGGAGAGTAATTCCCAAAATTAGTTTTTAAAAAATCAACCCATTTTTGGCCAGGCACAGTGGCTCACAGCTATAATCCCAGCACTTTGGGAGGCCAAGGCAGGCAGATCATGAGGCCAGGAGATTGAGACCATCCTGCCTAACACGATGAAACCCTGTCTCTACTAAAAATACAAAAAAGTTAGCCAAGCATGCTGGCGGGTGCCTGTAGTCCCAGCTACTCAGGAGGCCGAGGCAGGATAATGGCGTGAACCCGGAGGTGGAGCTTGCAGTGAGCCGAGATCACGCCACTGCACTCCAGCTTGGGCGACAGAGCGAGACTCTCTCTCTCTCAAAAAAAAAAAAAAAGAAGAAGAAGAAGAAAAAAAAATCAACCCATTTTTAATTTCTTCAAGTGCTTTCTAGGATTTTAGGAAACTAGATTACTACTTAGAAAACTGGTAAATAAAAGAGTAACTGATAAATTAAGAATCCTGTATTTATTCTACCTTTTCTCTACAAGCAATACCTCAGGGTAACCACACAGATAAGGAAGAAAAACTATCTACAAAAGTTTTGTGTTTAATATATGAAAGAATAATAATAGAATTAAAATGGCTCCATTTCTTGACCTCTAATTTAATCAGTTTTGTAAGTTATCATCCCTGCTGCTCTTGGTTTGGTTTAGCCAGGAAAACAGCCAATTAAGTATTATAGAAATAAACAGCTTAATATAAGAATTAGTGCCTACATTCTTGTGCATCTAAGTAAAAAAATATGAAAGTTTGGCAGGTTGCCTCCAGAAAGTCAGAAACATAATCACAAATGGCATCAGCTGAAAACACTGTATAGGAGGGAAAGCAGCAGCTCGTGAAAGAGTCCAGGAAACTTCTGTATTCAGCAGGATTATGAAGTACACACTCATGCGAGGTCTATGATGGGGCTATATCTGGATGCTAGAATTGCTGAGAAGAACCTTGTTAAAAGCTCTGAAAGTCTCCATGCCTGGCTGCCAAAAATTGCTGATAGTGACTTCAGCTTTACTTTTATCTTTGGAATTGTGTGTGAATTTTCTCTATTTGCAAATTTTATGAGGATTCACTTAGGAAAGAGAGTTCTAGAATATAGAGTTCTTAGTTTTAGAAAAGTGTAGTGGTTGCTGCCAAGTTGACAAAAGAATTCAAAACAGCTTCTAATATCACAAAAAGAAAGACAACTAGAAATAATGTTTGGGTAGGAAAAACATAACATTGTCTATGAAATATTCTTGAAAAAAATCTAAACGGTTCCTTAAACTTTCATTGTTTTTTGTAAAAACACTTAGTTATAAGTGTCATGGAAGACATCCTAAAACTCTTCTGTTGTGGGAAGTCAGGGACCCCGAACGGAGGGACTGGCTGGAGCCATGGCAGAAGAACATAAATTGTGAAGATTTCATTTTAATATGGACATTTATCAGTTCCCAAATAATACTTTTATAATTTCTTATGCCTGGCTTTACTTTAATCTCTAAATCCCGTTATCTTCGTAAGCTGAGGATGTATGTCACCTCAGGACCACTGTGATAATTGTGTTAACTGTAAAAATTGATTGTAAAACATGTGTGTTTGAACAATATGAAATCAGTGCACCTTGAAAAAGAACAGAATAACAGTGATTTTTAGGGAACAAGGGAAGACAACCATAAGGTCTGAGTGCCTGCGGGGTCGGGCAAAAAGAGCCATATTTTTCTTTTTGCAGAGAGCCTACAAACAGCCGTGCAATTAGGGAAGATATCACTACATTCTCTTCCTAGCAAGGAATATTAATATTAATACCCTGGGAAAGGAATGCATTCCTGGTGGGAGGTCTATAAATGGTTGCTCTGGGAATGTCTGTCTCATGCGGTTGAGATAAGGATTGAGCTATGCCCTGGTCTCCTGCAGTACCCTCAGGCTTACTAGGGTGGTGAAAAACTCCACCCTGGTAAATTTGAGGTCGGACTGGTTCTCTGCTCTCGAACCCTGTTTTCTGTTGTTTAGGATGTTTATCAAGACAATACGTGCACCACTGAACATAGACCCTTATCAGTGGTTCTGCTTTTGCCTTTTGTCCTGTTCCCTCAAAAGCATGTGATCTCTGTTAGACCCTTAGTAGTAGTTCTTCTTTTTGCCCTTTGAAGCATGTGATCTTTGTACCTACTCCCTTTTCTTGAACTCCCTCCCCTTTTGAAACCCTTAATAAAAACTTGCTGGTCTGAGACTCAGGTAGGCATCATGGTCCTACCAATATGTGATATCACCCCCAGTGGCCCAGCTGTAAAATTCCTCTTTATACTGTCTCTCTTTACTTCTCAGCTGGCCAACACTTGTGGAAAATAGAAAGAACCTACATTGAAATATGGGGGGCAGGTTCCACCAATACAGATTCTCATATTCTGGTGATTAGGATGGGAGCATCTATGGGAGTGTCCATTTCACACAGAGTAAAAGTCCGAGTTCTGACAATGTCCTCCTATTTCCCATGTGAAGCAGACTCCACTTCCTGTATAAGCTCATTGGTTACAACTCTCTCCCCTTCACTCACTCAGTTCCAGCTACACTGGCCTTGCTTTTCCTCAATACAAGCCCACCCAGGACCTTTGCACTTACCATTCTCTCTGTCAGCAGATCTCCCTCCTTCCTTTAAGTCTCTGCATAAAGGCCACCACCCTATGAGTGAGGGTTTCTATGATTACCCCTTCCCCAGCTGGACACTCCCTTCCATGCTCAATTTTTTCCCAGAGCTCTTAATATCATATGTCTGTCATTCATATTCTCTCTTTCTCTCTTTCTTTCTTCTGTCCTCTCCCAGTAGAACATCATCAATAATGGGTGTTCTGTCTCTTGTCATAATCCTTAGCAAATACCAGGGGCTCAATAGTTGTTGAATAAGTGAATCTTACTTTACTGGAAGAGCAAGTTCCTTGGACTCAAAGATCTGCCCTAAAATAGGAACTTAATAAATAATAAATGAATGAATGAATGAATGAATGAATGGGTACATGAGAGACTCAACTTGCATCTCATTTTTTATAGGTATATAGACTAATATGAAAGCAAGTGCTTTCTACTTAGAAATCAGACATAATGGTTTAAGTAGCTTATTCAAGGACATACAATAAAGGGAAAGTAATACAATCACATATTAAAACTCCAGCCAAGTCCCTGACTTTATTTTGCTGTGTCCCTGCATGTTCTCAGCATGACAAATCAGAACTTATCCAGATTTTCTTGCTTGGCTGAAATACCAGTACCAAAAATGTTACAAGTTAATAAACTCTGGATTTATTATGAAAGTAAATTTCACAGAAATCTCAAAAGCATTTATCTTGTATATTCAGATATGTAAAAAATATACAGGGAGAGATCATCATCCACGCTTGAAAACACCCCCAGAAGCAAACCTGCAGCATAAGCTTCATGTGCATCATCAGTGCCTGACACTGCCCATCAGCCAGCCCACAGCAGCACCCAGATGGTCACCTCAGGTGTTGGGGACACAAAGAAACAAAAGACGTTCCTGTTGGGAGTCATGTTTGTTAAGGGGAAAGAGACAAGGGGACAATGCAACTGACTTGGAATGGGACAGCAATTTGCCTTCCAGAGGCCATCTCAGCTGCATTTTGCAAAGTGTTATGCTAGCCTTGCTCACACACCAGCCAAACCCATGCCAACTCACCATCCAGCAACATCTCTGCGCCTGTTGTTTCAGGAGGGTGTGCCAGCGTTGTGTTTTGTTCACACTTGAAAACTGCATTTCTAGGAATCCTTTTACCAGCATATGGTTGGGAAAGAGGACCTCACTGTGATCAGGAGGCTGGACCCAGAGGAGGGACTGCCAGGTTCAAATCTCACCTCTGTGACTCACTAGCTGTGTCCCCGACAGACATGTCACCAACCAACCCTCTCTACACTTCAATGTCCTCACCTCTAAAAAGTCTGCTTATAATTCTTATGATAATTGTAGGTGATATTGCAGGAAAAACACTTACAGTGCCTTGCAATTCCAGGCCTTAATACATACTACCTATTATTATAATAGCTGTTAATATATTAATATTATATATATTAATGTTGACTTTTTAAAAAAATCACCATTCAAAAATAAATAGTACATTTGTCTTCATCTTGAGTTTAGCTCGTGGCAGTGACTTCTAAAGGTTTATCATTTACTTACAACTAAGTGTTTGCCAATAATCAGGAAAAACTGCTATCAGGCAAATGTTAAGATTAAGCTTTTCTACATTTGGCTGGCAAAAATCAAGTCATTTAAAGCCTTCCCCCTCAATTCTACACCTGAATAAAAATATACATGATTTGTTAATGGAAAGTTTAACAGAAATGTTGAACAAAGATGACCTCATATAGTATTTAAGTAAGATAAGCAAAACGAGTAAGATTTTAAAATATATACATAGGCATGTGTAGGTTCAACTAGACATTTTTGTGGCAAATTACTGTCTGATAAAACAATTGTTTAATTTAATATCCTACATTGCCTCACTGCTTAAAAAATGAAATAAGATCAAATGACATCAAAATATACATTTATTTTTCTGTTTCTATTAACCACGCTAACCAAGGACACATGTCAGAGGCATTAAATGAGCTTTACATCAAGTTACACAAGAATTCACCTCACTCATGGAGATCCTAATTTAGTAGGCTGGGGAAGAAGCAAGTAACATCTGTGGTTATTAACCACTGTGCAAGATCTCTCTCTTTTTCTTTTCCCTTTCGACAGGGTCTTGTTCTGTCACCCAGGCACAATCACAGCTCACTACAGCTTGGACCTCCCAGGCTTAGGTGATCCTCTCACCTCAGCCTCCTGAGTAGCTGGGACTACAGGCATGCACCACAATGCCCAGCTAATTTTTTGTACTTTTGTAGAGACAGGATTTCACCACATTGCCCAGGCTCGTCTCAAACTCCTGGGCTCAAGCGATCCACCCGCTTGGGCCTCTCAAAGTGCTGAAATTACAAGTGTGAGAAACCGCGTCCAGCCCAAGATCTCTCCTTTGAAAAGAAGTTTTTTTGCCTTGCAATTGTGTGCAAAAAACGTTTCTTGATTCTGTAACCCTGCTCCCAAAACAAAACTTGACTGTTTGCAACTCAATAAAGAGAAATGTTGAGTTGCTTCTCAGCCCTTAAAAATCATGAAATAACCCTCTGGTCTTTTAACACTAACAAGAGAGTTAAGGGAAATGGGAAGGGAGGAGGCAGGACTTTCCATCTGTTCCGGGAAATCATGTGACTGCCTTCCCTTTATACTGATAAGGCTGCCAACAGAACTCTTAGTGCTGATGGGTGTGCTCTGTGTCTCACTCTTCCTATGCATAACCATTAGCCACATCAGTCTGCTCATAACCTTCCTAACTTCCTGCCATCCAAGGTCCTTGCTTCTTTCATTCATTCAGTCAATGTTTTCTGAGCATGTACTGCACCCCAGGGAACAAATGCAAAAATGCCCCTGCCCTCCTGGTGCTTGCATTCTAATTTCTAAAAAATGGCCTCCTGAAACTGCCAGACTTGTTTAAAGAACTGCTTCCTCAATGTGTTTCTTAAAAATGATGGTATTTTGGAGGCAGAAAAGCAAATAATCGCAGTTTGAGAAAACAATGTGGTTCAAAGGATTAAAGAAATTAGAGGCTATAGAGGGTCTGCACGAGAAAAGATATGGGAACTCGTGAACCTTTTGGAGTGGAATGAAGCAGTAACAGAATGACTGGCTTGGAGGTTATTTCTGACGGGGTATATAAACCCACTCTGGAAATAGGAATGGCCTGGCAGAGGATTAGGATTCAGTGGCCAGAAGTAGGACCTGTTCCCAGCAACAACAAATTTAACAATTCCTACTAGAAATGGGATCAGGAGAGAGGCAAATTCACGACCAGCAGAGGTATCAACATCTTCAAGTAGCCGTAACAACTACTTTAATTTTTTGGTAAAAGTTTTTCCAGGTCAATAAAAAATTAAGGGGTTAAAAAGTAAGAGTGATACTTAGATAAAGTTATCAATAACAACCAAGACCCAGAAAGCTTACCCAGCTAGTCAATGAGGAACCACGGATAAGGCTCTTACTACTAACCCCATGCTTTTCCCACTACATCATGCAGGGAGTTGAGCAGGGTCATCTTTCATCAGCAGTATCTAAGACATGGGACACTACAGCTGCAGAACACAGCATAGGAGAAGGTCAAACTTATAACAGCTGAACTCTGGTCAATGACACATGGTTCTCAAATGATCAGAACTGGGTGTCTAGGTGGGGAGTAGTTGCCAAGAAGAGGAGAGAGGTTGTTCAGAATTGCTACATTAGGATAATTGTTATTCATGAAACCCAGAACTAAGTTCATTCATCAGCAACCTTACCTAGCCCTGGGGGCAGAATGGCGAGGCGGTTCCCCTGAATGTGGACCTCTTTAAGCTGGGTAAGCTCCCCGATTTCCTTAGGCAGTGAGATCAGGTTGTTATCCCTATTGTTGAGCTAAACAGAAGAAAACAAGGAGTTGTCAACACATTTTCACTTTAAAACGTGCTCCACAGAAACTCTCATCCTCCCCCATGTCCTCTCTTCTACTAAAACTCAGTCTTTTCCATTTGTTTACAAGTGCCGGTAGATAATCAAGAAACACTATCAGGAGTAGTGGTTTATTCCTGCAAAACAAACCTTACTCCTGCTCAAATTGACTTGATTCTACCCCTAAAAGGCTGCAGCAGTGAATTGATTTTCTAAGAATTTAGATAACTTACTGTCTGCATCTTTGTGAGCTTCACAATATCTGGTGGCAGGATTTCAAAATTGTTGTCACTCAGATAGAGTGCACACAGGGTGGCTGCAAATTAAACAGCAATATATAAACAAGGTGGCAGGGAACCTAACCATTTGAGGTCTGATCAATACAAGGGAGTCAGCTTTGATTAATAATGCTGTCTTGGTGAAAAGCCTTTGACATACCTGGGGCTCCCAATGATAGCAAGCAGGTCAAACCAAGATTTACTGGCTTATCATGCATCCAGTGTGTCCAGGAAAACATCTATATCCAAGAGGACTGATGCAATTAACAATGTGGGCACTAGCATTTTGGGGCACAGAGTTTTAACGCATTTTGAAAACAGATTGCTATTTTTCTCATCGATTACTTTTGATTCACATTTATATCTCCATTTGCATCCAAAGTAAAACAAAGAAAACTACTGTGCCACTTTTATGGTTACCTAGGGCAAAAAGGTTCTTTCAAGTGAATACAACTATGTTAAAATAGACCTTTTCCTATGTAAATAGCACTGTGTTAAAAATTAATGAAAGGCTTTCTGGTGACGGAGGCTATAACCATAGCTCATCAGTTCCATAATCTGACTAATTATTACTGCTTGTTTCTACAGCCTTAAGGACAAAAGTAAATGAAGACAAAGGGGCTAAAATAATGGCATGAAGTTAACAGAGTAAATCCTAACTTAAGCAGAATATCAGTAGTCAGAAATTTGTTCACAATTATTACACAATGAAAATATGATTCCAAACTACTGAAGGCTAAAATTCTAAAGCATCTGTTTATCCTCAACCAAAAAAACTCATTATAATTAGGTGTATGTTTTGTTTATCAGTGTTTATTTATTTCTTATAGATAAGAATCTTGCTCTGTCACCTAGACTGGAGTGCAGTGGGTCACTGCAGCCTCAAATTCCTGGCCTCAAGCCATCTTCCTACCTTGGCCTCCCAATTACCTAAGATTACAGGCACATGCTACTAATTTAATTTACATGGTTAATTTTTAAATTTTTATTTCTAGGGACAGGGTCTCTCTATGTTGCCTAGGCTGGTCCTACACTCCCAGCCTCAAGTGATCTTTGGAGCTCAGACTCCAGAACTGTACGTTAATATAACATAATAAAAACAGGTGCTCCACCACCCAAGAAAATATTTTACAGTTGGTTTCATGTGCTTGAGAAAGTCATAGAGAGAGAATGTACATAAGGTAAAAAGTGAAAGTTTAGAGACCAGCTCAGAAAATTCAGATTTTCTGAATGCCATATAAGTTACTAATTGAAGAAATAGAACACTCATTTAAAAGAAGCAAACCTTGTCTGAAATAGTGCATGAGTTCCCAGAAGAAATCACTTTTTTAATTTTCAAAAGCATCTTCAGCAAGAAATTTGTTGGCATATAAAAGAATAAAATGTGGCCAGTAATTTCTTAATGCCTGTGTACTGGATAAATAGGTCAATAAGAGTACTTTTTAAAAGGCTGAAGATAAGAATCCCAGCTGGAAATTTAAAAAATTTGGTTAGTGATTTATTAATAAATATTTTTATAAATAATTGATTGTGACATCCTGGGCAAATATCGCACAAAGAATTAATACCAACATGGGAGGGTACCTTTTTTTGGCATGCTATTTAAAAAGAAAGTCAAGTCTCTTAGCTAAATGTGAGGCTTGATCTCATTTCGGTAAATAATCTCTCTCAGAATGTTAATATGACATTACTAAGTCCACTTCAGCCCAATGGTGTCACATAATGATATATCAAATGTACATACTGCTGAGCTACAAAGGAATATTCAAAAGGAGTCTCTAAAGTAAAAAATATCTCTGTCCAGTAATTTCTCTTGGAGTTTATTTAGGTCCTGGCAAATACATTTCACTCTTAGAACGCAAAGTATAGTGTTCAGGAGATTTATAGAACTGAAAGTTTCTTACTCAGGTAGAAGAAGTTTCCAGGAAGACAATTTTCGTTCAAGTTGTTGTAAGTCAAGTCCAGAACCTCAAGAGCTGGCAGGGAGCTGAAGCCTCGTGGCAAAGTGTTCAGCCTGTTCATGCTGTTGCAGGGGGACAAAAATCTGTTAGGACACCAAAGACACATTTATACAGATTATCAAAGGCACCTCTGTTTCACAGGCTGAAAGTGTAAGACAGTGCCATGATCCTAGAGTCACTTTATACTGTATTTTTATTTTTTATTTTTTTGAGATAGGGCCTTGCTCTGTTGCCCAGGCTGGAGTGCAGTGGCACGATCTCGGCTCACTGCACCCTTGACCTCCCCAGGCTCCTTTCACTTCAGCTTCCCAAGTAGCTGGGACCATAGGCACACACCATCACACCCCACTAATGTTGATATTTTTTGCAGAGATGGGTTTTTGCCAGGTTGCCCAGGCTGGTCTCAAACTCCTGAGCTCGAGCCATTCTCCCACCTCGGCCTCCCAGAATGCTGGGAGTATAGGCATGAGCCACCAAGTCCATCCTATTTTTTTTTAATTAAAAAAAGAATTTATTTAAAATTTACATTGACAAGTGAAGATTGTACATACCTATGGTGTACAACATGATACTTCTGATATATGTATAATCCATTGTGGAATGGCTTAAATCACACTATTTAATATACACATTGCCTTGTATCATATGCTTGTCATTTTTTTTGTCTTTTGTGGTGAGAATACTTAAAATTCACTCTCTTAGCAATTTTCAAGTATACCACATATTGTTATTGACTGCAGTCACCATGACGTACAATCCATCTCTTGAATGTACTTCTCCTGTCTAACTAAAATTTCGTGTCCTTTGGTTAACATTTCTGCAATTCCCCTCTCCCTCCAGCCTCTGGTAACTATTTTATTCCCTGTTTCAATGAGGTTTACTTTTTTACATTCCACATATAAATGAGAGGATGTGGTATGTTGTCCTATTTAGACTAATAATTTTAGTCAGAGAGCTTATATATTCCTGAAACATTTGAAAATTTCTTGGTTGTCATTTTTCTCCAATGGTGAAATTTAATCACTGTTTTACAGAAAAACTCAAACCATCACAAAATATCTGTCCTTGTAAAGAAAAATTTCCTTATGAATGTAGTGATAATATCTCAAACTATACACATTGAAGCTTTGTAGTTTTCAGACTTTTGCTTTATTTCATTTCCTTTATTCCTTTTAGAAGGGATAATCATTTTTTTTTTTCCTACAACTGCTAACACTCAAAGTTATCTTCAATTAGAATGGTGATGGCCAGGGGCTGGAGGGAGGGGCAATGGAGAGATGTTTTTTAATGGATGTAGGATTCAGGTTTGCAAGATGAGAACATTCTGGAGATTGGCTGAACAACAATGTGAATACGATTAACACCATTGAACTGTATACTACAAAGACAGTACTTTTGTTTGTTTGTTTTTTATTTTTTGAGATGGAGTCTCACTCTGTTGCCCAGGCTGGAGTGCAGTGGTGAGATCTCAACTCACTGCAACCTCTGCCTCCCCAGTTCAAGCGATTCTCCCACCTCAGCCTCCTGAATAGCTGGGACTACAGGCGCGTGCCACCAAGCCCAGCTAATTTTTGCATTTTTAGTAGTGAAGGGTTTCACCATGTTGGCCAGGATGGTCTTGATCTCTTGACCTCGTGATCTACCTGCCTTGGCCTCCCAAAGTACTGGGATTACAGCCACTGCATCCGGCCAGACAGTATATTTTATGTGTATTTTATCATAACTTAAACATTTTTTAAATCATACAATTGACCCTTGAGCAGCATGGGTTTGAACTGCCTGGGTCTAATGACACATGGATATTTTTCTTCTGCCTCTGCTACTCTCCTGAGACAGCAAGACCAACCCTCCTCTTCCTTCTCAGCCCACTCAACATGAAGAAGAGGATGAAGACCTTTAAGATGATCCACTTCCACTTAAAGAACAGTAAATGCACTTTGTTTTCCTTATGGCTTTCCTAATAACATTTTCTTTTCTCTAGCTTACTTTATTGTAAGAATGCAGAATAGAGGCGGCTGGGCGT
Organism: Macaca mulatta; assembly: GCF_049350105.2. Lineage (NCBI taxonomy): Eukaryota > Metazoa > Chordata > Mammalia > Primates > Cercopithecidae > Macaca > Macaca mulatta. The sequence goes on from NC_133414.1 coordinate 51,434,276, forward strand.
GGTGGCTCACACCTGTAATCCCAGCACTTTGGGAGGCCAAGGAGGATGGATCCCAAGGTCAGGAGATCGAGACCATCCTGGCTAACACGGTGAAACCCCGTCTCTACTAAAAATATAAAAAATTAGCTGGGTGTGGTGGCGGGCACCTGTAGTCCTGGCTACTCGGGAGGCTGAGGCAGGAGAATGGCGTGAACCTGGGAGGCAGAGCTTGCAGTGAGCTGAGATCGTGCCACTGTAGTCCAGCCTCGGCGACAGAGCGAGACTCTGTCTCAAAAAAAAAAAAAAAATGCAGAATAGAATAATAGAATACATATAACACACAAAATATGTGTTAATTGACATTTATGTTTTGGTAAGGCTTCCTGTCAACTGTAGGCTATTAGTAATTAAGTTTGTTCAGGATCAAAAGTTATGCGTGGATTTTTGACTGCATGGGGGGTCAGTGTGTTGCTTCCTCAAGCCACGTGTTGTTCAAGGGTCAATTGTGTGTGGGTGTGTGTGTGGGTGTGTGTAGTGTGTGTGGGTGTATGTGGTGTTGTGTGTAGTGTTATGTGTGTGTGTACGGGGGTGTTATGTGTGGTGTGTGGAGGGTGTGCTGTGTGTGTGGTGTGTGCAGGGGATGTGGTGTGTGTGTGGTGTGTGTGGGTGGGTGTGGGGTGTGTGTGCGGTGTGGTGTGTGTGTGTGGTGTGGTGTGTGTGTGGAGGGTGTGGTGGTGTGTGTGGTATGTGTGTGGTGTGTGTGTGTGGGGTATGGATGTGGTATGGTGTGGTATGTGTATGGGATGTGTGTAGAGGTGTAGTGGTATGTGTGTTTATGCAGTATGTGTCTGTGGTGTGTGTGAGGGTGTGTGTGCGTGTTTGTGTCTGCATGTTTCCAGTGAAATCTAAGGAAATTTTTTTCTTTTTTAAAATCATACTTTAAGTCCTAGGGTACATGTGCACAACATGCAGGTTTGTTACCTAGGTATATATGTGCCATGTTGGTTGGCGGCACCCATCAACTCATCATTTACATTAGATATTTCTCCTAATGCTATCCCTCCCCTATCCCCCCACTCCCCAACAGGCCCCAGTGTGTGACGTTAAGGGATTTTTTTTCTACACTATCTTTTATCCTTTTCTTTAAGCCCCTTATTTTTCTCAATGCAGTTCCCATTGAGCATGCTTAAAAGCCAATTAAAAAAAAACTTTAATAAAAGTTGACAGGTATTGAAAGGTGGAAGGGACTGTGACAATAAAAATCATTCCAGTCATCGATGCTTCTCATAACAGATCAAGCTCAGTCCAGTCCTACCAAGCGGGCCTCACCAGAAACAGCTGACAGCAGAGGGGGAAACCAAAATGGAAACGTGGGTTCCCCATCTCAGGAAGAAAATGTCCCAGACAGACTACACCCAGCAAAACTAGCTTCACGACTATCTACTGCCATGACAGCAACAATGAACATTCTCCATGAAGTCACAATTTGTGAAGCACATTATGGCAAGTACTTCACTTGTTCACTAAAACTACCTTGTAATACAGGCAAGATGGAGCTTGTAATTAATGCCATCTTGAGATGAAAAAACAGCCTAAGAGAGAGTAAGGAGCAAAGACTTCAGAAGTGGGTGACATGTGTCTGGAAGCACCCTGTACCTCACGGAGGCCAAAGCCACTCCAGACCCGTGGGCTCCTATGCAAGGATTCTGAGAAGAAGTGCAAGTCAGAGACAGCAAGGGAGGTAGGGAAGCATACACTAGGTGCTTCTGTCTTTAAACACTGCTTTAAGTTATCCGTTTTTGAAAACTGCTGATTCCTTAACATTTTTCTCTGCAAATAAAGAAATACGCTTTTGCAATATTAGGTACAGGAAATCCACAGTTAAACAGGCTTAGAGGGAAGAGGCATCTCACTTGAGAGAGAGCTCCCATTCAATCTCCAGCCCAGAGCAAGCCTGGAGCCCCTCCACCTCTTGGTGGCAAGAATCTACTTAACCGAAGGTTCCTTTCTCCTTTGAGTGACAAAACAATACCTACAACGTGTAAGGAACACAGCAGAGTCCCACGTGCAGCTGACAGCATTATGTAACAGTAGTAGGCACACCACCCTGGGGGGCAGAAAGGAAGTCCTTAAACAAATGCTGAAACTTCAGAAGAGCTGCTAGCAACAGCCCCAGCTACAAAGCGGGCAAGGAACTGCAGAGACTTCTGGCCACCTCTTTGGAGGCCAGACCATGTGCACGGTGACCTGGTGGCATCTTTCTGCAGAATGAAGGCTGGAACACACTGGCTGTCCCCCTTCCCCTCAGCAGGTGCTAACATCCATCTCCATCCATCCACATTTCCACATGTGGGAATTCCACGTTCAGGGCCCCACTCTGACACTGCTAGCAATCAAGGTTTCCATGAGAGGTTACAGGGGGAGTAGGAAAAGAATGGAGCTTTAAGGTAGGAGACGGCTAGGTGAGGAGTCTGGCTCCAGCACTTGCCAGATGCGTGACCTTGACCAAGTTACTCAGCTTCTCTGAGACCGAATTTCCTCAAGTATAAAATAAGACTGATAACATCTTCAGGGCAGGATCACTGGGAGGATGAGAGAGAAAATATGTGAAGCACCCAATACCCGATCCATGGTTCACATGTGGCTTCTCAGGAAAGAAGAGCCGTTGCTAGAATTATTTTTCAAAAGATTTGAGAGAAAATTTTGAATCAGCCCTAAGCGAGCAAGCTCACCTCATGACAAGCCACTTCGGATGGTCTGAATATCAAGTGTGGTTTTACCATTTGTGCCACACTTGCTTAATCTCAGGTGACTTCAGGTGTTGAAACATAAAGCTTCATAGGGCTCAGCTATGCCAATTGGTATCAATTCTTTGTTTGCATGGGAAGATTTTTCAAATGCGTGTTGGAAGTGGGCAAATGTCTGCATATGATGGAGACATTTATAAAACCAGGATGTCTAAGGCTATTCAGTATCTGTTTTCCTTTTCTTCTAAAACCCCAGAAAGGTCTGTACAGACTCCTTTTCAGAGCAGTTTCTTCTCTGCAGGTTGTCTTGAGCACCTCCAGCTTCAATAAAACCTTCTTGGCTAAAGGCACTAATTTTCTCAACTCCACAGTGACCTACTCACTGTTATCAAAAATAAATATTAAAAAAATCTAGGCTGAGCCCGGTGGCTCACATCTGTAATTCTAGCACTCTGGGAGGCCAACACAGGCAGATTGCTTGAGCTCAGGAGCTCAAGACCAGCCTGGGCAACATGGCAAAACCCCGTCTCTACAAAAAAGACTACAAAAATTAGCCAGGTGTGGTGGCACCTACCTGTGGTCCCAGCTACTCAGGAGGCTGAGGTGGGAGGATCACTTGAGCCCAGGAGGCATAGGTAGCAGTGAGCGGAGATCACGCCACTGCACTCCAGCCTGGGAGAGAGAGCGAGACCCTGTCTCAATAAATAAATAAATGAATAATCCAAATCCATAAGTACCCCACATGGTACTTAATAAAAACTTCTGTGTTCATGAGACAAGCTCTAGCAACAAACAAGGTCAAACGTTATTTCTGAATAGTTGGGCACAGTGGTCCTGCTGTGAAGTTATCCTAGAAATAATCATCAGCATGGGAACATGTGTGGTTTCACATTTTTTGGAAAATAACTCTAGGAAATAAACTGTATTTAAGCAATTAAGAATAGAAATAAACTTTCTTTTATTTATTCAGGTGGCATAAAATTATCTCATGTCTTACAACCAACAGAATAAACTGCAAATACTATATAAAACTTTGAAAGCAAATTCTTATTGAGGGTGCCTTTTGGATCACGCATACAAGTGGCTTGCCTGCTCCATTTTGTGATCTCCTGTGTGTATGCTTTCTTTCACCCTGGCTCCTTAGAATAAGGCGTCCTCCCTGTAACTTGCCTTACTGTGTGAACATAATTCTTCATGCCATTTGAGGACAGAGGCATCCTTTAGTGAAACCCATCTTAGCTCCTTTCCCTAAGAACTGGGAGGTTTTCTTCAAACTTTGACAACTCCATCTATGCAGCTACACAATTAAATACAAAAAGCTTTACACAATCAATAAAACAACGACAGCCAAAAGTGTAAACGACTCCAAAGAGAACAAGAAGGCAACTAAGATGCATTCATTGAAAAAGAAAAGTTTAGGGCTGGGTACAGTGGCTCATGCCTATAATCCCAGCACTTTGGGAGGCCAAGGCGAGTGGATCACCTGAGGTCAGGAGTTCGAGACCAGCCTGACCAAGATGGTAAAATGGCATCTCTACTAAAAATACAAAAGTAGCTGGATGTGGTGGTGCATGCCTGTAATCCCAGCTACTCGGGAGGCTGAGGCAGGAGAATCGCTTGAACCCAGGAGGTAGAGGTTGCAGTGAGCTGAGATCGTACCATTGCACTGGAGCCTGGGCAAGAAGAGCAAAATTCTGTCCCCAAAATTAAAAACAAACAAACAAACACACACACAACAAAACAAAACAAAACAAGAAAAACGGAAAAGAAAAAGAAAAGTTTACAGCTCTGTCTTACGGTGCCTCAAACCAAACAGAACAAAACCTGAGCTTATTATTTTCTTCACAAACCTGTCTCCATCTGCTCTATTTTTCAGCTGTCCAACACAGAAACGTAGGTATCATTCTATCCCATCAGTTACTGCTGTCAATGTTACCACCTGTATAGTTTTCATATAAAATCCCTCCCTGCCTCCACTGTCACTGTCCTAGTTCACATGGGACATGAAGCTCATGTTCTTACTGGTCTCCTAACCTCTAGTTTCCCTCCCTCCACCCTCTTCTCCACACTGATCTTTTGTAGGAAAATCTGACCATATCTCATATCCACTACTCGGCTATGCAAATTTCTCAATTGTCAGCATGATAAAATTGGAGCTCGTTTATTTATTTATTTATGTATTTATTTTTGAGATGTAGTATCACTCTGTCACGTAGGCTGGAGTACGATCTCAGCTCACTGAAGCCTCTGCCGCCTAGGTTCAAACGATTCTCCTGCCTCAACCTCCTGGATAGAATAGCTGGGATCATAGGTGCACGCCACCACACTTAGTTAATTTTTGTATTTTTAGTAGAGATGAGGTTTCACCATCTTGAGGAGGCTGTTCTTGAACTCCTGGCCTCAGCTGACCCACCAGCCTCAGCCTCCCAAAGCGCTGGGACTACAGGCGTGAGCCACCATGCCCTGGAGGAGCTTGTTTATTTAGCACAGAGGCCTTTCATTAGCACTTTTGACTCCCTGTCATTATTATAAACATTTATTTGTTTATGATTGGTTTCCTCAACTGTAATGGAAGCTCCATCAGGGCTGGATGGCCAGTAGCTAGAACCACGCCTGGTACACACTGGGAACTTAGTAAATCCTCATTCACTGAACAGCAGATATCCAGGATTCCCTGTCTAGTCTGACCTCTGACCTTACAGCTGCCTGCCTCACACATTATACTCAACAGTGCCAAAAAACCGACAATTCCTAGGCCCCAGGCAGGCAGTGCTGTGAGTGTTTAAATATGTCATTTGCGACTGGGCGTGGTGGCTCACGTCTGTAATCCCAGCACTTTGGGATGTCACGTGGGTGGATCACGAGGTCAAGAGATCGATCAAGACCATCCTGGCCAACATGGTAAAACCCTGTCTATACTAAAAACACAAAAATTAGCTGGGCATGGTGGCGTGCGCCTGTAGTCCCAGCGACACGAGAGGCTGAGGCAGGACAATTGCTTGAACCTGGGAGGCAGAGGTTGCAGTGAGCCAAGATCACATTACTGCACTCCAGCCTGGCGACAAAGCAAGACTCCATCTCATAAAATACATAAATAAATTTTTAAAAAGGCAAATATCTGGCCAGCATCTATTGCCACTCCACATCAATCACTAACTTAACCAGAGCATTTAGTGGCTAAAATTTAATGAATATACGACTTTGCACAGAGACTGAAGCATGAGTGGGCAGTTTCATCTAACAGCTGTGCCAATGAAGATGGAATTCTGATGCCGCAGTTCCGAGTTGGGTCTATGGATGTGTTTGTCTGTTCTCCCATTGCTATAAAGGAATGCCTGAGGCTGGGTAACTTACAAGAAAAGAGGTTTAACTGACTCATGGTTCTACCAGCTGTATAAGAAGCATGGCAGCCGCTGCTTGTGGGGAAGCCTCAGGGAGCTTTTACTCATGGTGGAAGGCAATGAAGGAGCCTGTGTATTACATGGCAGGAGAAGGATAGCACGAGGGGTCTTGCAATAACTCACTCACTATCATAAGGACACTACCAAGAGGGGATGGTGCTAAACCATTCATGAGAGCTCCCCCCCCTATGATCTAATCACCCCTCACCAGGCGCCACCTCCAACACTGGAGATTACAATTCCACATGAGATTTGGTGGGGACACAGATCGAAACCATATCAATGGAGTCTGATGGAGCCTTTAGACCCATAACCTATGGGGTTCTCTTCCCAGCTTGGCCACTAACCTCAGGGGTGACCAGAACCCAGTCCCTTAGCCCCTTTGAAAAGGCTTGGCTTCCTCTGTATAAAATGAAAGCACTAAAACTTGCCCTCCCTACCTCACAAATGTTGAGAGGATCAAGTGCTGCAAAGCAATACATGAAGACAGGTTATCATTATTATTATTTACTGCTACCTGGTTCTGCAACCTCAGTTGAATCAAAACTCCTCTCTTCACCTTGGCATAAAGAAAGACAGATAATTGTCACCTCTCAACTACAGAGAAGAATTGCAAAAATGAATGAAGCAACATTAGGGAATACATTCTTCCTTCCATGGTATGAAGGTGCTTTGTAAACCATTCCTATTTAACACAGAGAGAAAAAAAATCAACCATATTACAACTTGTCTGCCAGTTCATGCTAGGCAAGTAAGTCCCTTCTTGGTCAAGAGAACTGAGATAAAATTTTACTGGACACAAAATACAGTAAAAATGTAACTTCCTTATTATGCCAACTATTAGCTTCTCAATTAGCTCTCAAATATTCACTAATGTAGGCCACCGAAAGGATATATTAAAACAATAAAACTTTTTTTAAAGCCCAAAACACAAAAAGAAATTAGAAATCCACTTCTGTGCAATGATATAAATGGAATTCCTCCCCTGGGCCTACCCAGCATGCCCCTTCCACTCTCTTCCTCTCCATCCTTTCCCCTCCACTGATACTCACCCAAGGTTCACGTGTTTGAGTTTTTGAAGGCTGCTGATCTCTGTGGGCAGCTCCTTGATCTGGTTATTTAAAAAGCTGAGCGCTTCCAAATTCTTCAGTTCTGCGATGTTTGGTGGTACCACCATGGAAACATAAATGTGAATCTGGGAACGGAACTCCTAGCAAGGGATGGCAGCAGCACATTTTGCTTTTCTTCAAAGCAAAGAAAGATATAACTCCAAAAGGACCATTGAATTCACCTATCAGTCTTACTTAATTTTTATGGGTTTTTCATAAGCAATCGCTCACTTCTGAGTGGCCACTGAAATGCTTTTTCGTATATCATTAGCTAAGTGCTTGGCATAGTTTGTTTCAGATGGTCAATGAAGAGGGAAACAGAGCAAAAATGCGCAAAAGAGAATTTGTGTACCATAGCAGCCTATAAAATTGAATATTACAAAGCATACATACTTATAGTTGTCGTATAGGATCTTTTAAGTGCAATTGTTTTTTTCCTTTTGGTTTTCTTGCATTGCCACCAGAAGAAAGACAGCAACCTCCAAATCCCTTCCTGGGTGACGTACATTGAAGCTGTTTAAATAACCCAGTATCTGAAGAGCTGTCCTCTTAACATTGCATTATATTAGCTCAATTTTAAATAATGAAATATTCGACCTCCCTAGTTTCTGATTTTGGCCTCTGGAGTAATGTATCTTGATCAACACCACACACACATATAGACACACACACATACATACACATACACACACACAAAGGTTACATCAGATTAGCAACAGATCGATATACTGTTATTATATAGAAATAAAAAGGTCAACTCAGCAGCATGCTATGAATACTAGTATGCAGATCAAAGGTGAAAATCAACCACTGGGGACCTGAAAGTTTCCTCCTTCCTTAGTGTGTGTATGTATGTGTGTGTGTGTGCGCGTGTGTATATATATACACACACACATATATTTATACTTGAAAATACAAATGTAAAAGCCAAAGACATCTTTATCTCAAAAGCACAAACTATAAATTGGCAGCAGAAGGACTTTCCGTAGGCTGTAATTCATCTATCCCATTTGCTATTCATTCATTCTTCAAACATTTTTGTATGGCGATAAGCTTGGCCATGGTTCATGTAAACTCTGATACCAAAACTATCCAGGTAACTAAAAACATGAACAGGGGCCTGGAGCCCAGCCAGAAAAAGTGTGATATCTCATATCAGTCAGGTTTACTTCCCATCCCATCTGCTTCCTCCAGGGGTGCCTCAGGAGGCTGGAAAACCAACCTGCTTGCCTGCAGTCAGACCAAAGTGCCTGCAGGGCTCATTAACTTCTTTTTGGCTGGAAGCACCTCCACTTTGCTGGACACGCTGGAGAAACCAGAGTCCATCTGATTTCTGGACTGACACAGCCCCTTCCTGAGCAACAGCTTTACTCCTAAAAGGACATGTATCTACGGCCATTGGTTACATCTGCAACAAGCATGAGCCACCTGGCACTGCAGTTGATGCACATTCACAAAATCAACAATCAATCAGCTCAAGAACAGCTTCCCTCAACCGGCCAGCAGCCCACAAACTATCTCCCCTCTGCATGAAGAATCAAAATCAACTACTTAAGTTATAACAATTGCATTTCAATTCTGTTGAATTGAGTAAGGAAGATTCTGTTCTATGATCTAAAATTAATAATTCCACAACCAACAGCTTAAGCATTTTAGGAGTTTACACAATAATAATTAGCAGGGTGTGTTCTGGGGCTGGGCTAGCTGATGGACAGCCACTAGCTACATGCAGCTATTTGAATTTAAACCCAGATTAATCAAAATTAAATTAAAGGATGAATGCTATTATTTGGTCACTGCAGCCACATTTCAAGAGCTCGACAGACACATGTGGTGTCTAGTGGCTCCACTACTGCATGGCAGGGATACTGACCATTTCCATCACCACAGAACGTTCTATTAGACAGCCCTCCTCTATGGCAGTGGGTCTCAAACCACAGAGACATCAGAATCGCCAGAGGACTTGCTGAAACACAGATGGAGGGGTATCCCGGAGTTTCTGATTTGGTAAGTTTGGGGTAAAGCCTGAGAATCTGAATTTCCAGCAACTTCTCAGGGGATGCTGATGTTGCTGCTTTGGGAACCATATTTTGGTTCAGAAAACGTAATTCATTGGCAGCATCAGGATAATCAATCCAACACATATGTCCCTTACCCTGTGCAATAATGCGATGAGTATAATAATCAATCTTATCCAAATGAAGACGCCTATTGAGCTGGGGGATTGACAAGAATGAAACACATGATACTCTAGATAGCTAACACGTTCAATGTGGGTGCCACAAGCAAACACTTTCTAGTCAACTTCTGCTTCCCCACACAGGATTTTATGCTAAGATCAGTATTGCTTAAGATGGATAACTCCAGATTTCATGCCTGTGCTGTGGATGGAAAGCATCATGTGTTCAGAGCAGCTTCTGGCTTCCTGGCAGCCGTGGGTGTGCGTTAGCATGGTGCAGGGTCTAGTGCTGCCCTCCTGGAGCTGAAGAGAACCTGGCTGTCGCTGGTAACCGTATGACTCTAAAGACCAAAGTGTGACCCCCTGACCCTCCCGTGGGCTGCACCCAAGCAGAGCTCTCATCCTTATGTTTTTGTGTGGTGCCTGCTGCTCCCAGAGTCTGCCACTCCTTACAGCTTTGTGTCTTTGCCTCAAGGGCCACAAGATGCTTTTGCTCAAAAAGCACCCCAATCAGCTGCACCCAAGCTGGTCTGTCTGTGCCATTACTACCACCCAGCATCCTGCCATTAGGGCTCAGTGCTTTGAAGTATAGCAGGTGACATTTCTTTGCATGACCACCCTTGGTCACTATGAATTTGCCACTGAGTGACTTGATTCAGTATGCTAGGGAATTCAAGGCTTTTCTCCTCTGGAAAGCACTTTATATGCAAAAAAAAAAAAAAAAAAAAAAAAAAGGTCATTTGTAGTTACAGTGATTAATTATGTTTGTTTTCTGGACAAAAACACAAGGTGGATAATGAACTTATTACATATTACCATAAGAGTTTGAAGTCCAAAAGTATACTAATGATAACTGGCTTCACAGATTTTATGGGATTTCACCCAAAGCAGCTATTAAAGGAGTGAATTACAGTAGTTCTAAGTTATTTAAACATAAAGTTTATGAAACAGTGAAATTCTCATTTAGAAGGTTCTACATGTTCCTCAAGGTAAACGTAAAATATCAAAATATCTAAGCATCTACCCCAAAAAGGCCAACAAATAATAGCTTTATAAGTAACAAAGTTCTCCAAATATTATTAGCTTTATAAATAACAAAGGTAATACTGCTTTCAGTTAATAAACAACAAGTATTTACTGAGAACCTGTGCCCCAAAAGCACATGCTCACTCTATCCTAGTATGAGCCGCCTCAGGATTCTATAGCCTAAGTCACTTTAGTAAACAAAAAAAATCCCTGGCTTAACTCACTGCAACACAATGGTCCTACTCTTTCAGCAGCAATGTGAAAAATCAATTACATGAAAATTAGAGGAAAAAGTATAAGCAATTAATAAGGTAGATTTTAAAGTATAAAGCCAAACATGCAAAAATATATGCTCCTGAGCTATAAAAGGTGTGTATGCATAACCAAACAAATCTCCTGAAAAACTGACAAGCATAGATTTCTTCTCCTCCGAGGATATAAAAATTAATTTCTGAATCTTGTGTTAACTTCCAAAGCATCTTCAGGAGGATATACGAACTCTGAATTCTTGCAGGAACACCGCTTCTAAATTGACTCCAGTTCTGATGCGCTACCCCTCCAGCAAAGCCGTACTTGAATAAAGAGCTTTAATTGGGGAGCTGGGAGGGAGAAGCAGCACCGAGAGGAAAGGAAATGGCATTCAATGGCATTCAGTGGCATGGGGAGGAAGTGACACCCAGCGAAGGGTAAGAAAAGGAAGAGTAGGAAAATTGCCCAGGAAATTCCAAAACACTGGGAAGAGAGAGAAAGAGAATATGAAAAAAAACTTCAACCCATCAATGGAGAAAAACAAGCTCAGTGTTATAAAAGGAGTGATCTAGGCTCTTTTATGTGAGTACATGTCTTTATTATGTATAATATGTATGAATGTGTATCTACACGTAAGCCTCGATTATTAGCATTACGTGGTAGACAGTAAGCAAGTCACATTCTATCTTGCACTCTTACACACACACATAAAAAGCATGTTTTGCCATTAGTTTCTGTCTTCTTTTACAATTAAGAATTAATCTAGCTGGGTGCAGTGGCTCACACTTGTAATCCCAGCACTTTGGGAAGAAGCTGAAGTGGGTGGGTTACTTGAGCCCAGGAGTTTCAGAACAGCCTGGCCAATGGGGCAAAATACCACCTCTACAAAAAATTAGCTTGGCATGGTGGTGCATGCCTGTAGTCCCAGCTACTCAGGAGTCTAAGGTGGAAATATCACTTGAACCTGGAGGTTAAGGCTGCAGTGAGCTGAGATTGTGCCACTGTACCAGCCTGGGCAACAAAGAAAGACCCTGTCTCAAAACAAAAACAAAAACAAACAAAAGGGAATTAATCCAGCAAGAGGACAAAACTGGACTGCTTCTCTTCCTACTGGACCTTATCTTTAGGGTCACTGCATGAGGAGGGCAGGAAGGGGAGGGAAAGGAAGAGTCCCAGGGCTAGGAAAAATCCACTAAATCCACATGGGAGCTTTGATCTTTCCCTCTGAACTAACACAACTATGGCTTTTAACCTTAGGAACTGTCCCTGTTCTTCTATTGGAATGAGTAAGGATCCAGAGCCACAGGAACACTTCGTCCATGGTGCTCCTAGCTTGACCTGATGGGACATCTCAAGTGCACACACACATCACTTGCAGAGACAGCAGGGGACATGGTGGAGCAGCCACTTTGAAGCCGTGCAGAAAGCTCTGTCTTTCCCTCCTTCTGGTCATTTAACCACTTTACACCTGTTTCCTTCACGTGATACAGAGTGAGAGTTCAACAAATTTGCTCTTTCCCTTTCATCTCCTGCTGAAGTTATTACATAGGTGTTGTTCTTGATGGTCCCATAGGCTGTGGGGTGCCTTGTATTTCTTTCCACACAGGGCTGGTTCAGCTGGATGAAAAGGAGGGCTTCACAGAGAAAGATGAGCATTCATCTCAACTTTCTGAAGGATGAGCAAAATTCAGAGAGAGAGGTAGGAACTTCAGATTTTAGAAAAAATCAGGTGACTAGAACAAAGAATATTTAGGCAGGGGGAAAAAAAGCTAAAGAAATAGCAAAAAATTAGACAAAAGAGGGTTCAGACTGAAAACAGCAAAATGCAAGGTCAATGAGTTGGTTAACTGGTTATCAATTGTATTCAAGTGGTTTTGGCTTACGAAGCTAAAGAAGAAAACGAAAAATGGAAATGGGAAAGGTATTCCCTTTAAAAAAATCTGCATGTGCCCACACCATGTTCCATTCAAGCCTGGGAGCTACAGGATTACAAATTCTTATTTAACCAAATGTAAATTTAAGCAGATTAATAAGGAGGCACTTAGCTACATTTTTAAAGAAGCCATCAAGAATGAGTTCTGTGATGCATTAAAAATCATCTAAAGTTTCATACAAATTTCCAAGAAGCATCTCCTTTAAGAAATAGCATCACTAGACCAAGGCAGACAGATTGCTTGAGTCCAGGAGTTCAAGACCAACCTGGCCAACATGGTGAAAGCCATCTCTACTAAAAACAAAAACTAGCTGGGAATGGTGATGCACGTCTGTAGTCCCAGCTACTAGGGAGGCTGAGGCAGAAGAATCGCTTGAACCTGGGAGATGGAGATTGCAGTAAGCCGAAATCGTGCCACTGCCTTCCAACCTGGGTGACAGAGTAAGACCCTGTCTCAAAAAAAAAAAAAAAAAAAAAAAAAAAAAAAAAAAAAATTGCATCACTATATTCACACTGCCTGCAAACATATTAGTGTTATCTTTACCCAACTCTGGAATTTCTAAATCTGAGCTACATGGACCTCTAAAGAACTCATGGATGAACACAATGGGATCCATAAGCCTGCTGAAATTAGAACCATCACATGCACTTCTCTACGGATCAGGGTTGTAGTTTTCACTCTATTATTTTAAAAAGTCAGTGACTTAAGAAAAGTTAAGAAGGCCAAGCACAGTGGCTCACAGTGGCCTGTAACTCCAATACTTTGGGAGGCCAAGGAACGAGGATCACTTGAGCCCAGGAGATCGAGTCCAGCCTGGGAAAATTAGCCAGGCATGGTGGTGCACATCCATCTGGGAAGCTTGCTTGAGCCCAGGAGTTTCAGGTTACAGAAAGCTAGGATCATGCCATTGTACTCCAGCCTGGGTGATAAAGACACTATCTCTAAAAAATAAAAACATAAAAAAAGAGAAGAGATGTTCTAGAAGAATGCATGTACCTAAGTATCGCACTTCTTAGTGTATCTTCTCTAACATCCTGCACACATACTCACATGTACACACACACCAAGTTATTTAGGAGAGAGTGCATCAACTGAAAATCTATGTGTAATATTTTGCTATTACATCAATTCTGTTTGATAGACATTCTATCATCAATAGCAAAAGAAACCTTTTTCAGGATCAGCCGCGAACATGGGCTAATTAGGAGTTGCAAAGTGACAGACTTACACTCCCCCGTCTTATTTTCTCCACAGCCTGCCACCATTCTGAAGTTCTCACGCTTGCAGTGGTTCCTTTTAAAAATATACGGTTGAAGAATTAGCGTGTTAGCTAGCTTCCACTTAGCACAGAACAGGACCTCAAGAAAAAGGATTCTGGAACAGGTACATTTTGGTTGGTGGGGCTGAGAACAAAGAGAATGGGGGCAGGGGGTGGCCACAGTCTACAAGCTGAGGATAGATAAGATGCCATCAGGCGGACACTTCTTTGACTTCACCCACTGGTCTTGGGTTGCACTGCTTCTGGGTCCCTGGGTCAACAGATCCTCCCATGGGAAGATCTCAGGAGCTCACTCACTAAAGCCAAAAATAGCAACATATGCCCAATTGCAAGAGATTTCTGCTACTCTCCCTTCTGCCACCCTCCACCCTATCAAATGAAGAGAACATTCCATGCTCATAGATAGGAAAAATCAATATTGCTAAAATGGCCATACTTCTCCAAATTTACAGATTAAATGCTATTCAGTGCATTGAATGTTATAACCCAGATTCTAACCCTGTGCCATGTGTAAGTGGCCAGTGTGGAAGAACTCAGATATGCTCCTTAAAAAATACTGAGGTCGAAATAATACCACACATCTACATCTTTGACAAACCTGACAAAAACAAGAAATGGGGAAAGGATTCCTTATTTAATAAATGGTGCTGGGAAAGTAGAAAGCTGAAACTGGATTCTTTCCTTACTCCTTATACAAATATTAATTCAAGATGTATTAGAGACTTAAATGTTAGACCTAAAACCATAAAAACCCTAGAAGAAAACCTAGGTAATACCATTCAGGACATAGGCATGGACAAGGACTTCATGTCTAAAACACCAAAAGCAACGGCAACAAAAGCCATAATTGACAAATGGGATCTAATGAAACTAAAGAGCTTCTGCACTGCAAAAGGAACTACCATCAGAGTGAACAGCCAACCTACAGAATGGGAGAAATTTTTTGCAATCTACTCATCTGACAAAGGGCTAATATCCAGAATGTACAAAGAACTCAAACAAATTTACAAGAAAAAAACAACCCCATCAAAAAGTGGGCAAAGGATATGAACAGACACTTCTCAAAAGAAGATTTATACAGCCAACAGACACATGAAAAAATGCTCATCATCACTGGCCATCAGAGAATGCAAATCAAAACCACAATGAGATACCATCTCACACCAGTTAGAATGGCAATCATTAAAAAGTCAGGAAACAACAGGTGCTGCAGAGGATGTGGAGAAATAGGAACACTTTTACACTGTTGGTGGGACTGTAAACTAGTTCAATAATTGTGGAAAACAGTGTGGCGATTCCTCAAGGATCTAGAACTAGAAATACCATTTGACCCAGCCATCCCATTACTGGGTATATACCCAAATGATTATAAATCATGCTGCTATAAAGACACATGCACACGTATGTTTATTGTGGCACTATTCACAATAGCAAAGACTTGGAACCAAACCAAATGTCCATCAGTGACAGACTAGATTAAGAAAATGTGGCACATACACACCGTGGAATACTATGCAGCCATAAAAAAGGATGAGTTCGTGTCCTTTGTAGGGACATGGATGCAGCTGGAAACCATCATTCTCAGCAAACTATGTCAAGAACAGAAAACCAAACACCACATGTTCTCACTCATAGGTGAGAATTGAACAATGAGATCACTTGGACACAAGAAGGGGACCATCACACACTGGGACCTATTGTGGCGAGGGGGTAAGGGGAGGGATAGCATTAGGAGATATACCTAATGTAAATGATGAGTTGATGGGTGCAGCACACCAACATGGCACAAGTATACATATGTAACAAACCTGCACATTGTGCTCATGTACCCTAGAACTTAAAGTATTAAAAAAAAAAAAACACTGAGGTCTCAGGACAGGTATAGTGGCTCATGTCTGGAATCCTAGTGTGTCCACAGTTCGTGGGTTCTTAGTCTCGCTGACTTAAAGAATGAAGCCGAGGACCCTCGAGATGAGTGTTACAGTTCTTAAAGATAGTGTGTCCGGAGTTTGTTCTTTCAGATGTTCAGACGTGTCCAGAGTTTCTTCCTTCTAGTGGGTTCGTGGTCTCACTGACTTCAGGAGTGAAACCGCAGACCTTCACCGTGAGTGTTACAGTTCATAAAGGTTGCGCTTCGGGAGTTATTTGTTCCTCCCGTCTGGAGTTGTTCCTTCCTGCTGATGGGTTCCTTGTCTTGCTGGCTTCAGGAGTGAACCTGCAGATCTTCACAGTGAGTGTTACAGTTCTCAAAGGGGGCACAGACCCAGAGTCAGCAACAGCAAGATTTACTGTGAAGAGCAAAAGAACAAAGCCACCACTGCTTAGAAGAGTACCTCCTCAGGTTGCCACAGCTGGCTTGGGAGACCTGCTTTTAGTCCTTTATCTGGCCCCACCCACATCCTACTGATTGATCCATTTTGCAGAGAGCTGATTGGTCCATTTTGACAGAGTGCTGATTGGTGTGTTTACAAACCTTTAGCTAGACACAGAGTGCTGATTGGTGCGTTTACAATCCTTTAGCTAGACACAAAATTCTCCAAGTCCCTCATCCGATTAGCTACACACAGAGCTCTGATTGGTGTGTTTACAATCCTTTAGCAAGTCACAAAAGTTCTCCAAGTCCCCACCTGTCCGAGAAGCCCAGCCGGCTTCACGTCTCACTGGCACTTGCTTGGGGACTTTGCAGTACCTAGCCCCAGCAGCCCAGAGGGAGCTCATCCCAGACAATCAAGAGGAAAACAAGGGAACCGCGGAAGAGAGGGAGACCTGGTATGTATCATGGCCAAGGATCCCGCAAAGAGGGAACGGCGGTCCACGCATGGGATTCAGCCTTCGATCAAGTCCAGCAGGTGCTGGCTGGCCGCACTGAGTGTGGGTCTTGCGGAGCCGGCGCCCACCGGGAACCCGCGCTGGGCCGCGAGAGCCGCGCGCAGCCCGGGCTCCCGCCCGCGCGGCTCTCTCCACACCTCCCCGTGAGCAGAGGGAGCCGGCTCTGGCCTCGGCCAGCCCCTGAGAGGGGCCCCCACAGCGAAGCGGCGGGCTGAAGGGCTCCTAGAGGGGGGCCAGAGCGGACGCCGAGACCGAGGAGGCGCCGAGAGTGAGCTAGGGTTGCTAGCACGTTGTCACCTCTCGCTAGCACTTTGGGAGGCCGAGGTGGGTTCTCTGGAGTTGGAGACCAGCCTGGGCAAGCTCAGCAACAGAGGGAGACTCCATTTCAAGAAAAAAAAAAAAAAAAAAAAAAAAAAAGACACGATGTAAGAAAAGGGCAGGCAGCACCATTGCAAGCTGGAACCAGAATGATATCACCCCTGAGAGGTCCTTCTTTTTGAAAATCGCATTGTCTCTTATGAATCCTGATGTTCTGAAAAAAATATGTGAGCTACTTTGGCTAAGTTGCAAATGATGGTAGAGTAAATTCTCAAGACTGTATTTTCATGCTGTTTCCTCTCTTTCAACGTAGGAGACAATGACTTGGCCCAGCAGCTAGCAGTTCGCTGGCAGAGAAATCCCTGGGCCCAGCCGGTCTATGAGAGAGTACATGTTCATCCGCTACACCTCGGACTGCAGTGTAACCAGGGCAGGCTTCAATGCATCCTTTCACAAGAGTAATGAGTTTAAATATTTTTTTGATACCATTTTATCCCATCTCGTCTCATTTCCTCTCTCTTTCTCTCTTCCTAATATTTTTGGGCACCAGGACACAAGGCAAGTCAGAGGACATGGATCTCTGCCCAGGCTCTGGATGGCTGGCTCCCCTTATGTCAATGCTGAGTCCTCATCCAAAGCACTGTAGCCAAGTCGTACAAAAGTGTCCTGCTTCAGGTCTCTGGGTGGGGCATCGTCACTCTAGAAGAGGTATGTCCATGGAATGCATGAGACAGAGCTTTAAAGCATTTTTTTCAGCCTAGCTGAGGGCTGGAACTAGAGCACCGCTCATATCCGTAACTCATCGAAGGAGCAAAACATCATCATTGATCCTTATAAATCACTTGGTTAAAGTCATCCATTTGAGGGCTGGCAGGAAGAGTTTGTTACTCTTGAAATATGAACTTGATGAGTGAAAAACAGGTACCATATATGGGATGCCATCTTGCGCAGTATGATTGAGACTTTTCAAACTTGATATGTGAAGTCCAGTAATAGCCTTAAATCCAAACTAAATGAAAGATAATAAAGTAGTCCATGGAGGAGTGAAAGACTCCCATGTTTTTAACTGAAAAACATAATTTTAAAGTAGATTCTCAACCTAACATTAAAAATTAATCTAATATTTCCTGCATGCTTTTATATACCTTTTATAAAGTAGGGAGCAACTGATGATAAATTGTGTTCCTCACGCTCAAGAGACGCAGGCTGCATTGTGGCTTAAGAGCATGGGCTTTGCAATTAGACCTAAGATAAATTTTCATGCTGCAATTTGACTAGCTGTGTGAGCTGTCTACCCTTCCTTGCTGATGAGCTTCTAGTCCCTGATGACTGGAGAATTAATCATGTATATATTAATATGTATGACAGCTCATTATACATACATACATGTATACATATGTATGTATATAGTGAGGGTAGAACCACTGTAATTGATTCATATGTGTGCATATATATGTGTGTGTATATACATATATAATATATATAATATATATAAATATGTGTATCTATGAGTGTGTGTGTATGTGTGTGTGTGTGTGTGTGTATTTGGCAGCTCCTTGTCTAGAATGTATTTCAAATTTAACCTGTGATATAATGGACTTTGGAGACTCATAAGCAGGGAGGATGGGTGGGGTATGAGGGATAAAAAACTACATATTGGGTGTAATGTATACTAGTCAGGTAACAAGTGCACTAAAATCTCAGACTTCACCAGTA
Organism: Macaca mulatta; assembly: GCF_049350105.2. Lineage (NCBI taxonomy): Eukaryota > Metazoa > Chordata > Mammalia > Primates > Cercopithecidae > Macaca > Macaca mulatta. The sequence goes on from NC_133414.1 coordinate 51,453,042, forward strand.
TGCAATTCATCCATGCAACCAAAAACCACTTGTACCCCAATTAGATAGATAGATAATCGATAACAAAAAAAATTAACCTTTGAAAACTGAACACTTTATTCCTACCCTTTTCCATGTCACCCCTGCCCATAATTCCATACTCCTCACAATGTTAGCAAATGGAAAGTACATTTTTCTCATTATTTAAGTCAAAAATCTTGAAGTTATTTTTGACTTTTCTGTTTGTCTCACACTTAACCATCAACAAATCACTCTGGCTGTACCCTCACAATGTATCTAGATTGCAACCACGCCTCTCCATTTCTGTTGCTACCAGCTTAGCCCTTGTGCCTATCATCTCTCCTTGGCCTCAGGCAGTCCCCTTTTTATTGGACACTCTGCTCCTGCCCTTCCCTGCCCTCCACTCCTTACAGTCTAAGGACTGCACATAGAGTGATATTTTCAAACGTAAGTGAGATCATGCCATTCTGATGCCCAAAAGCCTTCGTCTTCCTCTTCTTACTCAGAATAAGTCTTTTCAGTTTCCTGCATGACCTGGACATGCTACCTTTGGAATCTCTCATTCTGCCTCATCCATTCTGACTTCCATGATGTACCTTTACCACATCAAGCCTTTACACTAACTGTTTTCTGAACTGGAATGTTTTCTCCCACATAACCATCTGGCTTGATTCTTTATTTCATTAATGTCTCTGCTAAGATGTTACTCCAATGATGTGGCTTTTCTAACTTAACTCTCACAATAAGGTACCCTTCTCCCTCCTCCCATCCATTTTTCTTTATAGAATTTATCACCATCTCACATATTATGTATTTGTTTATCGTATGTCTTCCCCATCTACAAAGAAATCTTTATGAAACAGGTAATTTGTCTTCATTACTTACCTCTATATCCCATATCTCAACAACCACCACAAACTGAGTAGCCAACAGCACGTGCTCAATACATACTTGTTATACTGACTATTTCCTACGCTCTGGCTATATTTTCAAGCATTTTTATTGCTTACACTTTGAAAACCCCCCAAGGAAACTAAGAAAGCATAAAAATCCAGTTGCCAATCCTATTCAAGTAACCTACCTTTGTTTCTTTGTGGGAAGGCTGCAGTGGATATTTGCATGCAGACAAGGGATCATCACATCCCCCAAGTATCTGGAGACCTATTCATCCAACCTCAACTGTTCTTGGGACGTCCTGGTCCAAAGTGGCCTGACCATTGCTGTTCATTTTGAACAGCCTTTCCAGATTCCAAATGGAGATTCTTCTGGCCACCAGGGTGATTACTTCGTGGTAGGTCTTGCTTGCTACCCTTTCTAATTACGTTTTCCATAGACTTTACTCAGAAAACAAAGTGATAATTTTTCTCTCCTGGACATAAATGGATAAGAATTACGTACTCCTTCTTTTGCAATGTAAAGGAGTTGATGTGATTTTAATTTGTCTTTCTTGCTAAGAAATGGTCCTGATATTCTCCACTCGTTGGAGCCTGTGGAGGGAATGGTCATTTTTGTGGCAGCCGTGCTTCACCGACTCTGTTCACCTCGGATAATCAAATGTTTGTTCAGTTAATTTCTGATTATAGTAATGAGGGGCAAGGATTTAAGATCAAATATGAGGCAAAGAGTTTAGGTAAGTATTTTCACTGAGAATTATATCTACTTTTCCTGCAATTGCTTGGTCATCTTTGATTAAATAGATTTGAGAAAAAACATATAAAGTTTTCTTTTCTGAACTAACAGTAATAGAATTAATAAGAATGCCTACTCTTAAGTACTTATTATGTTTGATACATTCAATATCTCATTGTGACTACTTTTCAAGTAAAGTATTATTATTTCCATTTTAAAGATAAGTAAAATGAAGCTTGGACTTTTTCAAGGCCACATATCTAATTAGTGACCAAACTGAAATTTTCCATGAGTATAAGATAAACTATTCTTCATGATCCCTGAAATTCCTTAGACCTTTCCATTATAAGATGTCTAATTGTAAGTTAAATCTAGTTATAGAAACATTATAAGAATTACATTTGCCTTATTTTGTAATAATGTGTATGTTGTTTTTAAAGGAATACATAATCTTTTGATTCTGTTATTACTGATTGAATTATATGTTATCTAGGATCTTTACTTAATTGATTGTACTTAATTACACTTGATTATAATTGCATTTAATTCTACTGTAATGATTTGATTTTGGTGACTTTACTTTTTAGTAATGTTTAGTTGAATAAATAAATAAGTAAATAAAATATGATAAATTTTTGCTTTTGTCCCACCAGAAGTTAGATAATACAGATTTCAAAATGATCCTACTACTTGTATCTCAGGTTCCTAAAAAAAAAATATATATATATCTCTCAATGAAATCATATGTTTTATTGCACATTGTATGAGATTTAAAGTCAATATCATTTCTTCATTTTGGTAAAATAAATGAGTAAGAGTGTTTATGAACTGACACCCAGAAATAATCAAATAGCTGGAGTAAGGTCCAAAACACCAGGGAAGGGGCTTTGGTCACTTCCCAGTGCACAGAGCTCTGGCACAAGGAGGGAGCTTTAATGCAACTCTCTGGGCACCTGCACTATGGGTTTCTAGGCTGGGACCTTCTCATCCCTCTCTCTCTCCATGCTGAGCTCTGCAGCTGAGTCACAAATGGGAAGGTTTTCACCTGGTACCAAAGCATTTTGAGAGTAGCAGTGTCTTGAGTCTAGTGAGTAGACATCAGACCGTCCTACAGAACTCTACTTTTCTATTTTTATTTATGACAGACTCAGTCTTTTTTTCTTTCTTGAGACAGGTCTTGCTCTGTCGCCCAGGCTAGAGTGCAGTGGTGGGATCTCAGCTCACTGCAACCTCCGCCTCCCAGGCTCAAGTGATTCTCCTTACTCAGCCTCCCTAGAAGCTGGGATTACAGGTATGTATCATCACACCCAGCTAATTTTTGTATTTTTGGTAGAGATGGGGTTTCACCATGTTGCCCGGGCTAGTCTTGAACTCCTAAGCTCAGGTGAGCCACCTGCCTCTGCCTCCCAAAGTGCTGGGATTACTGGAGTGAGCCACTGTGCCCAGCCAATAGACTCAGTCTTGATTTAAATTTTTAAAGTCAACATTTAATGGTAATTCAGATACACTGAGAGATACACTAAGGGTATATTTGACATTGCACCTCTTCTATTTCTTTATGGACTCGCTGTTCATGCAAGTATGGTTATGGCCATTGCTTTCTCCCTGTCTTTCTTAAAGCTTATTATGACTGTAGTTGACATCAGACTTAAACAAAAGTCTTTTGATTTCACAACCTATTGTTGGCAACCTGAAGCAATAGCATCACTCTTATTTCTCTCTACTTACCAACTCAACCATATTCCATAACTATAGCCAGCCTCCTACTTCCCACATCTATCTGGTTATCTTCCCACCTTATCTACTCCCATGCCACTCCTATTTCTCAGCCTTTAACATAGGTCCTTTTGTGAACATCTTTCGATATTGAATCACCTAGTTTTGTACCATTTTTCTCCAGAGACACTCTTTCGCTGTGGTTGATTGAGATTTCTAGGATCCTGTGGTAGATGCCTTTTATTCTCACCTGATTAATCTCATCTATTAATTAATTAATCAAACATTTACAAAGTGTTTCACATCATGAAAACTACCAAGTTCTGGCAAGGAGTTCACAGCGTTGTGCAGGAGACAGACAAGCAAGAGTGCAATTAGAACAATGTAGGGCTGGGCACAGTGGTTCATGCCTATAATCCCAGCACTTTGGGAAGCCAAGGCAGGAGGATCACTTAAGCTTAGGAGTTTGAGACCAACCTGTGCAGCACAGAAAGACCTCGTCTCTACCAAAAAAATTTTAAAGTAGCTGGGCATGGTGGCACACTTCTGTGGTCCCAGCTACTCAGTAAGCTAAGTTGGGTAGGTTGGGAGGATCACTTGAGCCCAGGCAATTGAGGCGGCAGTGAGCCATGATCATACCATTGCACTCCAGCCTGGGTGACAGAGCAAGACCTTGTCTCAAAAAAAAAAAAAAAAAAAAGAACATGGTATATGGTATAATCAGTGCTAGAAAGAGGAATGTATAGAACAGAAACACCTACTTCAGCCCAGGACATCAGAGAGGGCTCCAGAGGAAGTAGATGAAGAGATTTGCCAATCAGTGATAAAAAGATGTGAGTGCATAGAAAGTCTCAATGTTACAGGTCATATTCAATAATTTGAAAGAATTCACCACCGCTTTAGAATAGAGTCAAAAAGAGGTAAACATAATAGTGATGAAGCAGGTAGGAATCACTGTGCTCAGGGCCATGGATGCCACCATAAGTTAGTTACGTGTTCATCAAAAGGTAATGGGAGGCATTGGAAGATTTTACTCCAAAGCCTGAACAGTGTGATCAGATTAAAAACACTAATGTGGTTGCAACACTGAAAACATTGGTGGCAGGGAAGACTAAAGAGAGAGAGACCAGATGAAAGAGTAATTTAGGAAGAATATTACTCCCTGAACTAAGGCAATGCCAGTAAGAAAGTAAGAGAGAGGGCATATCAAAGATATTATCAGTACGGGATGGAGTGAATTTGGAGGTCAGCTGGATGTGAGGCAGGAGGGAAGTGATGGGAGAAGCCTTAGAAGCAGTTGTTGGGTTTTGGCTGAGTGGATCCTTTCATCCCACAGACATTTATTAAGAACTTTCCATGGGACAGATACTGTATTAGGTCCCAGGGATATAGCAGTAAACAAACAAAATCCATGTCTTCATGGAGCCTAATTCTAGTGTTAAGACTCAGACAATAAATAAGTAAAATATGTAATATGTCATATGGTGAAAGGTATGAAGGAGAAAAATAAGGCAGTAAAGTGAATACAGAGTGTCCGTAGGAAGAGGGGCTGACGCTGTCATCAGCAGACTCAGGTATGGAACTCTGGATGATGAGCAAATGAGAGTCCTCATTTGAGACATGTTCAGTTTGAAACCTCTGAATTACCTCCACTGGAGATGCCCACTAAGTGGTCGGAACAGGAATCTGTAGGGCAGAACAGAGGTCTAGACTGAATCTGTGAATATGGGAATTGTTAAGAGACTACTTATAGTTGAAGTAATCAGGATGTATAACAGCAATTGGGGAATTATTTAGAGTGAGATGAAAGGCCTACAGGAGGATTCCTGAGGCCCTTCAGCAATGTCAGGGAAGCCCTGGAGAGAGGCGCCTAATACAGTATTCATTCCAAGAGGAAGAATGATGTGAGGAGTAAAAGGAGAAGAGCTTGGTGTCACAGAAGTCAAGGGACAAAATGTAAAGAAGGACAATGTGATCATGTTAAAAGCTGTGGATATAAAATAAGAATTTAAAAAGTTATTTGGGCATATAACTGTGAGGTGACTTGGGAGAACATGAGTGCTTTCATAGGATTGAAGAAAGAAGGGTTAAAAGAGAGAAAGAGAGAGACAGACAGAGAGGGAGAGAGAGATTAAATAGGGCAAGATCCCAGAGGAGAAAATAGGATGGGAACTTGATCCAGAGATACAGGAAGATAATATACAGAGGGTAAAATAGAGCATAAAGATGTGGATGAATTTATTAAGGATAGTAACAAATGAAGGGTAACAAATGGAAGGGATTATCATGTAATTGTTTCACTTTCTTTGTAAAATGGAACCTAATGTAGTGTGCTGAGAACCAAGAGGAAATGGGGAAAGTCAAGGGTTTAGGGAATAAAGTTCCAAATGGCTGTTGTAGTTTATATGAAAAGAAATGGGTGAATTGCTTGGCGATGTTGAGATGGGAGAACATATATTTGCAGGGCATCAATTTCCATGAATGAATGGCTTGAATCAAACACAACTATGGAGTTGGTATTTTGCAAGGGAAGTCTGAAGGAAAGACATGAAGCAAGGGAGTTGGAACTCATGAAAGGGATTTGCAATTTAGAGTTTCAGAGATGGGGAAGTTAGAGGTATTGACAGAATTCAGGATGTGACTATAAGTGGATGAGTGACAGTGGACATAAATGTTGCTAGAGTTGAGCAGATCAAGTATCTGTGTGGCTAAGTGATTGGACAGGTTAATTTCATTGGCATTGTAAGTACATTTACTCCTGTCTGGTTTGTTTGTTGAAAATGCCAAAGAATATTTATTGAAAATAGAAAAGTATTTTTTATAATACTTTGTTTTTCTAGAAAAGAAGTATTAAAAAGCTCCTTTATCGTCTGGCAAAATATGGCTAATAAATTGTCTCATGCCATTGATCTTGTTTCTCAAATGCATCTAAATCCTGAAGAGATGTAATGAATGAATGCCTCCAGAGTTGTGCAAAGATACATCTGCTTAGTCTTTTGAATACACCACGATCATAGCTCTGCATCATTCTGCTGCACTGAACACTCAGTGGGAAGCTGTAGCTGCTAGCATACTTACATGCTTATTGAAGTGGTGGATATTTATTCATGCTTCTGTGATGTTCTGCCCCATGCACCATGTGCCATAAGCATTTGGTTGGCTTTAAGAAAGAATGAAATTTCCAATGAGAATAGTTAGATGGTCTGGCAAATTAAAAAGTGTCACACCTGGTAGCTCCCTCGATAGCAAATTGAGAATTCGTTTGCTGGAAAAGAAAATGAGGATCATAACAGATGAAAGGAAATTGAGACAAATTACAGAGAAGTTGACTTTAAAAGATGATTTGTGTCCTTTGAATGCATCTCCTTCACCAGAGCATAGATTGATTTTAACTGTGTTTGCTGACAGCCTGTGGGGCCAATGTCTACATCCATGAAGCTGAGTCTGCTGGGTATGTGACCTCTCCCAACCACTCTGATAATTACCCCCCACCCCCCCGCACGCTGATTGCATTTGGATCTCAGTGGCTCCACTGTAAACATGCATACAGCGGCAATTTGAAGATCAATTTGATATTGAAGTGACACCCAAGTATGTCACTTACATTTTCATTTTTTTTCCTACCCAAAGTTAGTATTTTTTAACTGTCATGTCTCAGGGCAATTCATTTCTTTCAGTAGCACATACTGCAAGGAAATCTAGGGGAAAAGGGAAATGCTTAATAACTCAGGCCTGAAAACACAGTGTACCAGTCATTTTGCCATCAGCAGAGTGGGTTATGTACATGGATACTGTCCCTTGCTAGAAATAAGTAAGGAGTGTAAATGTTTAAAACCACAGTCATCAACTTTAATTTCTCTTTTAATTTTTATTTCAAAATGTAATCTTAGTAAACTTGAATATTTTATATTTTTTCTAACTTATTTGTGAAGAAATACGTGTAGTTGAATCAAACTCCTGTTTCTTCTGTGTACTATGAAATTCAGTAGTTCTCTCTTATCCATGGTTTCATGTTCCATGGTTTCAATGCCCTTGGTAAACAGAGGCCCCCAAAAATAGGTGAGTACAGTACACCAAGATATTTTGAGAGACCACATTTTCATAACTTTTCTTACAGTATACTGTTATGATTGTTCTATTTTATTATTAGTTATTGTTGTTAATCTCTTACTATGTTTAATACATAAAGTAAACTTTATCATAGATACATATATATAGAAAAAAATTGTCTATATGTCTTTATAGGGTTTGGTACTATCCGAGGTTTTAGGCACTCACTGTGGGGACTTGGAATGTATCCACTAAGGAAAAGGAAGAACAACAGTATGTTTATTACTTTAAGTAATAAAACTGTTTAAGAACCAGATAACTATACTTAGAACAATGTCTTTAAATTGCTCATCATATATAAAATAATTAAGCTTTTTTTTTTTTCTCTGAGTCTCTAGTGCCAAATCAGTCACTGGATAAAAAGCAAATATGTCTCTTCAGGATTTTGATTTCCTTATTTAAAAATTGAACAGTAATTTTGCTTGTTGAAGATTCACTATAGTATGGTCATGATAGCATATAACTTAGTATCTAATAGGTCTAGACACAAACCAGGCAAATATTTAATATAGCAAAAGTTCAGAAAGCCTAGTTGTAACAATATTTAACTATACCATAGATCATGTTATATCCCGAGTCAAGCTGCATGTAATTCAATTAGCTATCACATCCAGCTAATAAGACATAATTGAACAGTAATTTTCAAGGCCCTGAGATATCAGTTACTGTAGTGAACAGTTTAGTTGATAGTAAAACTAGAAATGGCAGGCGTCCCCACAGTACTTCTTCCAGCTGAGCTTGGGTTCAGTCTTTAGAATCAACACAGGGTTCTAGGCAGATCAGATGAGTCTACCAGTTTGTTCTTGAGATAAAACTTGCTTGCGACTAATAGCTCTAACGCAGTGTACCAAAAGAATTAATGTGACATTACAGAATATGCCATTTAGTGGTCATCTTGTTTCCCATTATTGGATTGGACTTGTGGTATCACTTCTGTTTACATCAACCCTAGAATTCAAATAATGAGGAAAGCACTAACCATTTTCAGAATTTTAAAAACTTCAATTCATAGTCACTTGGCACCTAAAAGTTTTCACATGTGCTGGCGAAATGAAAAAAACAAAATTTGACATAGAATCTTTCAAATCTTTCCTTCCTTCCTTCCTTCCTTCCTTCCTTCCTTCCTTCCTTCCTTCCTTCCTTCCTTCCTTCCTTCCTTCCTTCCTTCCTTCTTTCTTTCTTTCTTTCTTTCTTTCTTTCTTTCTTTCTTTCTTTCTTTCTTTCTTTCTTTCTTTCTTTCTTCTTTCTTTCTTTCGCTCAATGTGGGGGAAGAGTAGCAGGGCAAAATTGTATTGTTGAAAGCATTGGCCATCTAATGCTTCCATATAGAGACAACTTATTCTGTGAGTGGCATCTCCAGGGGCTCTCCAGACACTATCTCACCATCTCTTTTGAAGATTTTAACCTTCAGAATTCCTCTAGCTGTGAAAAAGACTTCATGGAGATCTGGGACTATCATACTTCCGGTTAGTGAAATGTATCTGCTCTCTTTGGGGTGTTTATTTTCACATGTACTTATTCAGCCTCTGAAGTTTCTTCACTTCCAAGAAAGGCACAAGCATGTCTATACTATGCAAAGAAGTGCAGATTAATGAGCTTTGGGCAGTACCAGCGATTCTCTCCCTCAGTTCTACCATTAACAATGGATGCCCAGAGCCCAGGTGTCATATAGCCTATCCTGGAGGTCACTTGGGGAGAGCAATGGTAGTGTGAAGGCAACGTGTTGCTGCTGAGACATCCCATTGCCACATGCTATTATTGGAGGGGTGTTCTATAGTTTGAGGCAGAGAGAAGGTCATGCATGTCTCCTGGCAGCAGCATAAGGCAGTTATTTGTCACTCTGTTGTCTCAGAGCACTTTTTCAACCAAATAAGCAAGCCTTCCTCATTGTCCTGAGATATCCTTCCCCTAACTGGTTGCATTTTTTTTCACTTCTTCATATATTTGAATATGTTAATTTTCACTCATGTTTTCCTGTTTTCTTGACAGAGATTAACGTTTCTTCATGGGCAAGGTTTTGTTTTTTATTATTTTCTTTGTACACGCAGGACACTTCAAATAGACACTAAAAGAAATCAATCACCTGGACGTATATTATTTGTCTCTCACAGGAGGCATCTTGGGCAGATGCTGTGCAAACACCATTCCTGACAGCATAGACACTTGTAGCAATACTGCCGTGGTCAGGTTTGTCACAGATGACTCTCTGTCTCAGGATTCAGACTGTGATTTGAATCCGGCATGGAAGGTGATTTCATTGATTCATTCAAAACAACATTGAGCACCTGCATTGGACAGACACTGTGCTAGGCACTGGTGTTACAACAGTTTGAAAAACAAAACAAAACATGACCCCTATCTTCTTGGACCTTAATCAAAAATCACAGTGATAAATGAAAAATTACAGCTGTGATCAATGCTATAAGGGAAAATAACTAGTATCACGAGAGATATAATAAGAGGATGAGAGTTATACTGCAGTGCCTGCCTTAAGAAAGTCCTGTAGTTACTCAGAATTTGCATTACTGCAAATCCAACAAACTCAGATGAAATAAAGATCTTGTTTGGAAGAACTGGATACTTACATTAACCTTCTGATTTTCCTGATTTTTTTTGTAAAGATGGGGTCTTGCCTTGGCCTCCCAAAGTGTTGGGATTACAGGCGTGAGCCACCACTCCTAGCTTATTTCTCTGATTCTTTTTTCTTGAGATGGAGTCTCGTTCTGTCACCCAGGCTGGAGTGCAATGGTGCGATGTTGGCTCACTGCAACCTCTTCCTCCCGGGTTCAAGCGATTCTCCTGCCTCAGCCTCCTGAGTAGCTGGGTTACAGGTGTCCACTACCACACCCGGCTAATTTTTGTATTTTTAGTAGAGATGGGGTTTAACCATGTTGGTAAGGCTGGTCTCAAACTCCTGACCTCGTGATCTGCCCACTTTGGGCTCCCAAAATGCTGGGATTACAGGCATGAGCTACTGCACCTGACCCATTTTTCCTGATTCTTAAGTTCATTGTATTCATTGGTCTCTCATATTTCTTGGGCCATGATGATAATTAAATTGCTGTCTGTGGACTATCATCCATGGAAGCCAGGGTTAAATATTAATAGAGATAGGAAATGCATGTATATATTCACTAAAATCGTCACCCACATAAATACAGAGAATAATTTTGTCTAGAAGGATAATTTTTAAACACCTGAATTTTGAGAGCTTCCCTGATGGAAAGAGACACTTGGATTTGATTGGAAGTTTTCTTAGCTTTTTTCCCCTCACATCAGAGTGTGGTGGGGGTCTTCAGGGCTCTGCTGGAACATCTACTTCTCCCAACTAACAGAACCCAAATCCTCATGGCCGGATCTACGAGTGGAGAATCACCATCCCAGAGGGAAGGCGGATCACCCTAACGTTTAACAACCTGAGGCCGGCCACACATCCATCCTGCAACAACGAGCATGTGATAGTAAGTGTTCCCTGCGGCCTGAGATGTTATATTCCATCATTTAAGGAGTTTACTGACCCACAAATCATAGTCAGAAAACTAGGTCAGGAAAATTGCCGTCTATGCAACTATAACTCAGACAAATTCTAAGTATTGTTGGGAGATCAAAACACAGTAAACTGTCAAACTAATTGTAAAAGTTGTTTTAAGAGGCTAACGGCTATCACTCCATGCATCAGGGTCAGAATAAATTTTAAGAGTGAATGATAATGACAAATGGCAAAACTGGGGAGGCTGTGGGAAGCTAAGCCTACAGCAGCACATAGGTGAATGGGACCAGAGTCACAGCACAAGCCACCACCGAAAGTTCTGAGCAGATGGGTCGTCCTGCATAATGGTTGCTCTCTCCGAGGGTGCAGAGGGACTCCTGGTGGGAGAGCACTGCTACCTGACCTCTATGTCGCCAACCTCCAGTGGTTTCAGATGTGCCTTCAGCACTCTCAGCTTCCTGCAGTGAAAGAAAGCAAATGAAATCCCTGAGTGTGAATAACAAATAGATTGTTAACTGTGAAGTGCTATACATACACATGTGTCTGTAGATAGGTAGACTGGATTAATATTAGCACATTTCTCCCCCCAACTTGCCCCTTCTGCAGTATATACTATCTCAGGAAATAATTCCAAACTTCTGGTTGCTAAGGTCAAAAATCTTGATGTCTATTTTGGAATACTTCTTCTCACACCCTATATGGCATCTCTAGGCAAGTCCCATTGGGTGTATCTTTAAAAATATCCACAATCAAACTACTTATTATCCCTACTACTACTACCCCCACTGTTCACTTGGATTATTTTAGCAAGTTCCACCTCGTCCATTCTCATCTCCCAACATTCTCAACACAGCAGCGTGTGATGGTTTTAAACCTCAATTACATCATATTGCTCCCTTTGAAAATCCTCTAATGGCTTCTCATCTCACTCAGAGAAAAATCCCAAATTGCACCTGTGGCCCACCTGGCTGATATTACCTGTTGCCCCTCCCTCTTCTACCTGTCTGCCTTATCTCAAACTCCCCTCTTCTCTGCTTGCTGGGGTCCAGCCACCTGGCCTCCGTTCCGTTCCTTGAATGTGCTGAGATTCTCCCTGTCCAGCTGTTGCCTTCATCTGGAATACCCCTGCTCAGATGGTGGCCTGCTCCACACCCTCACTTCATTCAGGTCTCTGCTTGAATGCCTTTTAATCCATGTGGTATAAGTACCTTATATTACAGACCCCACCCTGGCCTGACCCTTCTCTGCCATGTTGTTTTACAGCATTTCACACCTGCTGCCATATATTATTTTGGTTTGTTCATCAGTTTATTGTCTGCTTCCCCCACTAGAATGTAAGCTCCTTGAGGTCAAGCTATAGGTTCATTCACTGCTGGGGATTCACTGAATCCCCAATGCCTGTACGTAATAGAGATAAATACTTGTTGAATGAATGGATAGTAGAGGTACTATCATTATCCCTTTAATAAGAAGCCACTTTTGCTTTCAGTTTAATTGTCTCCTGTTGGGTAGTGAATTTCAAAAATATGAAATATATTTGTATCTTATGACCACTTTGTATTGCCCTAAAATGATCTCATTCAACCTTCAGATTTTATTTAAGTTCTAATATCTGAAGGACTGAACTGTTGTCTTTCAGATCTTGAAAATAAGAAACCAAGTGTGTTTTCTTTTGTTTGAGAGCCAGGAAATTTTGGACTAAGGTTGTTTATTATAAAGAAACTTTGTTTCCTATTATTGATTGAATATATATAAACAAAGATGAAGTAGAAAAAAATACTAACCACTCCCACTATACCATATTTTGATGCGTTTTCTCATCTCTTCTTGGCAAAGCATATTTTATATACTTGTAATCATGTGATATAAATCCACTTGAATTCTAATTTTAGTCTGTTTTTCTGGTTATAAATATAATGGATGCTTATTGAGTAATATTTGGAGAGTTCAAAAAATAAATAACAGTTGTTTTTTACCTTTGAAATTATTTTCGTAGTTTAAATCATACGAATATAATGGTTATTAGGAATTTTACAGGCGGAGTATTCACATGTCCTTTAGGAAAGAGAATATGATCATTCATAGTTTTAGAACTCAAATAAAGATAACAGTTGTAGCCACAACCACAAATTCCAAAGCAGATCTTACTTGTTATCTCCTTATCCCTTAATTATCAACTTATAACTCTTGCAGCTACTGCTGGTGGATTTTATGTCATTGTTTCTAAATAATATTCCTATTCTACTACTCTTTGCTTTTTTTGGACATTATCTATCCACATCCTACTCTGGAAGATTAGCATTAGCCCTCTGCCACCACAAATGCACATGAAGTACGTACAGTTTATATAATCTCCCAAATGTCTCCCAAAATACGTATGTCACAGCTTTTGCTTAAATTGTCATTCAGTTGACATTACCATGATCATGTAAATACCATTCATGACTGAGCCAAGTAGTGTACTATGGCAACACTTGCTTTTGTTTTCCCAAGGAGTAATAATAATTGTGTCCTCTTTATATTTTCTTGGGTTTTACGCATTGATCACTAATTCTTCCACACCCTTTCCACCCTGGGTGTGCATCTTCACCTTCTGTAGTAAAACATATCAGTTCCATTTCTTTTCCTCAGTAATATCCTTCCTTCAGTCTTTGTCCATCAGCTGCAAACCTGATGCTGGCTGTCATTTCAGAATTTCCCTTTGTCTTCAGATTTGCAAGTTCTTTCATTCTGCTCCTGGGCTAGAAAGCTGGCTTTGTGATGCTATGCAAGTCCCTTTCTTGATTAATTTCCTCTTTTGGTGAGGCATACCCTCTTGTAGCTCCCCAAGGACAAGGGCAAGGGCAATACATTTTTTCAGAAATGATATACCTGAAATTATCTTTATTTTACCGTCGTTCTTTGAAAAATATATATTTAAATATTTTATATGTTCACTATATTAATATGTACATGAATATATTAATAGTAACTTTGAAGTTTTGTGTTGCTTATGTGGGGTCAGTTTTCTTCATGTTCCTATCTCCTGTTTACTCATATTGGTCTCTACCTTTTACAATAGTCAATTCCCTAAATGTCTGCTGATCCTTGGCTGTTCATTCATATTTAAGAATGAATTACCGAAAGGATGACTGGCATCTCTGTATGCATGAGGGTGCCCTGACTCTTTAAGCAGGGAAACCTACAAATGTCATATCCACAGGTCTTTTCTCTTGGGGAGGTTAAAACTCCAGCAAGGAATCACTTTCAGAATTAATTTTTTTTCTGAATCTTTAGTATAATGTCCACATTCCTTTTTCTATAATATATTTTATCTGTTCAATGTTTATTTTGGTTCCTCTTTACTCTGCTCCAAACAAGGGCATGTGGGTTGGCCTTTGTCCCCACTCTATTTGATTGAGAACTTGCCAAAAAGAGGGAGAAGAAAGATGAAAGGGGGAGAAGAAGAAGGAGAAGGAGGACGAGAAGGAGGGGGAGAAGGGGGAGAAGAACAAGAGGGAGAAGGAGAGGGAGAAGGAGACAGAGGGAGAAGGGGAAGGAGAAAAAAAGAAGAAGGAGAAGGAGAAAAGGGAGAAAAGGAAGAAAAGGAGAAGAAGAAGGAGAAAGAGAAAGAGGAGGAGATTGAGAAGGAGAGGGAGAAAGAGAAAAGAAGAAGGAGAAGAAAAAAAAAGAGAAAAGAGTGAAGAAGAAAGAAGATCTGCCGGTGCAGAGGAGGCAGTTTTAACTTTTATTGTACTGCTTCCTGGCTAATGTCTTATCCAGCTGGTCTGAGACTAAAATTTCTCCAAACCCACCTGCCTATCTGACTCTTACAGACAGAGAAAATGAAAAGCTATGCCACCTGGTGCATCCTACAATACTACCTGTATCTGATTTTGTCCCTGCTTATAGCAAATTTTATAGCCTGTCCTAAATCTCACATGCCTACTTCCTATCCATTTGTATTCTGAGAATTGTAGTTTCTGAGTACAAAAGGGATTAGAGGAGAATGATGAGAATTGCATTCTGGTTGCTTCTAAGAGCAGAACTCTGTGATAAATGGATGACGATAACATGTTCAGTCATTGTGATTCTATGCCAAAGGCAGACTCAGAGGCAGAATAACGCTATTGATCATGGTTTCCAACATGTCCCGTTAACCTTATAGTTGGTTCTAATCTCTTTTGATTTTAGCAATGTGATGCCCATTCCTGTATTCAGCATTATAGAAATATTTGTCCTCATCTGTTTCTTTATACACTACTTCATGGTTTGGAATCAGAAGGATGGTTTGAATCCCAGTTCTATTATTGCTAGTTATTTGAACTTCAGCAAATTACATCATCTTTCTGAATTCTGGTATCTTAATCTGGAAAACAGGGATACTATTATCTGCCCGGGAGGGTATTGTGCTGATTGGATAAGACAGGCTGAGTAGATGATGAGCAAAGACTGGTATTTTTGTCTGCTCAGTAAATGATAGCAAACTCTTCTTCTGGTCTAGTGAGCCAGAAGACACTTTAGACCAGAAGCCCCAGAGAGCTAAATTTAATTAATTATAGTAAAATTTAAAAGCTGACATCTTTTGTTGTGGAGTGCATTCTCCTACTGCATAACTTTTAGTGCCATAGTCTGAGTCATTATTTCTAATCTCGAGTCATTCAAATCCTTTTAAACACTGGAATATTAATCACTTAATGAATTATTGTTTAGTTATTTCATGTAAATTTTTTTTATTTTGTATAGCATTGGAACAATAGTTTGCCAATTATTGTAACTATGTGAATGACTACAGTTATTATTTAATATTTTGGAGTCAATAATAATTCATTCTTAAAAATTCAAATAAGAAAATTGAAGCTTTGAATCCATAACTAATGAGGAAAGAACTATTATGTTTAATTGCATATGGAGATTGATTTTTCAAATTACTTTTCAAGGTATTAAAAAATATCTGCTTGCCGGGCATGGTGGCTCATACCTGTAATCCAAGCACTTTGGGAGGCCGAATCAGGTGGATCACCTGAGGTCAGGAGTTCGAGACCAGCCTGACCAACATGGTGAAACCCCGTCTCTACTAAAAATACAAAATTAGCTGGGCACAGTGGTGCATGCCTGTAATCCCAGCTACTTGGGAGGGTGAGGCAGGAGAATCGCTTGAACCTGGGAGGCAGAGGTTGCAGCGAGCTGAGCCGAGATCATGCCATTGCACTCCAGCCTGGGCAACAAGAGCAAAACCGCATCTCAAAAAATAAACAAAAATTAAAATATATAAAAATATCTGCTTCATTATATACATCGAATCATCAGAAACTAACATTTAAGCTTCCTTTCCAAATAACAAAAGTCCTGATGCATTGTTAAGAAAAACTGCCCATCAGTGAGCTCTGCACACCACATTGTAAGCATGATGGCTTATCTTCCTTTATATTGGGAGCTCGGCTTCTAGTTCCAAAGTGTACAGCAGCTTTTAATCTATCACCCCATGGCAGGAAGGCATTACTGCAATACTTTCACTCTAGTGAAATCATCCTGAGGTCACAAAATGTGTTCAGGGTAACATAGTGGCTTGTGGCACTGGGACAGAAACCTGCATTGTTAGATCATTCATTTTAGGGCAGGGTTCCCATAGAAGGAAGTGGGTCTGGGCTGGGAATATCACCTCCTAGGAAATATGCAGTAAGATGGATTGTGTGTCTAAAGGTTAAACTCTTTCCCAAAGGTATTCAATGGCATTAGAAGTAACTCACCCCAGCTAGAGAAACTGTGTAGTAGTGTGAATGTAAGCAGTGAGATTAAATCTTCAGGAAACACAATGAAAGTCATTTTTTTCACATGGATGGATCCAGGCCATATGGAGGCTTCACTGCTTCTTATACCTCCAGTGAAGATGCAGATAATGTGGGATGTTGTAAATGTACCTCATTTTGATCAGGTGCATTGCAGATGCCCCCCAGCTACTGCCAATGGCAGCAGAGCCATCCATTTTCCCTTTAGTGATCAAAGTTCACTTGAAATATTTGACATAAGACAAACACATATAAGCAGATCAAAAACTTACTGCAGACAGAAAAAAGCTTTCTGATTTCAGGAAGAAACTGCTGTGGTGAATTTAAAACTTTAATGCCATTAGATGAACTTCTAGCACAGTTTCAGTCGTGTTACCATGAAGATTGGTGACCTGTCCCATAGTCCTTGGTCAATTATTTGGTGCGGAAAGAGAGCATCTACCTCCTAGAAGGTAGCTTAGTCTCGGAGAATAATTAATTTTGCTGGGGACAGAACAGGCTTTATTGTTTCTAGTCATCTATTCACACACGTATTTCCAGTGAAAATAAATGGGAGGTTTGATTTGATATAGAATATTTCAAAATTAAGCAAGATATGGTCTCTAATTATAAATATCCTCCTATTTCCTGGATTGGTGCTATTACCTAAGGGTTTTAAAATTTAGAAGTGGAAGTGAATATTAAAAAAAAAACCACTAAATTATTTCATTGATACAAGAAGCATCTATTACTTTATTAAAAGGGGGCAAATTCATTGGTAGGTCAATGTCCTATTATCTGTTTGATTTAAATTAAATTATTAGATCAAGTGGAGAATTGCTAATCAAGCCATTAGGACCTGCCACCATTATATTTGGGTATTCCTCTAAATTAAATATTAATGAACAGTAGGCCTCAATATTTTAACTTATTGATACAGAGCCAAACCCCAGCCACCTAATCTACACCAACAGGAAGATAGAGAACTGATTTTTGCACATTTTTCCTTTATAAACTTGCAGAAACTTCCATAATTTGCATGCCTTTTACCCATAATCATAATCCTGACTGCATCTAGAAATACAAATCAAAGCAGTAATGTTGATGTTTTAGTTACTATTCCTGTATTGTTTATCTCTTCTGTTGTGGCCTGAATCTTACTACCACTTTCTCTGTTGCCTTCTGTTTTCTTAGTGTGTGGTGGGTCTCTTCCAAACACTTCTGAAGGAAACTTTACTTCTCCTGGCTATGATGGAGTCAGGAATTACTCGACAAACCTAAACTGTGAATGAACTCTCAGCAATCCAAATCAGGAAAAATCATCTATTTATAATCATTTTGAAGATTTTTTTTACCTAGAAAGTCACCAAGACTGTCAATTTGATGTCCTCGAGTTTCGAGTGGGTGAGTTCTAAGAACACATTCTCCCATTTATATATTCTTTTTACGTTTTTGTTGTTGTAGCTGTTGTTGTTTTGAGATAGGAGCTCACTGTCTTGCCCAGACTGGAGTGCAGTGGTGTGATCATAGCTCACTGCAGCCTCAACTTCCCAGGCTCAGGTGATCCTCCTGCCTCGGTCTCCCAAGTAGCTTGGACTACATGCATGCACCACCATGTACAACTAATTTTTAAAAATTTTTGTAGAGATGGGGTCTCTCTGTGTTGTCCAGGCTGGTCTCGAACTCGTGGCCTCAGGTGATCCTTCCTCCTTGGCCTCCCAAAGAGCTGGGGTTGCAGACATGAGCCACCATGCCTGACCTATAATATTCTTCTTATGCTTGGAGACCACCAACAATGAAGGGAGTCAAATGGCTCTAACATAGGTATGTATGATACAAAAGAACTCTGTTCAAAGAAAGCCATAATTCTGTGTGTGCCCAGCTGAGGAAAATGAACCCCAGGGACAGTGAGCGAGGCAGATCACTGCACAACTAGACCCTGTGTTACAGTCGCTTGGTTTTCTGCCATGTGAGACTTCCTCAAGGGAGAGTCCACTACTATCAAGACTCCTTTCCAAGGAGACTGGGACTTAGCATGGTCAGCATGTGTTGGCAGTTTCCTGAACTTCCAGGATTTACAAAGCGGCTGTGAAATTCTCCTGAGGGCTTAGGTGTTAAAAGAAGTTTTGCAATGTACCAGATGGAGAAACCCATGGAAGCTATTTGGGGAAATAACCCCAAAGCAGTCATTTGTCTTTGTTTTTGTAACAGAAAAGTATTGTGATGTACTCAATAAGCCATAGTTCACTTAAGAATTTTTAAAACTCTGTATTCAAGAAAGATGAATCAATTTTCATTCTTTCTTATAATCAAGGTGTAGTTTATTCATTAGGTTGCTTCTGTGATTACGCTGACATTTTTTTCTCAGTAAATAAACAAGTAGATAGAGAAGACAATAATATTGTAAATAGTATTTACTGTCAAAGTTTTGCTGAGTTCTGTGTTATGCCAAAATTGAAAGAAAAGGAGGCTGGGCTTGGCGCGGTGGCTCACGCCTGTAATCCCAGCACTTTGGGAGGCTGAGGCGGGTGGATCACAAGGTCAGGAGATCGAGACCATCCTGGCTAACACAGTGAAACCCTTCTCTACTAAAAATACAAAAAATTAGCCGAGCAAGGTGGCGGGCACATGTGGTCCCAGCTACTCAGGAGGCTGAGGCAGGAGAATGGCATGAACCCGGGAGGTGGAGCTTGCTGTGAGCCTAGATCACGCCACTGCACTCCAGTCTGGGTGACAGAGCAAGACTCTGTCTCAAAAAAAAAAACAAAATACAAAATGTGCTCTTAAGATAGATAACTTGATTTTCTCTAACCTCTATAGTCTGGAATATTGTCTCTTTGGCCTTTCTGTAAATGCTATATAGACCAATAATATTCTTAACTTTAATTTTGAATTTCTTCATTCAGGAATTCTAATTCCATGTACCCAACCTAGCTAGTCCTCTCGCCTGATACCCCAGATGATAAATTTAATTAATTAATTAATTAATTAATTTATGCGATGGGAGTCTCCCTCTGTCTCCCAGGCTGGAGTGCAGTGGCTCATTCTCAGGTTACTGCAATCTCCACCTACTGGGTTCAAGTGATTCTCCTGCCTCAGCCTCCTGAGTAGCTGGGAATACAGGCACGCGCCACCACTCCTGGCTAATTTTTTTTTTGTATTTTTAGTAGAGATGGGGTTTCAGCGTGTTGGTAAGGCTGGTCGCGAGCTCCTGACCTCATGATCTGCCTGCCTTGGCTTCCCAAAGTGCTGGGATTACAGGCGTGAGCCACTGCACCTGGCCTCCCAGATGATAAATCTTATTGCTTGGTGTATAAAGAAAATGTCGCACATATACACCATGGACTACTATGCAGCCATAAAAAAGAATGAGTTCATGTCTTTTGCAGAGACATGGATGAAGCTGGAAATCATCCAGATCCTACTGCTCCTGCCATGCTGCATCACTGCCACTCACTGCAGTGAGCCCAGCTGTGCAGCTGTAGGCTACAGCCTCCAGCATGCAGCAGGTGGCTCTTTCTTTCCCCCTTCCTTTTTTTTTTTTTTTTTTTTTTTTCCTCCAAGATGGATTCTTGCTCTGTTACCTGGGCTAGACTGCAGTGGCGCGATCTTGGCTCACTACAACCTCCGCCTCCTGGGTTTAAGCGATTCTCCTGCTTCAGCCTCCCAAGTAGCTGGGACTACAGGAGCACCACTCCCGGCTAATTTTTGTATGTTTAGCAGAGACGGGGGTTTCACCATCTTGGCCAGGCTGGTCTTAAACTTGACCTCGTGATCCACCGGCCTCGGCCTCCCAAAGTGCTGGGATTACAGGCATGAGTCACCATGCCCAGCCCCTTCCCCACTTCTAAGCTGGGCACACACCAGCAGAACACACAGAAGCAAAAGAGCCTGGAACGGGCTGACTCCAGCTTAGCAGGCTTTATATACCAAGGTTCCTGGACTACATGTTCTGATTGGATGAGAGCAAGCCTTAGGCTAACCAATCAGAACATGATAGGAAAGCCCAATCAGAATAAGCCTAGAGGTTTTCTTTCATCCAATCAGAACATTGGTGGCAACAACAGAGACTGAAGTGCAGCCGGAGCAGTAAGATGGCGGACTAGCAGCTGGCTCGGTACGGTGCTATAGCGGGAGGAGAAGGTGGTTTCCGCTGACGCAAGCTGGAGGCCGGAGCCTGTGGCACAGCGGCTCGCCTCGCTGAGGCTGGTGGCTGCAACAGAGACGGCACAGCTGCTGGAGTGGTAGAAAGGCGGCCACGGTAGGTGCGTATCCTCAACTGTACTGCCCACTGCGTGGGGGCGCTATTCCGGGCATCACTGCCTGCAGCTGGGAGGGGGTTGGGGTGCTATCCAGGGCTGTGGTGCTCGGGGACGGAGGGCGGGTTGGGGCGCTGTTCTAGGCGTCATTTCTTCCGGTATGGGGGCGGTTTGGGGTCGCTATTGGGTGCTCGAGGTGAGGACGGGTTGGGGGCGCTATCGGTGGTTACACTTCCTGGGAGTGTGGGGGTGTTCGGGACACTATCGAGGGCTACACTGCTGGTGGTGGCAAAGGTGGCCGCCACAGCGGTGGCCTCCAAGGAAGGAGCCAGGCTCCAGAATCTAGAGGGAGACCTCCTACTGCTCGTGGATTTAGCCCGGTGGGGGCACAGCGTTTCCATGGGAATCATGAGCATGGCAGGGCCCCGACACCCGTCATGGTTCCCGGGTCTGCGTCCTCTTGCTCTGTGTTGAGACAACCTGGGATCCCTGGACACGGAGTAGCAGGCGTCATGGGGGGACAGGGCCCTGTGGGTGGAGGCGTTAGGAACGGAAACTGGCACTCGGATTGGGCGGGGGGCGCGGGGAGGGGCGGACAGGGCAGGCGGGGTGGTGGTGGCTGGGTGTGAGTTTTGCTGTTCTTGCTCGCCGAGGAGCCGCAGCCCCGGTGGGCCCAACGGCTCCTGTGGATGGGGAGCAGGCCACTGTGGAGTCTCCAGTTAACTGAAACCTGTCACTGCCACCCAGTGGCCACTATGACGAGGTTAGGCTCTAACGTTACCACTCCCTGCATCATGTTCTAGGCTTTTCTGACTTTGTTGGCTCAGCTGCTCCGTGCCAGAAGGAGGAACAACCTGCCACACGCTGGAAAGTGAAGGCTGGAGCCTGGAGCCTGGGACGTGGCGGCTGGCTTCGCTGCGGTGGCTGGTGCTTTGGAGGAGTAGGTAGGAGGGCCGCCGTCTGTGGCCAGGTTGGGGGGCAGGGCTGTGGCTGTGGCCAGGTGGTAAGAGCCTTGTAGGGAGCGCCAGTGCATCGAGGGCGACAGCAGCGGTGGTTGTATTGGCATTGGCCCTAGTGGTGGCAGCAGCCGCAAGTCTGGGGTCCTGGGAAGTGGGAGTAGGAGCGCTGCGGAGCCACCTGGCCTGGCATGGGTAGGAAGCTGTGGGTGCTGTGCCGTGGGCCTCGGTGGTAGCAGTGGAGGTGCCGTCAGGGCAAGGAGGAGTCCTCCCCCTTCTTCTGTAGAATCTGGAGGGTCCCTTCCTTCTGCTGGCACCTGAGCCAGACGTGAATGGAGCATTATCTCAGTCTTAACAAAATTTAGGGGGTGATTGTGTATCTTTTTGCTTGTTTTTTGTTGTTGTTGTTGTAAAAAAGTCTTGAACTTTTTCAGTTTTCATGAATCAAGGAGGGGAAAAAAGGTATCATAATAGGCCTTCTGGTTCTCTCACCTGTTCTTTTTCCTTTCTTCCAGTCTGTTTTATTCTCATCATCATCATCTCGTTCCTCTTTACTTGCTTATGCTGCTGGTTCTATTTCTTGTTTCTATTCTTGTTTCTCCTTCACCTCCTCCTGCTTTTGTTTGCTTTTTCCCAAACCAAAACTGAGTTAAAAATAAACTACTTGTCAGTGTGTTGTACTTTAAAAATAATTGGTCCATTACTATGTCTTAGAGATTTATATAATTATTTAGTTACTTGAATAGCTATGCTTTCCTGTTCCTGTTAACGCATTGTAGGTAGTTATACAAGTAATTAAAAAAAAAAATGAAGCATCAAATAAAATACTGGTAGGAAACAGCCATTTCATACCTCTTTTATATTAGTCTGGAGATATGCAAGAGGCATGGGGTAATAAGTTCCAATTTAGGAGGTCATTAAGTAAACTATATTCCCTTCATGTTATTTCTCTGCCACTGTTTTCAAGATTATTATCTGCATGAGCAAACCTGGTTTGTCACCACATCTTTACAATAGGAAAAGGAAGGGGAGATCATGTGAATAATGTTTTAAGGCCAGGATTCACAACCAAAAGCAAGGCTTTATTAACTTTTGCCTTTAAGAACCTGCAGTACTGAGCCCTCTTTCCTAGTATTACAACCTTTAGTATGAACCCTTTTTTCAGTGATTGCTCTAGAAGTTTATGCATTTTATTGAATACTTTAAAGAAACAAATGTATATTGTATCATTTTTCAAGCCCACAGAGATGGATTAAGGCTTATAATTTTGACACTTTTAAAATTATTTTTAAGGTTATGGCATGTAAAATACTGTTGCTATATGTAAGAATATGCATAAGTACCACCAGATAGCTTATTTTGAAGAGACAGTGTCTAAATTTTTGTCCAGAGTAGATTGGTTGCAGTTTCTTAGGTGTGTTTCTCAGTACATTGCCTCAGTGTTTTAAAGCATGTAGAAATTTGGATTGTTTACTCTCATATGGTCGTTTGTTTATAGGTTGTTTAATATTTCTAGGGACTAAAGACATCACAGCCTCCTTTAAGATTCAGTACTATTAATAAGATTTGTTATATATAGGGTTAGAATCCAACAAACTCAAGAGGAAAATTGTTAAATTATATAGCTGTAGAGCAGGACATAAAACCTAGGTTCTAAGCTCTAAGGGAGCTACCAAACAAGTGCGTCAGTGACTGAGCATAGCATAGAGTGGGCAGAATTACAGGATGGTTAAGAGAGTGAGCTGTGCAGCCTAACTCTATGTAAACATGACTTTTTTTTTTTTTTTTTTTTTAAAACAGATTCTCACTCTGTCGCCCAAGCTGGAGTGCAGTGGTACAATCTGGGCTTACTGCAACCTCCGCCTTTCAGGTTGAAGGGATTCTTTTGCCTCAGCCTTCCGAGTAGCTGAGACTACATAAGTGCATGCCACTACACCTAGCTAATTTTTGTATTTTTTGGTAGAGATGGGGTATCACTCTGTTGGCCAGGTCTGTCTCGAACTCCAGACCTCAAGTGATCTGCCTGTCTTGGCCTCCCAAAGTGCTGGAATTGCAGGCATAAGTCACTGCCTCTAGCCTGGGGAGGGAGGGTTACTGTTGAAGTATTATCTTTGTATCCTAAAACATGCCCTTTTGAAAGCGATGACGTTGATAAAAATCTTCTACTGAAGTCTTTGCAAGGTATCATCTTTTTACCTCCATTTTCCTACGTAGTGTTTGTATTTAATGTTTTCTTGTATTCCACAGACTGTGTTTTAGTATTTATAACTATAGTATTATGTATTACTTTTCTACATTGAAAAGGAAAAATTGTATTGACCTTGTCTTAACATATAAATGAACTTGACAAGCAAACATTTTTCAAATCAGTTTTCCCTTTCACTAATCTCAAAGTGGGTACAAGACACACTTTCCCATTTAAGGTAAAGGTACACGTTTATACCTTATCTCAGAATAGTCAGAAGTCGGGTTCTTATTGTGTGGTTAGTAATGCAAATATTAGTAAGTTCATGTACTTAGTATTTAGAAGAATTCTGAAATAGCACTTGTTAATTTGTAACTTTTATGCATTTATTACTTTTTTGTAATTTTTTATAGTGTTCCCAAACTTGACACTCATAGGCTATTAGTAGTAAGTTTTACTTCTCTCTCTTCTGGCCTTGAGTACATAAGATGTATTTTCCTTATGTTTAGCATATAATATAAATTTAATTGTTCAGATTTTAAACAAAAAGGACCTATAGAATTATTGCTTACATTGACACCGGCCCAGTTGTCCCATGGATAGGGTTTTGTTTGGATCAACGTAAGAGTTGACCCTGCTGTTAAACCTTGAAACTTGTATCTGTTTTATCTGAGTTCTCTCCTCAAAAAAAGACCTTCAGTAAGTATCAAATAACTGAAAAATATCAGATCTCAGCACCAGCTGCCTCCTGCCCCTCTCTAATTTCTGTTCTCTTACACATTATTACATTTCTTTCCTGACCCTAGTTTTAGTCAGTCAGGGAGATAAATTTGAGACTGAGCCCCTATCTCCTGGGCTGCAGCACCAGGTTAAAGCTTTCTTGCTTGGTAATACTTGTCACCTCAATGACTAGTTACTGTCTGGTGAGCAGCAGGACCTGGACCAAACCCTTGGTGTTCAGGTAGTAACATGAACAACGATCTTAACTGTCATTCTTTACTGAAATTTTACTTTTTAATTACCGGCCTCTTCTTTATTATCTATCATTCCTTTGACCTCATATCTCATTTTTCTTTGACTTTACAGTCAAAGAACTTAATGCTTCCTAAATCCAAATATTAAAGTTAAAAAAAGAGAAAGGAAATGTGTGCAGAGAAAGTGTGTTTTAGAAGTTAATTAAAGATGGATTCACAGATGTTTGTAGATTTACCTAGAGTTTTGAATTCAGGTGAGTTTTCACAATATGCAGTAAGTTGAAAAGAATCCCAAGATAATTGTGACATAATAAAGCTAGGTATTGAAAACCAAAAAGATTTCACCTCAGTATGGCACTTTTAATTCAAGAACAGTAACCACCAAATGAGTTTTTCAGACTAATCATTACTCTTTAAAAATTAAGAGAAAATGTATGTATAACTTTTATTTTAGTTTTAGTACAGCTTCTGACTTTATTTATCAATAGATAGGACAAAATAGATGAGCATCTGCTTCCCTTCCCCCTAAGCAATGTATTCTTCCGAAATGTAATACATTTTTATTTATACTTGAAGGCAGTGTTTTTCAATCTTTTCCATGTTAGTAGCTCAGATCTTTAAGGACAGTGGATGTATACTAGGGGCAACCTGTGGTCTTAATCCTTACTGGAGCTCTGATAATCTTAGATTCTTTCTTTCCTATTTGTGAATAAACTTCTGCTCCAGTAGGATAAACCTGTTTACCATGTGACTGCCTAACTGATCTGTTGCTTTATGTCCCAGTTTTTAGAAGCAAGCAGATTATATTACCCGGATTAAAATGTTTTCTTGATACTGAAGATAGGATCTTAAATTTTTACTTATGAGTTACTTTAAGTACAACTTTGATTAAATTATGGGGATCGAGTTTCCATAGCTTTCACCATAGTGAAAATGGAAAGCAGGAAGCATTCTACAGCAAACCCTGAACTTATTTATAGAAAGTTAATTAAGTGTCTGAGCAAAGCAAGCATTCACACTTCGGGGTGTGTGTGTGTGTGTGTATGTGTGAGTGAGACAGATGAGCATGGTACTTGAAGCATAATTGTGCTTCTTCAGGTTGCAATATCCAGTAATTTTATCATACAGTTACAGTAACTAATGTTAAATCCACAAACCTACTTTGGTCTACTCTGTATTTGTATTCTAAAATAATATTTTTTAGCTTCCAAATAGAAGTGTTATAATTTTTTCTGAATTAGAAAGTATTTTTTCCATTGAGTTAAAAAATCATTTTTCATGTTTATTATATCTTAAAAATGATTGCATTGTTATCTAGATTCTCTTTTGTCTTTCACTGTGAGTTTTTATTGGTTTATTATATGTTTATTTTCTTTTTAGGAAGCCATCATTCTTCAGAAGGCAATGACGGAACAGTACCAGCAGCAACTGAAGGACCAGCAGAAGGTTAAAAGAGATTTTATGTGTTACTGTATTTGTTGTATTTTTATTTTTTATTTTTTTCCTCGAAATGGAGTCTTGTTCCATCACCAGGCTGGAGTGCAGTGGCATGATCTCAGCTCACTGCAACCTCCGACTCCCTGGTTCAAGGGATTCTTCTGCCTCAGCCTCCTGAGTAGCTGGGATTACAGGCACGCACCACCACACCCAGCTAATTTTTGTATTTTTAGTAGAGACAGGGTTTCACCGTGTTGGCCAGGATGGTCTCGATCTCCTGACCTTGTGATTTCGCCTGCCTTGGCCTCACAAAGTGCTGGGATTACAGGCGTGAGCCACCATGCCTGGCCTGTTGTATGTCTATTCTCTTTTACAGATTATATTATTCTTAAAACACCTGTCTTGGAAATAAAAGATGATTCTTTTTGGTATGCTTTCCTAGGCAACAAGTTGTTTTAAGTTATAAGAGTTAATATACCTCTTTACTATATTGATCAATAAAGCCTATGAGGATGAAAACTAAGTGGTAACTGAAGGTCTTCATGATGCAAATACTATTTTTCTGATCATAGTTTTTATTATAAATTGTAACTTCCTAAGTATGTATGCTTCATTACTTGTTGATGTCTAAATCTGGCCTAGTAGTCAGTGCACATGGTAACAGATGGTAACGCTAGGTGACAACCTTTAATAATAGAAAAATAGAACATTCTCTTTAATGCAGATTTATTGACATTTTTAGGTATAACAGTTTCCTGCTGACAGCTTTTCAAGTGCTTGTCCATCTTCTCTGTAATACTGGGGCTTTAGTTAAGGGATACTCGAGTGTTGTCAGTAAATTAGTTTATGTACATAGATGTGTTTTTACAGTTCCTCTTCCTGCATTCAGTGTTTAGCTTTTCAGTTATGCTTCCAATTAAGTGTATTTAATTATTTAATCTCTGAAAGTAGAATTAATTCAACTAAATTAAAGGGGCAAATTTTTAATAAGCATTTAATTCGTATGCTGTTTACAGAAAAACTATCTGGGTTTTAAAAAGTTGCTTTAGATTTGCCATCTTAGTACGTCCTTATGTGGTGTACTGTTTTGGTGTTTTATTTTTAGTTTTTGATAAAATATACATAATACAAAATAACACTTAACCATTTTTAAGGGCACACAGGTCCCTGGTGTTTTAAGCACATCCGCATTGTTAGCCATCACCACTCTCCATCTCCAGAGCTTTGTCATCATTCTAAACTGCAGCTCTGTACCCCATAAGCAATAGCTCCCCATTGAACCCTCCTCCTGGCCCCTGGCAATTACTATTCTATTTTCTGTTTATGAATTTGTTTATTCTAAATACCTTATATAAGTGGACTTGTACAATATTTGTCCTTTTGTGTCTGGCTTATTTCACTTAGCATAATGCTGTCAAGGCTCGTAACACTATCAGAATTTCCTTTTTTAAGAAAAAAATTTTATTTGTAGAAGTGAGGTCTTGCCGTGTTGCCCAGGCTGGTCTCAAAATTCTGTGCTTAAGCGACCAGCCCGCCTTGACCTCCCAAAGTGCTAGGATTACAGGTGTAAGCTGCTGAACCTGGTGAGTTTTTTTTTTTTAAATGCCTGAATAATATTCTGCGTATGTGTATATTACATATTCTTTATCTATTCACCTACTGATGGGCATAGGGCTGGTTCTACCTTTTGGCCACTGTGAATAATGCTGCTATTAAACGGGTGTACAAATACCTGTTTGAGTCCCTGCTCTTAGTTCTTTTGGGTATAGAGCTTAAAGGGTGTTGCTGGATCATGTAATTCTATGCTTAATATGTTAACTACCAAACCGTTTTCCACAGTGGGCTGTAACATTTTACATTCCAAAAAGCAATCCATAAAGGTTCCAATTTATCTCTATTATTGTTAACAGTTAATATTTTCTGTTTATGTATTGCATTTTTATAGTGTTTGAAATTCATCTGAGGGTTTTCCTGATACCAAAATATTAGAAAATGTTTTTTAAAAAAATGCCTTGTTGTAAAGACTTTTACATGTTACTTGATGCCCTGTGATCTATTTTCTCAGTAAGAAGAGGAACTTCTCTTCACCCAGCCTCATTCCACTGCACCCACTCTTTTCTGTGTTGGGTTATGCGGGGGAGAAAGGGAGCTTTGTACCACTGTCCTGTGTTGTGGTAGCCCATCACTGAGTTGTAAAGCACCTTGCCTCCTCTTTTACTTGGGAGAAATGCATTGATGCTAGGTGCCATATGGATTTATTTTTGGAGTGATATTTTTCTAACTTTATGGAATTAATACTAGATAGAAAGTTAGCAGATGGATTCTGTATCTGATGAGAGTTTTGGGTAACTTGAATACCTAGTTTCTGAGCCTTATTTTTCCTCTGATGCAAGACCACTGTAAATTAGCCAGCCGGTGAAAAACTCTTACCGCTCTGGATATGGGTTTAGGACCCTGGATTTCTACTACTCATTTTTTTACTACTTGCGCAGGGATCATGGCCCAAGTTGCAGTGTCCCCCCTGCCTGTTGAAGATGAGTTCTCAGAGAGCAGGATGGCTGTGACATTCCTGATGTCAGCTCTCGAGTCCATGATGAGACTTTTTGTTCTAACATTCCATATTTGAGTAGGACTGGGCTGTAGATAAGGTTGATTTGTTTTTTGTAGAACATAATTTTATGTTTTTTTTTTTTAATAATGAGTAGTTCTTTCTCTTGAATAGTAGCTGTGGTCAAACACTTCCAACCAAATGTGCATGTGGAGATTCTACACCAGTTTTCGGACAATCTGGATACCAACTGGGTATCCCCCAATTGCATTCTGACACTACCTGGAGTTAGTGCCGACCCTTCGGGATAGAGGCTCAGTCCCACAAGACTACCTTCACTTCACATGCCAATTGCAAGTCCTAGGTTGTTAGATGTACTTTTGACCAATCAGTTAGAAACCAGGATCTCATGGCCCCCTTCTTCGGTTGAATCATTTGCTAGAACAGCTTGCAGAACTCAGAAAAACAGGTTATTTTCTTTTTTTTCTGAGATACAGGGTCTTACTGTGTTGCCAGGCTGCAATTCAGCCGTGTGATCAAAGCTCATTGTAGCCTTGAACTCCTGGACTCGTGATCCTCCTGCCCCAGCCTCCCAATGAGAGTACAGGCCTGCACCACCATATCTGGCTATGTTCTTTTATGTTTTGTAGAGATGGCGTCTTGTTATGTTGCCCAGGCTGGTCCCAAATTTCTGGGCTCACATGATCCTCCCATCTCAACCTCCCAAAGTGCTAGGATTATGGGCGTGAGCCACTGGATCTCACCAATTTACTTTCTATTACTGGTTCATTGTAAAGGATATATTTCAGAAACAGCCAATGAAAGAGATGTACACATGCTGGGCTTCTGCCTGTATTCTCAGCACTTTGGGAGACCGAAGCAGGAGCATCGCTTAAGCTCAAGAGTTTAAGACCAGGCTGGGCAACACTGAAACCCCATCTCTACAAATTTTTTTTTTCTAAAATAGCCTGGTGCGGTGACATGTGCCTACACTTGTAGTTACTCAGGAGGTTGAGGTGAAAGGATGGCTTGAACTAGGGAGGCATACTGGTTGCAGTGATCCACGATTGTGCCACTCTAACCTGGGAGACAGAGCCAGACCCTGTCTCAAAAAAAAAAAAAAAAAAAAAAAAGGGAAATAGATGCACAGGGCAGGGTATGTGGGAAGGGGCACAGAGCTTCCATGCCCTCTATTGGGCATGTTACCTCTTAGTATCCCCTTTGTGTTCAGCAACCCAGACATTCTCCAAACCCTGTTGTTTAGGGTGTTTATGAAGGCCTCATTATGCAGGCATGATTGATGAAATCAGTTGACTGTTGCTGATTAAGTCAATCTTCAGCCACTGTTTCTTTCTGGAGCTCAGTAGGTGAGGCTGACAGTTCCAAGCCTCTAATCACATGGTTTGCTCTTCTGGCAACCAGCCCTCCTCCTGAAGCTGTCTAGGAGCTTTCAGTCACCCAGTCATCTCAGTAACATCATCAAATGCATTCTTACTATGGTGGAGATCCCAAAGGTCTTAGAGGTTCTTGTGTTAGAAACCTGGGACTAAGACCAAATATTGAAACAGAAGATGCTCCTATCACCTTTATCACCGAGAAGTTTATGAGAACTTTAGAAGCTCTGTGCCGGGATAAGGGCAGAAACCAAATGTGTATTTCTTTTCTTTTTCTTTTTGGACAGAGTGTCTCTCTCTCACCCATACTGGAGTGTAATGATGCAGTCATATCTATCTGCAGCCTCAACCACCTGGGCTCAAACAATTCTTCCGCCTCAGCCTTTGAAGTATTTGGGACTACAGGTGCACACCATCCTTGCTCAGCTAATTTTTGTATTTTTTTGTAGAGATGGGATCTTGTTACGTTGCCAAGGCTGGTCTCGACCTCCTGGGCTAAAGCGACCCTTTCACCTCAGCCTCTCAAGTAGCTGAAAATACGGATGCATACCACCATGCCCAGCTAATTTTTTCTTTTCTTATTTCTTTTTGGTTTTGTTGTTTAGTTGGGGATCTTGCTATGTTTCCCAGGTTGGTCTTGAACTCCTGGCCTCAAGCCTTTCCCCGCTTTGACCTCCTAAACTGTTGGAATTATGGGTGTGAGCCACGACTACTGTGTCTAGCAGTTACAAGGGTTTTTATAAGAGAAAGAGGGAGGTAAGAGAGTCAGAATTGGAGGAGATGTGATGATGGAAGCAGAGGTCAGAGAAGGAGATTTGAATATGCTTCGCTTCTGGCTTTGAAGATGCAGTTAGGGGCCATGAGCCAATTGAATGGGGGTGGCTTTTAGAAGCTGGGAAAGGCAAGGGAACACATCCTCTCTGGAGCCTCCAGAAGGAATGCAGTCCTGCTGACACCTTGGCTTTAGCCTTAATTGACCTATTTTGGACTTCTGGCTCCCAGAACTGTTAGGTGGTAGATTTGTGGTGTATTAAGGCACTCAATGTAGGGCAGTTTGTAACAGCTGCAAGAAGAAATGAACATGAACCCAGGGGTGGTGGCCCACACCTATAATTCCAGGTATTTAGGAAGCTGAGGCAGGAGGATTGCTTTGGCCCAGGAGTTCAAGACAAGCCTGGGTAGCATAGTGATGCCGTATATATATTTTTTAAAAATTAGCAGGTGTGGTGGCATGCACCTGTAGTCTTAGCTATTAGAGAGGCTGAGGCAGGACGATTGCTTCACCTATGAGTTCGAGGTCTCAGTTGTGATCATGCCATGGCACACCAGCCTGAGTGACACAGCGAGATTTTGTGGGAACAAAAAAAAGGAGTGAGCATGGCAGGAATGGGTACAGATGGCAATATTAAATAGAGTGGCCAGGGTCGCCCTAAGTGAAAATTGAGCAAAGACTTGAAGTGGGGGAAGCAGCTGGCCAAGGTGCTGAGGTAGGAACATTGTAGGCAGAAACAACAGGATAAAGTTGCTAGAAGGGAACTCCGTGATGTGTCTGAAGCTCAGGAAAGAGACCAGTGGGGCCGGGTGGGGGGAGTGGAAGGGGAAGAGAAGTAGGGGAGGAGGCCAGGGAGTTGTTGGGCTTAGATCAGTAAAGATTGTGTAAGCCCTGGGAGGCTATTGCTGGGGCTTTGACTTTTACTCTGACTGGGATGGGAACTGCGGGAGGTTCTGAGCAGAGAGGCAACGTGATCTTTCTTCTGATTTAAAAACATCCCTTGGCTGCTGAGTTGAGAAAGATTGTGGGGAGATTTGGGTAGAAACAGGAGTCCTGAATGTGGCAACATCCAGGCAGGAGATAACGTGTTTCTGACCAGGGTCATGGCAATGGTGAGAGATGGTTGAATTTTTTTTTTTTTTTTTTTTTGAGACAGAGTCTCTTTCTGTTGCCCAGGCTGGAGTACAGTGGCGTGATCTCAGCTTACTGCAACCTATGCCTCCCAGGTTCAAGCGATTCTCCCGCCTCAGCCTCCCAAGTAGCTGGGAGTACAGACGCCTGCTAGCCCACCTGGCTAATTTTTGCATTTTTAGTAGAGATGGGGTTTCACCATATTGATCAGGCTGGTCTTGAATTCCTGACCTTGTGATCCGCCCGCCTCAGCCTCTGAAAGTGCTGGGATTATAGGTGTGAGCCACCGCGCCCGGTCCTGAGAGATGGTTGATTCTTGTTGAAATACTAAGTAATAATAATAAGAATAATAAAAAACAGTACTGGCTTTCGCAATTATATGAAGTAAGGGATGATAGATTAAAGAAACCTCAAGTCAGGCCGGTGCAGTGGCTTATGCCTGTAGTGTCAGCACTTTGGGAGGCAGAGATAGGAGAATTGTTTTAAGTCCGGGAGTTTGAGACCACCCTTGGCAACATAGCAAGATTTCTCTACACAAATAAAAATTAATAACATGTAATTATCCAGGCATGGTGGTGTGTGTCTGTAGAATCAGTTACTGCAGTTGTCGAGGTGGGCAGATCTCTTGAGGGTGGGAGTTTTGAAACCAGCTTGGGCAACATAGCAAGGTCTCTCTCTCCACCAAAAAAAAAAAAAAAAAAAAAATAGCTGGGAGTTGTGATGCTCACTTGTAGTCCTAGCTATGGTGAGACTGAGGCAGGAGGATCCCCTGAGACTAGGTGATCAAGGCTGCAGTTAGCTATGAGTGCAGGACTGCATTCCAGCCAGAGTGACAGAGTGAAACTCTGTCTCAAAATGCAAAGTAAAAAATCTAAAGTCGGACCAGTTCCTTTTTGACTATGCAGCCTTTTCAACCCCATAGCTGCGTGACTGGGTTTGTGTTGCTGGAGATGAGGAGACCTGTGCACAGTTGTTGCCTGTCTAATCAGTTTATTTTTAAATATATTAGTGAAATTTATTTCATACTTTATGTCCTCATATTGTGTGGTTTTTTGAATTCTCCTTTGAATAGCTTGTAACTAACTATTCAAACATCTTATTGATTCCATAATTCTTTTCTAACTCGCTTCTTAAAAATCAGAATTGATACTAGACTACCTACTCAGTTTTTATTAATGAGGAGATGGAGTTGTTTGCACACTTTACCTAAGATTAGTGTCATATTAGCCAAATCAAATCAATACTTGAGCAAATGCAAAATTAGAGCTTCTTCAGCATGGAACTCTCTCATGATTCTTGAAGATGCCATTTCCTTTTTTAGTCTTTAGTAAAGAGCTGCTATCATTTCAGACCCCTTACTATTTAGGCACTTAGGAATTTTTCACTGGAATTCATGTAAAGAAAGACCATGGGCGTTTCTAATGAATTTAACATTCATCATTTAACTTCATGACTCATCCCTAGGGCTGTAGTTTTACTAATGAATTTTTCAGATACTACTCAGCTAGCAACTGAGCCTAACCAGGAACACACCCTCAACCATTTAGTGGTCTTTTTTTTTTTTCCTTCTTTATTCCTCCTGAAAGTCGATTACTCTCAGAAGGTGGTGAAAACTTGCATGTCTTTTGTTTTTTTTCCTAGAGACAAGCTCTTGCTCTCTCACTCAGGCTGCAGTGCAGTGGCTTGATCATGCCTCACTGCAGCTGGAAACCCTTGGGCTCAAACAATCCCCCAACCTCAGCCTCCCAAATAGCTGGGACTACAGACGTTTGCCCCTATGCCCAGCTAATTTCTTTGTTTTTTATTGTTGAGATGGGATCTTGCTATGCTGCCGAGGATGGTGTCAAACTCCTGGCCTCAAGTGATCTCTCTGCCTCAGCTTCCCAAAGTGCTGGAACTGTATACAGGCCTGAGCCACCTGTGTTCAACCCCCATTTTCTTTTTTTTTTTTTTTTTTTGAGATGGAGTCTAGCTCAGTTGCCCAGGCTGGTGTGCAGTGGTGCCATCTCGGCTCACTGCAACCTCCACCTCCCTGTTTTAAGCAATTCCCCTGCCTGTTAATATGAAGGCCGCCATGGCTGATGCCAACCAGTTCTGTCCCTGTATGTCCAAGCACCAGACTTCCTTACTGACCCTTTGCAATTTCAGACCCTCCATCAGCCTCCTGTATCCTGCTGGAGATTTTGGAGCGTCTCAGCATCTCTGGGGCTGCTCGCATGCATCAGGGAGGGAAAGGCAACAAAGCCCACACAGACCCTTGCAAGCATCTCAGGATCTCCCAGTGGGATCCTCTTTTCCCCAGCTCATTCCTTAAAATTCTGCTGACTCCCCTACTTCTTCCTCCAGCTCAGCTCTTACCTGGAGTTGCCCCAAAGGTGACCACAGGGGAATTTTCACAAGGGACTTCCCCAGACTGTTCTGAGATAAAGGGGGTTAGGATTACAAAGAAGTAAACTCTAAACCCTGGTATCATGATCCCAAAGCATTTCTTAAGGGATGTACCCACAGTGGGCGCTGCAGCTCATCTTATTGGGAGAAAAGGAGACCACGGATGCTTTTTCTAGATATGTCTGCAGTGAGGGGTCTGGTTATGCAGTTTATAGTAGAGCTTAAGGAATCTGTTCCAGGACCAGGGATACTTTCTTTTTAAGTGTTTCGAATTACAACCTAAACACAACACCTTTACTGATGTCTGAATGGTCAGGGCCCTGGCTTGGGTTCAGGTCTGCAGGGGAAAGCATGCAGGTGTCCAGGCCACGGAATAACAGAGCAGTCAAGTGTCTGTGTATTCTTGGTCAGAACATACGGAAAATGTGAAGAAACTGCGGAATCCTACTCTATCCTTTCTAGTAAGAATTGATATTAGGAAGTACAAGTCATTTGATTATGTTTTTCTTTTTAAAAAATTGTTTTGTGCAATTTGATTTTCTGTACATATATATTGATTTAAAGGAGTGAGAGACTTTCTAATTTCTAAAAAAATACACTTGGAAATTTGAGGGGATTACATTGAATCTGTAAATCAATTTATAGGGTATTGTTATCCGAAGAATATTAAGTATTTTTAAAATTATTGTAGGTATACATAAGTATGGGTTACATGGGATGTTTTGATACAGGCATACAGTGCATAATAATCACTCACATCCTGGAGGGTAGGGTATCCATCCCCTCAAACATGTGTCCTTTGTCTTAGAAACAGACCATCCTTGAACATAAGATGACTTCCAGTTATTTTTCAGTTTATCTTTGATTTCTTTCAGCATTACAAATTGTGTAAAATTCCTGTACCTCTCTTAAATTTTTTCTCTTAATGTTTTTTATTGATACCATTATAAATGGAATTGTTTATTTTATTTTTAATTGTTGGTTGCTTTTATATAAACCATAATCTACTTTGGCATGCCAGTTTTCTGTCTTGTAACATGGATAAATTTGTGTATTAATTCTACTCATATTTTAGTGAATCCCTTTTTTTACAGAAAATTATTTCATTTGCAATAATGACAGTTCTATTTTTATTTTAAATCTGGACAATTTTTTTTCTGTTGTAGAATTTCCCTGGCTAATACCTCCAGTACACTGCTGAGTAGAGTGGTTAAAGTGGAAATTCTTGCCTTCTCAAACTTTCAGGTAAAGAAGCACAAGTCTGTCACCGTTAAGTATGACGTTAGTTATAGGTTTTTCATAGATACCTCTTAGTGGGTCTCAAAATCTTATTCTATCAGTAGTTTGCTGGGGGTTTTGTCAGGAATGGATGCTTGATTTTTGTAACTTTCTCTGTGCCTATTTACAGAATCATTTTTTGTTCTTTACTAGTATTGGGCATTATCTTGATTGAATTTTAGATATTAAGTCACAACTGCATTTGCAAAACAATCACATTTGGTCTTGGTGTATATTCACATTTTATGTGCCTGGATTTAGCTTGCCTATGTTTTCTGAGGATGTATGTGTCTATATGAATATGGCATATTTGCCCACAGTCCTTCTATTATACTTGTGTCTGGCCTTAGTATTACAGTAATACTGGGCTCTAGAATTAATTGGAAAGTGTTTCCTCTTCTTCATTTTTTGGAAGTATTTTCTGCTGAAGAATTAGCATGAATTATTTATTGAATATTGGTAGAATGTTTTACATAGGTTATTTTGCCCTGGACTTTTCTTTGTGAAAGTATTTTAAATTAATATTTCTGCTTTACTTGAGTGACAATTCATAATACATAAATGTATATTTTATATTATACTTTTCAGTTTACTTTTATAATTTGTACATCCAAGATATTGATTTCTCGACTGGGTGCAGTGGCTCACACCTGTAATCCCAGCACTTTGGGAGGCTGAGGCGGGTGGATCACAAGGTCAGGAGATCGGGACCATCTTGGCTAACACGGTGAAACCCTGCCTCTACTAAAAATACAAAACATTAGCCAGGTGCAGTGGCAGGCACCTGTAGTCCCAGCTACAGGTGAGGTTGGGAGGCTGAGGCTGGAGAATGGCCTGAACCTGGAATGTGGAGA
The DNA here is from genome assembly GCF_049350105.2 of Macaca mulatta. NCBI lineage: Eukaryota > Metazoa > Chordata > Mammalia > Primates > Cercopithecidae > Macaca > Macaca mulatta. The sequence goes on from NC_133414.1 coordinate 51,489,910, forward strand.
TTGCAGTGAGCCCAGATCGCGCCACTGCACTCCAGCCTGTGTGACAGAGCGAGACTGTCTCAAAAAAAAAAAAAAAAAAAAAAAAAAAAATTATTTTCTAATTTGTAATATTCTATGAGTAATAGATTTTCTAGGCTGTTAACATGAAAAAATCAGAAATAATATAGAGTGAGGCTTCAGCCCAATCAATGAATGACCCAAAGTCTATTGTAGAATGGATCATTGAAATACAATTTTATCCTTAATGTTTACATTTATTGTGGAGGAAAATAAGGTAGTGATTCTAAAGGAAATTAGTAAAAATACCATTTAACTTTGGATTTTCTCAAGAGGGCAGACAAAGTAGACTTTCTAATTTTTATTGATAATTATATAAGACATAAACACAGTTTTTAATTAGAACAAACAATATGCCATTTGAAGAATAATATGAAGATGATAGTTTGATTAATAATTTTGATTAGTATTTGCTTACTATATACAAATATGTTGGGCAAGATTGTAAGCCATTAAACACACACATATATATATAGACGTATATAATTGTTTGAAATAAGGAAACCACAGACTCATGACCAGTGAAAAACTGACATATTTTCAACCTTAGTAACTTTAAAACTATCATAAAAATTTACCATTTTGATTTATATTAACTAAATATACATAAAACTATGAAAGAACTTTATTAGAAAGTTTGACTAGTCATGGAGATCAATATGTTTCACAATTAAAAAGTAACCAAAGACACACATTATTATCAAATACCAAACCAAAGCATTTAAGAAAAGATTAAACTAAAAGATGCTATGGAATTTGTCACAGCAGAAATACAACAGAGCACACTTCTAGGCACTGTGATACCTTAATAGATACTATCAATTAATGTGTAAACACAGGCCAGTGTGCTCATCATTATATGAAAAAAATTTAGAACTGGTAAACTAGGGAAGTTTGCAGGATACTGTATCAATGTAAAGAAAATCAGTTGCATTTTTTTACTCCAACAACAAATACCTGGGAAAAATCAAGAAGACAGTTACATTTACCATAACATCAAAAAGAATAAAGTATTAGGTTGGTAATGGCAAAAACCACAATTATATTTGCACCAACCTAATACTTAGGAATAAATATAATAAAGAATGTAAAAGATTTGTGCAACACAAACTGTAAAATATTAATGGAGGCAATTATCGAAAAGACACATTTAAAAATACTTAGTGTTCATGGATCAGAAAAATTAATACTAAAACATTCATACTACTCAAATTGGTGTATTATTTAAAGCAGTCTCTATCCGAATTCCAATAGCATTTTCAACAAAAATCTAAAAAAATCTACAGTTTGTGTGGAATTATAAAAGACTCCAAACAATTTTAAGCAAGAGGGACAAAGCTAGAAGCATTACACTGCCTGATTTCAAGCTATATAGCAAAGCTGTAGTCATCAAAACTGCAAAATATTGGCATAAACACAAACAAATAGACCACTGGAACAGAATAGGGAGCTCAGCTATATGTATCCATCTGTATACAGTCAATGAATTTTCAACAAAGGCATACAGATACACAATGGAAAAAGAATAAACTCTTCAATAAATGGTGTCGGGAAAATGAGATATCCACATACAAAAACAAATTGCACCCAACCTTTACAGCATACATAAAATTAATTTAAAATATATTAAAGATGTAGACATTGGACTTGAAACCAAAAATCTTCTAGAAGACAACACTGAGGAAAATTCTTTGGCATTGGTCCTAGCAGTAAATTTTTGTATTTGATGCCAAAAGCACAGGAAAAAAGTGGGACTACATCAAACTAAAAAGTCTACTGCATGGTGAAAGACAGTCAGTGTCATTAAAAGGCTATTTACAGAATTGGAGGAAAATACTTGTACGCCAAATATCAGATAAAGGATTAGTATTCAAAATCTGCAAGAAACTCATGAAACTTAACCCCCCAAAATAAAAGTAACAATAAAAAGTGACACTTTTTTTAAAAAGCAGCCAAAAACTAAATGTTATTCTTTTAAAGAAGCCATTAGTAATTATGAGAAAAATGCAAATCAAAACCACAATGAGATCTCATTCAAACAAATATTAAGGTGATATTTATCAAAAATTCAAAAGAAAGCAAATGTTGTCAAGAATGTAGAGAAAAGGGACCTTTGTACACTATCACTGGGAATGTAAATGGTAAAGCCATTATAGAAAACAGCATGGAGGTTCATCAAATAATAAAAAATAAAACCGTCATATGATTCATCAATTTCACATCTAAGTAAATATCCAAGGAACGTAAAATTGCTATATTGAAGAGATATCTTCACTCCTATGTTTATTGAAGCGTTATTAACAATAGATAAGATATGAAGACAACCTAAATGTCCATTAACACAGAAGTTAAACAGAATATTACATAGTTGAGCATGGTGGCTCAAACCTGTAATCTCAGTGCTTTGGGATGCTGAGGGAGTAGGATTACTTGAGGCCAGAAGTTCAAGATCAACTTGGGTAACATAGCAAGACCATGTCCTTACAAATTAGCTAGGCATGGTGGTGTACCCCTGTGGTCCTTGCTACTTCGGAGGCTGAGATGGGAGAATAATTTGAACCCAGAATTCAGAGGTTACTGTGAGCTATAATGACGCCACTGCACTCCAGCCTGTTGTTGTATCTTAACAACAACCAAAAGGAAATTTAACATATATGTATGTGCATGTGTGCACATGTGTGTATGTGTGTGTCACAGTTCAGTCCTTGAAAAAAAACTTGCCATTTGCAACCACATGGATCATCTTGAGGTCATTAGGCTAAGTGAAATAAGTCAGACACAGAAAGAAGAACACTGCATTATCTCAATTATATGTGGAGTCTGAAAAAGGGTTTGAATTATAGTTACAGACACTAGAATGCTAGTGACCAAGGGCTGTGTCTTGGGGGAATCAGATACTGGTCAAATGGTACAAACCTGTTTTATAATATGAATAAGGACTGAGGACCTTATTCATGGAGGCTATAGTTAATGTATAAGTAAATTTCATTAATAAAGAAGATCTCAAGTATTTACATGTAAATTTTATTTTAAACCCATTAAAATAAGTTATAGATTAAATGTAAACTCCAAATTGACATATTATTTCCAGTCAGGGATGTTCTAATGAACAAGCATAGTATAAAAGCTAAAATTGGATATTTAGCTAAAGTGTCTTTCATAAATAAGAGTAAATTAAATTTTTTCAGAAGTAAAAACTTTGAGAGATTTGATTGCCGATAGAAAATTGTTAAGAGTATACTTCGAGAGAAACATTTTCTGCTACCAAGATAAAATGAAAATAAAAGTGTAATAGACTTGACATGGAAATGTCGACCCATGGTAGACATTGAACTAAAGAAATTACGTGGTTTTTGGATGCATCCGTTTTGAAATCAGATAAATATTAATAAAAGTGTGATTCCATGCATTTTATTAAGTAAGGTAAAAAGAATTCCAAGGCTACTTGAACAACTTATAGGATAAGACTAGTATTTAGAAATGTTTTCCATTGCTAACTTGTTAAAACTTTATAGCACTTTGCATATTTTGGAGAATGTCAGCTATCCTTTTATCAGCTAATTTGTACCAGTGGAGCAACAGTGGCATAGACATTGCCCACCAGGTTCCGCACACTCAGGATGACTGGGTTATATGTCCACAGTAGGGTTGAAGAGGATGATATGATGAGGTCCTCTCAGAACACAAAGTAGCTCACTAACAGCAGGATGGTCTGAATGGCCCTTTTCTTTGGGAAGGCTCTTGGAGAGATGCTGGTGCTGTGAAGGTGCTGGGATTGCCTCGGATGCTGGGACAAAAGGATCACCATGTGTGTGATTGAATGCAGTGTAATTTCTATAATGAAGACATCCCCGGATAATGTCAGAGTGAAAAAAGGACTTCATTAGAGAAAGTGAACAGTATTTGCTGACCTTAAGTAGACTGGTATGCATCACGTTAGAAGAAGCCACAATGAAGAATATTACGTTACTACCGAAAGACAAATTGACCAAAAAAAAAAAAAAAAGAAAAGACAGTGATAATGTTATTTGTGAATTTCTTTACAAAATAACATTTGTTTAAGCCTTGCCAACCAGCAGTTGCTGGGGCTGATGATTCTGGCTTGGTGTACACTCGGGAGACAGGTGTTAGAGATACATAGGCCCATCCTCACTCTGCTAATGTAGAACAAGGACTTAGATTTGAACTCATTCCCTAAGTGCAGTGATTCAAGCATATCTGGAGACCAAGCATCCACTACAGTGAGGAACATGAATGAAGGCCAAGTGATAGCTGATCAGGTCATGGTACTTAGATTTGTGATCCTGAAGGAATGTGAAGATGTTGAAGAAAAGAAGGTGTTGGGTGAAAGTTCAATGGAAGCTTGGGGGAAAAACAAGGCATTTTTAAGCATAACAGAAGCAGAAAGTATGTTAGTCTTAATAACAAAGAAACATATTTTGTATATCTGGGAAAAACTGTAGATCTCTCATTATCAATGTTCTTTAGTGTTCCAAATGATCACCATCCTTATTTTAATTTTACCCACTTCGTGGTTAACTCTGATTATCTCATATACATTCTGGATAATGCAGCCTCCTCACTCGTTTCCACATCAAATAATATACATATAAAACATCAACACATCCACAGTCATGCTGCATAGAGTGTACAATTCTGAAACTTTTGTTGTACCATCTGGGTTTCAAACATTTTAATGTCAAAGCTCATTTTTCTGTGTAGCTTCTGCCTAGTGGATTGTATATTCTCAGAACTTGTCAACAAAATATAACTCCCAATAATCCAGCCTTCAAAATTACTACAACACAATGTCACATTTCCTAATGTGTCCCTGTGGGCTCCGTATGGGTGATTTGTGGTGTTCTTTGTATATGTTCCTTAGTGGATTTTAGTTTTCAGAATTGAACTAGATCAAAATTACTTTGGGAGTCAGAAAAATCTTACTTCTTTTAGAGAAACATAGGAGAACTGCTCTGTCCTCCAGAGGATACATCTGTGACACAGAACATGAGATACAGGGAGGAAAATGTAGGTTGCTTATTACCTCTGCTCCCATCAATTTGTCCAGGTACATTTATTGAGAACAGAAGGATATGTTCATTCCAACCACTGTGAGTGTTGTTGTGTCTTTTAGTGAGTCTGTGCCTCTGTGTTCTTAGAAGATGCCTCACATTTCCCACGCCCTTAGGTTTGACAGGAAGGCTAGAGAGAATGGGAGTTGCCTATGTCCCTTCACTCACATGAAGGGCTCAAGTGGTCTGAAATTGAATATTTCTCTTCTTCCCAACTGAATACTACAGCAGTTTGGTGATGGGTATTTCCCTTACCTCAGGTCATATAAACTCTGACAAAACCCCAGGAGGTTAGGCTTTGCTAAAACAGTTTAATGATGGCAGAGCTTGGTAAGAACAGAATGCTCTGAGTGGCTTTTAGTAGGGTACATTTCCCTTCCCTATGCCAGAAAGATAAGATTTTTCTGTTACTCCTGTGAGAATCTGGTAAGGCTTCTGAAAATAAAACTCTCAAAAGTGAGGAGGAACTAAGACTGGCCTCCATGAAGATTTTCACTCTCAAACTTGTCCGCTCTCAGCTTCAGCAATTCCTCAATTACATTGTAGGTTTTCTACCATAGTACTAATCGCTACTGAAGTTTTTTCTTATGGGTTTCTCTTCTGGTGAGTTGTCATTATCTTTATTTGTATGTCTTTCTATACAATTTGGGGGCAGATGGTTAGTTTATGACCTCATTTTTTCCTTCTATAATTTTTTTTTGAGACGGAGTCTCACTCTATCACCCAGGCTGGCGTGCAGTGGCATGATCATGGCTCACTGCAACCTCCGCCTCCCAGCATGAGAAGCAATTCTCATGCTTCAGCCTCCCGAGTAGCTGGGATTACAGGTGCCTACCACCATGCCCAGCTAATTTTTGAATTTTTAGTAGAAACAGGGTTTCACCATGTTGGCCAGACAAGTGTCAAACACCCGGCCACAGGTGATCTGCCCACCTCAGTCTCCCAAATTGCTGGGATTACAGGCATGAGCCGCTGCGCCTGGCCTTTAATTTTGTTTTTAATGGACACAATACTTTTACGTATCGTTGGAGCATAATGTGAGCATTAGATACATGTTTACATATGTAATAAATTATGGGATTTATCATGTCTGATATCTCATTTTATTATTTCTTTGTGGTGAGAACATTCAAAATTCTCTTTTCTAGCCATTTGAAATATTTAATACAAAATTGTTCACCATAGTCACTCTACTGTGCACTTGAATATATTCCTCCTACTTAACTGTAACTTATTGCCCATTGACCATTTTCTCCTCGTTTTGCACTCTTACACACCCTAATTTCTAGTAACCACCATTCTACTCTCTACTTCGATGATACCAACTTTATTAGATTCTGTATATTAGTGACAATGTGAAGTATTTATTTTTTTATGCCTGGTGTGTTTCACTTAATGTTCTCCAGGTTCATCGTGTTGCTGCAAAGGACAGAAGTTTATCTTTTTGAATGACTGAATACTATTTCATTGTGTGTGTGTGTGCACGTGTATATATATATGTGTGTATATATACACACGTGTGTGTGTGTATATATATGTATATATCACATTTGTAAAATCCTTGTATCTATTGAAGAACATCAGATTATTCCATGTCTTTGCTATGGTAAATAGTACTGCAATGGACATAAGTATGCATGTGTCTTTACAGTCGAATGATTTCTATTTTTGGGGTGTATACCAAAAAATTGGATTGCTGGGTCAAATGGAAGTTTGGTTTTAAATTCTTTGAGAAATCTTCAGACTGCTTTCAGCAGTGGTTGGAAAAATTTACATTCCCACTGGCAGTGTATAAGGTTTTTCTATTCACCACCCACCACCATCTATTATTCTTTGCCTTTTTAATATGGCTGTTGTGACTGATGTGAGATGGTCTCTCGTGACTTCGATTTGCATTTTTTTAATAACTGATATTGAGTATTTTTATATGCTTGTTGGATGCATGTGTGTCTTTTGGGAAGTGTATGTTAATGTTCTTTTTTCATTTTTAAGCAAGGTTGTTTTTTGCTTGTTGAGTTACGTTCCTTTATCGATTGTAGCTATTAAACCTTTGCTGGATAAGTAAGTTTTTTCTCTCATTCTGTAGGTTGTGTGTTTACTGTTTGTAGTTTTTCTTGCTGTACAGAAGCTCTTTAGCTTAATTAGGTCTCACTTGTCAATTTTGTGATGGTTGGGTTTCAATTGCTTTTAGAGTCTTTGTCATGAATTCTTTGCCAGGGCCAATGTACAGCATGATATTTCCTAGATTTTCTTGCAGAGTTTTTTACACTTTTAAATATTACATTTAAGTCTTTAATCCATCTTGAGTTAATTTTTGTATATGGTATAATGAAGTGGTCCAGCTTCAATCATCTGCATATGACTAGCCAGTTATCCCAGCACTATTTATTGAATAAGGAGTCCTTTCCTTATTGTTTGTTATTGCTGGCTTTGTGAAAGATCAGATGGTTTTAGTTGTGTGGCTTTATTTCTGGGTTCTCTAGCCTGTTCCATTGGTCTGTATGTCTATTTTTGTACCAGTATCCATGCTCTTTTAGGTATTGTAGCCTTATAGTATAGTTTGAAATGGAGTAATATGATCACTCCAGCTTTGTTCTTTTGCATAGAAAGCTTTGAATATTCAGCCTCTTTTTTGTTTGTTTCAAATAAGATTTTTCGTTTTTAAAAAATTCTGTTAAAAGTGTCGTTGGTAGTTTGATAGGAATAACATTGAATTGGAAAGTAAGTTTCTTTCGGTAGTATGTCCATTTTAGCAATATTGATCCTTCATATCCATGAGTGTGGAATGTTTTTCTGTTTGCTTTTGTCATCTCTAATTTTTTTTTAGCAGTGGTTTGTAATTCTCATTGTAGAGATCTTTCACCTCCCTGGTTAGCTGTGTTTCCAGATATTTTATTCTTTTTGTGACTCTTGTGAATATAATTGTATTTTTGATTGGATGTTGTTAGTGTATAGAAATGTTACTGATTTTCATACATCTATTTTGTGTGCTGAAACTTTGCTAAAGTTCTTTATCAGATCTAGGAACCTTTGGGTAGAGACTGTGGGCTTTTCTAAGTATAGAATTATATCATTTGTGAAGTGAAATTATTTGACTTCCTCTCTTCCTGTTTTGGATGCCTTTTATTTCTTTCCCCTGCCTGATTGCTCTGGCTAGGACTTTCATTATTATATTTAATAGGAGTCATGAGAGTAGATATTCTTGTTTTGTTCTGGTTCTCAAAAGGAATGTTTCAAGCTTTTGCCCTTTCATTGTGATGTTGACAGTGAGTTTGTTATTGATGGCTGTTATTATCTTGAGGTACATATCTTTGATGCCTAGTTTTTGAGGGTGTTTAACATAAAGGGATGTTAAATTTTATTGAAAGCCTTTACTGCATTAATCTTAATAAATCTTCTGAGAGATCATGTGGTTGTTTCTTAGCTCTGTTCATGTGATGAATAACATTTAATTTTATATGTTGAAATAACCATGCATCCCAGGAATAAAGCCTATCTGATCATGGTGGATTAGCTTTTCTGGTGGGCTACTGGATTCAGTTGGCTAATTTTTTTGAGGATTTTTGCATCTATGTTCATCAGGGATATTGGCCTGATAATTCCTTTTTTATTCTGTTTCTGGTAGTTTTTGGTGTCAGGATGATACTGGCCTCATAGAATGAGTTAGGAAGAAGTCCCTCCTCCTACTTTTTTGGAATAGTTTCAGTACAGCTAGTACCAGCTCTTCTTTATATGTCTGGTAGAATTTGGCTGTGAATCCATCTGGTCCAGGATTTTTTCTGGTAAGCTTTTTTATTATTGATTTAATTTCAGAATTCAGTATTGCTCTGTTTGTGGTTTTAATATCTTCCTGATTCAATCTTGGGAGGTTGTATGTTTCCAGGAATTTCTCCATTTCTTCTGTGTTTTCTAATTTGTGTGCATAGAAATGTTTATATTACTTATCTAATTGTTTCATGTATTCCTGTGGCATCAGTGATAATATTTCTTTAGTCATTTTGTATTGTATTTATGAAAATCTTTTTTTCTTTAGTTAGCAGTCTATCAATTTTCTTTCAAAAGTCATTTTAATTGGATTTTTGTACAGTTTTAAAAAAAATCTCCATTTAGTTCAGTTTTAATATTTCTTGGCTTCTATCTTTGGGGTTGATTTGCTCTTACGTTTCTGGTTCCTCTATATATCACCAGGTGCAATGGCTCATGCCTATAATCCCAGCACTTTGGGAGGCCAAGGCGGGTGGATCACCTGAGGTCAGGAGTTTGAGACCAGCCTGACCAATATGATGAAACCTTGTGTGTCTCTCCTAAAAATACAAACATTAACTGGGCATGGTGGCACAACCCTGTAGTCTCAGCTACTCAGGAGGCTGCGACAGGAGAATTGCTTAAACTTGGGAGACAGAGGTTGCAGTGAGCTGAGATTGCACTACTGCACTCCAGCCTGGGTAGCAGAGACTCTGTCACAAAAATAAATATATAAATACAATAAAATAAAAATATATAATGTTAGCTTGTTAATTTTATATCTTTCTAACTTTTTAATGTGGATGTTTAGTGCTATAAACATTCTCTTTGACACTTTTTTTTTTAGCAGTTTCCCAGTGATTTAGGTATGTTGTATATTTGTCTGTATTAGTTTCACTTAATTTCTTGATTTTAGCCTTAATTTTATTCTTTACCCAAAAGTCATCCAGAAGCAGCTTATTTAGTTTTGATTAAATTTTTATGGTTTTGAGAGATCTTCTTGGTATTGATTTCTATTTTTATTGCACCATATTCTGATAGTGTAGTTGGTATGATTTTGATTCTTTAGAATATGTTGAGAATTACCTTATGGCCAAGTATGTGGTGGTCAGTTGTAGAGTTTGTGTGATGTGCAGATAGTGTATTCTGTTTTTGCTGGATGGAGTGTTCTGTGGATGAGTGTTAGGTCCATTTGGTTAAGTGTCAAGTTTAAATCCTAAATATTTTTGTGAGTATTCTGCCTTGGTGAACTGTCTGGTACTTTCAGTGGGATTTTAAAGTCTCACAGTATTATTGTGTGGTTATCTAAGTCTCTTCATAAGTCTCTAGGAACTTGTTTTATGCATCTGGATGTTGCAGTATTGGGTGCAGATGCATATATATATATATACATATATATATGCGTGTGTGTGTGTATGTGTATATATACAAATTTATGCATATATATATTTAGGATAGCTAAGTCTTCTCATTGAATCAAACCCCTTATTATTATGAAATGCCCTTCTTTGTCTTTTTTGATCATTGTTAGTTTAAAGTCTGTTTTGTCTGAAATAAGAGTAGTAACTCCTCCTCTTTTTTTTTTTTCCTATTTGCGTGGTAGATCTTTCTCCATCTCTTTTCTTTGAGCCTATGCATTTCCTTGCATGTGAGATGGGTCTCTGGAAGACAGCATGCAGTTGGGTCTTGGTTCTTCATTTAACTTGTTGCTCTGTGCCTTTTCAATGGGGCATTTGCCCATTCTTTTTCAAGGTTAATACTGATATGTGCAGATTTGATCTTGACATTGTGTTGTTAGCTGTTTGTAATGTAAAATTGATTGTGTATTTACATTATAGTGTAAATAGCCCATGTACTTAAGTGTGTGTGTTTTTTTGTTTTTGTTTTTTTGTTTTTTGATACGGAGTTTCACTCTTGTTGTACAGGTTGGAGTGCAGTGGCATGATCTCGGCTCACTATAACCTCCATCTCCTGGGTTCAAGTGATTCTCCTGCCTCAGCCTCCTGAGTAGCTGGGATTACAGGTGTGCACCACCACACCCCGCTAATTTTTGTATGTTTTTAGTAGAGACGGGGTTTCACCATGTTGCCCAGGCCCTTAGTTGTGGTGTTTTTTTTTTTTTTTTTTTTTTTTTTTTTTTTTTTTGTGGTGGCCAGTAGTAGTTCTTCATTTCCATGTTTAATACACTCTTAAGAATCTCTGTTATTTATTTATTTATTCATTTTTGAGATGGAGTCTCTCTCTGTTGCTAGGCTAGAGTGCATTGGCACCATCTCAGCTAATAACTGCAACCTTCGCCTCCCAGGTTCAAGTGATTCTCCTGCCACAGCCTTCTGAGTAACTGGGACTATAGGTGCATGCCATCACGCCCAGCTATTTTTTTTTTTTTTTGTATTTTTAATATAGATGGGGTTTCACCATGTTGGCCAGGATGGTCTTGATCTCTTGACCTCATGATCTGCCTGCCTCAGCATCCTAAAGTGCTGAGAATACAGGGGCGAGCCACCATACCTGACAAATAATCTCTTTTAAGGCAGGATAATGTAATGAATTCCTTTAGCATTTGCTTGAAAGGATCTTTTCTCCTTTGTTTATGAAGCTTAGTTTGGTGTGATTAGATTCTTGGTTGGAGTTTATTTTCTTTGAGAATGCTGAATATAGGCCCCCAAATTGTTTTTGTCTTGCATGGTTTTTTTTTGTTTTTTTTTTTCTGTTTTTTTTTTTTTTGAGATGAAGCCTTGCTCTGTCGCCTGGGTTGGAGTTCAGTGGTGCGATCTCGGCTCACTGCAAGCTCTGCTTCCCAGTTTCACGCCATTCTCCTGCCTCAGCCTCCTGAGTAGCTGGGACTACAGGTGCCTGCTATCATGCCCGGCTAATTTTTTGCATTTTTAGTAGAGACAGGGTTTCACCGTGTTAACTAGGATGGTCTCGATCTCCTGGACCTTGTGATCTGCCCACCTTGGCCTCCCAAAGTGCTGGGATTATAGGCATGAGCCACCGTGCCTGCCCTTGTGTTGCATGTATTTTTTCTGGAAGGTCTGTTGCTAGCCTGATGGGGTTTCCTTTATAAGTGACCTGCCCCTTCTCTCTAGTTGCCTTTAATATTTTTTTCTTTCACATTGACCTTGGAGAATCTAACGACTGCATGTCTTGGGGATGGTTATCTTGTATGCTATATCCTGGGGGTTCCCTGAATTCTCTGAATTTGAATTTTAACCTCTCATGGAAGGTTAAGAAAATTCTCATGGACAATATCCTCAAAAATGTTTTCTAAGTTTCTTGTTCTCTCTCCCTTTCTTTTAGAGATGCCAGTGAGTTGTAGATTTTGTGTCTTCACATATTCCCATATTTATTAAAGGTTTTGTTCATTTAAAAAAATACGTTTTTCAGTTTTTTTTGTCTGAATTAATTCAAAGAATTGGTGTTTGAGCTCTGAAATTCTTCCCTCAGCTTGATGTAGTCAGTTGTTAATATTAATGATTGTACTACAAAATATTCTTGTGAGTTTTTCAGCTTTATCTGATCAGTTTTGTTCCTTCTTAAGGCGATTTTATCTCTCATCTCTTGAATAGTTTCACTGAATTTTTTAGATTCCTTGAAATGGGTTTCAGCTTTCTCCTGATTCTTGATGATCTTCATTGGCATCCAGATTCCGAATTCTCTGTCATTTCAGCGATTTTATTCTGATTAAGAACTATTGTTTGGGAGCTAGTGTGGTCATTTGGAGACACTCTGACTTTTAGCATTGCCAGAGTTGCATTGTGCTGGTTTCTTTTCATTCGTGTAGGCTGGTGTTTCTTTAACTGTGTTGTAATTTCAGTACAGTCAGCTTGTTTTACTCCTTGATGTTTTCAGAGGGCCCAAGACTTTGCAAAGTGTCTTTGAGGCTGAATTCTTGTCTTTCATTTCACAGGGGGACATATAGCAAAGTATTATTGGTGTTAATGTTTGAGCTGCAACTGAGTAGATGGCACATAAGTGTAATGGCCAGCGGATAGGCTCTTGGCAACACTGGTCCTCCGTATTTTCTTGTGTTTGCAGCCATTCCCCGTTTCAGTGCTGTGAGAGTGGGGGCTCCTCCTCCACTTGAGTACTAGCCACAGGTCTTGGCTTGGCACTCCCAGGCTGGCATCATAGCCCTGGGGTTAACTCAAGTTTTTTATTCCCTCCCCAGCTTGGGAGCAGCAGAGACGGGGACCTTGGCCTTGGCAATGGCAGAAGGCCTTTCACTTGTTTCTTGGGGTACCACCTCAGAGATATGCAGACCTGCTGCCAATCAGATTGATCAGTCAGGTATGGAGCAGCTACGTTGTGGGCCCACGCTGGGACCCCTGCCTGGTAAAGAGCAGGGGATTTGGGGCCAATAGGGAAGAGAGACTGGGCTCTTCTCCATCTGTTGGCTGTGGCCTGCTAGAGGCATGAGCAAAACACTCAGGCTGTTTGTTTCTTCCCCAGCCTGAGGGCAGCAAGGGCAGGATCACTGCAGCAGTAATGGCAGAAGGGTTGTCAGTTGCCTCCGGGAACTCCACCCTAGAGAGGCACAGAGCCTCTGTCAGTGAGAATGTTCAGCCAAGGGTGAGGTGGCTGCACTGTGTGCTTAAGCGCAGGGTTCCACCTGGTGAAGAGAAGGGAGCCAGAAGCCCACAGAGAAGAGAGACTGGGCTTCTCTCCATCTTGTGGTTGTGGCATGCTGGAAGTGCTAGCAAAGCAATCAGGGTCTTCATTCTTTTCCCAGACCAAGGCCAAGAATGGTGGTACTGCTACAGTGGCAATGGCGGGGAGCCTATGGGTTGCCTCTGAAAGCTCCATTGCGGAGAGATGCAGAGATGGTCACTGCCTGAAGTAACCCATGGGAGTAGTCGGGGGCAGAATGGCTGTGCTGGGGGCCCACGTCAGGAGACTCTATACAGTGAAGAGTAGCAGGGAAGGGGACCCACGTGGAAAACAGTTTGTCTACTTTTTCTGTAAGGCAACTGTGGTATGCTGGAAGCCTATAGTAGTTCTTGGGCTCTTTAGTTCTTCCCTAGCCTATGAGAGGTAGAGCCTGGGGCCATGGCAATTGCAGAAACAGCAGGCTTGTCAGTTACCTCTGGGAGCTCTGTCTGCAGAGTTGCAACCAGCCTGAGTGCTTAAGTAGGGGTTAAGTGGCTGCGCTGGGACCCAGGCCAGAGGGCATTTCTAGGCGAGGTGTAGTGGAAGTGGGGCCTCTATAGGAGATAGAGTAGAGACAGGAGGTGAGTCTGCTCCTCAGCATTGTAGGTATGGCCCCTATCCTGGGGGCATGTGAGAGAGCCTGTCCTCCCCTAGTGGCAGAGCTTTAGCAACTGGCAGTGTTGTGGTCAGGAGTCCAAGGCCCTTAGGATTCCATGTGGCCCTGACTGGAGGGTCTGCCCAGACTCCATGCAGCTCTCTGTGTCAGTTGAGGAGCCCTGTGGGGAAGGTGTTGGGGGATTTTCTGGGCCCAGGATTTCAAAGATCAATGGCAGAAGGGTGAGTCACCAGCAGCTCTTGCTTACTCACCATTTTCCTACAGTGGAGAGCCTCTCTTAGCTCAACACCAATTCTGGCTGGGTGGCTTTCCTGTTTCACTCCTCTCTGCTCTTTGTGGGTCACATTTCTTCCTTGATAAATTCTCCATTTTAAAACTTTACATACATTTATGGAATCCAATTGCAATTTTGTTACATGCATGGATTGCATAGTGCTATCAAGGTTCATCTATAGCATTATCAGAATTTTATTTTTTAAAAAAGATTTATAGAGATGAAGTTTTGCTATGTTGCCTAGGCTGGTCTCGAACTCGTGGGCTCAAGCTATCTGCCTGCCTTGGCCTCCCAAGGTGCTAGGATTAAAGGTGTAAGCCACCAAACCTGGCCAGAATTGTTTTTCCTTTATACAGCTGAATAATATTCTGTGTACGTGTATATCACGTTTTGCTTATCCATTCCCCTATTTATGGGCATTAGGGTTGGTTGTACCTTTTTCACCATTGTGAATAATGTTGCTGTGAACACAAGTGTACGAATACCTGTTTGAGTCCTTGCTCTCAGTTCTTTTGAGTATATACACTGAAAGGGAGTTGTTGGATCATATGATAATTCTATGCTTAATATTTCAAGGAACTGCCAAACCATTTTCCACAGGGGCTGCACCATTTTACATTCCAAAAAGCAGTGCATAAAGGTTCCAGGTTTTTGATATCCTTGCTGACAGTTAGTATTTCCTGTTGATGTGTTATATATTTATAGTGTTTGAAATTCATTTGAGGGTCTTTGCTGTTAACAAAATGTTACAGGTTTCTTTCAAAGAGAACAATATGCTGTGTTATAAAGAATCTCACATGTTACTTGATGCCTGTGATCTATTTATTTTTAGTAAAAAGAGGAACTTATCTCCACCCAGCCTCAGTCCACTGCACCCGCTCTTTGCTGTGTCAGGATATGCGGGGGAGAAAAGGAGCTTGGCAGCTCTGTCCTGTGTTGAGCTGTGGTAGCCCATCACTGGGTTGTAAAGCACCTCTCCTCCTCCTCCTCCTTGGGAGAAATTTCACTGATTGACTCAGCCATCTGGATTTATTTTGGGTGTAATGTTGATGTAATTTTATTGAAATAACACTAGATAGAAAGTTAGGGGATGGATTCTCTAGCTGACGAGAGTTTTGGGCAAATCAAGTACATAATTTCTAAGCCTTATTTTTTCTCTTAGGCAAGAAAACTATAAATTAGGCAGCCCATGGGAGACCCTCGAAGCCCTGAATGTGGGTGTAGGACACCAGATTTCTACCACTCACTTTCTGATTACTTCCCTTGCACAAAGATCATGGCCCAAGTAGCAATGTCCACTCTGCCTGTTGAAGGTGAGAAGTCTTCAAAGAGCAGGATGGTGGTGACATTCCTCATGTCAGCTCTTGAGTCCATGGCGAGACCTTCTATTCTGACATTCCATAGTTGGGTAGGACTGGGCCGTAGATGAAGTTGATTTGTTTTTGTAGAATATATAATTTTATGTTTTTTTAGTTTTAAGGAATAGTTTTTTTCTTGAATAGTAGTTATAGATTTAAGTCTTTCAAATCACATTTTATGACCATACTTCAAAATGTTTATTTTTTATTTTATTCATTTATTTAGAGATGGAGTCACGCTCTGTTGCCAGGCTGGAGTGCAGTGACGCGATCTTGGCTCACGGCAACCTCCGACTCCCTGGTTCAAGCAATTCCCCTGCCTCAGCCTCCCAAGTAGCTGGGATTACAGGCACATACCACCACGCCCAGCTAATTTTTGTATTTTTAGTAGAGACAGGGGCTTCACCATGTTGGCCAGGAGGATCTCCATCTCCTGACCTAGTGATCCACCCACCTCAGCCTCTCAAAAGTGCTGGGATTACAGGTGTGAGCCACCACAGCTGGCCCAGGTTATTTAATTTTTACATTTAGTCTCAAATATTTTTCTATGACGATTTTAGGCAATCATTTGTTTTGCAACTGTTAACTTTGAAATTATGTATAATATTTTTGGTTACTCGGAATGAGTTTGTATACTAGAGAATGATGCTGAAGTTTTATTGTATCTATATGTAAAAGATTCCCAGAATTTGAGGCCATCAGGGCATCTTTACTCTTGTATATCTGTGTTTTCTTCTGCTTACACATTCACTATTGCATTAACCACCTGTTTCCAAATTGTTTAGTGTTAGCTGTTTACTTTTGTTTGTTTGTTTAAGACGGAGTCTCACTGTGTCACCCAGGCTAGAGTGCAGTGGTGCCATCTCAGCTCACTGCAACCTCCACCTCCCAGGCTCAAGTGATTCTTCTGACTCAGCCTTCCTAGTAGCTGGAACTGCAGACATGTGCCACCACACCTGGCTAATTTTTTTTTTTTTTTTTTTTTTTGGTAGAAATGGGGTTTTACAATGTTGGCCAGGCTGGTCTCGAACTCCTGAGCTCAAGTGATCTGTCTACCTTGGCCTCCTAAAGTGCTGGGATTACAGGTGAGAGCCACCACACCTTGTCAATCTTTCCTTCAAAAAAAAAAAAAAAAAAAAGCCCATCATATGCATAATTACAACAGAATATTGAGTGCTGATTATATAGTTTTTATTTTTGTGTTACTATCATAGTAATTAACAATTTATCGTATTTTTATAGGTAGGTAGCTGGAAATAGTATTTATTTTAAAAAGCATCAGGCTAAGGTATTTTCTATTTTTCTTTTACTTTTTTTTTTTTTGAGTTGGGGTCTTACTCTGTTGTCCAGATGGGAATGCAGTGGTGTAATCATGACTCACTGTAGCCTGGACATCCTGGATTCAAGTGTTCTTCCCACCTCAACTTCTGAGTAGCTGGGACTGCAGGCATGTGCTACCACATCTGGCTACTTTTTTTGAGTTTTGGTAGAGATGAGCTCTTACTGTGTTGCCCAGGCTGGTCTCTAACTCTTGAGTTCAAGTGATTCTGCCTCAGCCTTTCAAAATCCTGAGATTACAGACATGAGCCACTGTTCCTGGCCTAGCTAATTTTTAAGCTTTTTTGTATAGATGGGGTTTCCTTATGTTGCCCAGGCTTGTTTCAAACTCCTGGGCTCAAGCAATCTTTCTGCCTTGGCTTCCCAAAGGGATTACAGATATGAGCCACCATGCATGGCCTTAGGTATTTTCTGACACGTTAAATGTAAATATTTTAAGTAGGAGGAGCTATACATTTTCTTCCTCTTAAGTGGTTGGAAGGTAATAGATAGTGCTTAACCTCACAAAGCTCTGTGTGACATAGTTTGTGGATGCTTCTTTTTTTATTTTTTGAGACACGATCTGACTCTTTTAGAATGGAGGGCAGTGGCATGGTCGTACCTCAGTGCAGCCTTGACCTCTCGGGTTCACGCGATCTTCCTGCTTCAGCCTCCCAAAGTGCTGGGATTATAGGCTTGAGCCACTGTGCTTGGCCACCTATTTTGTTTTCTTAAATGGAAATTATTTTTGCATAATTAAAATTTGCATTAAAATTGTTTTAAAAACTTGATAAAATTATCTCCTTAAAGATATTTGAGAATGGTTAGTGGTTATATGCTGTTATTTTATTAATGTGACTTGTTTCTGCCTTGTGATCGTAAAACCAGCTGAAATTTGTGACTGTTAATGTTAAATAAAAATTTAGAGATGAAATGCTGTTCTATTGTTGATAATAACATAATTTTTTAAAATACAAATTTCTGCATAGAGTACCATAGGGTCATTTGCGTCCTTACAATTTCTTTATAGTCCCTTTATCTTCAGCATAGGCATTTCACTATTCTCAGGCTTTATCTCTTCCTCCCCAGCATTAGTAAGACCATTTCTCCTCCTATTCCTATTTGTATATTACACAGTATAATTAAAGGTGTAGAAACTGTTGAGTTCTTGACTGGCTTGTCAGAATACTAAACAGACCTAGGCTGACTTCATTTCTTCCTTGGCTGGTAGACTTCTTTTGTCTTATCCGTGGATAGTACATGAATCTTGATTTGCTCTTTCATAAACTGCCTTTGCTGACAGGATTAAGTGTGGATAGTGAAGCGAGAATGCACCCTCACTTACCACAAGGTAAGTAAATAATAGTTCCTTACAGGAGAGCAGCCACAGCACATTTCATGTAAGTGCAATGGAAGGAAATTACCGTGCCCTATCATTCTTCACGCTGGGGCGCTGTTGGCTCACTTCTAGGCCAGAAGTTCTCTAGCATAGCTTTATTGTAGTTCAAAAGATTTCTGATCACCTTGCTAGCTGCTAAATTAGTTATTGAAGATAACATTTTAAAACAATATTATGCAAAAATAATTTCCATTTAAGAAATTAGAGGGTGATTATTGCACAAATCAAAAACAAATAGTGGGAAGCTTATAGTTTTCAACAAATGATACTGAGAAAATAAGGTATTTGGTAGAAAAATAAAAAAACTTCAATATATAGTCCTCATCATGTGATGAGTTAAATTCTAGATGAGCAAAATAGTTATACTAACACATTTTAAAACTAAATCAATATATATATAATTATTATGTAATTATTTAATTCCATAAATGGCTTTTCTATGCGTAAAATAAGTGATGTACTTGTATGGATCAGTAGGAAAATACACTAACACATTTGAAAAATAGGCAAAGGATATGATAATTTTCAGAAAATTATGCTACAATGCTCTTTAATTTTAACACCAATCAGTGGAGTATGTTTATGATAGTAAGATACCCCTTTTCAAGGTTTCTGGAAAAGTTGCATGGTAGCATTTGCTAGGATATTATGAACCTTATTAGGAAGCAAATTTTAGTAAATTTTGAGTATATGGAGTATTTACTCTCAATGTTTTTTTTTTTTCTTTTGGACTCTCATGTCTCTGATTCTTTTGAGAAAGTCATTCAAGATGTACATATTTTGTTCCCATTTATTACAGTAGTGTTCTTTTTAAGAGGGAAAATTGGAATCACTGACCTTTGAAATAATGTTAGCACTAAATGAATTATGGTATATACATAAAATGGAATACTATATACTCGATAACATTTTTAAAGAATATTTAATCCTAGAAATATACTTAGTAAAAGTCAGTGAGTACTCACCTAAATGTGATTCTGGCTATGTGTAGATGTGGGAATACTTCTGGAGGAAGGAATTACGTAGTGAATGCCGTAACGTGAGTTCCAAACCCCTCTTTGAATACTGATGGCACTAATTTCCCCAGCTGCTGTAAGTGTTTGGGTCACCTTGCCCACCCTTGCCCCGAGGAGGGCCACATTGGCTTCTGAGCTCATAGTGCAGCTGTATCCCTGTTCATTCCTGCGTGCCTCCCACCTCCGGGGTGCTGTTACTGACAGTGCTCCCCAGCAAGCGTGTGTAAAATCTGTGTCTATTTCTTGGAGAATCTGACCTATAATAGATTAAAAGGGATTTCTGTATTTTTTTTCTTTTAAATTCTGTGTTGTCTTTTGTTTAAAATCAGACAAAAATTTAGGAAGAATAGTACCTTTAAAAATGCTGTTAGATTTGTGTTAGATTTTTTAATTCATCTAGCAGAAATGGTGTTTTTAAATGTCTGCCTTTAACATGTTTGCTGTTTGTATTGTTTAAAGCACTGATCAAGTTTAAGGCCGAAGTGACCTGCATCACAGTTTACAAAACAGATGTGTTTGCCTTCAGAACTGAAGGATGGAGGACATAGTTTTTTCAGTACCAGAAAGGACATTTAAATAGATTTCATAAAATATTGTAAGCATTTTTTTTTTGACAGTGTCTTGCTCTGTCGCCAGGCTGGAGTGCAGTGGCGTGATCTTGGCTCATTGCAGCCTCCACCTCCTGAGTTTGAGAGATTCCCCTGCCTCAGCCTCCTGAGTAGCTGGGACTACAGGCACACGCCAAACACCCGGCTAATTTTTTTAATTTACTAGAGTTAGGGTTTCACCATGTTGGCCAGGATGGTCTCAATCTCTTGACCTTCTGATTTGCCCCCCTCAGCCTCCCAGAGTGCTGGGATTACAGGCATGAGTCACTGTGCTAGGCCAGCATTGTATTTTTATCATTTTTTATTTTATTAATTCTAAACCTAAACATTTATATATATGTCATTTTCTTCTAAAGCAGAATGAGGTTTAAACTATAAAAGATTCCCTCCCTCCCTCCCTCCTTCCCTCCCTCCCTTCCTTCCTTCCTTTTTTTTTGAGACAGAGTCTCACTCTGTTGCCTAGGCTGGAGTGCAGTAGCATGGTCTTGGCTCACTACAACCTCTGCTTCCTGAGTTCAAGCGATTCTCCTGCCTCAGCCTCCTGAATAGCTGGGATTATAGGTGTGTACCACCACACCCAGCTAATTTTTTTCTATTATTACTATAGGGACGGGGTTTTACTATGTTGATCAGGCTGGTCTCGGACCTCCAGCCACCTTGCACTCCCAAAGTGCTGGGATTATGGGTGTGAGCCACCGTGCCAGACTGAACTGTAAAGGATTTTCTGAAATGTTCATGGAGACATTTCAAAATGCTCAAAAGGAATCACAGTAGTGGTAATATGTCAGGGTAAATACTGAAGAGTTAAGAAAAATGGAAAGTGTTAATAGTATGGGGTTTCTTTCTTGGTTTTACTCTGAATTAATAAGACACATTAGAGAGAAGGAATGAAGGTAGAGAAATTTTGAATAGATTAAAAGTTCTTACTCAGATAATGAGTTCTTTTCTAAGTAAATATTTGGTGTATTGAAAACAAGAAATTCACTTTGCAAATGAGTTTGTTTAAGGAAGATGCAAAATTAAACAGTTCTCCTCAACTCACTCAGTGGAATCACCTTATCAGAATCTTCAGTGGGTTTTGTAATCCTCATTTAGAGAAGTGTTGAGCTTATTTGACATTGGAACACGGTCTTAACATTTACTATAGGATGTTAGTACTTATGACCTTTCACAGTATGACAATTTTCCTATCTTTGTGTAACTGAACACTATCGATAAAGTTTCATGTTAACTGAGTGGTAGAGCATTTTCTTAAAAACATAGAAAGGAAACAAAAAGGTAGGGTGTCTATAGGCACAGAATACATACAGGCATACCTCATTTTTTGAGCCCAGCAGATACTGCAGTTTTTACAAATTGAAGATTTGTGGCAACGTTGTGTCAGTTAAGTCTATTGTGCCATTTTTCCAACAGTGTGTGCTCGCTTTGGTTCTCTGTGTCACATTTGGTAACTCTTTACAATATTTCAAACTTTTTCATGATTGTTGTATGTACTGTGGTGACCTGAGATCAGTGAGCCTTGATGTTACTGTTGTAATTGTTTTGGGACTCCATGAACGCACCCAGATGAGATGGCAAACCTAATTGTTGAATGTTGTATGTTCCCATCATTTTCTCTCCTAAGGCCTCCCTAGTCCCTGAGGCACAATATTGAAATGAGGCCAGTTAGTAGCCCTCCAGTGGCCTCTGAGTGTTCAAGTAAATAATAGTTGCAGGCTGCTTACTTTAAATCAAAAGCTAAAAATGATGAAGCTTAGTGAGGAAGACATGGTGGCAGCTGAGAAAGGTTGAAAGCTAGGCCAGTTTGCCAGGTGGTGGGTGCACAGGAAAAGTTATCAAAAGAGATGAGAAGTGCTGCTCCAGTGAACACACAAATGATAAAAAAGCGAAACAGCCTTATTGCTGATAACCTACTTGGTCATGGTGTATGATTCTTTTTATTTATTGCTGAATTCAATTTGCTAATATTAGTTAAGGATTTTTGCACCTATATTTATGAAGGATATTGGTCTATAGTTTTCTGTCTTTGTGCTTTGTCTTATTTTATCAAGGCAATACTGACCTTATAGAATAAATCGGAAAGTGTTTTCTGCTCTTTTCTTTTCTGGGAGAAATTGTGTAGAATTGGAGTTAATTCTTTAAAATTTGATAGAAATCTCCAGTGAAACTGTCAGGTCCTAGAGGTTTCTTTTTTGGGAGATTTTAAATGACAACATCTGTTTTCTTTTTCCCTTTTTTTTTTTTTTTTTTGAAACGGAGTCTCACTCTGTTGCCCACGCTGGAGTGCAGTGGTGCAATCTTGGCTCACTGTAAGCTCCACCTCCTGGGTTCACACCATCCTCCTGCCTCAGCCTCCCGAGTAGCTGGGACTACAGGTGCCGCCACCACACCTGGTGAATTTTTTGTATTTTTTAGTAGAGACGGGGTTTCACCATGTTAGCCAGGATGGTCTCGATATCCTGACCTCATGATCCACCTGCCTCAGCCTCCCAAAGTGCTGGGATTACAGGCGTGAGCTACCGCGCCCGGCCTCTTTTTCCTTTGTTTGGCTTAACCAACACATGTCTATTTGTCACAGGTCTGGAGGCTGAAGGCCCAAGATCAAGGTGCTGGCAGTGTTGGTTCTCCCGAGGCCCCTCCTGAGCTTGCACATGGCCTTCTCCTCTCTGTATCCTCATATGACCTTTCCCTCCAGGCCTACTGCAGATGCAGCTTTCTTAATAGTGACTGGTCTACTCAGATTCTCTAGTTTGCATGGAGTAGGTTTTGATAGTTTGTAGTGTTTGTGGAATTGTTCCTTTTCTTATAAGTTGTCTGATTTATGTGTGTAGAGTTCTTTATAGTGTTTTCTTATTATCCTTGTGATGTCTGCAGAGTCTATAGTAAAAATCCTCCAGTTCATTCTTTCCTGATACTGGTAATTTGTCTTTGCTCTTTTTGACAGTTTAGTAAAGGTTTTATTCTATAAATAGCTTCAAATAAATAGCTTTTTGTTTTATTCACTTTTTCTGTTTCTCAATTTCATTGATTGTACTCTTTTATTTCCTTCCTTCTGCTTGCTCTGTGGACTTTGGTTTTCAAAAGTTTGACTGTAATGTGTATTTGTATGGATTTCTTTGGGATTATCCTGTTTGGTATTCATTCAGCTTCTTGAATATATGGGCTTGGGTTTTTGCTAAATTGGGGAAATTTTAAACCATTATTCCTTTTTTTTTTTTTTTTGAGACGGAGTCTCGCTCTGTGGCCCAGGCTGGAGTGCAGTGGCGTGATCTCGGCTCACTGCAAGCTCCGCCTCCCGGGTTTAGGCCATTCTCCTGCCTCAGCCTCCAAAGTAGCTGGGACTACAGGCGCCCACCACCTCGCCCGGCTAATTTTTTTTGTATTTTAGTAGAGACGGGGTTTCACCGTGTTAGCCAGGATGGTCTGGATCTCCTGACCTCGTGATCCGCCCGTCTTGGCCTCCCAAAGTGCTGGGATTACAGGCGTGAGCCACCGTGCCTGGCCTTAAACCATTATTCTTGAGTGCTTTTCCAACCTCAGCCTCCTCCTACTTCCTCTGGCACTCTGATGACATCCCTGTTAGTCTGATGTGTCCCAGAGATGCTCTTTTTTTTTTTTTTTTTTTACTTCAATCCATTTCTCCTCTGTTGTGTTCTGATTGGGTAATTTCTACCCTATATATTCATGTTTATGGATTCCTTCCTTTTGTCATCTCCATTATGTTGTTGGGCTCATTCATTGAACTATTTAAATTGGTTATTGTATTAGTTCTGAAATTTTTATTTGGTTATTCTTTATATCTTGATATATAAAAAATTGAATGTATGTATCTATATACTTTTTACTGAGATTTTTCTGTTTTATGGTAGATACTTTATATTTTTTATTTATTTCAAGTATGTTCATAATTGCTTGTTGAAAAGTTTTTATGATAGCTGCTTTAAAAATCTTTCCGGATAATTCTAACATCTTTGCCATCTTTGTGTTTGTGTTTTTTGTTGTCTTTTCTCATTTAGTTGAGATCTTCCTGGTTCTTGGTGTGATGAATGGCTTTTGATCAAAAGCTGTACATTTTAAGTACTGTAAGACTGAATCTTATTTAAATCTCATGTTTTAGCAGACCTGCTTCTCGGGGGCTGCTTTATTGCTGCCAGGTAGAGGTGGAAGTCCAGGCTCGCCTTGAGCCTCAGTTGACACCCATGGTCCAGGTTTCTTTTCGCTGTGGAGGGAGTTGTGAATTTAGGTTCTCACTAGATCTCCACTGAAATCACCCTGTCTGAGAAGAGGAAAGGCTCTTACTGCTTCCCCCAGAGCCTCCCCTGATAGTATGGTTGCCACTGAGACGTCCTGAAAGACTCACTCTCGGCTTGGTCTCAGTGGAATAGGGAGGGCACCGTATTTTCTGCTGGGTGGGAGTGGGGTTCTGGCTCCCCACACGGTCTCCATGGACACCACCCAGCGGGATGGGGGTGTTTTGTTTCCATCTGGCAGGGAAGAAATTCCCAGCCCCCTACTCAGTCTTACTCAACGGTGTTCTGAGGACCCGGCGGTGCCTGCTGAGCATGGAAATTCAAGCTCTTCACACTTGGCCTTTGCTGGTGTGAGGCTGAAGGTTTTTCTGTGGTGGTTCTCTGGAGTAGAGAGGTTATTGTCTAAAAATGATCTGTCTTGCTAGGTTGCTCCTTTCTTTCTTAGATTCTTTGTTAAAGCGAGCAGCTCTTCTCAGGGTCTTTTTGGTCTGCACTGATTGGCGCTTCCAGCTTGCCACCTTCCCCATTACCCAGTGTGGGATGTGTGAAGCAAAAAGGAAACCCAGGTCCTCCCTCAGGTGCTAAAGTTCCGTGCCTGTCTGTCTTCTCCTCACTCTTCAGTCTTCTTGTGTTTGCTTTGTATATAATGTCCAGAGATTGTAGTTGTACTTAGCAGGAGGAATACAGGAAAGAATGTCTACTCCATCTTCGAGAAGTGGGAGTCTTGTCTCCTGCTTTTGTAAGATAACAGGTTTAGATCTACACACACATTTGCCTGGCTACACCTCTGTTCTCCCTGTATCAGAGCACTTGTCACAGAATGACAGTGATTGTGCAAGTAGGTCTGATCTCCTCTCGCCTGTGAGTATGCCAGGAAGGCCGGTCTTGATTTCAGTATTTCTCAGCACATAGTGGTCATTCACTGCCGGTTGAGGTGCGTCTGCTGCCCATTTCTAGCCATGTCTTTTCATAGGTGTGTGCAGCCCGAAAACCATCAGTCACCTGCCCAGGTACCTCAGGACACCCTCATCTTCCATATTGTGCCTGGAATTGCTGAACTTGGGCCACAGAGGGTTCTGCTTCCAGGCTGGCTTCACCTGGAGGATAGTGGTTTCGGTGAATCTCCTTATCACCTGGTCCAACCGTATCATTTTACAGATGGGCAAAGGAAGGCCTAGGTAGGTGACTTACTGAAGGTCAGGTTAACAGCACAACTGAATTGAAATCCAAATCTCATGCAAGTCCAGTTCTCTTCTTTTGTTGTGTTTTTCTGCCTTCTTCATTCTGTAGCCTGAAAGTGGGGTCCAATTGTAGCTTTTGTTTGTTTTTTAGTAATTTTAAAACAGGGGGCATAACCACACTGTTTCATGTTTTGTTTTGTCTTTTTAATTGACTGTTAAATTTTATTGATTGCAACCTGGAGACCACAATTTTAATACATTACTAGAAGTTTCACAATTGTATTTCTAATGGGCCTGTTTCTTTTCAGCAGGCGTACGGCTATGGGCCATATAGTGGTGCGTACCCGCCAGGAACTCAAGTTGTCTATGCTGCGAATGGGCAGGCCTATGCTGTGCCCTACCAGTACCCATATGCAGGTAACTCAAGCCAGCCTTTCATTCCTCATTTCTGTCCATTTGCTGAGTAGACCAGAGAGACCTGTAAACATTTTTATTTTTCAGTTTAAGGTTAAGTGAGCTGTATTTTCTGGTTGTAGACCACATAGCACTGTGTTACTGTGCTTTAAAAAAGCCTTTGGTAGTTTCATATTGCTCTGCAAAGCTAGAGTAGGCTTGATTTTTAGAACTTTGCTAATTGTGTCTGGATTAGTTCTCAGAGAATTTCGTACTTATTGGGATTCACTTACATTGAGAAGCAGCCAGAGTAAGAGGCCCATTTTAAGGGATGAGAGGGACCTTTCAGCTGTTCTTCTGGTGAGGTCCTTGGAAAGTTATCACTTCTGAGGTGATGTTCTGTTTCACAGTGGAGTAGAGGCCTGGAAAGGGCTTGTATTTATTCTGGGCTTGGAGTCTGTTCTTTCTGTTCTTCACCTTACATGAAACACATGGCAGGCGTGAGTAGCTGGTGTAGGGGTATCATGTCTGGGTCTCCTGGGCAAGGTGGTTGGCAGGGTGGAGGTGTGGGACAATGCTGGCCACTGCTGGGGCTGCAGTGAGGGTGGGGAGGGCAGAACTGTGGTCGATGGCCCCTGTGAAGTGAGGCTGGCCAGGCACAGTGGGCACAGCACCATAGCACAGGATGCACAGGTGGGTGGGCTGGAGCCAGAGGCTGAGCTCAGGAGAGACAGGAATGTGGGGGTTTGCAGGAGGAGGAGGAATCCCGGGCTGTGAGCAAAACTAGCATGGTGTCTCAGTGCAGAGGCAGAGGGAGGTGAGCTGGTACCAGAAGGGTGGGCCACTGATCGTGGTGCCCAGAGAAGTCAAGGAGGCCTCTGGTTACAATCTCAGATGGTGTCCTTGTAGTTGTTGGTGGTTGCTTTGGCTTTGGATGCATTTAGCACTTAAAACGGGTTCTGGAGTCTGGAGTAGAAATAGAGAAATTCCACAATGCTCTCTTCTGGGAATCTGAGGCACAGTCACTCAACTAGCAGGGACTTGGGAGGATCCTGCTTTGCTTGACTCTTTTTCATGTCAAGTTGAAAAACCATTAAAAGAATAAAGAATTATGACAGATTAAATATTTGTCCATTGTCTTGTGAGTCTAGCACACATACTTTTGTTTGAATTACAGTAAGTCCTCACTTAACATCAACAGTAGATTCTTGGAAACTCTGAGTTTCTGTGAAACAACATGTAATGAAACTGATGTTACCGCAGATTAATTGGTATAAACAAGAGTTAAGTTTCTGTGGCTTATTTCTGGTCACAAAAACGTCACCACTTCTAATATTAACCATTGAAATTAATGTGAGCTATACATACATGTAAGATTAATAAAGACAAGTAAGATAATTATTTACCCAGTTATTTCAGTTCATGGCCATGGGTGGCTGGACCCTCTCCCAGCAGCTCAGGGCTCAAGGTGGGAATGCACCATGGATAGGATCCTATCTCATTGCAGGGCACACTCACCCGCACCCCCTCACTCCGACTGGGACAGTTCAGACACGCTGATTCACCTCAGGGACACATCTTTGGGATGGGAAGGAACTGACCTATCCCAAGAAAACCCACGCAAACGTGGAAAGAACCTTCCCGCTCTGCACAGGCGGTGCCCCGAGGGGAATCGGTTCTTTTCTTCTTATTAATGTTATAATGAAACTACGTTAAATGAAACTATTATTTGAGGACCTCCCGTACTTCCTCCATATAAAATATTTTCTCCTTATAATCATGCATTTGTGTTTCTAGGCTTGTTTTTAAATTATATGTATTGAATCCCAAGTGCTACGTAATACTCATAAGTATTTTTAGTAATTGCCTATTATCATATTGGGTGACGTGTTACTAAACCTTCCAGTATTGGCTGTTTTTTTCCTCTCTCTTTTTTTTTTTCTTTTTTTGCTATTGTAGATACTTCTTTGAACATCTTTAGTCATTTTCCTTTTTGTTCCTGTTGAATATGCATTAGAATATATTTCTTTTTTCTTTTTGAGATGGAGTTTCATTCTTGTTGCCCAGACTACAGTGCAATGGCATGATCTCGGCTCACTACAACCTCTGCCTCCTGGTTTCAAGTGATTCTCCTGCCTCAGCCCCTCAAGTAGCTGGAATCACAGGCATGTGCCACCATACCTGGCTAATTTTGTATTTTTAGTAGAGATGGTTTCACCATGTTGACCAGTCTGGTCTCAAACTCATGACCTCAGGTGATCCATCCACCTTGGCCTCCCAAAGTGCTGGTATTACAGGTGTGAGCCACCTTGCCCGGCCTAGAATATAGTTCTTTTTTTTTTCCTCCCCCAACTAGAATATATCTGTATATGCAGACAGGCCCTAACTCAGGATGGTTTGACTTAATGATTTTTTGACTTTACGATGGTGCAAAAACAATGTACATTTAGTAGAAACCGTACTTCAGGTACTCCTACCCCCATTCTGTTTTTCACTCTCAGTGTAGTACTCATTCAATTACATGAGATCTTCGACACTTGATTGTAGTAGACTTTGTGTTAGCTGATTTTCCCAGCTACAGACTGATGTTAGTGCTCTGAGCAGTTGAAGGTGGGCTGTGTTAAGGTATGATGTTCAGTAGGTTAGGCATATTAAATGCATTTTGACTATGATGTTTCAACTTACGATGAGTTTATTGGGAGGTAATCCCATTGTAAGTTGAGAAGCATCTCTATTAATACGTCAGAAAGCATAGACATTTTTGAGGGTTCTTTTGGATATGATTTAAAAATATAAATGCTTTCAAACATAAAAAATAGGGATGATGGTATAATGAACTATCATGTGTCCATCACTGGCTTCAGTAGTTACCACATCATGTCTAATCTTTTATCTCTACCTCAGCCTCCTTTCTCTACCTCTGGATTAGTTTAAGGGACATCCCAGATTTGTAATCATTTCAACTCTTAATATTACATTAAATCTGGATAGCATTTTACCAAGTTGATCCCAGAATGATTTACCAACTGATAATATCACTAGCAGTTACTGATGCTGTGGTTTATCTGTAATTCCATAAAGATTGCTTGTTGTGCTCTGAAAGTTTTGATAGCTTCAGTAAGTCTGAAGTGGAATCATCGAGTTGCTTTAGTTTATATCCCCTTTTATGAATCATTTTCCTTTTGCACATTTTTCTGTTGGAATCCCATGGGGTGGTGAGTTTTAAGCCTTAGCCTTGCCACATGAGAGCCAGCCTCTTTCTCAGCTTCTTAGGGCAGTTGCCGCTGTTTTCTTACTGTACAGAGAGCACAGATACTGCGGACGTGGTTGTTTAGGGCGCTTCCAGAAATGAGTCCATCCTTGCCCTTAGCTCTCGTCAGTAGAGTAGAAGTAGCACTCTCACAGGCAGTACTCGGAATGCTTGCCACGTAAGGGGCTGGATCAGTGGGCATTATGCAGCCTGCCTCAGGGTGGTGACCAGGCAGCCCCCAGACCTCCTTGCTGTGGAAGGGTCAGCTGGGTTTGTGGTTGATACACAGCAGCTTGTGCTGACAACCAGATGGGTGCTTTGCCACCTCCATGCCATCCTGTCTGCCAGGGTCTCAGAGCCTAGAGCTAGTCCACAAGAACCCTCCTAGTCACGCACAGAGCTGGTTAAGGCTTTCTGTTGAGTGATTGGGACCAGTGGTTGGTCAGCCAATTGAGAAAGTACAGAGTACTGTAGACGTTCTGTAAACATTGTGCTGTGATTTCACCCACTAGTGGGTGCTCGTTCGGCTCTCTCATCATGTGGGGTTAGGGTGTTTGCTTTGAGTTGGCTCCTTTGGTTGGAGTCTTCTATTTCTGTCTTGTAGAGACCATCCTCATGACACGTCATTGCACTGCAGTTTCCAGGGGTAAGTCCAAGAGCAGACTTCTAGATTTTGAGACTATAGTGCTCCCATCCTTCCATCTTTTATAGTTTTCTCCATTCCCTGATTTGATGATAATTTGTAAAAGTACCTTCCTTTATTTAGTTTTCCTGTAGTATCTTAGTTGCCATAGAAACTGTGTCTGCCTTTTTCTCATTCACATTTTGACCATTTATGTAGTATTAATTAAACTAGGCAATTAAAATAGTGTGACCTGGAAGCATCCACAGCTGATTCTGGCAAGGACTGAGTTCAGCGCAGGAGCAGAGCTGAGCAGGAGCCACAGGAGAGTGGCCTGGTCCTGCAGCCAGCGGACCTCAGCATGACCTGCAAGGACAGGAGAATGCAGCTTTTCCAGGAGAGCTTCTTATTAGGTCAGCCCACAGGTTTCATCGTGTTACATTTGGCTAGTTGGAGTTAACATTACTGAATGTTTTAAAATGTCAGGGCTGTGAAAGTAAATGCCATAATTCCCTAGTTTTGAAATTTAAACATTGCAAAAATAATCACTTGCTTCCAATACTGTTACCTGTACGAGATCAGCCCTTGTATTTACAATGGTTTCATTGTACTACTCTGTGCCTTTTGATTTTTGTCATTCATCATCTTCTGTTGGATTTGAGACATTAGTGGGTATAAATGCATACTGTAGCCAGAATGCCTGGGTTTGTGTGGCCTTAGTGTCCTTAACCATTGTGTGCCTCGGTTTGCCCCTCTGCAGAATAGGGATAAGAGCGCACTCAGTTGAGTAAGAGCATTTCAGTGTATGTAGTGCTGCAAGTGGTTGGAAATGTTCACCTTTGTTATCACTGAGGGTTTCACTTCTGCTCTTCATCCACATGTGCACATCACTAGTGAGTAGTTTGTTTTTTTTCTTTTCTTTTTCTTTTTTTGGGGGGGGGGGGACAGAGTCTCACTCTGTTGCCCAGACCCTGGATTGCAGTGGCAGGATCTCAGCTCACTGCAGCCCCCGCCTCCCAGGTTCGAGCAATTCTCATGCCTCAGCGTGGGATTACAGGCATGCGCCACTACCCCTGGCTAATTTTTTTTTTTTTTTTTTTTTTTTTTTGGTAAATTTTGAAGAGACAGGGTTTCAGTATGTTGGCCAGGCTGGTCTAAAATTTCTGGCCTCAAGTGATCCACCCGCCTCAGTCTCCCAGAGTGCTGGTATTACAGGTGCCAGCCATCTAGCCTGGCCAGCCAGCCTTTGAACCATTAAAGGAATAGAGGATCAAGGAGGAAAGCTAACCCTATTAATACCTGAGCAGTTTGAAAGCTACTTAGCTACTAGGCATTGTAGCTGTGAAGCATGGAAGAGAGCAAACAGTACATTTCCAGTTGTAAATTTTAGTCTTGCAAATTAAATATTAAATTTGTCTGTGGTTTGTTTTTTTGAAGTTTTCACCTCTTAACATAAATATTTTTTCTCCATAAAGACATGTAGTAAAAAAGAGTAGGCTGGGCCGGGCGCGGTGGCTCACGCCTGTAATCTCAGCTCTTTGGGAGGCCGAGGCAGGTGGATTACGAGGTCAGGAGATGGAGACCATCCTGGCTAACACGGTGAAACCCCGTCTCTACTAAAAATACAAAACATTAGCCAGGCGTGGTGGCGGGCGCCTGTAGTCCCAGCTACTCAGGAGGCTGAGGCAGGAGAATGGCGTAAACCTGGGAGGCGGAGATTGCAGTGGCCCGAGATCGAGCCACTGCGCTCTAGCCTGGGCGACAGAGTGAGACTCTGTCTCAAAAAAGAAGAAGAGTAGACCGGGCGCTGTGGCTCACGCCTGTAATCTCAGCACTTGGGGAGGCCGAGGTGGGTGGCTCACTTGAGATCAGGAGTTTGAGACCATCCTGGCCAACATGGTGAAACCCTGTCTTTACTAAAAATACAAAAATTAGCCGGGCATGGTGGCAGGCACCTGTAGTCCCAGTTACTCAGGAAGCTGAGGTGGGAGAATAGCTTGAACCCGGGAAGTGGAGGTTGCAGTTAGCTGAGATCATGCCACTGCATTCCAGCCTGGGCACAGAGCAAGACTCCATCTCAAAAAAAAAAAAAAAAAAAAAAAAGAAAAAAAATCAAGTTATATGTGCAGATTTAAGGTTTAATTTAAAAATTGGTTTGCATGCATACTAAGAAGCTAATTTGCTTTAAGTGAGCATTTCCTTTTTGGGCTTTTGTTGGGCACTGTGTCTCTCCCATGTTCCCCATTTGTCTGCCACCCAGTAAGCATGGTGTGGAGGGCTGAAGTAGAAATCAAAGGCTGGAGTCTGAAAGCTTCTTTAGGGTTCTGCTCTTTGCAGATTAGGGACCTTGGCCCTTAGTGAGCTGAGGATCTTGGTTTCCTCCCAGTGCGATTTCAGGGATGTGGGCCACACGATGTGCCTGCTGTGGAGGAGGGCTGGGGTGCCAGTGTGACAGGAGACAGCAGATCCCTTTTGTGAAAGGAGAACTGGCACTTCGCGTGATGTTAAACTTCACAAACTGCTGCTTAGAGATCTGCTACTTTCCTTCTGTTTTAGGACTTTATGGACAGCAGCCTGCTAACCAAGTCATCATTCGAGAGCGGTATCGAGACAACGACAGTGACCTGGCACTGGGCATGCTGGCAAGAGCAGCCACGGGCATGGCCTTAGGGTCTCTATTTTGGGTCTTCTAGGGGCCTCAAGGTCTTGATGTGCATAGCTTCTGATAACCCTGTGTGCAATAATATGATTTGCAGGGCATTTCTGTGTGTGACAAATGTTTTTAATAATAGTTTTAATGGTTCCTTTGAAAGTAGTGATGTCATAATTGTAACTAATCCACATAAGTACCACAGAGAAAGGTTTGAACTGTGCTGTTGTGTTCAAACGCTGGCTCTCCGGGGCACTGGCTCATTCCAAGACTGTCCTTGTGCAACTCTCGGAACACCTTATTTGAGCACACCTGTTTTGAAAGGCATTTTCTTTTTAGAGTTAGGTGTAGTGCTTAAGGGTTAATTTATTTTCATGTTATGCTGGTAATATAGTGTTGTATGCCTAATGAGTGATTGTGGCAAGAAAAGCTATAGCTTTCCATTTAACTTTTTCAAACCACAGACCAGAACTGGTTGCTTGTTACTTTAGGAGTTGTGGGTTGGTAAGCTCCCAGGTACTTCCCGGGGCCATGGTGTGAGAGCCCCTGTCCTGCCCTCTGGGGCTCCACAGGCCCCCGGCAAGGCCTACGGCTCAGGATGACAGGGCACAGCCCGCCTTTGAAAAATGATGCTTCAGAAGTCTGCCTGACTCTAGCTGCTGCTTCTCACCTTATTCTGGTATGGTTTTGGTAGCCATACTTGGAGAACGTTTCCCGCATTGGGAATTGATTTGAGCCTGCAAGTTTGAGGGCTTTATCCTTTAAAACTTGGAGAAGCCGGAACAATAACAAGTGTGTGGAGGCAGATTTGCTTTATTCCAAGAGAGCTGTTTGAGTGTGTGTCTGCCTAAGCCTCCCGATAGCCTAGTTTTCTACTTGCTGAGGATGTAATGTTAAAGGAACAGCGAGGGAGCGGAAGGAGAGCCTTAGTTAGGGCGTTCCCATTTCAGGCCTTCACGGGGTTACGCTGTGCGGGAGATGCTCTCATCTCTCTGAAGGCCCATCCTGTGCAGAAGTGGGGCCTGTGACTGTTCACGGAGCACCAGGGCAGACCGTAGCTGAGCAGACTTGGGTTATGGGTGGGAAATGGGGCCCAGGGACCCTCAGGACACAGGGACTGGCTCAAGGTACCACTCAGCCCGGTCAGGATCCCCAGCCTTGCTTTTGTTCTTGATCTCTTTGTGATAGAGAAGCTTAGAACATTGAATTTTGAGCCCCAAAATGTGTGAGTCTTTGGAAAAACCATTCCAGCCTTTCTGTCAAATGCTCTTATTTTCAGTATTCTGATGTATGTATTTGAAATATTCACATTTCTGTTATTTCTTGTTTTTAAGCTCTGAATTATTCCAGTTTTCTGTCCTGCATGCTTTCAACAGTGTGCTTTTACAGAGGCAGTTTAGCACAGTGAATGTCCCTGCCCCACACTCCATATGGTCCTGTTGTCCTGAAAATACACTCCAGGTAGCACAGACTTGTTATTTTGCCTGGCTGGTTACACACATGCTGTCTTGCTTTGCTGCTCAGCCACCTCCCTCTGAGGCCAACTTAGGCCAACCTACCTGGGACTCCATCTAAAGTCAGACGCCAGAGAAACTGAGTGGTGACCACGGGTCTGCTTTTCTCTCTGATCCTAGGGGACGTGTTGACATGGGAGTATCTGTTCCCACATGGAAGGATGTGTGTTTATCTCTCATCTCTGAATAGATGTAATATATGACAAGTCTAGTGTCCATGGTTTAAAATGTTGCTTTGAGGATTCTCCATCCTGTATAAGAAGAATGACTTTCTTCAGATTATAATCATTATTAAAGCTGTATGTACCCTTTACTTAAAAACTATTAACAGTTTTTCATGTTGCACTGGTAATTTTGAACTTGGAATTGCTGGGTGAGAATTCCAGGAACCACAGAGTATTGATTTTTGCTGCCAAAATGCTATTGAGGCAGATGTTCCTGTGCTCCCTTGGCTGCTTCTGGCTGAAGGGGAGAGGTGTGGACTGAAGCTTGGGCACTCATGTGTGTCCCCTCCCCAGTCCCCATCCCAGTGGGGCCAGCCTCATTAGGCAGCCATAGATGAGCCTGGAACTTGACTGTCACTAGTGACTTGATCCTGGTGTAAAATGCATACTCGGGATAAGGTCACTCAGGTATTTTATTTCTTGGCCACAACTCCCATAGATGCCAATGTTTTGATAGCCTCGGTTTCTCAACGATGTCCTTTGTTTACAGTGCTACACTTCATACAAGTCAAGAAGTACTTGAGTTAGAAGAAACTTCTTATTCAGGTTTGAGTAAGCATTTTACTTCCATGTGTACTTTTAAATAATCCATACCTTGAAGAAGTTGGCCAGTGACATTATATACATGCTGATCTGGTTGTTCTTTTCATTCCTTGAGTCAGCTTCAGGGTCTTGGATATTAAAGAGGAGAGGGAGAACTGTTAATATTTCGGGTCATCATTTGTGAACAAGGCCAGACTTTGCCCATTTTAGGTTATCCAGGACTCAAGGTAGCCATCTGGATCATAAGAAGGTCCTGCAGTTGAGACAAAATGACCCAAGTGTATTTTCCACAAGTTTTGATCCTCTGTAATATTTCTTTTTCCTTCCCTAGTGTGTGTAGATGAAGGCATGGAATGCAGTTCCACTTTCTCCCCAGAGTTGATCTTTTTGTGATTGCTTTCCCGTCTCTAGTATTCTGTTGTGTCTAGAGAACTGATTTTTTCCTACATATGCAGATTGTACATTTGTAAGTGAAAATGTCAATACATTAAAGCATTAACCTTAAAGCATGTTTCATTGTGACTTCTGTGTCTTTAAAAAATTACTTTGTAGTAACATACTCTCAGCTTTTTCTGCTGTCATGGATCATAAGAATGCCATTTATTGAGAACCTACCAAATGCTAGACTATATCGTCACATCAGAGACAACTCACTGAATTCTTAGTGACTCTGTAAGGGAGGTATTCCACTGGAGGGACCAAGGCCCAGAAGTTAAACAATTTACTCAGGAGCATGCAGGTAGTAGGTCTCCACATCTGAGGTTAAAACGCCTTCTTGTTCCCTGTGCCATGTGAATATATGATTTCCACAAACAGGAGTGGCCTGTGTAGTCACACTCGGGATGGCTGTGAGAAAATGGACACTATTTTTCCCACCCAGACTCCCCGGCAGTGTGTGTCCAATAACTTCTCCAGCATCTTTGGATACATGACTTCTTTTTTTGTTATTTTTATTTTTTAACTTTTATTGTTTTGTTTTGAGACGGAGTCCTGCTCTGTCGCCCAGGCTGGAGTGCAGTGGCCTGATCTCAGCTCACTACAAACTCCGCCTCCCGGGTTCACACCATTCTCCTACCTCAGCGTCCCGAGTAGCTGGGACTACAGGCGCCGCCACCACGCCCGGCCAATTTTTTGTATTTTTAGTAGAAACGAGGTTTTACCGTGTTAGCTAGGATGGTCTTGATCTCCTGACCTCGAGATCCGCCCACCTCAGCCTCCCACAGTGCTGGCGTGAGCCACCACGCTGGCCAGTTATTTTTGTTTTAAAAAATCATTTTAGTTCCTGAATTGCCTCCCTCTCCTCTGGGCTAGCTTTTCTGGCTGCCTCCCATGTTGCAGACCCTGGCTGTGTGGTGATCATGTTTGCCGGTTACAGTTATTTCTGGCTGCCTCCCATGTTGCAGACCCTGGCTGTGTGGTGATGGTGTTTGCCGGTTACAGTTATTTCTGGCTGCCTCCCATGTTGCAGACCCTGGCTGTGTGGTGATCGTGTTTGCCGGTTACAGTTATTTCTGGCTGCCTCCCATGTTGCAGACCCTGGCTGTGTGGTGATCGTGTTTGCCGGTTACAGTTATTTCTGGCTGCCTCCCATGTTGCAGACCCTGGCTGTGTGGTGATCCTGTTTGCCGGTTACAGTATTTCTGGCTGCCTCCCATGTTGCAGACCCTGGGTGTGTGGTGATGGTGTTTGCCGGTTACAGTTAAGTTGGGGGAGCCACACCCTGGAAGCTCTGTCTCTTGCTTTTGTTTGTTTAGAGAAGAATCCTTTGATGTTTTGCCTGGAGACCATGTTTCTGGAGGGGTTGGGCTGAGGTGGTGTCATCCACACACAGACTTTCTGGCCTATTCCATCTTCTCTGGGGCTGGCCTTCCTGCTTCCTCTGGCCCCTAGGGGTTTTGTTTTGTTTTGTTTTGTTCTTTTGAGAGGAGTCTCGCTCTGTTGCCAGGCTGGAGTGCAATGGCACAATCTCAGCTCACTGCAACCTCTGACTCCAGGGTTCAAGCGATTCTCCTGCCTCAGTTTCCTGAGTAGCTGGGATTACAGGCGCACGTCGTCATGCACAGCTAATTTTTGTATTGTTAGTAGAGACAGGGTTTCACCATGTTGGCCAGGATGGTCTCAGTCCCTTGACCTCGTGATCCGCCTGCCTGGGCCTCCCAAAGTGCTGGGATTACAGGTGTGAGCCACCGCACCCGGCCCCCTAGGTTTTGTTTTTTAACTTACTTTCGTGAATAGATTATACATAGCTCGAAAATTAACAACAAAAAGATACATTCAGTAAAAGGTCTTTCATCTGCCCAGTACCACTGATAGTGGTTTATCCTTAATGGGTTTCTTTATGCATTGTAAGCTAGTACAAGATGATTTTTCTTTCTTTTTTACACTAAAGTAGTATACGATATACAACAGTGGTGCTTGAATCAATCTCAGTATGATTTTACACTACTAAGTTTTTGAGCCCCCAAAGAGCTTTTAAAATGTGAATCAGCTGGGCGTGGTGGCTCACACCTGTAATCCCAGCACTTTGGGAGACCAATGCGGGCAGATCACGAGGTCAGGAGATTGAGACCATCCTGGCTAACATGGTGAAACCCCATCTCTACTAAAAATACAAAAAATTAGCCAGGCATAGTGGTGGGCGCCTGTAGTCCCAGCTACTCGGGAGGCTGAGGCAGGAGAATGGCGGGAACCCGGGAGGCGGAACTTGCAATGAGCTGAGATTGCACCACTGCACTCCAGCCTGGGCGACAGAGCGAGACTCCGTCTCAAAAAAAAAAAAAAAAAAATTGATTTATATCAATATTATATTAGAAAATAAAATTGAGATTTACAAAGTAATAAACCCATTGTATAGTGATATTTATTTTTATTTAATTTTTTTTTTTTTTTTTGTGAGAAAGAGTCTCTATCTGTCACCCAGGGTGAAGTGCAGTGGTGTGATCTTGGCTTACTGTATCCTCTGCCCCCCAGGTTCAAGCAATTCTCCTGCCTCAGCCTCCTGAGTAGCTGGGATTACAAGCACCTGCCACCACGCCTGGCTAATTTTGTATTTTTTTTATTAGAGACAGGGATTCATCATGTTGGCCAGGCTAGTCTCAAACTTCTGACCTCAGGTGATCTGCCCACCTTGGTCTCCCAAAGTGCTGGGATTATAGGTGTGAGCCACCCAGAGTGACTTTTTTTTTGAGGCAGTTTCACTCTTGTTGCCCAGGCTGGAGTGCAATGGCGTGATCTGGGCTCACTGCAACCTCCGCCTCCCAGGCTCAAGCGATTCTCCTGCCTCAGCCTCCCGAGTAGCTGGGATTACAGGCACCTGCCCCCATGCCCGGCTAATTTTTTTTTGTATGTTTAGAAGAGATGGCATTTCATCATGTTGGCCAGGCTGGTCTTGAACTCCTGACCTCAGGTGATCTGCCCGCCTCGGCCTCCCAAATCACTGGGATCACAGGCGTGAGCCAGTGCACCCGGCCTATAGCGACATTTTAAAAGAACGTAGAAAACTTATTCTTCAAAACAGAATCAGTGAAGCATGACATTGTTTTCACATCACAATTTTCTTTAGTGCCATGCTTAGTAGAAGACAGCTGGATTTTCATCTTTGCATTCCAACTGTCGTGACGCTTTTTGGTTGGGATATATGAAGGATGTACATCCTTATACTGTTGTGTAGTTGGAAAGGGAGCACCTAGCGGACCCTGTAAAAGGATCCTGGGCAGTCTCAGGGTCCTTGGGTCAGACCTTAAAAACTTCTCTGTATGTTGTTCTGTGCCTTAATTGTTCACTTAACATACCTGGTATTTCCATATCAGCACTTAAAGAACCTGTTTATTCGTTTTCTTTGTCCCATAATTTATCCAATACCATTTTGACTTTTTCTATAGCTAACAATGCTAGGATGTACCAGTTACTCCTGGTTGGGGGCTCCTCAGTGTGGTGTGGAACTAGTCGGTGACTAAAGGTTCCTGCAGTGCAGCTCACAGCTCACCTCCAGGATCACCAGGACGTAGAAGCGGAAGTCAGCGCTGTACACACAAGGTTAACACGAGGTCAGCTGCTGTAGTAAGCCACCCCAAATCAGCAGCTGAATGCAGAAAAAGCTCTATTTCTTGTCTCGTCTTTTTCTTTTTTTGAGACAGCGTTTCTCTCTTGTTGCCCAGGTTGGAGTGCAATGGTGGGATCTCGGCTCACCGCAACCTCCACCTCACAGGTTCAAGTGATTCTCCTGCCTCAGCCTCGTGAGTAGCTGGGATTACAGGCATGCACCACCACACCCAGCTAACTTTGTATTTTAAGTTGAGACAGGATTTCACCATGTTGGTCAGGCTGGTCTTAAACTCCCAACCTCAGGTGATCCGCCCGCCTCGGCCTCCTAAAGTGCTGGGATTACAGGCTTGAGCCACCGCACCTGACCGAAAAGCTCTATTTCTTGTTCAAGTCGCAGTCCATTGTGGGTTCAAAAGGGATGAGAGTCCTCTGCTCCAGGCTGTTGTTCAGGTACCAAAGCTGCTTTTCTCTCTTTGCCTTGGAATCCGCTGTGGGAACTTACACAACCTGCTGGAAGAAAAGGCAGTGAAGGCGGGACGCGGTGGCTCACGCCTGTAATCCCAGAACTTTGGGAGGCTGAGGCGGGTGGATCATGAGGTCAGGAGATTGAGACCATCCTGGCTAACACAGTGAAACCCCGTCTCTACTAAAAATGCAAAAAATTAGCCTGGTGTGGTGACAGACACCTGTAGTCCCAGCTACTCGGGAGGCTGAGGCGGGAGAATGGCATGAACCCGGGAGGCAGAGCTGGCAGTGAGCCGAGATAGCACCACTGCACTCCAGCCTGGGCAACAGAGCGAGGGTCTGTCTCAAAAAAAAAAAAAAAAAAAAAAAAGACAGTGAAGACACACCATCCTCAGCTCTGGAGTGGCGCTCCCCTTCCAGTGGTGAGAGCTAATCATGTGGCCTGGGCTCAGTGCTTGAAGTCTGGGAGGTGTTGTCTGAGCTCAGGAAGAAATGGCCCTCACCTCAGCTGCTGATAAACGCAACAGGCCATAGTTAATGACAGATCATGATTGTCAAGTATCATCAATGCTCGGTGGAAGCTGGGTTTATACTAACTTTCCTTTGCAGAGTTTTTACTGATTCATAAAGCCAGTGGTTGCATATTACAAGCAGATCGTTAGTTCACACAACACAAATGTCATTTGGTCACGGATATTTTTGTTGCTGTTCGATCGTTTCTTTCCCTACTTATCAACTGGTGTGGATGGACCTAGAGAAGATGTTCACCCTTTCCAGCAAGGAATATAGTTCCTTCATCCGTTTGTCCTTTATTAAATTAAAGTCATGCTGAGGACGACGCGTTATTGCCCTTGGTTGTCCTGCTGCCCCTTCCTATGAGCAGCCTGTAAGTTCCTGCCCGATGCCGAGTGCCTGTCCGTGTCATCTTGCCCACCAGAGGAACAGAGTCCAAGCCTCACGGGTGGTGTGCCGTGCCTGGGGGAAGGGGGCGTGAGTGTGTCATGTTTGAGCAGGTGCTTTAGGAAGCAGAGGGGGCTTCTGCAGCCTTCTCATCCTTTTCCCCACTGCAGGAGCTGCTCCCTCCCCTGTGGTCCCAGATAGGACTCATGGGGCAGAGCCTTCACAGCTGCTCCTCGGGCTCCGTGTCACGGAAGGCAGGGGGAGCATTGTTTGCCGTACAGCAAAGCTGACTGGGATGAGCTGCCACCGGGTGCTGTGCCAGGTGAGGGGGCACAGCAGTCAGCGAGACCATACTTGGAGAGGGGGCAGTGGGAGCACTGCCCAGGCCTCACCAGAGTGACGGGTCCGGATAACAGCCCACTATGTGGGGTCCAGCTTACACCACACCACGTGGGGTCCAGATTACACCCCACCATGTGGGGGTCCAGATTACACCCCACTATGTGAGGTCCAGATTACACCACACCACATGAGTGACGGGTCCGGATTACACCCCACTATGTGGGGTCCAGATCACACCACGTGGGGCCCCAGATTCAGAGCTTGCCCTTCTGAGCCTTTTCATCTCTGTGAATGACGGGAGGGGAGGGATGACGCCAAGCCCACAGGGCTGGTAGAGGACTAAGTGGCCTGAGTGTGTGGGAAGGCTGAGCGCGGTGCTGGGCACACTGAGTCCTCTGTAGGTTTGACCCTTCCTCTGCTCCTTTTTTCCTGAGCTTCTCTTCTGTTATTTGTAAAAGTGGGTGACGGTGTCTCCATAGCCCTCGAAGATGAGACCATTCCCTTCTTGTTCTCATGGCCAAGGAAGGCCCTGCCACGCCTGAGCTTTGCAGGTGGGAAAGGCTTCCTCTGCCCCTCCAGGGAGTGTAAACATGGAGTCTTGGCATTTCTGTATTCCCAGGACCCTTTATTGGTCTTTGCATAATGCCCCACTTTTACTCTTCTTGCAGAACTTTCTCCCTTCAACCACTAACCTAAGCTGGTGGATGCGGGGGTAATGAGGCACGGTGGCAGTGATGTCTGGCCTGAGCCATCACTGGGCATCTACCAGCTGTGTGCTGTGGGGGGCAGCTCGCCTCTGCGTTTCCCCTTTTGTTTACGACAGGTGCAGTAGGAGCACCCTGAAAGACTGTGATGGGCATTCGCTGAGTCAGCACAGACGGGAGGCACGGAGAGTGGTGCTGGGAACCTTTGTAACTACTGACAATACGTGTTTCTCATGATGCAGGCTTACAGATGAGGCGACAGACGTGGTGTGCCAGCCCTGAGGCACCTGGACAGGTCTGAGGTCCTGCTTGGCTTGGTGGTTGGCTCTGGGACCTGTGGGACCCCAGCAGGCAGGGAGCAGGCAGTGTGGGCTGGGCTGGGGCAGAGGCTACCCTGGCACCTTGCTCTCATTTTACCTGGTATTGGGGGTACAAGTTGGCCACCTTGCCAAGGTCTTGGGAATCCTGAGGACTAAACTCCAGTGGCCAGGAGCAGGTTAGAAATGCATTTTCCTGGGACTTAAAGCCACAACGTCCTGAGGGAGTCTGGGGTGGCCCGAGTCTGCATTTCCGCCTGCCCTCAGGTGATTCTGTAAAGCCTTGACTCCCCTGGTCCTGGCCTCCAAGCCCCGCCCTTTCTGAGACCTCTGCCTTCCTCTCTCCTCTCCCTCCCTGCTCACCTAACTGACCTCCGCTGAGCTGCTGGACAGGTGTCCCCTCCTCTAGGAGGCCTCCTAGCCTTCCCTCCAGCTCAGCACAATGCGGAGAGAAGCGACACTGGACAGTATGGCCTCCTCCCCTCCTGTGGTGTGACTGAGCCCAGGGACAGTCACTGGCCAGTGGGAGGAAGGAAGGGGCCCAGCACTGGCTTTGCATGGCTCTCTGGGCATGCCCCTGCCTGGGAACTGGGAAATAGGTCAGAGGCAACTCCTCCTGGGCCCCAGGGGAGCTGGCAGCTCCACCAGACCCTCCACTGCTGTGTCATCAGAATGGCAGTTCTCAAACAGGGTCATCTCCAAAGGGCAGTGAGCTAGGTGCTCCTGTGCAGCACCCCAGGCAGGCCCTGCCCCGTTCTTTCACTAACCTGTCAGAGGCCAGGTGAGCAGCTTGTGTGTTCCTGGCTCAGTGCCTGGGCAGGTGTGCCGGGCAGGGCCCATTCTCAGGAGCTGTCTTGCCTGCCTGGTGCAGACAAACCCAGGCTGTGACCTGCTCAACAGATGTGCAGCAGGGACCCTTAGGGAGGTCTCTGGGGCTGCACTGATCTCAAAAGGTTATCACTTCTGTGGGCACGGACGTGGATAGTGTGGGAACATGGCCTTTCCAGCCTCGGTGGCCTCCTCTATAAGGAAGGTATAGTAATATACAGTACCACCTGGTAGGCATCCAGTAGGAGCGCAGACATCCCTTCATTCCTTTCTCAGACCCATGGCTTGGTCCCGGACCAGCAGCACAGCAGCCTCCGGGAACCTCTTGGAAATGCAGATTCTCCAGCAATTCCGAGTTTTCCAGCAGTTTCCCAAGTCAGGGACAGCACTCAGGGTGATGCCACTGCAGGTTCAAGTTTGAGGACCACTGGTCTAGAATGGACTTGCTCTCTCCCCTTCCTCCTTCCTCTCTCCCGCTTCCTGCACTCCTGCTGGCTGGCACTTCCTCCATGCAGCTGCTGGTTTCTGAGGGCCGCCACCAGGTGTCAGGGCAGCCCCAGGAATGTTCCGGCTGTCCCACCTTCCCTGCCAGCCTGGCCTCTGCTGCCTCAGGAGGTGTCCTGAGAAGGGAAGTGGCTTCCCGAGCTTCTTACAGGATGAATGTTTCCCTGTGCTTTTCTAACTGCTCAGGGTGAGTCATCTGGGCCTGAAGGCGGTGAAGGTGGCAGATATGTCAGCATCCTGTGTGGTGGGGACAAGGACAACCCCACAGCACCTAGTGGTATGTTATGAGATTTAGGGGGCACACCCAACTCCTCCTCTACTACTCCCCTAAGTCCTAAGTCCTCACTCTCTTATTCTGCCCTAGGAGGCTTCTCCAACCACCCTGCTCTGTGCCCCATTGTGACTCTGGCCAGGGCCTCAGACCCTCCACCCAGTCCAGTCCTCGCAGTGGGCCTCCCAGGCCTGTCCTGCTGTGCCATTGCTGAGGCCGACTTTGGGCTACTGGTCCAGGCCCTGCCCAGTCCTGTGACTACACGTCCCTAACCACCACCACAGGCTTGGTGGGCCACAAACCTCCTCCTGAACACAGCCCATAGCCCATGGCTTTGCCCACGGTCCCCTCCCAGCTTGCCCGCTCCAGCTCCCCTGAGTTCAAAGCCAGCCCACACCTTCCCATGCGCTGGACACCCTCCCCGGCGCTGGTGCAGGAGGCTGAGTAGGGCAGGCAAGGTCTCCGCCTGCAGCCACACCAACCCAGCGGCTACTCTCCCAGCAGGGCTGGGCAGAGCGTCGGGAGGACTGCCCGGGTCCGGAAGGGCATATGCTG
The DNA here is from genome assembly GCF_049350105.2 of Macaca mulatta. Lineage (NCBI taxonomy): Eukaryota > Metazoa > Chordata > Mammalia > Primates > Cercopithecidae > Macaca > Macaca mulatta. Next base: position 51,533,581 of record NC_133414.1, read on the forward strand.
GATTCCAGGCGAGGAGCTGCTGTGCTAGGCCCCCAGGCGTGCTCAGGTGGGAGTAGCTATGGGCCATGGGCTGCGGGGGCAGCTAACAAAACAATACCATTAAAAATGGGCAAAGGACAGAAATAGAGACATACAAATAGCTAAGATGTATATGAGAAAATGTTCAACATCATTGATCAGGGAAATGCAAATCAAAACCACAGCGAGATATTATCTCACCTCACTTAGAATGGGTATTATTAATAAAACAAAAAATAACAGATGCTGATGAGAATGCAGAGAAATGGAAACTCTGCTACACTGTCAGTAGGAATGCAAATCAGTACAAGCATGATGGAAACAAGTATAGAGAATTCTAAAAACACCGAGAGCTATTGTATGGTCCAGCAATCTCACTGGGCGGGGGGTGGGGGTGTGTGGGGGAGGGGTATTCTTCCAAAGGAAAAAGTTCAGTGTAACAAAGGGTAACTTGCATGCTTGTGTTTATCACAGCATTATTCACAATAGCAAAGATACTGAGTCAATGCAAGTATTCAACTGATGAATGGATAAGTAAGATGTACTAAATACACACAGTAGAATACTATTTGGCATAACAAATAATGAAATCATGTCATTTTCAGAAATAAGGGTAGATCTGGAAGTCATTGAGTAAAATAAGCCAGGCACAGAAGGACAAATACCGCAGGTTCTCACTCACATGTAGGAGCCAAAAAAAGCTTGATCTCATGGACCCAGAGAATGCGATGGCAGTACCAGAGGCCGGGAAGACGGGGTGTGGAAGGGAGAATGAAGAGAAGTTGGCTATTGGGTACAGACCTGCAGTTAGAAGAAATAAGCTGTAATGTTTGACAGCAGACTATGGTGACTAAATAACAATATTATGTGTAAATATTCGAAGTAACCAGAATACACATTTTATGCATGTAACAAGCATTTGTATTAAGGAAGGAGACCACTACTACTACTGCTGCCCTCCTCCCCCCACCTTGCCTAGTTCAAAGACAGGAGAAAAGAGAGAGAGAAACAAAAGTAAGATAAATAGCCAGACAACCTTGGCACCACCACCCAGTCCTATGAGTTAAACAAAGTAATAATAATAACATCAACCCCTGGCCTAAACTACTTGTGTTATCTGTAAATTCCAGACACTGTATGAAAAAAGCATTGTAAAACTTTTTGTTCTGTTAGCTGATGCATGTAGCCCCCAGTCACATTTCCCATGCTTGCTCGATTTATCACGACCCTTTCACGTGGACCCCTTAGAGTTGTAAGCCCTAAAAAGGGCTAGGAATTTCTTTTTGGGGGAGCTCGGCTCTTAAGACGCGAGTCTGCCGATGCTCCTGGCCGAATAAAAAACCTCTTCCTTCTTTAATCCGGTGTCTGAGGAATTTTGTCTGCGGCTCGTCCTGCTACAGTATGTACCCTACAAAGAGGTAAAATATTATGCGTCAATAAGATGGAGAGGTTATGCCCCAGCCTCGAGAGAGGGGCTCCTTGGATCCGCACAGCACATCCTGCCCACCTGCATCCTCTGCCCCACTGTGCTGGTCATATCTGGGCCTTCATGCTCCGGTCCCCAAGGCAGGTGGTGCTGACTCAGGTAACCACACTGTGGATCTGGCTGTTGGTGGCCCAGAGGGTGGGTGCTAGAAGCTTCCTGCTCTTCTTGTTCCACTGGGACCAGGTGGAGCCAGGCAGTGACAGGGTACCACCCTCTTGACCAGATCCTGGAACACAGGAGTGTCACCTGGCCCCTCCTCATCCCAACTTAGTGCCCAAAGTACCCCTGGGCCCGGCATGGCTGGGCTGGAACTCGGGGATGCAGCTCAAGCCTTGTGGCATCTCTGGGTTCTCTGTCCACTGAGGGTGCCCTGGGACCCAAAGCTGCCGGGAAGAGATTGGCTTATCCTCATGCCTGGCACCCCAGACTGTCCTTCCTGGTCCATCGCCCTGGTCACATTCCCCAGGGCAGCTTAGGGCTTTGTTTAGGGATTTACCGTAGTCAAGTGCCTAATAAGTGCTGAGACCTGCAAGGCCATGTGGGCAGATGGGAGGTGCTCTTCGGTGAGCACCCCCAGCAGCCAGCAGGGCAGTCCCCCACCCAGGCATCTCGTGCTCCGCTTGTTTGACTGTTACAGCACTTCATGTCAGGGACAGCACCTCCTGTCCCTCCTGTCAGGAAGGACACAGACAGCAGGTGCCTGGGGGCAAGGCATTTGCCAGGTAACTCAGGCTGCGAGTGCTGGAGCCGGGATTTGAACCCGGATCATGGCACTCTGTATGGGGCAATGGAAGATATGGGGATGTCCATGCAGGAAGGAAGGGCAGCCCGGTCCCACTGAGCCCAACTGGAGGAAACTGCTCAGCCTGCAGCTGGGGGGAGAGACCAGGAGGTCAGGCTTCCCCTTGCTTCCTGGTTCGGGATCACAGAGGGACAAGGAAATTTAGTGTGTGTGTCTTTTTTCTTTTTATTTCATTCAAAATTTAGTTTATTATCAAGCAAGAGGAGCTTATGCAGCAGGAGGGTTGAGGTGCCACTGCCCTGGTCCAGCTCAGACGCCAGCACCAGGGAGGCGGGAACAGTGTCGTGTTCCCAGGATCTGCACAGGGGGGTGACTTTCTGCATCTCCCCATCCGTGGGAGGTGCTCCTCCAAGCCTCCTCTTGCCAGCCTGGACACAGCAGCCTGCACCTTGACCCTATTGCATGCCAGTGGAGCAGAGCCCCCCAGGCCAGAAGCCCCACAGCTGTTGGCTCTGGCTTGGACACCAGGCAGGGGGCACCGGGGCAGGAGGTGGCCGCGATCCTGTGACCGCAAGTGCCCCCTCGCTGATGGCCTCGTGTTCTGTGTGCCGACCAAAGAGGAGCAAGTGTGGAAGGCACCTCAGGCAGGCACTGGGCTCGGTGGGCGTCTTGTGCTCCGCGATTTTGAGGCCATTTGCAGCCAGCTCCCTCAGCCCGAGTTCCGAGCTGCAGCCGCTGCCAGGCACAACAGCACCGCCAGGAGTGTCTTGGGGGCTTTCTTCATAGGAGGCTGTCAGCATCCTCAGGTTCCAGGCGCTCAGGCCCAGTCCTGCTTCAAGAGGCTTTTTTCCCCCACCAGAGGCTTCTCAATGGCCTGAAAGCTCCTATGACTCGGCAAAGTTTGCTGGGAACACAAGGCTGTCAGTGACATTCGTGGCGCCAAGACTTAACCATGCGGGTTGCACGGATCCGCCACTGTCTGTGCCACGTGCACTGGCGCCACCTGAGATGCACGCCGCACGCCGCACGCCGCACGCGCACGCCGCACGCGCACGCCGCACGCGCACGCCGCACGCGCACGCCGCACGCGCACGCCGCACGCGCACGCCGCACGCGCGAAACGGTTTGGCTGGCCTGTAACGGTTTGGCTGGCCTGTAACGGCTTGCACGCTCACGCCACACGCGCTTAACAGCTTGGCTGGTTTGTAACGGCTTGCACACGCACGCCGCACACACGTAACTGGCTGACCTGTAGCGGTTTGCACGCGCACGCCACACGCCTAACGGCTTGGCTGGTTTGTAACGGCTTGTACACGCACGCCACACGCGCGTAACTGGTAACTGGCTGGCCTGTAACGGCTTGCACGCGCACGGCACACGCGCGTAGCGGCTTGGCTTGGCTTTGCGTTCTTTGCTTGGCTTGGCGTCGGTCGCTTGGCCTTCTGTTCCTCCTGGAACCTCCTTGGATTGACGTTTTCTCCTTTGGGTTGACCTTTCCTCCCTAGTTCCTTTGCTGGGCTTGACCTTTTCTCTGCTGGGTTTGGCATTCCCTTGGGTGGGCTGGGTGTTTTATTGGGGGGGGGGGTGGCCCTTCCTTGGGTGGGCGTGGGTTTTCCCTGGGTGGGGTGGGCTGGGCTCCCCTGCTGGGGTTGGCAGGTTTTGGCTGGGATTGATCTTTCTCTTCAAACAGATCGGAAACCCGGAGTTACCTGCTAGTTGGTGAAACTGGTTGGTAGACGGGATCTGCTGTTAAAAGCAGATGGTGGCTGAAGTCGGTTCCATGCCGGCTGCGTCCTCTGTGAAGAAGCCATTTGGTTTCAGGAGGAAGATGGGCAAGTGGGGCTGCCACTGCCTCCCCTGCTGCAGGGGGAGCGGAAAGAGCAACCTGGGCGCTTCTGCAGACCAGGACGACTCCGCTAGGAAGACACGCAGGAGCAAGATGGCCAAGTGGTGCTGCCACTGCCTCCCCTGCTGCAGGGGGAGCAGGAAGAGCAACGTGGGCGCTTCTGGAGAGCAGGATGACTCTGCTATGAAGACACTCAGAAGCAAGATGGCCAAGTGGTGCTGCCACTGCCTCCCCTGCCGCAGGGGGAGCGGCAAGAGCAACCTGGGCGCTTCTGGAGACCAGGATGACTCCGCTGTGAAGACAGTCAGGAGCAGCAAGAGCAACGTAGGCGCTTGGGAAGAATACGACGATAGCGCCTTCGTGGAGCCGAGGTACCACGTCCGTCGAGAAGATCTGGACAAGCTCCACAGAGCTGCCTGGTGGGGTAAAGTCCCCAGAAAGGATCTCATCGTCATGCTCAGGGACACTGACGTGAACAAGACGGACAAGCAAAAGAGGTAACGGGGCCTGGGCTGGGAGGAGGAGGGACGTGGGGGGATGATGGGGACATACCCTCCTGGTGGGGGAGGAGGGGGACCTGGCTTTCTTGTCTCCGCAGGCCCCATACCACCCTGGGTGTGGAAACCTCAGCGAGGTCAGAGGTCAGGGCACAGGTCCCTTCGTGAGCCGCAACACAAAACAAAACTTGAGCTGATTTCCAATCCAATTATAATTTCCCTCACAGAACACTAATAAATGGTTTTAAAGTGATTTAACTCGAAAAATTAAGTTGATGCAGCGGATTATTTTTAATGTACACATTTTAAAGCAATGTTCTATGTATTATAGAAAAGTGTATATTGAGAACTAAGAACGAAGCCCCATAACATATCAACTTCAAGGCTAAATATTCTTCAAATAAAATCCAGTATGGATTTTTTATCGATGTACCCTATGTAAATATGTTCTTTACTGAGGAACCTTAGAAGGAAACTGAAATGGCAAGAAGGTGTGTGTGCTTGAAAAGGAAGATTGAATTTTCTGAAGATGTGAGCTTTTTCTGTTTATCACTTTTACCTAAGCCAAATAAAAATAGGAAAGTTTTAGAGTTTTTACACATGCTGTCTTTTATTATTGTGATAAATTATTTTTTTTGTAACAGAATGGAAAAAGACTTGCTTTTCCAGATATCAAAATGTGCATGTGCTATTTCCACAAATTGTTTACTAACAGCCGAAAAGATCAATGAGTAGAACAGAATAGGAAATCCAGAAATACCCAAATATATGTAAGAATTTAGCACTTGATAATGGTGATATTTTGTATTATTTAAAAAAGGTGGATTGTTCATAATTCATTTTTGGAGAAAACTAGCTAGATTTTTATGTCACAAAAATAAGAGTATAGATTAAAAATTTTAAATATACAAAAGGAGAAACATACCAGAAGAAAACACAAATGCCTATTTATATATGCATATATATATATATATATATATATATTTATATATATATATATATATATTTTTTTTTTGACAGAGTCTCACTCTGTTGGCCAGGCTGGAGTGTAGTGGTGTGATCTTGGCTCACTGCAATCTCTGCCTGTTAGGTTCAAGCAATTATCTGCTTCAGCCTACTAAGTAGCTGGGATTAAAGGCGCCTGCCACCATGCCTGGCTAATTTTTTTTTTATTTTTAGTAGAGATGGGGTTTCACCATCTTGGCCAGGCTGGTCTTGAATTTCTGTCCTTGTGATCCATGCACCTTGGCCTCCCAAAGTGCTGGGATTACAGGCGTGAGTCACTGTGCCCGGCCTATATATGCAGATGTAATAATAAAATAAGCATTCTAAAATTGGGCATAGTACTTTTTAGCGTATCTACCAGTGACCTATGTACGTAGGAAAACAGTGTTCCTGGTAGGAGAAGGAATTTAAGTTAGAGGAATGAAATACTGTTTTCTACTTAAGTTAGAAGAGGAGTGAAAGGCCGGGTGCAGTGGTTCACGCCTGTTATCCCAGCACTTTAGGAGGCTGAGGCAGGCGGATCACAAAGTCAGGAGTGTGAGACCAGCTTGGCCGGTGTGGTGAAACCCCATCTCTACTAAAAATACAGAAAATTAGCTGGGCATGGTGGCATGCACCTGTAATCCCAGCTACTCAGGAGGCTGAGGCAAGAGAATTGCTTGAACCAGGGAGGTGGAGGTTGCAGTGAGTCGAGATCACGCCACTATACTCCAGCCTGGGCGATGGAGTGAGAGTCCATCTCAAAAAAAAAAAAAAAAAAAAAAGGAATGAAATACTGTTTTTTATCCACAAAGTTTGTGAGGATGAAGAACAGTGGTACATATATAGTTGTTCAAAGTTTTAAGTTGCTGCAGCTTTTCAAACACACACTTTAGTGGTAAGAACCACATTTTTTAAATGTATATGCTTTTTACTGATCAATTCCATTATACTGAAATATCTTTACGAAACAGATACATCTGTTTTTCTTAGTATTGCTTAAAACAGCAGTGTATTTAGAAGAATTCATAGATTTTATGAACAAATTTTGGTGCATCCATAGGATGGAATAATAAGTAACTATTGAGGGCATCAGTAGATACAGAGATATGTTGACATGCAAAGATGTACTTTGCTATATCAAGTGAGAAAAAAATCAGTTTGTTACACATATACACAAATATAATCTGCTCTTGTGTTAGCTGAAAATATGTAGAAAATATAATCAAACTTATTTCTGGGGATTTGTAAGTGAATTTTTTTCCTTTCTCTTATCTGTGATTTCTGCAATGAACATCTGAAGTTTAGTTAAGATTCATTAGTAATGAAATAATCCTTGGGAAGAGAAGGAATATGCTGCTTGCATAGATACAACTAATTTCTCACATTCTATTATTTATTTTTATTTCTGTGGATGGCTGTCTTCTGTGAACTTTTATCCTCTTCAGAAGTAGAGAGATTCTGTTTACCTGTTCCTGTAGATTTTATTGTATATACATTTTATTATATAATTATCTTTTCATTATATATAGGTTAACATGTGTAAAAAGTGTGATTCATTTTAGTTGAGTTATGTACTTATGAAAATTAAAATAGCAAATATAAATGATTATTACTGTTGCAGATGTATTCTCCTACTCTACAGCAGTTTCCTTTAAAAATATTGAACTCCCAAGCTGCGTTTATCCATTCTTTCAGTCCATTTAGTCATCAGACATAAGCCAGACACCTATTATGTGGCAGGCGTATTCTACTATCTCTCAGGATCCTTCCATCTTTGAAAACTTCATGTTTACCTGCTGGGCATGAGCAAGCTGAGAGATTTAAAGTTGGAGCATTAGGACTTAATCTCAATTGAAGCTTTTCCTCCCTCCTTTCAAACAAAAACATTTCTGAAGGTAGAAAATAGTAAAAGATAACCTTTAATTGCCTTTTTGAACATTTATAAGTCTTGGATAAAGACTGTTTTAGTTGTTTTAAGAACTAAAATGTGGTAGATAAACAGCAGGGACTACTATGCAGCCATAAAAGAAAGAACGAGAGCATGTCCTTTGCAGGGACATGATGGTGTTGAAAGCCATTATTCTCAGCAAACTAACATAGGAAGAGAAAACCAAATACTGCGTGTTCTTACTTATAGGTGGGAGCTAAATGATAACACACAGATACCTAGAGGGAAGGAACACGCACTGGGGCCTATCGGAGGTGGAGGGTGGGAGGAGGGAAAGAAGCAGGAAATAGAGTGAACGGGTACTGGGCTTAACGCCTGGGTAATGAAATCATCTGTCCAACCAACCCCCTTGGCGCACGTTTACCTGTGTAACAAACCGGCACATCTGCACCTGTACCCCTGAATGTAAACGTTGAAAAAAGCTCCACAAATAGTTTCATAAATCCATTTTAAAAAGAGGAAATTTATAACAGTCTTAAATCCTAATAGGAAAGATTGGAAATATCTGATGTACATACATTGTATAAATCTAAGTATTGAAACAAATGAGCCCATGGTGTTTATTTGAATTTCCAGGTTTTCTTTGGCTTAAAGTTTTTTGAAAACCAAAGTAAGAATTAGTTTATTTTAGAAATTTGTTTTTGTTTTCACCTCAGCCCTCTTATTCCATAGTTTTTTTAAGAACTAAAATTTATCTAAATGCTGGTCATCTGACTGGAACTGCCCCAGGCCTGTTATAACATATTCTACTTAATGTAAGGCACCAGGGGTTATATGATGCCCCATTATTTTATGTCTCAATAAGAGAATTATTTAAATGCCGCCAATTATAGTAAATCATGAGTTATAAGTGGTATTTCAGTGGAGACAACATGGAGATGATGATCATCTTAGAATCACTGAAATACAACGTTACCTGTAGTCTTTAAAACATACCTGAAAATGTAGGTATAATTGTATCATCTCACTTAATTCAAATGTCTTTAGGGTATTAGTAAAAATTATAATATCTAACAATTATTGAGCTGTTCTTTGTGTTAGGAACTATTCTATATCTTTTGCGTAGAGTCTCATTTAAGCATTACAGTGGTTTCCTGTGAGAAAGCTACTATTTTCATTCCCATTTTATTGATGAGGAAACTGAGACACCAAAAGGCTAAGCAACAGCTGGGAAGTGACAGAGCTTCAAGTAGGGTTCCAGTCCCAGCTGAATGTCATCCAAGGGCTGTGCTGTTTCTATTCAAATAGGCTGCTCTTTCATTAATACAGCGAGTAATGAGAGGTAATAAATAGTGTGCTTTCTTCATGGGAAAAGTAAATGTTTGTTTTGAAGGCAGAGTAACAGCAGGCTATTCAGTGTTTGTAATTACACGAATCATTGATGTGCCTGTAGCTAGTGCACTAACAATTTCCTAAAAAGTCTTCTCACTCTCCTAGGACTGCTCTACATCTGGCCTCTGCCAATGGGAATTCAGAAGTAGTAAAACTCCTGCTGGACAGACAATGTCAACTTAATGTCCTTGACAACAAAAACAGGACAGCTCTGACAAAGGTATGCAGTAGCCGACTATATCAGTGTGAGATGGGTTTGATTTCAATACATAGCACAAAAATGAGTTTTCTCCTTTAAATGTAACTAGTTGGTGAAAGCTGTGGAATGTTACTTTGAATTCCTAGCATTTATAATTTGTTTTTGGTCTAACACTGACAGGCCGTACAATGCCAAGAAGATGAATGTGCATTAATGTTGCTAGAACATGGCACTGATCCAAATATTCCAGATGAGTATGGAAATACTGCTCTACACTATGCTATCTACAATGAAGATAAATTAATGGCCAAAGCACTGCTTTTACATGGTGCTGCTATTGAATCAAAAAACAAGGTATTAGATCTACCAGTTTTCTTTTCAAAATACTGAAATGCATTCATTTTAACAGTGACCTGTGTAAGGGCCAGTTTTCCATATTTGGAAGCTCAAGCATAACCTGAATGAAAATATTTTGAAATGACTTAATTTTCTAAGATTTTATTTTAAATATTGTTACTTTCAAAGAAGCATTTGAGGGTACAGTTTTTTTTAATGCACTTGTGGTAAATACTTTTTTGAAAACACTGAATTGGTAAAAGGTAATACTTATTATTTTTCATTTTTTCCCTCCTAGGTTTTTTTTTTTCCCCTAATGAATGTAAAATTGCAAAATTTGCCCTGAAATAGGTTTTACATGAAAACTCCAAGAACACTTAAACATGTTTCAGTGAATAGAAATCCTGCTGCTTTGGCAAGTTCCTAAAAAACAGTAATAGATATGAGGTGATGCACCTCTCAGTGGCAAGGCTTAAGATATTTCTGATTGCTCATGAGGCAGAAGTGGAAAGGGAAAAAGAGCAATCAGAAATATCAAGGCCAGTCTGGAAATTAGGTAATAGAGGGAAAAGACCATGAAGAGGTTGTGTGCATATGCGTGTGTGTGTCTCTGTGTGTGTGTGTGTGTGTCTGTGTATTGTTCATTTATTTGTTTCCTTTTTATGGTGAGACAAGGTTCAATTTTAGAGAATGACAGTTTTCATTTTGGGAGAGGGAGTTAGTGAGTTGTGAACTGCCTAGAGATCAATTTTAGGAGGCCTCTGAAGAACCAGATTGGCAGTAAATAGGTGGTCATGTAATGGGAAACCCTTGAGCAGAGGGAATAACAAGTAATTAACTGACTTAGTACCCTATTCTGGTAGAAATGGCCAGTTAGAGTCTCAACTCTGCTTTCAAATCTAGCATGTCTGGATGGGAAGGTGGGAGATAAGGAGCTTTAAGTAACAAGATCAAGTTGGATTTTGAGTTTACTAGACCTTGTTCTTCTCTTACCGGGGAAAATTATGTGGTGTTTTCAGCAAATGAGTCTGTCTCCTACTCTTTCCTCTTTTTGGCCAAATCTTCAAATAAGAAAGAGAATTGGTCACGTGGGTGAGAAATGAGACTGAATTAACTGTCTGTTGTACTAGCTTCCAGCTAGAAATTTGCATCCCAGTAACCTCAGGAAAATTTTTAAATAATCAATAAGTCTAGGCTTTTTCCTGAAGATTTTGATAGAGTAAGTCCAGTAAAGCCTAGATATGTATGTTCAAAAATGTTTCCTTGAAGCCAGACATGGTGGTGCATGGCTGTAGTCCCAGCTGCTAGGGAGGCTGAGGGGGGAGGATTGCTTGAGCTCAGGAGTTCGAGTCTAGCCTGGTTAACATAATGAGACCCTGTCTCTAACATCAACAATAACAACAACAACAATTTTCTCAAAATCTGGATACACACCTGCTTAAGAACCACTGAATACATAAATGTAATATGTAAATTCTTATATCTCAGAAACTTAAGATATCTGTAGAAGAGTTGGAGTTGGATATGTGCTGATTTCTTTAAATCTTTCCTATCCAATTACATTAATCTGACTTTTTTTTTTTTTTTTTTTTTTGGAGATGTGGTCTCACTCTATTTCCCAGTCTGGAGTGCAGTGGTGCAATCACAGCTCACTGCAGCCCTGACCTTCCTAAGCTCAGATGGTCCTCCAACCTCAGTTTTTGTATTTCTCTTCTTTTTTTAGTAGAGATGAGGTTTTTGCCATGTTTCTCAGGCTGGTCTTAAACTCCTGGGTTCAAGTGATTCACCTGCCTCAGCCTCCCAAAATGCTAGGATTACGGGTGTGAGCCACCATTCCTGGCCTAGTCTGACTTTTATCTCTGTGGTGAGACATTAAAATGAATATTATTGGCTTAATATTCATCAGCTTACAGAGTAATACCCTTTCCTTCCTACCGTCAGTTATTCGCTGCCATTCAGAAGGTCTTTAGAAATGTGCAGTGAGTAGTCTTTGAGTCAGTAGAGGATGATCCTCTCGGGATTTTGTGTCTCTTTGTTGTCATTCAAGTACTTAGGTCAGTAAGCCATTGTTAAGAGCAGAGTTTTCTCAATTAGAATTGTAGCAAATTGTAAAATTTTTTTTTGTCAATTGAAGCTGTATTATGGACTATCCAGTGTGTCTCATAAGTATGTAGAGCTTTGGCATAATCAACATGGGAGTTTTAAACACTAGAAACCATGGAGTTATTAAGAATACAGATAGGAATTCTGTTAATTTAGTTTCAGTAGTCCTATGAACTGATTATCTATTAACAATCTGGAAAAATTAAATACAGATAGATTTTAAATAAATAAATGTTGGGAAATTTTTTCAAATGGGCAGTATGAGTATTAATAACAATTTTTATTGCATGTTGGAGCTTGAACTTTTGGTAAAACATGTGAAACGAAAGAAATATTTTACATGCAAATTATTGCTTTATACACAACAATTTTTCTTAGGGTGGAGGATATAGAGATAAAAGATACAGCCCCTGCCCTCAAGAAGCTCTTTGTTTAGATGGGAAAAATATTATCATCCAATAATGGCTTGCCAACTGCTGGGTTAGAAGCAAAGAGTCTTGGAAGCAGTGAATGTTGAAAGTGAGTTTTTGAGATGATCAGAGTTAATGTGGTGAGGCAGAGAGGGGTGTTCCCAAGGGAGGGAGCAGCACGTGGGAAAGCACAGAAGATTGAGAAGGAAGCAGCTACATTTTACTTACTTTGTATGCGTGTAAGTCCGTAGGATCTTATATAAAGTTTCTGCTTCAGTTGAGGAATGTGTACTTTTTTGAATTACATTCTTTTTTGCTTTATATTGTTTTACAGCATGACCTCACACCGCTGTTACTTGGTGTACATGAACAAAAACAGCAAGTGGTGAAATTTTTAATCAAGAAAAAAGCTAATTTAAATGCATTTGATAGATATGGAAGGTATAGTTATTTCTTTCAATCTGTGTGTTGTTAACTAGATGGATAGCAGTCACTCAAGTCATAAATGTTAAATTAATAAGATTAATGTATACTTATGGGGACAGTGATCAGTATCAACACAAATCAGTCAGGTAGAAAAACAATTATTTGGACTGGGCAACATAAAGAACAGTTTTTGTAGGATTCATCTTCTCTTATTGTATTGACTGATGTTCTTTGTTGTATGATGTTTTGGTTACATGATCTTATGTTAGCTAGAGGGATTTCGTATTAATTTTATGAAGTGTGAACTTTAACTTTCAGTTTACTTTATGACTCAGTATTGAACTTCTTAACTCTTTCTACCAGTTTTTAACCTCTGTGTCTTACATGCTTTTCCACTAAATATGCTATACTAAACATAAGTAGGGGTTGAAAATTCTTTTGTCTTTTCAATGACTCTGCTTTAAGTTGCTTTCTTTGAAGAATATTAATGTTAGCTTATCCCTACATGACAATTAATTGCTATTCCCACATACTGTGGGTTCAACAGCTTTCTTCCTTTTTTATTTCCAGTGTATTTTGATGTTTTTATTTTTAATTGGTATGGAAAGAGGGAGTGAAGATAGTTTTAAGTGGATACACTTTTCCTTTCATGAAGGCAAGCTGTAGGTGGGTGATAAAGAGAAAAGAGCTAGGCTTTGGATTCACACAAGATGGAATTTAATTCCTAGCTTTCTTACCTGCTAGGTGTGTGACCTTGGGAATGTTACTTACCACCAAATGTATTGTCATATATGAAAAGCAGGAGAATATATGCTTCAAAGTTGACTGTGCATAAGTAAGAGAGATATATATGGCACTTAATTCAGTGCCTAGTACATGCTTATTGGCATCATTAACTGACACTCCTGTGACTACTATTCTTACTATTATTATTATTACTGCTTTCAGCATGCAGAGAGCTCTTGTTTATGTTACCCTCTAGCTAATTTTCTATTACAGCGTATCAGTCTAGGGAAGCTGTGATGAAATCTTCACTTAAATCTTTGTCCACTTCAGATAAGTGGCCCTAACATTGTTTCTTGCCCATCAAAGGACTTTAAATTAGTAGCTTCTACTATGCAATGCCCCAGTGAGATAAGAGGTTTCCTTTTTGTCCCTTTCTTTTAACCTTGGTGTTATTTTACAAAGATGAACACTTGAGCACCCAAGATGCTATGTCTTTTGGTGCATGTAAATGTTTGATTCTGCATGGAGAGACAAGATGTTAAATTGGTAAAATATATCAAATTAGCTTTAAAAATAACTTTATTGCAGTTCCTAAGGGAGAAATTATCTCTGTCATTTTAGAACCGCTCTCATACTTGCTGTATGTTGTGGATCAGCAAGTCTAGTCAGCCTTCTACTTGAGCAAAATATTGATGTATCTTCTCAAGATCTATCTGGACAGACGGCCAGAGAGTATGCTGTTTCTAGTCATCATAATGTGTAAGTGTTTACATTAAAAGGGGAGTTAATGCTAAATTGAGGTTTAAAATAATTATAACAATTGCGTCTTACGTATCAGGTGAGATGTCATAGTTCGGTTCAGGTAGTTTTAGAATGGCAGTGAGTTAGTACCCTGCATCAGCCAGAAATCAGAAAAAAAGCAAGACAAGTTAGAAGTACCAGTGGGTGGAGGATTCTTTATCTCAGGACTTTTAAGACCTTTATCCTTAGAGATCCCAACATTGTTCATTTCATCCAAGTATAACACCTATGCATGGGATAAAAAATGGTGTCACATCTTTGATTTTTCTGATTAGTTATTTGGGTCTTGAAATGTCCAGTTTAGCAGAAAGTCTTGTACTGTCCTCTGGGGACTATCTCCTACATACTCCATGAATTTTTCAGGAACCGAAGGGGTTCACTAAATCCAAGGAAGACAGTCCCTTTTATCAAGTCAGAAGGAGGAGGCAGAAAAGGACATTCCAGTCATTCTGTTGTTTCCATTGTTTCTGTGGCTGCATTGTTGCCACTCAAACTGGTCCTGCTGCCTGGTAATGGTTGACCTTTGACACCAAGATGCCCTTACTGATTCAGATCCCTCAAGCCTTCCTGACAATTCATGCGGTGACTTTGAAGTTACAGCGTATTTTAGTTCCCATACCTATGCTTATATTCTCAGCCATTGTTCCCAAAGCACCAGCACCCTGCTCTGGCTGCTGGGCATCCTGACTTTATCCGCAGACAAAGTGAGCAGATTGACCCTTCCCCCCATATTCAGAACCTAATGTGGAACTCACATCTTAGCCAAGAATTCGCTGAGACCTTCATAGTCAGAGATCCTTTGAGGCAGTTGTTGGTCTTTTCTCTAGCAGATATCAGGTGGGCTTGTTCTGAAGGGTCAGAGGGGTTCAAATAACGTGGCAGAAAGAGATCAGTGTTTGTTTCTTCTTCTTTGCTACCAGATCTGTGCTGTGAGGCACCTTTATATCCTGTATAGAACCTTAGGCAGGAGAAAGTCCTATATGAACCTTCCCCTAGCAGGGACTCCCAGTTGTGGTTGGCCCCTTGAGTGATCTGTTTTACATGATAATGAAAATCGTCCAAGCTACTCCTATCTCTAGCTCAAGATTTTAAAATGTTTTGAAATTCTACCTCACAGGAAGCCATTGAAGAGAATTCTCAGAATCTCTTCAATGGTTAGTTGGACTTAACAGAGCCAAGCCTCGTCCATGACTCATCACTAATCATGTGTAAAAGTAGGGCTTTGTGCTTGCTTCGGCGGCACATATCCTAAAATTAGAACAATACAGAGAAAATTAGCGTGGCTTCTGCATAAGGAGGCAGCACAAATTTTTGAAGCATTCCATATTCTGTGCAGTCACTGGAAGGTCATTTGACTATTTGCTGACTAGCTGTAAGGAAACACTGTGAAGCAAAGCAAAAGATGGGTGCCACCAAAATACTGAAATTGTGATTTGCGCTGCAAAAATAGTCATGTAAGATGGTCTATGAGATGACTTAGAGCTGAATAACATGTTCGGTGCAAAATTATATTGTTAGCATGTATGTCGAAAACTAGAAAATGTCAACTTGCAACTTCTTCATGGAAACTAAAAAAAATAAAAGAGTTTTGGTCTCCCCTGCCAGCTGGCATTGAACATCAATATAAAGCGTTATCCTAACAAACATCTGGCTCAGAGTTGGAGTCTGTAGAGAAGGATCATTGGTCCAAGCCAAGTCTTAACATCCATTAGTTTTTCTGCCCTTGGTGTGATTGGCCAACTCCATAATAGTGGACAATCACATTAGCTACTTTAATGAGATATTTATGAATAAATTTAGTTGCAAACTATGACATAGTTGAGATGCCCTGAATTATAAGCCATAAGGAGTAGGACAACTGAAAAGCAAAATTAGGACTTAATAACATTTTCTGAAAACTACATTTGCGTATTAGAACCTATGAACAAAATACACATTGGGTTTTATTTGGGATTCCAAGATAATTTTAGTCATAAAGTTTAGGAACAGATTATTCCATAGCTTTACTATTTCTCTGAGCATTTAAAAAATATCTTGTTAAATCTTTATAACAACCTAGTGAAATATGAAATAAGGCAGCAAAGTCCTCACTTTGTTGAAGAAGGCATTGAGCCTAAGAGAAGCAAATTGTCCAAGAACAAATAGCTGTTCATTATGGAGCTAGGACTTACGCAGAGCTGAGATGCTTTCTATTATGTCATGATAATGTAAGCTAATTTACTGGGTCACAATGCCCTTGATTTCTGAGCATTTCACCTTACATTGTTTTCTTCTTTAATTAGAAGCTTAAAGAGAAGTTT
This sequence comes from Macaca mulatta, assembly GCF_049350105.2. Classification (NCBI taxonomy): domain Eukaryota; kingdom Metazoa; phylum Chordata; class Mammalia; order Primates; family Cercopithecidae; genus Macaca; species Macaca mulatta. The sequence continues at coordinate 51,549,738 of NC_133414.1, forward strand.
GTAGAATGTACTCACAAGTGAATGGGATAATACTGTTAAGTTCTGATATTATGATATTAGAAATACTCTAAGAATTTTACATTTGGTAAGTATTTTTTATATCAGTATTAAAATAGTAATTTGGTTTATTGCATTTTATACATAGAATTTGCCAGTTATTTTCTGACTACAAAGAAAAACGGATGCTAAAAATCTCTTCTGAAAATAGCAATCCAGGTAAGACTTGTGATAGTGAATTACTTTAGGTCAGTTGTCCCCAACCTTTTTGGCACCAGGGATTGGTTTTGTGGAAGACAATCTTTCCATGGGCTGAGAGAAGTGGGAGTGGTTTCAGGATTATTCAATCATGTGACTTTATTGTGCTACTTTATATTATTATTACATTGTAATATACAATGAAATAATTATACAACTTAGCATCATGTAGAATCCGTGGAAGATCTGAGCTTATTTTTCTGCAACTAGACGGTCTCATCTGGGGGCAAAGTGAGACACTGACAGATCATCAGGCATTAGATTTTCATACGAAGCACACAGCGTAGATCCCTCATACGGGCAGTTCACAACAGGGTTCATGCTCCAATGAGTATCTAATTCTCTGACTGGTCTGACTGGAGGCAGAGTTCAGGCATTAATATGAGCCTTGGGATGTGGCTGTAAACACAGGCGAAGCTTCCCTGGCTTGCCTGCTGCTCACCTCCTCCTGTGTGGTGTGGCTCATAATAGTCCATGGACTGGTCCCAGTCTGTGGCCTGGGAGTTGTGGACTCCTGCTCTGGGTGGTCCTACCATAGATAAAAAAGTAAAGTAAGGAATTTTTGATCACAAGAATGCTAAGCACAAGTCGTGTTACACATGCTTGTCCCAACAAGGTTTCACTATTACTGACTTCATTCCTCCTCATTTGAAGTTGGAAAGAGATACATTTACTTTGTTGGAACAAGATGTGTTCTACCTGCTAGTTAATTGTCATGGTAACAGTAATTTTGTTAGAACAAGATGCTCTGCTATCATTTGCCAAAAGATTGCCATAATAAATATACAAATTGCCCCACTCTAGGCTCAGTAGATTATAATAAAAGTAGAAAAATGTTTCACAATAACAAAAATGCTAGTATGCTACTGGGTTGTGGACACCTGATACATTGTATAATCCAAACTGTAGGAGGACACCTTTAGCTATCTATTTATCACAGAGCTTCTGTAAGGTAGGTTTCATAAGTTGCGGGAGACAAAGGTGGAACAGATGTAGTTTTGATCTTTAAGGTGCTCATGATAGAGCTGTCTCCATTTCTGTGCTTTTTCAACAGAATTTTCAAAGAACACATTTCTATCTATGTTTTCACTTGTCCACTTAACAAATAACTATCAAATATCTTTTAGATACTAACCATTTTTGTAATGCTACAGAACACAAACAAAAATACAGACAGGAGCTTGTTATTATCATTGTCGTTTTTATTATTTTACTACTTTGTTCGGTGCTTGCTGTGTGCTAGATGCCCACTGGAAGCTTATAATTATGATTTATTATATATTGATTATGTGCCAGACATATGTGATGAGGAATAAAAGTTTTGGAAAAAAAACAGGTGTGATTTAAGGTAAACATACAGAGTGAGAAGAATTTTTCTAGGTAAAGAAGCAGAAGAATAATGTTTGGCAGAAGGAACATAGAACGAGTTGGTGTGTTTGCCAGAAGGAACGTCTAATGAGATTGCCTGTTTGGCAGAAAGAGCAGCAAGTGCAAAAGACAAGATGCTTGAGTGAACTTTTCAGGGTTTCTGAGCAGTTCACTTTTGCTAGTACCAAAAGTGTGAGATACCAGAGGTTGGGAATGAGGTGAATACTTAGCTAAGGCAAATTTATGGTAGACGTTTTAATACTGTAGAAATGAGTAGGTCTTATCCTGTGGGCCATAGGAAATTTACCAGATAGAATGGTTTGGACTGCAAATACTGATGAGCAGTGGCTAAAACAGTAGGAACCAGAGTTGTTTTGGTTGTTCGGTGATATCTTAGGTATCCCACTTGTTCCTCTTTCAGCTGTGCTGTTGGCAGTGTTTTATTCATGTCTCCTTTCAGGGTTGGCTAATCGCAGCAGCTCCAAACATCTTGTTCTCACAGCACAACATCACAAGAGCTGCTTTTCTTCACATGTGTCTTTTAAACAGGGAGAAAACTTAGAAGCATGCAAGGGGCTTCCTGTAACATTTCATTGGCTGGGTCACATCACATGCTCATTCCCAAACCAGGCACTGGGAAGGCAAATATGTGATTAGCTTAGAATAAACATTTCTGTTTCTGAGGCTGAGGAGGGGGATTGAGATAATAAATATCCCAATAGACTTGTGTTTCTTCTGCAAGAAAGAATAAGGCATGGCTATTGCAAGGGAGACCACAGTGTTTGCTGCAGAGGCTCATTGGAGACATTTGAGCAGGGGAATTGCAATATTAAATTTTAGTACTAAGGCCTTCTGGTCATGGTGTAAAACGAGTTAGCAAGCTTTTTCTGTAAAGGACCAGGTGGGTAATATTTGAGGTTATGTGGTCTCTATCATATCTACTTACCCTGCTGTTGTTTGCTGTTGTAGTGTGAAAGCCACGATGATGCTATGTAAGCAAAGAGGCATGACTGAGCTCCTATAAAACTTTATTTACAAAGCCATAGGCAGATCAGATTTGGCCTGTGGCCTATAGTTTGCTGGAATTGATGGAAGGGAACCAGGTAAAGAAACCAGGAGACAAAGGAAGCTTTTGCAGTAGTGAACTATAGTTTCCTTGTCACACATCCTTGGACTAGTATCAGTGTATTAGAAGGTTTTCACCCATCCACGGTGAAATAAATAAAGTTCAGAATCTCAGTTACTCATTTTAATATGTTGGCCTTTTTTTGGTGTTATGCTTTTTTCATTTGTTTTGCTTAATTTTTTTCATGTAAAAAACGCGTTAATAGTTGGCATTTTCTTTTAAATAAAAACCATTTTGTAAATGTTTATGTTCCCAGTGGTAGTGGGAGTATAAAGCAGAGGCAGAAAAGAGATATAGTCAATATGATTTAGTGATAATTGAGTGAGAAAGGTTTGGGGCACAGAGAGAAATGTCAGATAATTTCCAGCTTTCCAGGTTGTACACTAGTATTTAACCTGGATGTGAGGCTTTCATAATCTGCCTTCTGCCCCACTCTCCATCTTTAGCCCTTTTCCCTGTGTGCCCTTTCTCTGGCATTGATGACCTGCTGGTAATGCCCTGCTCACTCATCCTTCTATTGCAGGCAAATCCTTTCCCTCTTTTAGGCCTCACTCCTGCCCTTGCTGCTGCATGGCATGCTGTCATCTTTTCCTGCCTCTACCCTTTTAATCTGGCTAGCCTCAATATTTCAGTCTCTGCTTAGGCATGTGTTCTAGAAAAGCCATCCCTGACATGCCTTATTTTCATTCTTTTTAAGCCCTAATGCCTAGCATGTATGTAGCAGGACTCAGTAAGAAATTTCTGAGTAAAATGTGAGTAAGACGATGTGCAGGATTGTCCTCTGCAGTCTCGGAGCAGAGGGGACAGACACGTGGAGGAATAATGCACAGTTCGGGTGGTAAAGATGCAGTAGAAAAATCACTGAAGTACTAAGGCAGCCTCAGGGAGGGAGGTACCTGTTTATTTGGGGAAAGACATGCAGAATCAAGGAAGACTTCACACAGCATTGTTTTAAGAGATGAAAAGAAGGCTGAGTGTGGTGGCTCATGCCTGTAATCCCAGCATTTTGGGGGGCTGGAGCGGGTAGATCACAAGGTCAGAAGATCAGGACCATCCTGGCCAATGGTGAAACCCCATCTCTACTACAAATACGAAAATTAGCTAGGTATGGTGGTGCATGCCTGTAATCCTGGCTTGACAGGAGAATCACTTGTACCAGGGAGTCAGAGGTTGCAGTGAGCTGAGAATGCACCATTGCACTCCAGCCTGGTGACAGAGTAAGACCCCAGCTAAAAAAAAAAAAAAGAAAGAAAAAAATAAATTTGTCAGAATCCTGGAGGGAAACATTTTAGATGTTAGGAAGACATTGTACACTAATAAAGGTGTCAGTCAGTAGTAATTTTGGGAATCATTTATAAGGTACTATTGTTGCAAAAAACAGGAGGCAGGAGAGACCCTGTGGGTGAAACAGGAGGATTTCATTTAGGTACACATCAGCTCAGCAGATTTGCATCCAAAAGCTGAGCCCTGAACAAAGGGAGGGCTTGGCTTATATAGGCAAGCTTCCAGAAGCAGAATAAAGGCAATTAATCATATAGTGACAGTTTTGCAACCTCAGCATAGCCTGTGACCTTGCAGCTGCTTTGAAGGAAAACAGAAAGTTGCAAAATATATGCATTTATAAAAATAGCTATGAGTAAATGCTAAGGGGAAGGGGAGATGGGAAAGGAATTTGTTTTCTTAACCTTGCTCTGGGATGTCTGGAGCCCATACCTGTGGGCTCTGGCTTCTCAGACAGGGTCACCCCGACCTTTCCTGGGTCCTGCCTGTTGCTATCCTTAGAGTCAGAGTAGCTAAGTGCAGGAAAACTAAATTTTCTTTTCATTACATTTACTGCTTCACTGTTAGGAAGTGGAGAACAACATACCATGTCACCTTATACGTTTCTACTGTATTTTAAAGTTGTGTTTCTGGTGGTTTTGTTCATTTCTGTTGGGTGGATGAATTTGTGAGTGAATCACATCAGGTGTCTCCCCAAGTGGTTTGTTGAAGTTTTGGATAATTATTTCCTAAGTAACTATTTCATGAAAGACTAAACCCTGAATTTATGAAATAAAATAAAATGTTGTCTTAAATCTATTTTTATAAAGACAATAGTTTTTAACTGTTCTAAGTGGTTCATTTTAACTGAATACATGGATTTCTCAACAGAACAAGACTTAAAGCTGACATCAGAGGAAGAGTCACAAAGGCTTAAAGGCAGTGAAAATAGCCAGCCAGAGGCATGGAAACTTTTAAATTTAAATTTTTGATTTAATGTTGTTTTCTTTGCTTTAATAATATTAGATAGTCCAAATGAAATTACCTTTCGGGCTAGGTTTTGAGAATCAATAGATTCTTTTTTTAAGAATTTAAAAATAGATTCTTAAAATTTGTTTTAATAAATTCAGCAATCTCATTAACAGAAGAATCAATGGATTCTAATTGACATTTGATATTTAACTTCAAAAACATAACCACTGTGAAATTTAAAATACTCTAATTTTGCAGTATTCTTATTTAAAATATTCTTATCTGCCTTTTTGATTAGCTTATAGCTAATCTTTCCTTTTGGAATAGAGGCAAAAACAAATTCCAGAACTTTGTTCTTTTATTTTTAAAACACCCTAACATGATAAAGTAACATCAATTATTGGATTATATTATTAAGCAGTAGAATTATGAACAATGTAATCCTGATGGTCCCTGAGCTGGATTCATGGTTAAGGAGCAATCATGGCCAGTGATTGAAAATCTGCAGTTTTCTATTGTCAGTCACTGATACCAAGGTTAAAGATATATTCTGCCTTGTGGTCTCTCATTGACCTCAGCGTTTCTGTTCAGGGAGGGAATCAGGTTCATAAAAGCAACCCAACTGCCTATTCCAAGAATCACATCTTGCAGAATGGGAGCTTTGGTGTTGAGGCACAAACACAGTAACATTCGAACTTACTTCAGTTGCAGAAAATCAGTACAGATTATCAAACAATTTTATCCACTGTCATTAGTACACATTATAGAACTGGACTTAAGCACATAATCTATATTCATAACACTCTCATATTACAGCATATAATTTCAATTAAAATTTAAGAATTTGCATTTCTTTCTGTTTGGTGTTTATTTCAACTCCTAATAATTTAAAGCGTGCATACAGTTCAGTTAGGAATCTTTTAAAAAAAGGACTTCAGTGCAATGTAGGGGCTCACTAGTTAGGGTTTCGTGAGGTAAACCCTTTTCAAGTGAGGAAGCCTTTGAAACACTACAAATCATCTGCTAATTCATTTTTGGTAGATCTAACACTAACAAATTAAGTTTAGTCCAAACAAATGGTGAAAAGTTAAGTTTGCTGGTTCATGTTTTTCTTCTCCCTTTATCTAAGGTGAATTATTTTTCACATGTTAGAAGCCAGTGATGTGGCAGTAGCTACATGTAGATTAAAAAGTTAATTCTTAATTTTAATTATTTAATTATTTTAACAGTTAAATTTTAAGTTTAATTATTTTCTTATTTTTCATTGTCCATACTTGATTACTGAAGAATAAAATTACTTTAAAAACATAAATTCCGAAAGAGGAGACATCACGGAAATACAGCAAGCAGATTAACCTTCTGTTTTTGCATTTGCAGAAAATGTCTGAAGAACCAGAAATAAATAAGGATTGTGATAGAGAGGTATACCTTTATATTCAGATGTTTCTGTTGAATTAGATTTTTATGTTACATTGTTTAACAAAGTGTAGTAAGTTTAGGCATACATGATCCTATCGTGTAAGTAGCATAAATCACCAGTGAAAAATTTAATATTTAACTCAGAAAGAATTCTGTATACTGAGTTTTAAAGAGATGCAAACCCTAGAGATGTTCTTTCATTATTATGGAATAATCCTGAATGGTGCCTTAAAATGCTAAGTAATGCCACTTTAGGAGCTTTGGATCAGTCATTTTATCTTTCTTGGTTTTAGTCTGATTATCAATAGATAATGTGGCTAAAGAGGACAGTTTCTTATTCTGTGTATTTTCCAGCTGGAAAATTGTATGGCTATTGAATGTGAAATCTGGGGAGCATCTCATTTTCTGGAATTCCACGCTTGTGCCTCAGCAGCTTCACTCTGCTCCTTGTGTTGTGGTGAACTTTGGTTCCCATGTTTCAGTGAGCACCATCATGTTTTCGATATCCCAGGAACCACATGAAAAAGGAATGATCAAAGGCAGTGGGAGAAGAATATCTTAGTGCAGAAAAGAGCAATCTTCCTTTCTACTCCTGAAGCCCCACAGTGTTTCATCCTCTAAATCTGACCGTTGAATGTAAAATCTAGGTGGTAAAGACAGGAGACACAATTTGCGTCTTTGTCTTTTTATGTGTGTGTTCCCACGAGTCAAATGGGGTAAATACATATATAAGATTCTGAAGAGTGGTTGGGAATAAAAGCATAAAATGAAGGAGGGCCCTTTTTGAATTTTGGAAAATTCTGTTTTATTCAGTAAAACAGAAATCAAGCAAACGTTTCAAAAATTTTACTGAGATACTAATGATAATTACATCATAAAATTATATGCTACTAGTTCTGTATATATGATTAAATTTAAATGTGAAATATTTTTAATGACTAAAATAATGATAAACTGTTCAAGTGATAAAATCAATTGAAAAGATCCTTTCTATTCAATAAAGCGATAACCATCCTTAATATCAAACTTCCACTCAAGGTTGAAGAAGAAGTGAAGAAGCATAGAAGTAATCATGTGGGATTACCAGAAAACCTGACTGATGGTGCTGCTGCTGGCAATGGTGATGATGGATTAATTCCACAAAGAAAGAGCAGAACACCTGAAAGTCAGCAATTTCCTGACACTGAGAATGAAGAGTGTCACAGGTAAGCCTCTGGCAACATTTAACAGGAGACAACCATGTGCTGCCAAACTAATCCTAATTTGGGCTAATATTCATGATGAACACATTTTATACTTTTACTATGATATTCAGCCTTGCCTGGTAATCAGAAAACTGAAAATCAGCAAACAATGAGTTACCATTTTTTCCGGTCATTAATTTATTTGAAAAATAACCAGTATTGGCAAATGTGAGGGAAAAGGCATTTTCTTTTCTTTTTAGTGAACTTTTATTTTAGCTTCTTGGGTACATGTGCAGGTTCGTTATATGGGTAAACTGTATCATGGAGGTTTCAGCTACATAAGAAGCAAAATACCCAAAAGGTAGTTTTTTGGTCCTCTCCCTCCTGCCATGCTCCATCCTCAAGTAGGTTCCAGTGTCTGTTATTCTCCTGTTTGTGTCCATGAGTTCTCATTGTTTAGTTCCCACTAATGAGTAAGAATATATGGCATTTGATTTTGTGTTCCTACATTAGTTTGCTTAGGATAGTGGCCTCCAGCTCCATCCGTGTTGCTGCAAAGGAAATGGTTTTGTTGAAAAAGACATTTCATACACTGTTAGTATACATTTTGAGCATTAATTTAGTGGCATATTCACACACACATATATAACATAGTAAGGATATATAATACATGTAAAGGATGTTTGTAGAGATATGTTACATATATACTTACCTATATATTTATTACAGCATTATTATATCAAAAAGTTGGAGCTAGTCTAATTCCTTATCAATAGGAAATAGCTCAGTTTCCATACCCCCAAAATAAGGTAGTATAAACCATTTTTTTTAAGATGAGGTTAGATCTAGAGAGTACTGATTATTTCACAATTAAAATGTATTTAAAGCATTTAGTTTGATGACACATCTTAAGAATTCTTGTTAGAATTCTTGTAATATCTGCTGTGTTGCAAATGGAAGCTACATGCTACATTGACACTGTACTTTGTTAGCCACAAGATTGCTAGTGACTAAATTTGTGTTGTCAGTGGCCTGAGTGCTGAAATATTGGACCCTCAATCTGAATATTGCCGAGGGATTATACGTGGGGATCTAGATTTAATATAAACATTTCAGTGTATTGGGTAAAAATTTTATTAAAATACATCAAAGGATCTTTTATCTACTGAACCAGGAGTTGTCCAGCTTTTTCTGCAAAGAGCCAGTTAGTAAATATTTTAGGCTTTGTGGACTATATATATTTATTTTCTTGAGACAGGGTCTTGCTCTGTTGCCCAGGCTGGAGTACAGTTGTGTGATCACGGCTCACTGCAGCCTTGACTTTCTGGGCTCTAGCGATCTTCCCCTCTCAGCCTCTCTACTAGCTGGGGCCACGGGTGTGCAACGTCACACCCAGCTAATTGACTCCATGGACTGTAGAGTCAGTAAGCCTGGCTGCGTTGCAAGATACTTGACTTATAAAAACCGGCAGTGGGCTGGATTTGGCCCACAGGTGCTTATTTTCCGACCCTTGTGCTAAAAGGAAGGTGCTGCTAATGCAGTGACTCTTATTTGTAAAAGTCCCCTGCGTGTGACATTATCCTCCCTTTGAGAAAAGGATATATTTCAGTATTCACCTCACCGTATTTTTCAACAGTGGCTTCATAAAATTTTTAAAATAAAAATAAGATTATTTTCTGCATTTCTCCCACTTTATTCCTGTTAGTAGAACTCAGTATTTTACTGTGATCAATGACTTTGTATATTTGATGAGTATCAACTCTCCTAGAATTGGCTGATTTTTATCAAGCAAGAAATACTCTCCCTGAAACCTTCAGTATTTCTTGGTCTTTATGTATCAGCATGAACAAAATGATAATCAGCTTATGTAATCTAGAAATGTTCAAGGGACCTTTAATATCTCAGTCTGGCATTTTTTAATGCCGTATGTATATAATTTTTATAAACTTTAAAATACATAATTGTTATATAAAATTTGAAAACTCCACCTGCTATATACAATTTGAAAACTGCTATTGCTTGTCTATCACTTTTCCATGACTGTGGAAGAAAATTACATCATTCTCAGTCATGACTGTGTTAAGTATGATGTCCTTAAAAGAACTGTCTACACTCACGAACTCAGGTTTTCTTTCTGTTCACTCTTGATCTCAATGCCAGTAAGTCTTCGGTGTCAGCACTCCTCCAAAGTTGTTTTTCTCAAGGTTATCACTACTTTTTTCTGTAACTAAATCTAGGCATTTTTTCTTACACCTCATTTAATCTGTCAGCAATATTTGAGCCAGTGAAGGACATCTCCTCCCTAACGGCGTCTTCACTAGGCTTTCAGGACCTCACCCCCTCAGGTTTTTCCTCCTGCCCTTCTAGTCCATTCATCGTGGTCTGTTTTTCTTGCTCTTCCTCATCTTTCTCCTTTTGGACGTTGTTGTTTCCCAGAGCTCAGTCCTCAATCTTCTTTCTCATAACTTTTTTATTTTTTTAAGACAGAGTTTCGCTCTGTCACCCAGGCTGGAGTTCAGTGGCATGATCTTGGCTCACTGCAACCTTTGCCTCCTGGGTTCCAGTGCTTCTCCTGCCTCAGCCTCCTGAGTAGCTGGGATTACAAGTGCACGCCACCATGGCCGGCTAATTTTTGTATTTTTAGTAGAGACAGGGTTTCCCCATGTTGGCCAGGCTGGTCTTAAACTCCTGACCTCAGGTGATCTGTCTGTCTGTGTTGGGATTACAGGTGTGAGCCACCATGCCTTGCCCCTCATGACTTTTTCTACTGTGTATATGCTAGTGATTCCAAATGTATGTCTCCAGCTCAGGTCTCTCTCCTTAATTCCAGATCTCTATATCAGCCCGCCTACTTGACATCTCTATTTGATTAGCTGTTGGGTATCATACACTTGTGAGATGCAAAACTGGGCTCCTGATGCCTTCCAGAAATCTACAGCTCATGTAGTCTTTCCTCCTCTGGTTAAGGGCAACTCTTCCAGTCGCTCTGCCAAAAACCTTGGTGTCATTCTTGACTCATCTTTCTCTCTCTCTGACACCTCACATCTAATCTCTCAGTAAATGCCAGGCCTACCTGAAGAATGTATCCCGAAGCCAGTCATATCTTGCACATCTGAGCCACCATCATCTGCAGTCTAGATGAGTGTCGTAGACTGGGAATTGATAGTCCTGGTTTTTAAAAACTTCCCCTTTCATCAATTCTTAACTTAGTGGATGGATTTAAAACATAAGTCAAATTGTGTCATTCCTCTGCCCCAGCCCTTCTGATTGCCTCCCATTTCACTCTTCGAGTATGTGACAGAGTTCCTCCTAATAACCAAAAGGCAGTAAACCATCTGGCATGTTACCTCTCCTGCTTGAACTTCTGTTCCTTACCTCTTTGCTCTGCTTCAGCCACACTGAGCTTCTTGCTATTCCTTACCTATCCCTAGTGCTTAGACTCTAGGCACACCTCTGTCTGCCCTTAGAAGTTCCCTGTGTCTGGATATTCGTCTAGCTTTCCATCTCTTCAGTTCTTTACTTAAAATCCCCTTTCTAAGAAGAAAAGGGGTAAAAGAAACACATTAAGGAATAACCACTTTCTGAGGAAGAACCGTGTACCAGCACAATTCCTAGTCCAGAGAAAAATGAAGGAAAAGGAAAAAAAGAGAGAGAACTATGACTAGAAGAAAGGAATTACAATTGTATCACCAGGACACATCATGCTTAAGATTCAGCTGGGAGCCTACCAGGGATGCTGTCTAACATAATCAAGGGAAGGTTCAGTGCAACAGTGGTTTATCATCTCTAACTTTAAACCTGTTTGTATCTTGACATCAACTCTGTTAACATCATCACTTTCTAGAGTCTTTGATATACAAATACAATATTCTTTGTATTAAAGAAAAATCCTCTTTCTCAGCAGGGGCTTTTCTGGCCTCCCAACTTTCCCACCACCCTCCTCGTCAAACACATAAACATTTCATTTTCCTGCTTTAGTTTTTCTCCTCTAACGTACTGTGTATTTTGCCTTACCTGTCTGTTGTATTGTGTGTTTATCTCACTCTCATGAATAGGGGTTTTATTGTTCATTACCATATCCTCACTTCCTAGAAAAAGGCCTAACATATGAGACGTAGCTACCTAATAAATAGTTATTGGACAAACGAGTGGAGTTTATCCTGGATATGTTGCTTGAGTCTCACTTAAAAAGTGTTCGACAAGGTTCATTTTAACAATTTTGCCAGGTGATTATATGCATTTTTAAAATTCTTATGGCACTTTATAATACGCTACATTGTTTATATTAATATTTTTTCGCTTAGGGAGAAAAGCCCAATATTGTGGTTATTCACTATTCTTTTACTGTTAATCATGATAATTGCAATTATGGTAAAATGAGTGAGAGGAATTGCAAACTTTACTGGTATTTTATTTATTTAGAGACAGAGTCTTGCTCTGTCACCCAGGCTGCAGTGCAGTGGCGTGACCTTGGTTCGCTGCAACCTCCGCCTTCTGGGCTCAAGCAATTCTCCTGCCTCAGCCAGCTGAGGAGCTGGGATTACAGGTGCGCGCAACTACGCCCGACTAATTTTCGTATTTTTAGTGGAGAGGGAGTTTCACCCTGTTTGTCAGGCTGGTCTTGAACTCCTGACCTCAGGCAATCCACCCGCCTCGGCCTCCCAAGGTGCTGGGATTACAGGCGTGAGCCACCACGCCCGACCACTAGTATTTTATATTAAAAACTATTAGAGTGGTAAATTTAATGGACCACAAATTCTTTCCAAGGGATTATGGACCTTTGGTATTTGAAATAAAAAGTCAGAGTTGGAATTTTTTGCTTCCTCTAGTAAGACGTATACTGGTCAGGCACTGTCTATTCTGATGGAGCAGCTCTTGCTGCTGGGCTGTCTTTCAGAAGCAAGCTGCTCACATGGATATGGGTTGGTGAGCAAGGCCAGTGGTCATTGGTGGATTGACTAGATTTTGAACTGGCTCTGGGTGGCTTCTTGTTACCATGGCTACAGGTCAATTCTTTCCTAAGTTGAGTCAACTTTAACCAGAAATTTTCTGTTCAAAAGTTGCCTTCCATTAACTATGTTCAAAATGAAACTTTTTAATATTCCAGAATTGTAGACTTAGAGTTTTGGTTATGATGGATTTGTTAATAGTAGCTCTCAGGATGATTTTTTTTGATACATCATCTTAACCAGAAGAATTCTGTGTATAATTTATTTCTTGAAAATAATTGTTTTATTTTTGTTTTTGGTATTTTTAGAAGCTTTTGCTCAAGTCCTAACATAATCTCTAGTAGGAGATTTTAGTCTCCTTGTCAGTTCATGTATGTATATGGTAGTGATATTCTCTCTTTTTAAATTCCTTTTCTTTTCTTGTTCACTTTCTTCTCTGTACAGTAATCATGATATTGTTATACATTTTTATCTCATTAAAAAGTAGTTACAATTTTCTGCTGGCAAATCCAGCTTTTTATATATTTTGACTGAATAAGTTAAAAGTGAAGAAAATTTACCAGATCATTTTATTTTCAAATAAAATCATAACTAATAAAAATTACCATTTTTGAATTATAAATAATGACATTTAGATATTTTAAAAGTAAGGATACACCCCCCAGTAGTTTAGCTTTGTGTTTCCATGCAAATCTCATGTCAAATTGTAATTCCCAGGTGTTGAGAGAAAAGAGCAGGTGGGAGGTGATTGGATCATGGGGTCAGTTGCTTCCATGCTGTTCTTGTGATAGTCAGTGAGTTCTCAGAAGAGCTGATGGTTTCTTAAGGGGCTCTTTCCCCTTCACTTCTCTCTCTCCTGCGGCCTTATGAAGAAGGTGCCTGCTTCCCCTTCATCTTCTGCTATGGTTAAGTTTCCTGAGGCCCCCCCAGCCATGCCTAACTGTGAATCAATTAAACCTATTTCCTTTATGAATGACCCAGTCTCAGGTATGTATGTGTATGAATTACCCAGTCTTGGGTATGTATGTATGTATACGGTGTGTGTATATACACACAGACATATATATGATATATATATGTGATGTGAGATATATATATATCCATTTTCTTTATTCCACTTATCAGTTGACGGACACTGGTTGATTCCATATCTTTGCATATTGTGGATTGTGCTGCAGTAAACATATGTATGCGGGTATCTTTTTGAGAGTACGATTTCTTTTGTGTAGATATCCAGAAATGAGAATTCTGGATAAAATGGTAGGATCTACTTTTATTTCTTTGAGAACTCTCCATACTGTTTTCCATAGATTTGTACGAATTTGTATTCCCACCAGCAGTGTATAACTGTTCTCTTTTCACCACATCCACACCAACATCTGTTGTTTTATTATTTCTAAAAGTGGCCATTGTGGCTGCAGTGAGGTGATATCTCACTGTTGTTTTATTGTACATTTCCCTGATGATTAGAGATATTTAGCATGTTTTTATATGCTTGTTTACCATTTGTACATCTTCTTTTGAGAAATGTCTATTCATGTAATTTGGCCACTTTTTAATGGAATTCTTTGTATTTTTCCTGTTGATTTGTTTGAGTTTCTTGTAGGTTGTAGATATTAGTCCTTTGTTAGATTCATAATTTTCAAATATTTTTTCCCATTGTATAGGTTGTTGGTTTACTCTGATGATTATTTCTTTTGCTGTGATGAAGCTTTTTAGTTTAATTAGGTCTTATTTATTTTCATTTTTGTTGCTTTTGCTTTTTGGGTCTTCATCATAAATTCTTTGCCTAGGCCAATATTTTCGGGTCTTAGGTTTAGGCCCTTAATCCATCTTGAATTTATTCTTGTACATGGTGAGAGATAGAGATCCAGTTTCATTCTTCAACATGTGGCTATCTTTTTTCCCCAGCTCCATTTGTTGAATAACGTGTACTTTCTCCAGTGTATGTTTTTGTATCCTTGCTCAGAGATCATTTGGTTGTAGTGACTTTATTTCTGAGTTGTCTATTCTGTTCCATTGATCTAGGTATCTACTTTTATACCAGTGCCACGCTGTTTTTGTTACTGTGGCCTTAGAGTATAATTTGAAGTCAGGTCATGTGATGCCAACATATTTGTTCCTTTTGCTTGGTATGTCTGTTGCTATTCAGGCTCTTTTGTGGTCCTTCATAAATGTCAGCATTTTAAAATAACTTTGTGAAGAATGACATTGGTACTTTGCTAGAAATTGTATGGAATGTGTAGACGGCTTTGGGCACTATGGTCATTTTCACAATATCAGTTCTTTGAGTCCATTAACATAGGATGGATCTTCATTTGTTTGCATCATCTATTATTTTCTTCAGTGGTGTTTTCCAGTTATCTTTATAGAGATCACTCACCTTTTTCATTAAGTATATTCCTAGGTATTTCACACTTTTTTGCAGCCTTTGTAAAAGGGATTGGATTCTTGATAAGGACTCTCAGCTTGGTCGTAGTTGGTGTATAGTGGTGCTACTGATTGGTATTCATTTAATTTGTAACTTTTGAGACTTTACTGATTCATTTATCAAATCTCCCATTACCGCCCAAGCTCCTACTCCTGTTGGATCAGCGGTGGCATTAGATTGTCATAGGAGTGTGACTCGAACCCTGTTGTAAGCTGCTCATGCAGGGGATTCAGGTTGTTCACTTCTTATGAGAATCTAATGCCTTATGATCTGTCACCGTCTCCTGTCACCCCCAGATGGGACCATGTAGTTGCAGGAAAACAAGCTGAGGCTCCCACTCATTCTGCATTTTGGTGAGTTATATAATTATTTCATTATGTATGAATAATAATAGAAATAAAGTGCACAATGAATGTAATGTGCTTGAATCATCCTGGAACCATCCCCCACCTCAGGTTCCTGGAAACATTATCTTCCACAAAACCAGTCCCTGGTGCCAACATGGTTGGGGCAGCTGGGTTAACAGATGTGAGACCCCTTTGCCTTGTCTAGGATTCATGTGCAGATATACATCGTGTGAATGACGTCTGATGGCGCCATCGTGCCCTGTAGATCATTTTAGGGACACCTCCAGTATTTCATGAAAATTAAAATTTCTTCTAGTGATGAACAAAATGATACTCAGAAGCAAGTTTCTGAAGAACGGAACACTGGAATATCACAAGATGAGATTCTGACTAATAAACAAGAGCAGATAGAAGTAACTGAAAAGAAAATGAATTCTGAGGTATTTTCTTTAGTTATTTTCAAATTTTTCATATGTGTATATATTTAAAACATGATATATTTTGGAAATATAAAGGATTTTTAAGTCATATATATGTGTGTATATATTCTATATATCCTTTGTCATATATCTACATATGTACATATAGGATAAAGCTATGTTCTGAATTCAACTCCATTTGCCTGCAGCAGTCGAGCAATGGCCTCAATCCAAAGGAGAAGCATTTGATATTTTTCATCAGAATTGATGATCTTTCCAATATCAAAAATAAGTTTCGCTAGTAAAAATAAATTGTCTAGTTTTTGGACATTGGTTTATTTTTTGAAAATATTAATAGAGAAGTGAATTGATTATTTTCACTGATAGGAAAGTCGGAAATGTATAGCTGGGTCAGAGGCCACATTGTGGATGTCATTATCCTTGCTTTTTCAGAGAGGAACAGTTTGCTCCAAGAAGTTTCTCATTTCAATGCAAAGAGCTTTGAAAACAATGTCATGCCATGATACACATTTAGTGATAATTTATTGATAAGTATTTTGTTCCTAGAGAAATAGTTCAGTGTATTTCCCCTATTTCACACTTACTACTGTTTCAAACATTGTAAAGAGGAAAGAAAAGTTATTGCAATGGCAAATAATCTCGTGATTTCTAAGAAAATCTCTCTAAGTTCTATCTTATTTACCATTCATATTTTGAAATAAAAGGCTTCTTTTGTATTTATGTATTTACACCATAGAAGTAACTGTGATTTTGTGGAGGATCACTAGAAGTAGCATCAGGAGACCTGGGGAAAATCCTGCATCTTGTATATATTTTTTGACCTCTCCTTTTAAGAATCGTGATCTTAAATGAGTTCAGTGTTGCATGTAGAAGTCCAATGCTTAGATGCAGACGTGTACAGGTAGAAGGGTACAGTGCTTAGATGCAGATGTGTACATTGTGGAAGGGTACAATGCTTAGATTTAACCGTTATGAATAAATGTCACTCTTATAACTGAGTATAAAAATATTAGAAATGTAGAATATCAGTAAAATGTTCTTCAGTAAAAGGAACTTAAAGAATTTAACCTCTGGGTTTTTTTGTAACTCAGAGAAAGGCTTTATAAATTCTGAGATTCTTTAAAATCCTCTAGTGATTTATTTTTCATAGTCTTTAAACAAATACTTAAACTTTTGGGAATTTACACTCTATCAGGTTTGAAATTTTGTCCAATTTTTTTTTCCAGTTAAATGTCCACTATGGGGATTCTTTCATTATACAAATACACATGTTATTTTTTAATTTCAGAAGAAATCATGATATGTCATTCTATTGAGTGCTAATTAAAAGTTCCCTTTGTTTATTTAGCTTTCTCCTTGTCCTAAGAAAGAAAAAGATCTCTTGCATGAAAATAGTACGTTGCAGGAAGAAATTGCCATGCTAAGACTGGAGCTAGACATGATGAAACATCAGAGCCAGCTAAGAGAAGAGAAATATTTGGAGGAAATTGAAAGCGTGAAAAAAGAGAATGATGATCTTTTAAAGGCTATGCAGTTGAATGAGCTCACCATGGATGATGATACCGCCGTGCTTGTCATTGACAACGGTTCCGGCATGTGCAAGGCTGGATTTGCGGGCAACGATGCCCCCCGGGCTGTCTTCCCTTCCATCGTGGGGCGCCCCAGGCACCAGGGCATAATGGGGGGCATGGGTCAGAAGGAGTCCTATGTGGGCAACGAAGCCCAGAGCAAGAGAGGCATCCTGACCCTGAAGTACCCCATGGAGCACGGCATCATCACCAACTGGGGCGACATGGAGAAGATCTGGCACCACACCTTCTACAACGAGCTGCGTGTGGCTCCCGAGGAGCACCCCATCCTGCTGACCGAGGCCCCCCTCAACCCCAAGGCCAACCGCGAGAAGATGACCCAGATCATGTTTGAGACCTTCAACACCCCAGCCATGTACGTGGCCATCCAGGCAGCGCTGTCCCTGTACACCTCTGGCCGTACCACTGGCATCGTGATGGACTCCGGTGACGGGGTCACCCACAGTGTTCCCATCTATGAGGGGAATGCCCTCCCCCATGCCACCCTGCGCGTAGACCTGGCTGGCCGGAACCTGACTGACCACCTCATGAAGATCCTCACCGAGCGTGGCTACAGCTTCACCACCACCGCTGAGCGGGAAATCGTGCGTGACATCAAGGAGAAGCTGTGCTATGTCGCCCTGGACTTTGAGCAGGAGATGGCCACAGCGGCCTCCAGCTCCTCCCTAGAGAAGAGCTACGAGCTGCCCGATGGCCAGGTCATCACCATCGGCAATGAGCGGTTCCGCTGCCCCGAGGCGCTCTTCCAGCCTTCCTTCCTGGGCATGGAATCCTGTGGCATCCACGAAACTACCTTCAACTCCATCATGAAGTCTGACGTGGACATCCGCAAAGACCTGTACAGCAACACAGTGCTGTCTGGCGGCACCACCATGTACCCTGGCATCGCCGACCGGATGCAGAAGGAGATCACCGCCCTGGCGCCCAGCACAATAAAGATCAAGATCATTGCTCCACCAGAGCGCAAGTACTCCGTGTGGGTCGGTGGCTCCATCCTGGCCTCGCTGTCCACCTTCCGGCAGATGTGGATCACCAAGCAGGAGTATGATGAGTCAGGCCCCTCCATTGTCCACCGCAAATGCTTCTAGGTGGACTGTGACTTAGTTGCGTTACACCCTTTCTTGACAAAACCAAACTTCGCAGAAAACAAGATGAGATTGGCATGACTTTATTTGTTTTATTGTTTCAATTTTTTTTTTTTTTTTATTGACTTGACTTAGGATTTAAAAACTGGAATGCTGAAGGTGACAGCAGTTGGTTGGAGTGAGCATCCCCCAAAGTTCTACAATGTGGCTGAGGACTCTGATTGTACATTGTTCTTCTTTTCAATAGTCATTCCAAATTTTGTGAGATGCGTTGTTTCAGGAAGCCCCTTGCCCTCCTAAAAGCCACCCCACTTCTCTTTAAGGAGAATGCCCCAGTCCTCTCCCGAGTTCACACAGGGGAGATGATAGCATTGCTTTCATGTAAATTATGTAATGCAAAATTTTTAAAATCTTCGCCTGAGTACTTTTTGATTTTGTTTCATTTTGAACAGTTTTCATGGCCCCCTTTTTTGTACCCCAACTCGGGGTGTATGAAGGCTTTTGGTCTCCCTGAGAGTGGCTGGAGGCAGCCAGGGCTTACCTGTACTCTGACTTGAGAAGAATTGGATGAAAGTGCACACCTTAAAAAAATTGAATGAGGAAGCACAGTATTTCAATACAGTGAACAGCTTAGCATTTTGACAAGTTAGAATAAAATGCTCAGTTCTGGACAATGTAAGACACACCAAGGAAACACTGGAAATGGAAATTCAGTTATGTCATTGTGGACTGGCTACTGCTCTACATGACTGTGACCAAAGTCAGATAGCTAAAAGAGACTTCTTTCCAGAGAACAAGACATGAACAGGTTTATTTACAGAAAACAGTGAATTCTCATATATCTAACCTAAAATATAACAGATTCTTTCTGAACAAGTCTAATGTAGAAAGTAAAATCAACAGGCTGAAAATTAAGCTCCATCAAACAAGATAAACTCTGAGAGAAAAGATAGAGCAGGCCACCATCTTTCCTGTTCAGGCAACTTAGTCGTTCCAGCCTGCCCCGACCAGGGACAGAAGAGATCCCGCAGCACAGAGCAGCTGCTTTACCAGACCACGGCCAGACTGATTCTGTAAGCAGGGCCCTGATCCTGTTCCACCTCACTGGACAGGACCTCCCACCTGGGGCCTCCAGCTACCGCGGCCGGCATTCCTTGGCCAGTGGAAATTTGAAATGTTCCCGGGACAGAGCTCCCAGAGAGAGGGACAGGCCACCTCCTTTGCTTTTTGGATGACTAGCTGTTCTGGCCTGCAGGCTTTGGGGAGCCCAAGCTGACAAGGGATGGAAGAGGTACCACAGCACAGCCATGCTACGAAAATGTGGCCAGCCTCTTGTTTACGTCAGTCACTGACCCCATTTCTGGTCAGCGGGTGAAGTCTTTCAACCAGGGTCTCCAGCTACCTTGACTGCTGTTCTCTGGCCGACAGAGGTCTCAGGCCTCCCTGAGTCAGAGCTCCCAGGGGGAGAACCAGACTGTTTACTGTTTGGGCGACTCAGCCATTTTAGCCTTAGGGCTTCAGAGTGTCTGAGGCAACCAGGGGCTGAAGTGAACCCCCAGCACAGCACAGCCGCTCTACAAAAATGTGGCCAGATGTTTTTTTAAAGCAAGTCCCTGTTCTTCTTTCTCCTGACTAGGTAAGACTTCTCCACTTGCCTCCAGACATGTCTCACAGGTGTGTTCAGATTGGCAACAAGTTCGCACCTCAGTGGTACAGAGCTCCCAGAGGAAGGGGCAGGCTATCATCTTCCCTGGAAAATACGAGGCAATTAGGGATGGGAGAGGACCCCCAGCATACCACAGCAGCCCTACAGAAAAGTGGCCAGACTGTCTGCTTGATGGGCAGGTCCTCCTGGCCTGGGTCTCTAGCCAGCCCACACCAGAGCTGTCAAGCGAGCAGCAACTGCCAGTTCCCTGGACAGAGCTTCCAGGAGCCAATGAAATCCTTTCTGCCACGGTCTCTGCAGTGGAACTGCCCTTGCTACCCTCAGAATATCAAGGGAGCAAAGACCCTAAGTGCCTTGACAACACCTCCAATAAGCTGCAGTTTATTGGAGCAAGCCAGTCCATCTCCCATGTGCATGACATGCCCTCCACTGCTCATCACCAGACAAGCAACCCTGGCTTGGGCCCACAGCACAGACCCTCCATTCTG
Organism: Macaca mulatta; assembly: GCF_049350105.2. Taxonomy (NCBI): domain Eukaryota; kingdom Metazoa; phylum Chordata; class Mammalia; order Primates; family Cercopithecidae; genus Macaca; species Macaca mulatta. Next base: position 51,570,317 of record NC_133414.1, read on the forward strand.
GGCTGATTACACTAGTGATTGCTAACTCACATGTCTCTGGGATGGAGCACCCAGGAGAGGAGCAAAGTGGTGGAGCAGCAAGTCAGGTGATGTGGAGCCCAGAAGGCAGGGACAGCTCTCTCTCTAGGGTCCACTTGCTCTCGTGAGACACTTTATCCCAGCACTTTAGGAATGCTGAGGTTAGACCAGCCACATCTCATGTACAAGATTGCCCAGCAGAGATCAGGTCTGAGAGTTCCCCTCTTTAAAAAGGGGACTTGCTTAAAAAAGAAGTCTGGCCACGTTTGTGTAGAGCAGCTGTGCTGTGGTGGGGTTTCACTTTTGAAAGAGTTCTCCTCTGAGACCTGATTTTGCTGTACTTGCCCTGACAGCACAGGGGAGTGCAGCACCCACCCCAGCCTATACCAACTGCTATTGACGAAAAGAATTTTCAGCCTAGAATTTCATGTTCAGCAAAATTAAGCATCATAAGTGAAGGAGAAATGAGATCCTTTTCATACAAGCAAATGCTGAGGGAATTCAGTATCACCAGATCTACCTTATGAGAGCTCCTGAAGGAAGCACTAAATAGGGAAAGAAAAGACCACCACCAGCCACTACAAAAACTCACTGAAGTACACAGACCAGTGATGCTAAAAACCAACCACATACACAAGTCTGCAAAATAACCATCTGACAGCATAATGATAGGATCAAATCCACATGTACCATTACTAACCTTAAATGTAAATGGGCTAAACGCTCCAATTGAAAGACATGGGGGCAAGCTGGATAAAGAACCGTACCCATTTGAGTACGCCATCTTCAAAGAACCCATCTCACATGCAGTGCCATACATAGGCTCAAAATAAAGGAATGGAAAAAAAATCTTTCAAGCAAATGGAAAACAGAGAAAAGCAGGTGTTGCACTCCTAGTTTCTGACAAAACAGACTACCATTAAAGATAAAAAGAGGACATTACAAAGGTGGTTCTGACCTTTGAGAAATCTCATTATTGCTTGATACCAACCTGGGCTATCTTTATTGCCCAAACCAAGACGATAATTTGCTGAGGTTGGGGAGCTTAACAGAGAGCCTCTGATCTCCCAAAATTTGGTTGAGATCTATGGTTGATTTTGTTGTATATCTCTTTTCTGAAGTTTTACTCATTTCCAACAAGGATGGCAAGTTTTCCTGCTTCCATGATGATGGAGAGCAGGCACCTCCTTTCCTGAGTTTCAGCTTCTTAAGGGAAGGTGAGTGTAAGTTTTTTCCAGCTTCTAAGAGGACAGAAAACGATGACTAGCCTGAACCTTATTTCCAGGTAAGTAGCTGAATTAGAGTTTTGTCTTTTAATTTCTCCTTACCATTAGAACACTCAGTAATCATATGGATTGTGCATTTGTTAGTTTTGCTGAACTCTGTTTGTGTTTGGGGTTTTATTGTTGTTGTTTCATTTTTCTCCCATCTCTTCCTGACTTGGTCAAATCCAAAGGAATGTTCCAAATTGTGGGTAGCAAGGCATCTGAATTGGCTGAATCTCCTGTGGCTGCAAAAACAACAACAATGCAACAACAATGCAAAACAAAACAAAAACAAAAAAAACCCAAGAAAACAAAAAACAAAACAAAACAAAAAAACAAGTCGGGATGGTCAAGTTCCCGCAGCCCGAGTGGGTGCCACCTGACGGCTGATGGAGGTGAGACCTGAGGAAAAGCAGATGGCACTGGGACCGTACCGCTAGGGTTGAAAAACTGAGGTACCCTGAATGACAGCGAATGAGGTTGGCATCTGTTCCACCTGCTCCTGGCACACCCTTGCAGAGGTGGCTGATTGCTCTTCGAGCCAACTTGCCCTTGCCTGGCATGCACAAGCCTCAGTGCAACAACCATGCTACAAATGGAACCATATAGAGGAAATGAGCAGCAGGCTCAGGAGCAGGGTGTGCACTGCTTTTGGGGCCCATGTCTCAGGTCTGCTATGGAACTGCAGGGTTGTTGGTTACCAAGAGGTAGACCACAGACCGTCTTGAGAAGGGCTTTATGTTCAAGTGCAGAAAGCAGGCAGGATTACCACCCAGGGGACTTGGCCTTCTGAGGCGCTGGCCAGACTTAGAATTTGGGACAAGCTGACTCGGAGTATCTGTGTGTAGGTAGCTGGAGCCTGTGAATGCCAGGCAAGGGCAAGCTGGCTCAAAGAGCAACCAGCCACGTTTGCAAAGGTACGCCTGGAGCAGGTGGGCCATCAAGCAACCTCACCCAGTCAAGGAATCAGGGATGGCCAGGTTCCTACAGCCTGAGGTGCTGCCTCCTGATGGCTGATGGAGCAGAGTCCTCAGGAAAAGCAGATAGCACTGGGGCCCTACCTGTAGGGTAGAAGAGCTGATGTACGCTGACCGACAGCGAGTGAGGTTGGTGACTCATCCAGCGACTCTTGGGGCACCCTTGTAGAAGTGGCTGGTTGCTTTTTGAGCCAACTTGGCCTTTCCCGGCATGCAGAAGCCTCAGTGCAACATCTGTGCTACAAATGGAGCCATGTAGAGGAAATGAGCAGCAGGCTCAGGAGGAGGGTATGTGCTGCCTTTGGGGCTCCAGTCAGTGCCTCAGGGGTCGTGAGGTACTGCATGCTTGTTGGTTGCCAAGAGGCAGACCACAGGCCTTCTTGAGGAGGACTTCATGTTCAAGTGTAAAAAGCAGGCAGGATTACCACCCCAGGGACTCGGTCTTCTGTGGCCATGGTCAGACTTAGAATTTAGCACCAAGACAGGACAAGCTGATTTGGAGGAGCGAGTGGGTAGCTGGTATCTGTGGATACTAGGCAAGACCAAGCTGGCTCAAAGATGAACCAGCCATCTCTGGAAGGGTGCGCATGGAGCAGGTGGACCAGTCAGCAACCTAGGCTACTCAAGGAAGCTGAGATGGCCAGGTTCCCACAGCCTGAGTGGCTTCCACCTGACAGCTGATGGAGCTGAGACCTGAGGAAAAGCAGATGGCACTGGGACCCTACCTCTATGGTAGAAAAACTGAGGTACCCTGAACGGCAGCAAATGAGGTTGGCATCTGTTCCACCTGCTCCTGGCACACCCGTGCAGAGGTGGCTGGTTGCTCTTTGAACCGGCTTGGCCTTACCTCGCATGCAAGACCCACAGTGCAACAACCGTGCTACAAATGGAACCATATAGAGGAAATGAGCAGCAGGTTCAGGAGCAGGGTATGTGCTGCATTTGGGGTTCCAGCCATGTCTCAGAGCTCCTATGGAATTGCAGGTTTGTTGGTTGCCAAGAGGCAGACCACAGGCTGTCTTGAGGAGGACTTTATGTTCAAGTGCAGAAAGCAGGCAGGATTACCACCCAGGGGACTCGGCCTTCTGTAGCCCTGGCCAGACTTAGACTTTGGAACAAGCTGATTAAGAGCAGCGTGTAAGTGGCTGGAGCCTGTGCATGCCAGGCAAAGGCCAAGCTGGCTCAAAGAGCAACCAGCCACCTCTGCAAGGGTGCACCTGGAGCTAGTGCACCATCCAGTAGCCTCAGCTACTCAAGGATGCAGGAATGGTCTGGTTCCCACAACCTGAGTGGATGCCACCTGATGGAGCAGAGGCCTGAGGAAAAGCAGATGGCATGTTGAACTGTTTAATCCATCTTAATTTTTGTATAAGGCAGATGGCACCAGTTCGTGCCTCAGGGCTCGTGGGCACTGCAGTCACAGAAGGCCGAGTCCCCTGGGTGGTAATCCTGCCTGCTTTCTGCGCTTGAATATAAAGTTCTCAAGACGGCCCGTGGTCTACCTCTCGGCCCTACCTTTAGGGTAGAAGAACTGATGTACCAGGTCCATAAGCGAGTGAGGGTGGTGGCTGTTCCACCTGCTCCTGGCACACCCTTGCAGAGGTGACTGGTTGCTCTTTGAGCTTGCTTGGCCTTGCCTGACACGCACAAGCCTCAGTGCAACAACCATGCTATAAATGGAACCATATAGAGGAAACGAGCAGCAGGCTGAGGAGCAGGGTATGTGCTGCCTTTGGGGTTCCAGTCCACGTCTCAGGGCTCCTATGGAAGCGCAGACTTCGTGGTTGCCAAGAGGCAGAGCACAGGCTGTCTTGAGGAGGACTTTATGTTCAAGTGCAGGAAGCAGGCAGTAATACCACCCAGGGGACTCGGCCTTCTGTGACCCTGGCCAGACGTAGAATTTGGGCCAAGGCAGGGCGAGCTAACTGAGCAGCGTGTAGGTAGCTGGAGCCTGTGCATTCCAGGCAATGCCAAGCTGGCTCAAAGAGCAACCAGCGACCTCTGGAAGAGTGTACCTGGAGCAGGTGGAGCAGCCAGCAACCTCAGCGACTCAAGGAAGCCGGGATGGCCAGGTTCCCACAGCCTGAGTGGCTGCCACCTGACGGCTGATGGAGGTGAGACCTAAGGAAAAGCAGATGGCACTAGGACCCTACCTCTACGGTAGAAAAACTGAGGTACCCTGAACGGCAGCAAATGAGGTTGGCATCTGTTCCACCTGCTCCTGACACACCCTTGCAGAGGTGGCTGGTTGCTCTTTGAGCCAGCTTGGCCTTGCCTGGCATGCACAAGCCTCAGTGCAACTACCGTGCTATAAATGGAACTATATATAGGAAACGAGCATCAGGCTCAGAAGCAAGGTATGCGTTGCCTTTGGGGTTTCAGTCCATGTCTCAGGGCTCCTATGGAACTGCAGCCTTGTTGGTTGCCAAGAGGCAGAGCACAGGCCGTCTTGAGGAGGACTTTATGTTCAAGTGCAGAAAGCGGGCAGGATTACCACCAGGGGACTCGGCCTTCTGTGGCCCTGGCCAGACATAGACTTGGGAACAAGCTGATTTGGAGCAGCATGTAAGTAGCTGGAGCCTGTGCATGCCAGGCAAGGCCAAGCTGGCTCAAAGAGCAACCAGCCACCTCTGCAAGGGTGCACCTGCAGCAGGTGCACCATCCAGCAACCTCAGCTACTCAAGGATGCAGGAATGGCCAGGTTCCCACAACCTGAGTGGCTGCCACCTAACGACTGATGGAGCAGAGGCCTGAGGAAAAGCAGATGATATTTTGACCCTACCTCTAGGGTAGAAAATCTAACGTACCCTGACTAGTAGCGAGTGAAATTGGTCACTCTTCCACTGGTTCCTGGCACACCCTTGCAGAGGTGGCTGGTTGCTCTTTGAGCCAGCTTGGCCTTGCCTGGCATGCACAAGCCTCAGTGCAACAACCGTGCTACAAATGGAACCATATAGAGGAAACGAGCAGCAGGCTCAGGAGCAGGCTGAGTGCCGCCTTTGGGGTTCCAGTCCATGTCTCAGGGCTCCTATGGAACTGCAGGCTTGTTGGTTGCCAAGAGGCAGAGCACAGGCCATCTTGAGGAGGACTTCATGTTCAAGTGCAGAAAGCAGGCAGGATTACCACCCATGGGACTCGGCCTTCTGTGATCCTGGCCAGACTCGTACTTTGGGACAAGCTAATTCGTAGTAGCATGTAAGTAGCTGGGGCCTGTGCATGCCAGGCAAGGCCAAGCTGGCTCAAAGAGCAATCAGCCACCTCTGCAAGGGTGCATCTGGAGCAGGTGCACCATCCAGCAACCTCAGCTACTCAAAGAAGCAGTGATGGCCAGTTTCCCACAGGCTGAGTGGCTTCTCCTAATGACTGATGGAGAAGAGGCCAGAGGAAACGCAGATGGCACGGTGAACTGTTTAATCCATCTTAAGTTAATTTTTGTATAAAGGAGATGGCACCAGTCCATGCTTCAGGGCTCGTATGGCACTGTAGGCCACAGAAGGCCACGTCCACTGGGTGGTAATTCTGCCTGCTTTCTGCACTTGAACATAAAGTCCTCCTCAAGATGGCCTGTGGTCTGCCTCTCAGCCCTACCTTTAGGGTGGAAGAACTGATGTACCATGTCCATCAGCGAGTGAGGTTGGTGGCTGGTCCACCTGCTCCTGGCACACCCTTGCAGAGGTGGCTGGTTGCTCTTTGAGCCAGCTTGGCCTTGCCTGGCATGCACAAGCCTCAGTGCAACAACCGTGCTTCAAATGGAACCATATAGAGGAAACGAGCAGCAGGCTCAGGAGCAGGGTGTGTGTTGCCTTTGGGGTCCCAGTCCATGTCTCAGGGCTCCTATGGAACTGCAGGCTTGTTGGTTGCCAAGAGGCAGAGCACAGGCCATCTTGAGGAGGACTTTATGTTCAAGTGCAGAAAGCGGGCGGGATTACCACCCAGGGGACTCGGCCTTCTGTGGCCCTTGCCAGACTTAGACTCTGGAAAAGCTGATTTGGAGCAGTGTGTAAGTAGCTGTGGCCTGTGCATGCCAGGCAAGGCCAAGCTGGCTCAAAGAGCAACCAGCCACATCTGCAAGGGTGCACCTGGAGCAGGTGCACCATCCAGCAGCCTCAGCTACTCGAGGACGCAGGAATGGCCTGATTCCCACGACCTGAGTGGACGCCACCTGATGGAGCAGAGGCCTGAGGAAAATCAGATGGCATGTTGAACTGTTTAATCCATCTTAAGTTAATTTTTGTATAAAGGAGATGGCACCAGTCCATGCCTCAGGGCTCATATGGCACTGTAGGCCACAGAAGGCCGAGTCCACTGGGTGGTAATCCTGCCTGCTTTCTGCACTTGAACATAAAGTCCTCCTCAAGACGGCCCGTGGTCTGCCTCTCGGCCCTACCTTTAGGGTAGAACAACTGATGTACCATGTCCATCAGCGAGTGAGGTTGGTGGCTGGTCCACCTGCTCCTGGCACACCCGTGCAGAGGTGGCTGGTTGCTCTTTGAGCCAACTTGGCCTTGCCCGGCATGCGGAAGCCTCAGTGCAACAAACGTGCTGCACATGGAGCCAGGTAAAGGAAATGAGCAGCAGGCTCAGGAGCAGGGTATGTGCTGCCTTTGGGGTTCCAGTCCACGTCTCAGGGCTCCTATGGAAGCGCAGACTTCGTGGTTGCCAAGAGGCAGAGCACAGGCTGTCTTGAGGAGGACTTTATGTTCAAGTGCAGGAAGCAGGCAGTATTACCACCCAGGGGATTCGTCCTTCTGTGACCCTGGCCAGACGTAGAATTTGGGCCAAGGCAGGGCGAGCTGACTGAGCAGCGTGTAGGTAGCTGGAGCCTGTGCATGCCAGGCAAGGCCAAGCTGGCTCAAAGAGCAACCAGCGACCTCTGGAAGAGTGTACCTGGAGCAGGTGGAGCAGCCAGCAACCTCAGCGACTCAAGGAAGCCGGGATGGCCAGGTTCCCACAGCCTGAGTGGCTGCCACCTGACGGCTGATGGAGGTGAGACCTAAGGAAAAGCAGATGGCACTAGGACCCTACCTCTACGGTAGAAAAACTGAGGTACCCTGAACGGCAGCAAATGAGGTTGGCATCTGTTCCACTTGCTCCTGACACACCCTTGCAGAGGTGGCTGGTTGCTCTTTGAGCCAGCTTGGCCTTGCCTGGCATGCACAAGCCTCAGTGCAACTACCGTGCTACAAATGGAACTATATATAGGAAACGAGCATCAGGCTCAGAAGCAAGGTATGCGTTGCCTTTGGGGTTTCAGTCCATGTCTCAGGGCTCCTATGGAACTGCAGCCTTGTTGGTTGCCAAGAGGCAGAGCACAGGCCGTCTTGAGGAGGACTTTATGTTCAAGTGCAGAAAGTGGGCAGGATTACCACCAGGGGACTCGGCCTTCTGTGGCCCTGGCCAGACATAGACTTGGGAACAAGCTGATTTGGAGCAGCATGTAAGTAGCTGGAGCCTGTGCATGCCAGGCAAGGCCAAGCTGGCTCAAAGAGCAACCAGCCACCTCTGCAAGGGTGCACCTGCAGCAGGTGCACCATCCAGCAACCTCAGCTACTCAAGGATGCAGGAATGGCCAGGTTCCCACAACCTGAGTGGCTGCCACCTAACGACTGATGGAGCAGAGGCCTGAGGAAAAGCAGATGATATTTTGACCCTACCTCTAGGGTAGAAAATCTAACGTACCCTGACTAGTAGCGATTGATGTTGCTCACTCTTCCACTGGTTCCTGGCACACCCTTGCAGAGGTGGCTGGTTGCTCTTTGAGCCAGCTTGGCCTTGCCTGGCATGCACAAGCCTCAGTGCAACAACCGTGCTACAAATGGAACCATATAGAGGAAACGAGCAGCAGGCTCAGGAGCAGGCTGAGTGCCGCCTTTGGGGTTCCAGTCCATGTCTCAGGGCTCCTATGGAACTGCAGGCTTGTTGGTTGCCAAGAGGCAGAGCACAGGCCGTCTTGAGGAGGACTTCATGTTCAAGTGCAGAAAGCAGGCAGGATTACCACCCATGGGACTCGGCCTTCTGTGATCCTGACCAGACTCATACTTTGGGACAAGCTAATTCGTAGTAGCATGTAAGTAGCTGGGGCCTGTGCATGCCAGGCAAGGCCAAGCTGGCTCAAAGAGCAATCAGCCACCTCTGCAAGGGTGCATCTGGAGCAGGTGCACCATCCAGCAACCTCAGCTACTCAAAGAAGCAGTGATGGCCAGTTTCCCACAGGCTGAGTGGCTTCTCCTAATGACTGTTGGAGAAGAGGCCAGAGGAAACGCAGATGGCACGTTGAACTGTTCAATCCATCTTAAGTTAATTTTTGTATAAAGGAGATGGCACCAGTCCATGCTTCAGGGCTCGTATGGCACTGTAGGCCACAGAAGGCCACGTCCACTGGGTGGTAATTCTGCCTGCTTTCTGCACTTGAACATAAAGTCCTCCTCAAGATGGCCTGTGGTCTGCCTCTCGGCCCTACCTTTAGGGTGGAAGAACTGATGTACCATGTCCATCAGCGAGTGAGGTTGGTGGCTGGTCCACCTGCTCCTGGCACACCCTTGCAGAGGTGGCTGGTTGCTCTTTGAGCCAGCTTGGCCTTGCCTGGCATGCACAAGCCTCAGTGCAACAACCGTGCTTCAAATGGAACCATATAGAGGAAACGAGCAGCAGGCTCAGGAGCAGGGTGTGTGCTGCCTTTGGGGTCCCAGTCCATGTCTCAGGGCTCCTATGGAACTGCAGGCTTGTTGGTTGCCAAGAGGCAGAGCACAGGCCATCTTGAGGAGGACTTTATGTTCAAGTGCAGAAAGCGGGCGGGATTACCACCTAGGGGACTCGGCCTTCTGTGGCCCTTGCCAGACTTAGACTCTGGAAAAGCTGATTTGGAGCAGTGTGTAAGTAGCTGTGACCTGTGCATGCCAGGCAAGGCCAAGCTGGCTCAAAGAGCAACCAGCCACCTCTGCAAGGGTGCACGTGGAGCAGGTGCACCATCCAGCAGCCTCAGCTACTCGAGGACGCAGGAATGGCCTGATTCCCACGACCTGAGTGGACGCCACCTGATGGAGCAGAGGCCTGAGGAAAATCAGATGGCATGTTGAACTGTTTAATCCATCTTAAGTTAATTTTTGTATAAAGGAGATGGCACCAGTTCATGCCTCAGGGCTCGTGTGGCACTGTAGCCACAGAAGGCCGAGTCCCCTGGGTGGTAATGCTGCCTGCTTTCTGCACTTGAACACAAAGTTCTCCTGAAGACGGCCCGTAGTCTACCTCTTGGCCCTACCTTTAGGGTAGAAGAACTGATGTACCATGTCCATCAGCTAGTGAGGTTGGTGGCTGGTCCACCTGCTCCTGGCACACCCTTGCAGAGGTGGCTGGTTGCTCTTTGAGCCTGCTTGGCCTTGCCTGGCATGCACAAGCCTCAGTGCAACAACCGTGCTACAAATGGAACCATATAGAGGAAACGAGCAGCAGGCTGAGGAGCAGGGTATGTGCTGCCTTAGGGGTTCCAGGCCACGTCTCAGGGCTCCTATCGAAGTGCAGGCTTGTTGATTGCCAAGAGGCAGAGCACAGGCCGTCTTGAGGAGGACTTTATGTTGAAATGCAGAAAGCAGGCAGGATTACCACCCATGGGACTCGGCCTTCTGTGGTCCTGGCCAGACTCAGACTTTGGGAGAAGCTAATTTGGAGTAGCATGTAAGTAGCTGGGGCCTGTGCATGCCAGGCAAGGCCAAGCTGGCTCAAAGAGCAACCAGCCACCTCTGCAAGGGTGCACCTGAAGCAGGTGGGCCAGCCAGCAGCCTCAGCTACTCAAGGAAGCAGTAATGGCCAGGTTCCCACAGGCTAAGTGGCCTCCACCTAATGACTGATGGAACAGAGGGCTGAGGAAACACAGACGGCATGTTGAACTGTTTAATCCATCTTTAATTTTTGTATAAAGGACATGGCACCAGTCCATGCCTCAGGGCTCATATGGCACTGTAGGCCACAGAAGGCCGAGTCCACTGGGTGGTAATCCTGCCTGCTTTCTGCCTTGAACATAAAGTCCTCCTCAAGACGGCCCGTGGTCTGCCTCTCGGCCCTACCTTTAGGGTAGAACAACTGATGTACCATGTCCATCAGCGAGTGAGGTTGGTGGCTGGTCCACCTGTTCCTGGCACACCCGTGCAGAGGTGGCTGGTTGCTCTTTGAGCCAACTTGGCCTTGCCCGGCATGCGGAAGCCTCAGTGCAACAAACGTGCTGCACATGGAGCCACGTAAAGGAAATGAGCAGCAGGCTCAGGAGCAGACTGTGTGCTGCCTTTGGGGCTCCAGTCAGTGCCTCAGGCCTCGAATGGCAATGCGTGCTTGTTGGTTGCCAAGAGGCGGACCACAGGCCATCTTGAGGAGCACTTCATATTCAAGCGTAGGAAGCAGGCAGTATTACCACCCAGGGGACTCGGCCTCTGTGGCCCTGGCCAGACGTAGAATTTGGGCCAAGGCAGGGCGAGCTGACTGAGCAGCGTGTAGGTAGCTGGAGCCTGTGCATGCCAGGCAAGGCCAAGCTGGCTCAAAGAGCAACCAGCGACCTCTGGAAGAGTGTACCTGGAGCAGGTGGAGCAACCAGCAACCTCAGCGACTCAAGGAAGCCGGGATGGCCAGGTTCCCACAGCCTGAGTGGCTGCCACCTGACGGCTGATGGAGGTGAGACCTAAGGAAAAGCAGATGGCACTAGGACCCTACCTCTACGGTAGAAAAACTGAGGTACCCAAAACGGCAGCAAATGAGGTTGGCATCTGTTCCACTTGCTCCTGACACACCCTTGCAGAGGTGGCTGGTTGCTCTTTGAGCCAGCTTGGCCTTGCCTGGCATGCACAAGCCTCAGTGCAACTACCGTGCTACAAATGGAACTATATATAGGAAACAATCTTCAGGCTCAGAAGCAAGGTATGCATTGCCTTTGGGGTTACAGTCCATGTCTCAGGGCTCCTATGGAACTGCAGCCTTGTTGGTTGCCAAGAGGCAGAGCACAGGCCGTCTTGAGGAGGACTTTATGTTCAAGTGCAGAAAGCGGGCAGGATTACCACCAGGGGACTCGGCCTTCTGTGGCCCTGGCCAGACATAGATTTTGGGACTAGCTGATTTGGAGCAGCATGTAAGTAGCTGGAGCCTGTGCATGCCAGGCAAGGCCAAGCTGGCTCAAAGAGCAACCAGCCACCTCTGCAAGGGTGCACCTGCAGCAGGTGCACCATCCAGCAACCTCAGCTACTCAAGGATACAGGAATGGCCAGGTTCCCACAACCTGAGTGGCTGCCACCTAACGACTGATGGAGCAGAGGCCTGAGGAAAAGCAGATGATATTTTGACCCTACCTCTAGGGTAGAAAAACTAACGTACCCTGACTAGTAGCGATTGATGTTGCTCACTCTTCCACTGGTTCCTGGCACACCCTTGCAGAGGTGGCTGGTTGCTCCTTGAGCCAGCTTGGCCTTGCCTGGCATGCACAAGCCTCAGTGCAACAACCGTGCTACAAATGGAACCATATAGAGGAAACGAGCAGCAGGCTCAGGAGCAGGGTGAGTGCCGCCTTTGGGGTTCCAGTCCATGTCTCAGGACTCCTATGGAACTGCAGGCTTGTTGGTTGCCAAGAGGCAGAGCACAGGCCATCTTGAGGAGGACTTCATGTTCAAGTGCAGAAAGCAGGCAGGATTACCACCCATGGGACTCGGCCTTCTGTGATCTTGGCCAGACTCGTACTTTGGGACAAGCTAATTCATACTAGCATGTAAGTAGCTGGGGCCTGTGCATGCCAGGCAAGGCCAAGCTGGCTCAAAGAGCAATCAGCCACCTCTGCAAGGGTGCATCTGGAGCAGGTGCACCATCCAGCAACCTCAGCTACTCAAAGAAGCAGTGATGGCCAGTTTCCCACAGGCTGAGTGGCTTCTCCTAATGACTGATGGAGAAGAGGCCAGAGGAAACGCAGATGGCACGTTGAACTGTTTAATCCATCTTAAGTTAATTTTTGTATAAAGGAGATGGCACCAGTCCATGCTTCAGGGCTCGTATGGCACTGTAGGCCACAGAAGGCCACGTCCACTGGGTGGTAATCCTGCCTGCTTTCTGCACTTGAACATAAAGTCCTCCTCAAGATGGCCTGAGGTCTGCCTCTCGGCCCTACCTTTAGGGTGGAAGAACTGATGTACCATGTCCATCAGCGAGTGAGGTTGGTGGCTGGTCCACCTGCTCCTGGCACACCCTTGCAGAGGTGGCTGGTTGCTCTTTGAGCCAGCTTGGCCTTGCCTGGCATGCACAAGCCTCAGTGCAACAACCGTGCTTCAAATGGAACCATATAGAGGAAACGAGCAGCAGGCTCAGGAGCAGGGTGTGTGCTGCCTTTGGAGTTCCAGTCCATGTCTCAGGGCTCCTATGGAACTGCAGGCTTGTTGGTTGCCAAGAGGCAGAGCACAGGCCATCTTGAGGAGGACTTTATGTTCAAGTGCAGAAAGCGGGCGGGATTACCACCCAGGGGACTCGGCCTTCTGTGGCCCTTGCCAGACTTAGACTCTGGAAAAGCTGATTTGGAGCAGTGTGTAAGTAGCTGTGACCTGTGCATGCCAGGCAAGGCCAAGCTGGCTCAAAGAGCAACCAGCCACCTCTGCAAGGGTGCACGTGGAGCAGGTGCACCATCCAGCAGCCTCAGCTACTCGAGGACGCAGGAATGGCCTGATTCCCACGACCTGAGTGGACGCCACCTGATGGAGCAGAGGCCTGAGGAAAATCAGATGGCATGTTGAACTGTTTAATCCATCTTAAGTTAATTTTTGTATAAAGGAGATGGCACCAGTTCATGCCTCAGGGCTCGTGTGGCACTGTAGCCACAGAAGGCCGAGTCCCCTGGGTGGTAATGCTGCCTGCTTTCTGCACTTGAACACAAAGTTCTCCTGAAGACGGCCCGTAGTCTACCTCTTGGCCCTACCTTTAGGGTAGAAGAACTGATGTACCATGTCCATCAGCTAGTGAGGTTGGTGGCTGGTCCACCTGCTCCTGGCACACCCTTGCAGAGGTGGCTGGTTGCTCTTTGAGCCTGCTTGGCCTTGCCTGGCATGCACAAGCCTCAGTGTAACAACCGTGCTACAAATGGAACCATATAGAGGAAACGAGCAGCAGGCTGAGGAGCAGGGTATGTGCTGCCTTAGGGGTTCCAGGCCACGTCTCAGGGCTCCTATCGAAGTGCAGGCTTGTTGATTGCCAAGAGGCAGAGCACAGGCCGTCTTGAGGAGGACTTTATGTTGAAATGCAGAAAGCAGGCAGGATTACCACCCATGGGACTCGGCCTTCTGTGGTCCTGGCCAGACTCAGACTTTGGGAGAAGCTAATTTGGAGTAGCATGTAAGTAGCTGGGGCCTGTGCATGCCAGGCAAGGCCAAGCCGGCTCAAAGAGCAACCAGCCACCTCTGCAAGGGTGCACCTGAAGCAGGTGGGCCAGCCAGCAGCCTCAGCTACTCAAGGAAGCAGTAATGGCCAGGTTCCCACAGGCTAAGTGGCCTCCACCTAATGACTGATGGAACAGAGGGCTGAGGAAACACAGACGGCATGTTGAACTGTTTAATCCATCTTTAATTTTTGTATAAAGGAGATGGCACCAGTCCATGCCTCAGGGCTCATATGGCACTGTAGGCCACAGAAGGCCGAGTCCACTGGGTGGTAATCCTGCCTGCTTTCTGCCTTGAACATAAAGTCCTCCTCAAGACGGCCCGTGGTCTGCCTCTCGGCCCTACCTTTAGGGTAGAACAACTGATGCACCATGTCCATCAGCGAGTGAGGTTGGTGGCTGGTCCACCTGCTCCTGGCACACCCGTGCAGCGGTGGCTGGTTGCTCTTTGAGCCAACTTGGCCTTGCCCGGCATGCGGAAGCCTCAGTGCAACAAACGTGCTGCACATGGAGCCACGTAAAGGAAATGAGCAGCAGGCTCAGGAGCAGACTGTGTGCTGCCTTTGGGGCTCCAGTCAGTGCCTCAGGCCTCGAATGGCAATGCGTGCTTGTTGGTTGCCAAGAGGCGGACCACAGGCCATCTTGAGGAGCACTTCATATTCAAGCGTAGGAAGCAGGCAGTATTACCACCCAGGGGACTCGGCCTTCTGTGGCCCTGGCCAGACGTAGAATTTGGGCCAAGGCAGGGCGAGCTGACTGAGCAGCGTGTAGGTAGCTGGAGCCTGTGCATGCCAGGCAAGGCCAAGCTGGCTCAAAGAGCAACCAGCGACCTCTGGAAGAGTGTACCTGGAGCAGGTGGAGCAGCCAGCAACCTCAGCGACTCAAGGAAGCCGGGATGGCCAGGTTCCCACAGCCTGAGTGGCTGCCACCTGACGGCTGATGGAGGTGAGACCTAAGGAAAAGCAGATGGCACTAGGACCCTACCTCTACGGTAGAAAAACTGAGGTACCCTGAACGGCAGCAAATGAGGTTGGCATCTGTTCCACCTGCTCCTGACACACCCTTGCAGAGGTGGCTGGTTGCTCTTTGAGCCAGCTTGGCCTTGCCTGGCATGCACAAGCCTCAGTGCAACAACCGTGCTTCAAATGGAACCATATAGAGGAAACGAGCAGCAGGCTCAGGAGCAGGGTGTGTGCTGCCTTTGGAGTTCCAGTCCATGTCTCAGGGCTCCTATGGAACTGCAGGCTTGTTGGTTGTCAAGAGGCAGAGCACAGGCCTTCTTGAGGAGGACTTTATGTTCAAGTGCAGAAAGCGGGCGGGATTACCACCCAGGGGACTCGGCCTTCTGTGGCCCTTGCCAGACTTAGACTCTGGAAAAGCTGATTTGGAGCAGCGTGTAAGTAGCTGTGACCTGTGCATGCCAGGCAAGGCCAAGCTGGCTCAAAGAGCAACCAGCCACCTCTGCAAGGGTGCACCTGCAGCAGGTGCACCATCCAGCAACCTCAGCTACTCAAGGATGCAGGAATGGCCAGGTTCCCACAACCTGATTGGCTGCCACCTAACGACTGATGGAGCAGAGGCCTGAGGAAAAGCAGATGATATTTTGACCCTACCTCTAGGGTAGAAAATCTAACGTACCCTGACTAGTAGCGAGTGATGTTGGTCACTCTTCCACTGGTTCCTGGCACACCCTTGCAGAGGTGGCTGGTTGCTCTTTGAGCCAGCTTGGCCTTGCCTGGCATGCACAAGCCTCAGTGCAACAACCGTGCTACAAATGGAACCATATAGAGGAAACGTGCAGCAGGCTCAGGAGCAGGCTGAGTGCCGCCTTTGGGGTTCCAGTCCATGTCTCAGGGCTCCTATGGAACTGCAGGCTTGTTGGTTGCCAAGAGGCAGAGCACAGGCCGTCTTGAGGAGGACTTCATGTTCAAGTGCAGAAAGCAGGCAGAATTTCCACCCATGGGACTCGGCCTTCTGTGATCCTGGCCAGACTCGTACTTTGGGACAAGCTAATTCGTAGTAGCATGTAAGTAGCTGGGGCCTGTGCATGCCAGGCAAGGCCAAGCTGGCTCAAAGAGCAATCAGCCACCTCTGCAAGGGTGCATCTGGAGCAGGTGCACCATCCAGCAACCTCAGCTACTCAAGGAAGCAGTGATGGCCAGGTTCCCACAGGCTGAGTGGCTTCTCCTAATGACTGTTGGAGAAGAGGCCAGAGGAAACGCAGATGGCACGTTGAACTGTTTAATCCATCTTAAGTTAATTTTTGTATAAAGGAGATGGCACCAATCCATGCTTCAGGGCTCGTATGGCACTGTAGGCCACAGAAGGCCACGTCCACTGGGTGGTAATTCTGCCTGCTTTCTGCACTTGAACATAAAGTCCTCCTCAAGATGACCTGTGGTCTGCCTCTCGGCCCTACCTTTAGGGTGGAAGAACTGATGTTCCATGTTCATCAGCGAGTGAGTTTGGTGGCTGGTCCACCTGCTCTTGGCACACCCTTGCAGAGGTGGCTGGTTGCTCTTTGAGCTTGCTTGGCCTTGCCTGACATGCACAAGCCTCAGTGCAACAACCGTGCTACAAATGGAACCATATAGAGGAAATGAGCAGCAGGCTGTGGAGCAGGGTATGTGCTGCCTTTGGGTTTCCAGTCAATGTCTCGAGACTCCTATGGAAGTGCAGGCTTCTTTGTTGCCAAGAGGCAGACCACAGGCCGTCTTTAGTTGGACTTTATGTTCAAGTGCATAAAGCAGGCAGGATTACCACCCAGCGGCTCGGCCTTCTGTGGCCCTGGCCAGACTTAGACTCTGGGAAAAGCTGATTTGTAGCCGCATGTAAGTAGCTGGGGCCTGTGCATGTCAGGCAAGGCCAAGCTGGCTCTAAGAGCAACCAGTCACCTCTTCAAGGGAGCACCTGGAGCAGGTGCACCATCCAGCAACCTCAGCTACACAAGGAAGCAGGGATGGCCAGGTTCTCACAACCTGAGTGTCTGCCACCTAATGGCTGTTGGAGCAGAGGCCTGAGGAAAAGCAGATTGCATGTTGAACCGTTTATTCCATCTTAAGTTAATTTTTGTGTAAAGGAGATGGCACCAGTCCATGCCTCCGGGCTCGTGTGGCACTGTAGGCCACAGAAGGCCGAGTCCACTGGTTGGTAATCCTGCCTGCTTTCTGCACTTGAACATAAAGTCCTCCTCAAAATGGCCTGTGGTCTGCCTTTCGGCCCTAGTTTTAGGGTGGAAGAACTGATGTACCATGTCCATCAGCGAGTGAGGTTGGTGGCTGTTCCACGTGCTTCTGACAGACCCTTGCAGAGGTGGCTGGTTGCTCTTTGAGCTTGCTTGGCCTTGCCTGACACTCACAAGCCTCAGTGCAACTACCTTGCTACAAATGGAACCATATAGAGGAAACAAGCAGCAGGCTGAGGAGCAGGGTATGCGCTGCCTTTGGGGCTCCAGTCAGTGCCTCAGGCCTTGTATAGTAATGCGTGCTTGTTGGTTGCCAAGAGGTGGACCACAGACCGTCTTGAGGAGGGCTTTATGTTCAAGTGCAGAAAGCAGGTGGGATTACCACCCAGGGACTCAGCCTTCTGTTCTGTGGTCCTGGCCAGACTCAGACTTTGGGACAAGCTAATTCAGAATAGCATGTAAGTAGGTGGGGACTGTGCATGTCAGGCAAGGCCAAGCTGGCTCAAAGAGCAACCAGCCACCTCTGCAAGCGTGCACCTGGAGCAGGTGCACCATCCAGCAGCCTCAGCTACTCAAGGACGCAGGAATGGCCTGGTTCCCACAACCTGAGTGGCTGCCACCTAATGTCTGATGGAACAGAGACCTGAGGAAAAGCAGATTGCATGTTGAACTGTTTAATCCATCTTAAGTTAATTTTTGTATAAAGGAGATGGCACCAGTCCATGCCTCAGGGTTCGTGTGGCACTGTAGGCTACAGAAGGCCGAGTCCACTGGGTGGTAATCCTGCCTGCTTTCTGCACTTGAACATAAAGTCCTCCTCAAGATGGCCTGAGGTCTGCCTCTCGGCCCTACCTTTAGGGTGGAAGAACTGATGTACCATGTCCATCAGCGAGTGAGGTTGGTGGCTGGTCCACCTGCTCCTGGCACACCCTTGCAGAGGTGGCTGGTTGCTCTTTGAGCCAGCTTGGCCTTGCCTGGCATGCACAAGCCTCAGTGCAACAACCGTGCTTCAAATGGAACCATATAGAGGAAACGAGCAGCAGGCTCAGGAGCAGGGTGTGTGCTGCCTTTCGTGCTCCGGTCCATGCCTCAGGGCTCCTATGGCACTGCGGCCTCAGGGCTCCTATGGCACTGAGGTCTTGTTGGTTGCCAAAAGGCAGACCACAGGCCGTCTTCAGGAGGACTTTATGTTCAAGTGCAGAAAGCAGGCAGGATTACCACCCATGGGCCTCGGCCTTTTGTGGCCCTGGACTGACTTAGAATTTGGTACAAGGCAGGACAAGCTCACTCGGAGCAGTGTGTCGGTGGCTGGGGCCTGTGCATTGCAGGCAAAGCCATTTTGGCTCAAGGAGCAACCAGCCACTTCTGCTAGGGTGGGCCTGGGGTCCGGAGGGTGGTGGACCTCTGTGGGGCCTGCAAGCCTGTATTTTCCTTCTGCAGTGCCTGAGCAGAGGTTTCCCGAGAGGCTCTGCCTCTGCAGCATGCTTCTTCCTGGAAACAGTGGGAAGTGGTTTTCCAGGATGGAAGCCTCACCAGTGGTTAAGCACTGTCTTCTTGATGCTGACCTCGTGATAGTGAGTTCTCATGAGATCTGGTTTTATAGCAGGGTGTGGCACCTTCTTCCTCTGAGTCTGCTCCTTCTCCTGCCACGTGAAACATCTCCTTGCCCCTTGGCCTTCTGGTGTGATCAGGAGGCACCTGAGTCCTCCCGGAAGCAGAAGCCACTGTGTTTCCTTTGCAGCCTGCAGAACCGTGAGCCAATTAAACTTTCTTTATGGTCATACAGACAGTACTGTGAACTCAAGCCATGAAATGCCTTCAAGGCCTTTTCCCCATTGTCTTGGCAATCAGTGCTCAGCTTCTTTTCATGCAAATATCTGAAGCCTGCGTGAATTTTTTCCCTGAAATTGGACTTTTCTTTTACCACATTGCCAGGCTGTGACAAACATAGCTGACAGTGTAGAAGCAGGTTCAGAAGTGGATAAAAGACAAAGGTCGGGAGAGTTGGGAGAGCTTAGAAGACAGCAAGGTGAGGAAAAGTTTGGAGCACTGTAGAGAATTGTGAAATGCTTGTGATGAGAAGGCTGGCAGAAGGATGGACAGTGAAGGCCAGACTTAAAAGGTCTCAGATGAAAATGAGGAATTTCCTGTGAACAAGAGCCAAGGTTCCATTTGATTGGCCTAACAGAGAACGTGGCTGCACAGTGACCCTGCCCTGGAGATCTGTGAAACTATGAACTTGGGGGTGATGATTTAGGATGTATCTTGTGGAATTAACATCTAGGCAGCATAGCTCAAGAGGTGTCCTGTCTGCGATGAGCAGCCTGTATTATGTGTGAGCCTAAGGAATGACCTTAAGTTGGAACTTCTATTTAAACGAGAAGCAGAGCTCAAAAGTTTGGAACATTTGCATCCTGGCCAAGTGGTCAAAAAGAAATCCTATTTTCTTTTTGAAAATAGGATAGCTAACAGCTAATAGCTAATAAAATAGAAAATAGCTAATGGGGAAAATTCAAGAAGGCTCAGGGTATTTGCATAAAAAGGAGCTTAGTGCAAGCAGCCAAGACAAAGGGTAAAAGGCCTTGAAGGCATTTCAGAGACCTTTGCAGTGGCCCTTGCTGTCACAGGTCCTGGGGCCTAGCAGAGATGAATGGTTTCCTGGGCCAGCTGCATGGCCCCGCTTCTGTGTGCATCCTCAGGACACTGCTGCCTTAATCCCTGCAGCTCGAGCTCCAGCCATGACTGAAGGATGCACAGATAGAGCTTGGGTCACTGCTTCAGAGGTGGCTCCAAGCCTTGATGGCTTCCACATAGTGTTAAGCCATTAGGTGCACAGAGCAAGAGACCAGAGGCTCGGGAGCCTCCGTCTAGACTCCAGAGGATGTACAGAAAAACCTGGGTGTGCAGGCAGGAGCCTTTCCAAGAGCCAGAGCCTCATGGAAAACCTCTACTAGGGCAGCAAAGAAGGGACATAGAGGGTTGAAGCCCCCACACAGGGAGGCTGCATTCTCCAAACCCCAGATTCATAGACCCACCGACAGCTTGCACCCTGAGTGTGGAAAAGCCACAGGCACTCAACATCAGCCCTGTCCATGAGAGGCAGCCTTGGGTGCTGAACGCTGCAAAGCCACAGGCGCAGATCTGCCCAAGGCCTTGGGAGCCCAGCCCCCATGCCCCTGTGCCCCGGATGTGGGACAAAGATTCAAAAAGGATGATTTTGGAGCTGTTGGATTGAGTGACTGGCCTCCTGGGTAATGGATGTTCATGTATCCTGTGAGTCCCATCTGTGTTTTGTTTTTCTTTCTGGCAATTTCTTTTTTCTGTTGCCTGGAATGTTTACCCGTTGGCTGTACAATCATTGTACCTTGGAAGTAGTTAACTTGCTTTATAATTCAGAAACTCAGGGGCAGAAAGGACTGTAGCCTTGTCTCAGATGAGACTTTGGGGTTTGGACATTTGAGTAAATGCTGGAATTATTTAAGATTTGGGGGACTGTAGGGAAGGCATCATTGTATTTTGCAGTGTGAGAAAGATAGGAGATTTGGGAGACCGGGGACAGAATAATATGATTTGGCTCTGTGTCCCTACCAAAACTCCTGTGCAATTGTAACGGGAAAAGTTAAATGTGGGGACTGGTGGATGGTGATTCAATCATGGTGGACAGTGGAGGTTGGAAGGTGGGGGTAGTGAGGAGCATTGCAGGGATTGTGGTGGGGTTCGGGGGAAAGGCAGGGGTGGGAGGCAGATCCTTCACAAATGGTTAAACACCATCTTTTTAATGCTGTCCTTCTGATAGTTTGCTTCATGATTTAGGGGCTTTGAGATTCAATGAATACTGGCCTGCTGGGTTTTGGATGTGCATTGGGCCTGTGGTCCCATTTGTATTATTTTTCTGGGAAATTTCTTCCCTTTGGATTGAGAAAGCTTACACAATGTCTGTACCATCATTGTACCTTAAAAGAACTCCATTTGAAATTCAGGGACTCATAGGCAGAAGAGACTGTAACCTTGTATTAGATAAGACTTTGAACTTTTTACATTTGAGTTAATGCTGGAATGAGTTAAGGCTTTTGGAAACATTTGAAGAGGCATGACTGTATTTTACTCCGTGAGAGTGACATGAGATTCAGCGGGAGGGGGTCAAGGGCAGAATAATATGGTTTGGCTATATTTCCCTAGAAAAACTCATGTGGAATTGCAATCCCGAATGTTGGAGGTGGAGCCTGGTGGGAGGTGATTTTATCATGGATGGGAGGGGGGTGGGGTTGGAGGGAAAAGGGGTGGGTAGGGTGGTGAGGAGTAAGCTGGCTGTAGTGTGGTGGGAGGGTGGGGGTAGTAGGAAGGAGGAGTAGCCTGCTGCAGAGGCAGAGGCTGGTGGAAAACCTCTACTAGGACAGTGCACCTGTGGCTTTGCAGGGTGTAGCCCCACGGCTGCTCTCATGGGCTGGGCTGATGTTGAGTGCCAGTAGCTTTTCCATACTGAAGGAGCGAGCTGTTGGTGGGGCTATGAACCTGGGGTTTGGAGGATGGTGGCTTCCTGCATAGGGGTTCCAAGCCCATGTTTTTCTTCTGCACTGGCATGGTACAGGTTTTCCAAGAGGCTCTGCCTCTGCCTCAGGCTTCTGCCTGGAAACAGTAGGGGGTGGAGGTGGGTTGGGGGGTGGATCCTTCACCAGTGATTAAGCACCATCTTCTTGATGCTGACCTCGTGATAGTGAGTTGTCATGAACTTCCTCATAGTGTTAAGCCACTGGTTGGATGGAGCATGAGACTAGAGGCTTGGGAGCCTCTGTATAGATTTTGGAGGATGCATGGAAATGTGTGGGTGTCCAGGCAAAAGCCTTCCAAAAAGGCAGCACCTCATAAGAAACCTCTACCAGGGAAGTGCAGAAGGAAAATACGGAGTTGGAGCCCCCACACTGGAGGCCACCATCATGCAGACCCCAGATTCATAGACCCCACAACAGCTTGTACTGTCAGTGGGGAAAAGCTACACGCACTCAACACCAGCCCAGCCCATGAAGGCAGCCCTGGGGCATAAACCCTGCAAAGCCACAGGTGCAGAGCTGCCCAAGGCCTTGGGAGCCCAGCCCTTACATCCGTGTGCCCTGGATGTGGGACAAGGTTTCAAAAAGGGTAATTTTGGAGTTGTAGGATTGAATGACTGGCCTTCCGGGTTTGGAGTTTCATGGGGCCTGTAAGTCCTTTCTGTGTTTTGTTCTTACTGGCAAAATTACTCCTTTTGGCTGGGAATGCTTACCTATTGCCTGTATAAGCATTGTACCTTGGAAGTAGTTAACTTGCTTTATATTTCAGAGGTTCATGAGTCTAAGGGTCTGCAGCCTTGTGTTGGATGAGACTTTAAGCTTTGAACATTTGTATAAATGATGAAATGATGTAAGACTTTGGGGGATTGTAGGGAAGGTATCATTGTCGTTGGCAATGTGAGAAGGACATGAGATTTGGGCCAAGGACAGAATAATAAAATTTAGCTTTGTGTCCCTACCAAAACTCATGTGGAATTGTAATGGGGAATGTTAAAGGTGGGGCCTGGTGGAAGATGATTTAATCATGGTGGAGAGTGGGGGTTGGAAGGTGGGAGATAGGGAGAATGGGGCGATTATGTTGGGGGTGAGGGGTGAAAAATGATGGTGGCAGGTGGATCCTTCACAAATGATTAATCTCCTTATTTCTGTCCTGACAGCAGTCCCCCAGGGAGTGGCCACATCACACATCCAGGGTCGGGGGAGCCTGGCCTGAGACATGCCCAGTGCACTGAAGGTGCACCTGAAGCCCACTCCACCTGATGCCTCCACAGCCCTCACAGGGTCTGACCTCCCAGCATGTTCTTGCCTCTTCCTGCACCCCAGCTGCCCACCTTGCCTGTTCCCTGAGTTCCTCCATCCTGTCCAGCAGGATGGGATGGACAGGGGGACAGCCTGTGTGCACATTTCATGGCAAGTGGGAGTGGCACACCATCTCTGGGAGGCACCATGGTTCCTGCCAAATCTGACCCCAGGACTCTGTCCTTGAGGTGGTTTTACCAAACCCCAAACCCAGAACTGTGGTTGTGGCTCAGGGGTAAGCACCTGCTAGTGCCAGGACACTACTGGGAGGCTGGGACCTGACCAAAGCCCATGGTGTCTCTGACCTGAGGACAGGGTGTCTTGGGACTATAAGGCCAGGCAACCAATGGCCATTGGGTCATAGGGGTTCGGCCCCAATATTTGTCCTTCCCTGGCTCCTTCTGATTCAGGGCCATCAGGGCCCTGGAGCCCAAGACTCAGCATCCAAGGTCTCCTCCAGGAATCCAGGCAGCTCAGCATACTTTATCGCGTGTCATCTGAGAGCAAACATGTAAAATCAGATGCACAGAAAAATGACTCAAAGTGCTTACTGACTAGAAGAAATCTAGGAGCAGCAAGAAGGTAATGCGGAAAGGGAGGGACCTCCATGACTAGTGTCTGCAGAGCCAGGGGTACAGGCGCCCAGTGCTGTGGCCTGGCACCAGCTGACTCTCAGAGGGTGGGTGGCACACTGTCCTTACCCAGAGGACAGCAGGCCTGGTCACCAGCTTTTCTACCTGTCCCTGTAAGCATCACATTGCTGGAGGAGAATTTCATCCCAGAGCTTGGACCATCCTTAGCTGAGGGGCTAGGGCTTGTCTCTTGGTGACGTAAATGAAAAAACAGGTCCAGATCAGAGTTCCTGACATTGAACACTCATCCGTTCTTTGAATCATGGGAGGGGAGGCCTGGTACTAGGTGGACCTAACCTCTTTGAGGAACCACAGAGCCCAAGGCTGGAAACCTCCAGAATCCTCCACCCCCGATCCTCCCTGGGACCCCTGTGTCCTGTCTCACTGAGCTCTCTCCCCGGGGACCCTTGTGGCCTGTCTCACCGAGCTCTCTCCCCGGGGACCTCT
The DNA here is from genome assembly GCF_049350105.2 of Macaca mulatta. NCBI lineage: Eukaryota > Metazoa > Chordata > Mammalia > Primates > Cercopithecidae > Macaca > Macaca mulatta. The sequence goes on from NC_133414.1 coordinate 51,594,072, forward strand.
GTGGCCTGTCTCACCGAGCACTCTTCCCTCTGTAGATGTCTCGGCTGCTCTGTGAGGGAGTTCCCTTTCAGGTGTGGGGCAGGGCATGGCCACTCCTGCTGGATGTCTAGATGGTGGAAACCAAGGGCCTAGGGAAATACCAGGTACAGCCTTTCCACGCTCATCCAGTGCAGGACAAACAGGCCAGGCGGTGTCAGGAGCCCAGATCTCCAGCTGGAGGAAACATCAACCCTGCAGTGGGAACAGGGGCCCATTGTACATCCTAGGCACAGACACCACAGGTAAGCTGGGCTTGGTACCTACCCCTCCCCGGATACAGAAAGAAGCCAAACGAGGAGTTTTGTGCAGAATGAAGCCTCCTTCCTTCCAGAAGCACTGCTGACTGTTTGGCGGTTGCCATTTGTGGCAGTGGGCCTTTTGTTTATTCTGAGGTTGGGCTGGTTTCTCCTCTTGGCCCTGACCTACAGATTTTAAAGGAGAACAGCGAGAGGTCCCCAGGAAACATCCACAGATGGCATTGGAAATAAGTCACCTTCTGAGAAGCATGTCATGTTCTGGGAGGGCTAAGGCATCGAGTAAGGCCTATGGGGTTGGAGGATCCCTGGGCAGGTGGGGCAATCCACAGCCTTGGGTTCTTCCCATGGGAATCGGGAGGTCCTGAGGCAGAGGCAGTGGTCCCACAGGAGGAGTCACAGAGCCACCAAGGGCTCTTCTGGCCCAGGGAGCAGTCAACACCATGGACTGAACACCTGCTGGGTTCAAAGTCCTGGTCCAGACTGGGGCATGTGGGGCCAGGAGGGAACTCGGAGTGGAAGACAGAGAGACAAGTGTGCTCAGAGGGCAGCCGTTTCTGGAAGTAGTGTGGTCCAGAGATTTTGGCTGGGAAGGGCTTCCAGGGTTTCATATGTGTTGTGGAGCTGCTTCCTCTCCCCAGCCTCACCCTGCAGAAATGCCAGTGAATACGTTGCCGCCATCTTGGAGCTCAGTGCCCTCATAGTGTAACGGCAGCAGCAGATCTGCCTGTGCACGGACTTCCTGTACTACCTCATTCCTGAGGAGCAATGCTTCTGCAGGGCCTCTGACTTGGTGCACAACTTCAGACACCATCATCCTGGAGCAGTACTGCACCCTCACTAGCCAGGGTGTTGATGACTTCCTCAAGGCCAAGGCCACGTTCAAGGCTTCTGACTTCATTGAGGCACTTGTGCTGAGAGAGGCGGGCTTCTCCGGGATCTTAATTCAGGAGGTAGAATGGAGCTTGGGATCAAGCATCTGATGAAAGAACTTGCACTTCATCTGGAAGGCTCTGGGGAGCCATGGAAGATGCTGGATAAAGGTGTGACAGTCAGATTCATCTTAGAGATGACTGTAGAAGGCTGCCTAGGAATGAACAAGAGCCAGGAGACCAGGGAGGGAGCTTGTGGGGCAGGCCTGGAGATAGCAAGGGAGGGATCCTGCTTGGATGAAAGGTCTTCAGGCACTGTCTCAGGTTACACTCAGGTGCCCTCAGAGCTAGTACGTTCAGAGTCTTGCCTCCAGGATGAAAATGGGAAGGAGTTGTCAGACGAGGACATAGAAATGGAGGCTGGCATATTCATGAATGCCGGTGGTGGTCTCGGTGTGGGACTACTGTGGGAACAGGGGTCCTTCCATTCAGGGATGTGGTGGATGGACCTACATCACTCCATTCTGCCCTTCTTTTCCCTCTTCTCATTCTCCCAAAAGCCTCAGTGCATAAGTGCTGTTCATCCTCTGGTGCTGAAGCAGCCAAGAGTCACAAGCCTGTCTGGCTGCCTCTGGGTATGACAGCAGAGCCAGTGGCCTCTACTGGATCCTGTACAACTTCACAAGACACCCAGACACCGGGAGTGCTGCCAGCATGTGGTGCAACAATCCTGAGGGGCCACAGTCCTGAAGACATTGAATGGTGGGTGCAGGGCCTCATGGCCTGTTCCCCAGCCCCTCTCATTGGCTCTGGTCCAGGTGGTGAAGGGGGAAAATGTTTTTGTCAGTTCTGCTATGATTGCCTAGCAAGAAAAGGAGCAGAGCCCAGGAGCAGTAAAATCAGTTAGTAAAGTCAGTTTTCTTTTCTGAACTACATTTCTGCCATCTGTAAGTTGAGGGGAATTCCTTCTACCCTACGAGGCTGCTTGGGGAATGACTGACAGTGTGTGTAGAGCAGGTACCACCAGCAGGCATTTGGTGTCCAGACCGCTCCTCTTCCCTCTTGATTTTCTGACTGCATTTGCATTTTGTTCCCAAGACCTTCACTCCCCTTAATTTTGCTCTTCCCTCTGATTCCCACCTTATCTTCTATCCCATGGATTCACCAGGATCTGAGTGGGTAACAGTCATGTATGCATGTGTGTGTATGTACATATACCCTGTGTTGGTGTTGGAGTGTGGTGTGTGTGTGTGTGTGTCAGAGGGAGAGAGAGAGAGAGAGAGAAAGAATGTGTGTGAGAGAGAAGAGGGAGAGAAAGAATGTGTGTGTGCATGAGAGAGAGAGAGGGGGAGAGAGCAATAGAGAGAGAGAGAGAGGGAATGTGTGTGTGTGTGTGTGTGTGTGTGTGTGTGTGTGTGTGTGTGTGTGTGTTGGGGTCACTGAGGGACTGAAATTCTCCACCCCAGGCTGTGCTCATTGCTGGAAGTGCTGTCAGGGCCCTTGCCGTTGACCCTCCAGGTCTCATTCTTGCAGTGCAGGCAGGGCATTCTGGAGGAATCATGCCCTTGGAAGAAGCCCTGAGAAGTGACTGGTAGGTAAGAGTGGATAAATACCCAAACTCCCTTGCTCTGAGTAGGATGACTCTGAGACACATGTTCTATGCTGTGTCTCAGAGGTACCCGGCAGGGCTGAGTCCTGACTGACCACAGTGGAAACTTTCTTGATGAAGGTCCCTTTAACTGCTGCATTCCATTCCTGTTTCAGTTCTCCACTCCTGTACTAGTGTTTCCTGCAATTAGTACCCTAAGGAAGAACTGGCAGCATAATTGCTGTCCTAGAGTCATCTCCAGATAAAATTTTTATACTTGAATCTTTGCCTCAGGATCTACTTCCAGGAAACTCAAACTAAGACACACATTTTTATTTCAGCTCCTCCAATCTTCATAGACCTGTCACTGTGCTGTTTTTACCAAAAATGATCATGAGGATCAGAGAGGGAAAGTCACTTGCCTAAAGTCACACAGCTGAACAGTGGTGGAGTTCAACTTTGACCATGGGCTGTCTGATCCCAAGGTGTATACTTGTTCCTCTCCCAAGAGACTCCTCTCTTATCAGGCTCAAATGAATGAAAAGAGGATGTTAAAGGTAGGATCTCTGAAGCCTGTGCCAGAGGAACCCCAGCTCATTGCTGGCGCCTGTGTTCTCATTCTTACCTCATTAAGAGTAAAGTTTATTGAGTTTATTAAGTATCTTTAGTGAGAACTGGGACCAAACAGATTTTCTGACTCTAAAAGAGATATTTTTACAGGAACAGATATATACCTATAAGTATACAGACACGCATACACGTATTTCTTTACTGATCATAATTCATGTCAATTAGTCCTTATTAGAATGTGGGATGTATAAATGTAAGATAATTTTCATGTTAAAATTGACAGATACATATTTAAATAGTCCTAAAGGAATTTAGTTATTTTTCTTTTAGAATTTTCCATTTTTAATGTTATTTTTATGAGAAACTATGTAACTTTATTGATAATACATGCAATAACCCTTCGTTTTTCACATTGAAAATACAATGTTTTCTGCAAATAATTAAAGCCTAATTTTGTATTAGCATTTTAAATTTTCAATCTTTTTTATTATTATTATACTTTTAAGTTCTGGGACATATGTGGAGAATGTGCAGGTTTGTTACATAGGTATACACAGGACAGGGTAGTTTGCTGCACCCATCAACCTGTCATCGACATTCGGTGCTACATTAGGATGTGGAGAAATAGGAACGCTTTCACGCTGTTGGTGGGAGTGTGAATGAGTTCAACCGTTGTGCAAGACAGTGTGGCGATTCCTCAAGGATCTAGAACCAGAAATACAATTTGACCCAGCAATCCCATTACTGGGTATATACCCAAAGGATTATAAATCATTCTACTAAAAGACACATGTGCACGTATGTTTATTGCAGCACTGTTCCCAATAGCAAAGACTTGGAACCAACCCAAATCCCCATCAGTGATAGACTGGGTAAAGAAAATGTGGCACATATATACCATGGAATACTCTGCAGCCATACAAAAGCATGAGTTCATGTCCTTTGCAGGACATGGATGAAGCTGGAAGCCATCATTCTCAGCAAACTAACACAGGAACAGAAAACCAAACACCACATGTTCTCACTGGTAAGTGGGAGTTGAACAATGAGAACAAATGGGCACAGGGAGGGGAACATCACACACTGGAACCTGTCAGTGGGTGGGGCGCTAGGGGAGGGATAGCATTAGGGGGTTTAATAATTTTAAAATTCAATTCTAGTGAAATTTTTACTCCAAGAAGCCATGTGTTTTTGAGAGCTAATCCTGATATATTCAAATCTTAATGACTTAAGTTGATGGAGCGAACTTCTTTTAAATTAGTGATTCCCTAATTTCCCTGACTGTTGGAATTTCCAGGGCATGTTGAAAACACAGATTATCCAGACTCTTACCTCTGCAGATGTATTTAGTGGTTCTAAAATGGCACCAAGGGACCTGGATTTTTCCCAGGGTCCCTGTGTAATTCACACTCATGAACAGGCAAGTTTGGGAAATAGTGCCTTAAGGAGATTTTTCACTGAGCAGTCTTCATTTGAAATGAAGATCATTTATCTTCTAATAACCATGCTTCCTCTTTCTCCTGCTCTCTTTATCTCCTGCTGTCTTTCAGTTCCTAGAAGCTTTAATTGAATGACAGATCCTAGTATATCTGTACCTACTAAAAACCACACTTCTGAAGCGACATGGCCACCAGAAGCCACAGCTAGTCTGCCATGTAAAAAAGGAAAGGTTCATGTGCCCTGAGGGTACAGGGGTGAGAGGCAGGGGAATGAAGACCCCCACAGCCAGCAGCAGTGGCCCTCATCACAGCCCTCTGGGAGATATGAAAGGAGGTCAGACGGTGGACAGTAGTCTTGCCTTCGTGCTATAGAACACGTTGTTAACACCAAAAAAGCTGATCTCTTCTAGGGGAATGGTGAAAGCTGATGCTAGCACTTGTGCTTTTTGTTTGTTTGTTTGAGATTGAGTCTTGCTCTTGTTGCCCAGGCTGGAGTGCAATGCATGATCTCAGCTCACTGCAACCTCTGCCTCCTCCTGGGTTCAAGCGATTCTCCTGCATCAGCCTCCTGAGTAGCTGGGATTACAGGTGCCCACCACCATGCCTGACTAATTTTTTATTTTTAGTAGAGATAGGATTTCGCCATGTTGGCGAGGCTGGTCTCCAACTCCTGACCTCGGCCAAAGTGTTGGGATTACAGGCGTGAGCCATTGTGCCCAGCCTGTGATTTAATTTAATTTAATAATTGCACCGCTTCAAAATGACAGCTAAGTAGCTGACATAAAAATGAAAATTCTGTGTACTTTGATGTTAGCAGGCTTAATATACAAACCAGAATATGATGAAATTTTTCTTAATCAAACTGAATAGTTTTCACATAGGCAGGCCATTGGCAGGCCATTCAGCATCTGGCTTATGTTTGGGCCAGGCTGGGTGCTTTATAAAAGTCTGGAGGGAAATACAGAGGCCAATTCTCCATAAGCATTAGACTCAGAAATACCTTGCTTCCCAGTGAAAAGTTTAAATTGACTTTCCCGCCACCTTCATCAAACTGAGGTTGGTCAACACTTATCACCACTGCCACTGGACACTTTGACTTCCAATTTTGCTACCTGCTCTACAAAGATACCCCCTTCCTTCCTTTCCTGCATTCTCCCTACAACCTCATCTTCTTTTGAGTTCATCCACTCTGTCTCATCATTGTCCATCTCTGCTTCCCAAAACCTTATATAGTACAGAAATTGACCAATCAAGATTACAGTGTCGAAGAGCATCCGTTTACTGAATAAGGCAGCTGGCTCCTGGGGGCAGAAAAATGATTAGACACAGAGATAAAAATCATAATCCCTACTCTCCTGGATTCACTGTCCAATGGGGAGACAGACACATAAGCAAATGCAACTTGATAACTACAACAGTCAAGTGAATTATATAATCCCGACTGGAGAAAGAGAGCAAATGTTATCATAAGACAGTGTGTCCAGTACTTACTCTCTAACAGATTTCCTGATGAACGTCTAGGCTTGCCAACTTGTTGCATAAGAAAATTGGAACATGGGGGAGGGGAAGTACGTATGCTTCTTGGTATTTCAATCCATAAATGCATAAATAATGTAACTATTAATGATATCATCATGTTGATTCAATAAGTTTGAAACCAAAATTGAGAGTCATCTTTAGAAGAAACTGTGTATGTGTCTATGTGTGTACACATGTAAATATACACATATTGCTTTCTGAAATTTTCAATGACTTTGTGCTTCTTCTGAAGCAATTCAAGTTTAGCATTTGAGATCCATGGGTCAAAATATCTTCCTGAGTGTACTGAAGAACATTTAGATTAATTTCAGACATGTATTTTGGTTTACATAGTGTTTTTTATCCATACTAACTTATTTACTGTGTTTAAAATAAATTGAGAATAACAGCAGCAACCCTGAGTTGAGTGAAAGTCCTGAGAAGGGCATTGCCCAACCAGTGCATGTGCATGTTTACACTAATCTCCTGTCTGAACCTTGGAAGTGGCTCAATGAGCTAGCAGATGATCTCTTTGGCTGTATTACAAATGATACTTTATTTTTATTTGTTTCATTCATTCATTCATTCATTCATTCACTCATTCATTTTGAGACAGGGTCTCACTCTGTCACCCAGGCTGGAGTATGGTGATGCAATTATAGCTCCCTGCAGCCTTCAACTCCCAGGCTCAAGCAATCCTCCTGCCTCAGCCTCCTGAGTAGCTGGGACTACAGGTGCACACCACCATGCCCAACTAATCTTTAAAACTTTTTTTGTAGAGACTGGGTCTTATTATGTTGCCCAGGCTGGTCTCAAACTCTTGGACTCAAGCGATCCTCCTTCCTTGGCCTCTCAAACTGCTGGGATTACAGGTTTGAGCTACTACATGTGGCCAGAAATGACATTTTAAAACCAACTATTACCTATGCAGACATATGATGCTCTCCGGTTGTTTTATTTAAAAATGGGAACGCCTTAGGTTTATTGGCTCATTTTGTTTTATCAAAGAGCTTAAATGCAGTTGTGAATATTTCTGTTTACCCTCATAATAGCCTGAAAATTTACAATGAATATAATTATTGCCATTTTCACAAGTAGAATTAGAATAAGATAAAACAGTGGAATACAGGTGTAGCTAAGAGTAGCAGAGGTAAGCCATCTATAGAATATTAAAATTTCTTCCATGTGCATTGTTAGAAATCTATGAAACCAAAATTTTTTCATGCCTGTAATCCCAGCACTTTGGGAGGCCAAGGCGGGCAGCTTACCTAAGGTCAGGAGTTCGAGACTAGCCTGGCCAACATGGTGAAACCCCGTCTCTACTAAAAGTACAAAAATTAGCCGGGTGTGCTGGTGGGCGCCTGTAATCCCAGCTACTCAGGAGGCTGAGGCAGGAGAATTGCTTGAACCTGGGAAGTGGAGATTGCAGTGAGATGAGATTTCACCACTGCACTCCAGCCTGGGTGACAAGAGTGAGGCCTCGTTTCAAAACAGCAACAACAACAACAAACAACAAACAACAAACAACAAACAACAAGAACAACAACAAAAAAACCCCAACATTTTCTAATACCAGCAAACTCACTAAGCTTTATGAGGCTCCCATTCCTGCAAGTATTATCCTTTCCATGTACCCCAACATTAATGACAGCAACCGATACTAGCCATGTGACATACAATCCCAGCACATTGTTGGGCTCTGATGTTTTCTAGGAATTTTTTCTTTACAGCTGTATTGAAATGAAGCTGTATTCCCTCAAGACCTGGTTTTTATAAACTCTCTATTCTTGCAGTTGAGGGAAAATAGTCTTAGGTCAGTCAATCCACTGTTGACCCAGAAATGGAATGAGGTAGGATTATTGTGAAGATGGAGAGGTGTCTGCAGCATCCTACACTCTTTCCCAGCCGCTAGGTGACCATATAATTAAAATATCCTTGATATTTCTGTGTAGTTTAAGTTGTTTTTAATTCTAGAACCTCTCAATCTTTCTCTATTCAATTTAAATGAAAAGGCATTTGAGTATCCAGAACACACTCAACACTCAGAAGCAAAGCAAGAAAAATGGAAACATAATGGTCAATGCCCAAGTTCTCCCCCAGGATCAAATGAGGATTAATACTGAGAATTGTGATTCTGAATAAGTCTTAACCTCATGAACATGTTAGTTGTTCAAAAATTTGTCATGTCAGCAAGGTGGTAACACTGAAGATTTTCTACAATCGAAATAGTATAGTTATGTTCTGTTGTATAAAATAGAAATAAATGTACCACATTCATCAGCAAAATCACACTAGCATATTCCAACAGCTTAATTTTTAAAAAGCTATGTTATATTAATAATTTAACCACATAGATCTGAGCTAGAATAAATGTTACATATTTAATTGACTAATTTTTTTGCTCTCTTAGAGAGCTGTAAATAGATTTTGGGGTTATCAATCAAATGGTTCTGACTTTTTTTTTTGAGATGGAGTCTTGCTCTGTCACCAGGCTGGAGTGCAGTGGCACAATCTCAGCTCACTGCAACCTCTGCTCCCTGGTTCAAGTGATTCTCCTGCCTCAGCCTCCTGAATAGCTGGGATTATGGGCACACACCACCATGCCCAGCTAATTTTTGTATTTTTAGTAGAGACGGGGTTTCACCACGTTGGCTAGAATGGTCTCAATCTCCCGACCTCATGATCTGCCCGCCGTGGCCTCCCAAAGTGCTGGGATTACAGGTGTGAGCCACTGTGCCCGGCTGGTTCTGACATATTTTTAAGAGAGATTAGGCTGATGCTATGGTAACTCAGTTATTCATGATACATGTCATCTTGAAAGTAGGAGTATTCAATATTCATGATTTTGAAGCTGTTTCAGAGTGCTATAATCACCCCACTTGGCAGACTTCAGAATTCGTTGAAAATCTCTGGAAATAATTACCAAGTTATTATCACAGGCTCTAAACAGACCTTCAAAATGCATTACATAGTATTGGTAAAACAGATCGTCAGTCTGCCAAAAGTAGTCACTTTGATTTGATTTGCCTTGAATGAAATTTTTAAAATGTAAAGCTAAAGTCTTCAGGATCACTGCACTGGGTTTCTATGGGACAACACTGAACAGGGCTGCCACTGAAACACCTTGGATGAGAGGCTCAAACTCCCTGAACACAGCATCCAGCACACTACTGGGAGAATGACTGGGACTCAAAAATGTGTGCAATGAATGTACTTATGAGCTTGTTGGAGAGGAAGTAAAGAGGTTGTATGTAATTACCTCAAATTAGTACTACTACAGAATAATCACTACTGGTAAAGTAAAAGTAGCACTAAAGTAGTACTAATAAAGTAGTACTAATAGCCCTACACTAGTAGTAGTAATAAAGTGGCATTGCTATTGATTCTATCCATCTATCTACCTACCTGTCTGGATGGGAGGGCACAGGATTTGACTGATAAGATTGGGCTTAGCAGTGAAAAGAGCTCATGTATGCTTTAAGCAGGTATGCACTCAAACTTGGTATCATGTGACTGTTCTGAATTCCAGAACCATGGCTAAAGGGTGGAAGTTTTGTTTGACTGTGTCTCACATTTTCCTTTTGGTCTATTGTCTAACACATGTTGCTAGAATTCATTTTACTCTGACTACCTTTTATGTACAGACAACGCTGTTATTGACGAGATCACACCCAAGCGGATCGGAGATTGGCCCAATACTTACACCTACACCAAGGCCTTGGGAGAAATGGTGGTGCAGCAGGAGAGCAGGAGCCTAACCATCGCCATCATAAGGCCCTCCATTGTGGGAGCAACGTGGCATAAGCCTTTCCCAGTAAGCCCACTTACCTGGATTCTGTGTTTTGCTTTCAAACTAAGGTTTTTCTAGCCCAATTATTTTCTGATGTCTTTCTTCTTCTCCTCAGGATTTATAGCTAAATGCAGCCAATCAAATATGAACCCATTATACTAGGGCAAAATCCCACTTTGGGATCATGAGGCTCTTTCTGGCAGTTACCCTGACTATCTTAGAGTTGGATGGAGATCTTAAATTAGCTTCTAACTACTCTAGTCTCAAAATTCCCATGGGTGATGTTTTTATATCTTGGCTTTCCCACTATAGCTTAAACAGACCAGAATGTTCTTGATGGCCAACTTGATAGTATTGCAACTAACTGCCAGGGTAAACAAGAGTTACAAAGCTCACAGAAGGATCTCAGTTTGGGAATAGTAATTTTTTTTAACCTCAGTATACTGCTGTGTCCTTCTGAAAGTACTTTGAATTATACTGTCTTCTTCAAAGCAGGTCTGTGAAGCTTTGGGGGCAGATAAATTCCAGTTCCACCACTTACTGGCAATGCGACATTTTTGAGTTGTTCTTTCCATAAAACAGGACAGATACTACTTTGGAGAGTTGGTTTAATGAGACAATGTATGAGGAGAGGAGTGCTCAGACTCTAGTAAAAGGCGGGTCCCTACTGAAAAGGCTCAATTAATATTAGTCCCTTCATCTTCTCCTCCCATATCTCTTGTCTCCCATTATACACATTTCAACTTTTATACTGTAAGGTAAAGAGACATAATAAGGTCAGCTGAATGGCTTGGGGCTTAGGAAACAAACTCAAAAAGACATTTCCCTCTAACTACTCTTAAGCATAATCTTTCCTGTAACATCTTTAAGCAAGTCAACACACATTATTACCAATCATGTTTTCAATGTTCTCCTAAGGAGGCTAAAATCAGGACTGAGGTGGAGAAGTATGGTTGGCGAATTGCTTAGCAGATCATGATATAAGGACAAGGTCCACCGTAGCCCTTAAGATGTCACAAAACGCTGCAAAACCATTCATGGCTCCTGCTATGAACAACAATCCTGGCCAAATTTTAATTATTGGACAAAGTGCACAAAATAGCCAATGCTTTGCCATTGATCTTTGGGATCTTAATAATACTGAATTAGATAGTTCTATTAGCTGGGGTCTCAGTGCCCTTGTTTGAAATTTATTGAGATTAGACTGCAGATGTTCCAAGATAACAACAATTTTCTAAAATGTGTAACCAATGGAAATCTTCTTTCTTTTAGGGTTGGGTTGATAATCTAAATGGACCTAGCCGACTCACTATTACGGTATGTATAGGGATGAAGAAATAACTCTGAAATGTAGTGGAGGAATAGTAACAGAATTCTTAGTGCTGGCTTAGCTTCATTGATCCAAAAACGTAAATGCTACTTTACTATCAATTGAAGCATATTATTTCAACTATTCTGGTTATAATATGAAGGCAGGATGAAATTATTTTTATTCTTTTAGAATTTTTTTATCAGGAAAACAGGTAAAGCGCTATCAATTACTATTTAAGAGTTCTATTTTGAAAAGTCTTTGAGAATTAAGGATTTTTCTTTTTTCTTTTTTAAAAAAAAAAAAACTTTTGCCGGGCGCGGTGGCTCAAGCCTGTAATCCCAGCACTTTGGGAGGCCGAGACGGGCGGATCACGAGGTCAGGAGATCGAGACCATCCTGGCTAACATGGTGAAACCCCGTCTCTACTAAAAAATACAAAAAACTAGCCGGGCGAGGTGGCGGGCGCCTGTAGTCCCAGCTACTCGGGAGGCTGAGGCAGGAGAATGGCGTGAACCCGGGAGGCGGAGCTTGCAGTGAGCTGAGATCTGGCCACTGCACTCCAGCCTGGGCGACAAAACAAGATTCCGTCTCAAAAAAAAAAAAAACAAAACAAAAAAACTTTTTTAAACTTAAAAATAAAACCAGCAAAAGTCTTATAAAAATGAAGCAAGTAGCCCAAAAAATGCCCACCTGCCGCTCTATATACAGTAATGCAATATTTGTCACAGTTTTGTACAATATTATAAAAAATGTCACAGACAGTACCAGTTAAGGCCCTTATTTCTCATAGGACATCAAGCCTTATGACCTGGTGGGGTGGGAGGGAAGATGCCACTTAATTATTGCACCATTTTGAGAAACAGAACTCGTCAAGGCAAATAGTGGTCTTTTCCCACCTGGCCTTAAGTCACAGATGGGGGCTGGGGCGGTGGCGTCGTCTTCAGACCCTCTGTAGCCACACTGTGCCCTGCCCGCTTCTCTGGGTGCAATAAATACCGGTCACAGTTTGGGAGGGGGCCTTGCGCAGGTGGGCGGGGGCGTCTGGGCTGCATGTGCCGCTTCCTGTACAGGGCAAGGTGGGCGGAGCGCGAGAAGGCGCGGTGGCACCAGTGGCCCTGAAATGGCCAGTGGCCCCTGTGCTTGGGGTGGCAGAGCCATAGCTTGTCTGAGTGAGCAGCTTCCCGCTGCATCCATCCCAGTGGCAGTGGTTCGGCTTGTCACTTGTGTGCTGCGCGGATGTGCCTTCGGGTGAGATCTCTTGCTGTGGGGCTTGCCCTAGCCTCACAGGCATACATGGTGGTGCCTTTCCCAGGCCAGGAGCGGCCGCCACTCTTGGGCTTGGCCTCCAGCAGCTCCAGCCGGGACGCCAGCGCCACCACGAGGAGACCGCGGGCGACTGGGGGTGCCAGGCCTAGGCCCAGGGCTGTGGCGGCGGCGCCAAAGCTACCGAAAACGGGCAGGGGTGGGGGTTGGGGAGCCGGGAGCTGGGGAGCGCCTCATAAAGGCCGGGTTGGGTGTCCTAAGCCAGCGCCACGGAAGGGCAGCGGGCAGGAGGGGCGCGGGCCAGTAGGGGCTGAGGGGCGGGTGTCGGGGGCGGCAGGGGGGACCCGGGACTTCGCATGCATGAAGCCGCCGGCCCGGGGCGCCCTCGTGTTTGAGGCCGCGAGGTCCATGGGTGAACCCGGGTGCGCCGTCCTGGCCGCCGCTGTCCGCTTCAGGGGGCCGGGCCTTGAACAGGCAGCTCGGCAGCGCCAGTAGAAAGCGGTTTAGCAGGCCAGGCGCGGTGGCTCAGGCCTGTAATCCTAGCACTTTGGGAGGCTGAGGCGGGCGGATCACGGGGTCGGGAGATCGAGACCATCCTGGCTAACGCGGTGAAACCGTAAAAAAAAAAAAAAAAAAAAAAACACGCACACACACCGTAAAAACACAAACACACACACACCGTAAACACACACACACACACACACACACACACACACACACACACACACTAGCCGGGTGAGGTGGCGGGCGCCTGTAGTCCAAGCTACTTGGGAGGCTGAGGCAGGCGAATGGCGTGAACCCAGGAGGCGGAGCTTGCAGTGAGCGGAGATCACGCCACTGCACTCCAGCCTGGGCGACAGAGCAAGGTTCCATCAAAAAAGAAAAGAAAAGAAACCGGCGGGCCATCCGCGGCGGGTCCAGCTCCGGTCGCAGCAGCTGGGACCCACACCAGGCCATTCACTGGGGTGCCATAGGGCAGCTGCGTGCAGTGTTTGGATAGCAGGACGCAGACGGCGGGGTCGCGGGGCTTCGGGGTGTCCTCGGCCCCAGGCCGTCCAGCCATGTGGACCAAATGAAGTCCCGCACGCCACGTGCTGAGGTACTAGTGGGTGCCCCTCGTGCGGGGTCAGCCCTCCTGCAGGCGGTGCTCACGGTACGGGCTGGCGAAAGTGGAGACGGACGGCAGGATGGATTCACTTGGCCACATGGCCGGGAGCTAGGACGACTCACACCGGTGAGTGGCTGCCCAGGTGGGCTGGTCGGGGCGCGGGCAGGGGGGCATGGTTCTGCCAAGGATTTTGCTTTGTTTATCGCAAGATGGGGGTATTTCCTCCTTTCTGCAGTTTATAATTGCGTGAATTAGTGCAGTGAATTGAGGATGCAGTAAAAATAATATCTTCAAAGATTATTAAATTCGTTATTATAAAACACATACGAGTTTACGTGTGTGTATGGAAAGCAGGTATACATCAAAAATTCTTAATGAATACAAGAAAGAGAACTACCAATATTGGAGCAAATTTTTCAAATACAAACACCAGTGAATATAGGCAAGGCCTTTTCTTTTATTATTATTACTATAAGTTCTAGGGTACATGTGTACAACGTGCAGGTTTGTTACATGGGTACACATGTGCCAGCAAGGCCTTTTCAATAATGTCTTACAAGGAGAAACGTGGCTCCTCTAGGTAAACAGCCCTTAGTGCGCATCTCCCTGAAGTCCAGATGGATCCGGTAGAGCTGTGGGGTTCACAGCTCACACTGAGGCATTTAGGGCCTAAATGCCACTTTACTTTTTTGTACAGTGAGTAGGAAATCAGTGATCTAAATGAGTTTAAATCTTATTAGGGATTTGAACTGCGCTTCAGACTCTGTCTCTATTCCTCCCAGAGCTAGATTCAACATGAATTAAAATACAAATATAAAACGATGAATTATGATAGTGACAAAGACCTTCCTTCGAACTTCAGATTTTTCCAGCAGCCCCTTTCTTTCTGTTTCCCACCTGCCTTCAACTCTTTCTCCTAAAAAAGTTCAGTTGGGGTGAACGTTTGGTGACTTAGAACATCATTATTTTAACATGATCCCAAAGCGGTTTTCATTATATGCAAAGATGCATATTTATTTACATTTTAAAAAATGTTCTAAATTGGTTTCTTACGTCCAAAAGAAGGGGAGCTAGTTATAAGAAAAGAGAATTGAGTAAGGTAAGAAAGTGCTAATCATTTCAAATCAAAGTGGGAAACATGCAAAGCAGAAAGAATCAACTCCATAAACTCAACAAATTATTAATGTAAATAATTCCCAACTCCTGTATCTATATAACATTAGTGATCTGTGAGGTGAACTGAGATTCTGAATAAAAAGTAAATAATAAGACCATTTTTCTAAGCCAAAAAAGTTTTTGTCTTATTAATTGTGGAATTTCACCAATTAATTTTTTTTCAAATAAAATTTCTTAAACTTTCAGTGCCTACTATTGCTTGTGGGTTAATAAACCCTAGCAGAAAACAAAATCATCAAGGAAATGGTAAACATTAATGGGAAATTTGTGTAACCTTAATTCTTAACGTCTTATTAATTAATTTTTAAAATGTGAAGGTGTATTCTTGGTGTTTGGTAATTAACTAAGTTTATTAACCTCTCACAAATATGAGGAATTTTATTCCCTAAAGGAACATGAGGAACACTAGTAGTTCAAGAAAATGCTGAAGGTGACCTTGGCTGAGAAGCTAGGATAGGCTGACGAAGTCAGACTTAGTGTAGGAACCTGGTACGCGATGGATCGATGTTAGCTGTCTTCACTTATTGCACTAGTATAATCAGTTTGATGATACATACTTTAGCCCCAGTTGTTACTTAAGACCTGGTTTCACATTTTATGTTCTTTTTCCTGTGCAGGCTGGGAAAGGGTTTCTTCTGGCCATAAAAACTACTCCAATGGCTGTGGCAGACTAAATTCCAATTCCGGTTGATACAGCCATCAATCTCCCGCTAGCTGGAGGATGGTGTGCTGCAGTTCACAGGTGTGGATGCTCAAGTGGGCTTTCAAAGATTTCATGAGAGGGAGGGTTCATCTATTAGGCACATTTTCCAAATATAGGCATTTCATTGTATAAGACCCCAAATGTGAGAGGGTGTTCATTTCAATATTTTATAGAGTTCCTAATATGCCATCATATATATGTTGAGTTGTTTTCAAAATACAGTTTAGTACTTGGCTATTCACAAAGTAATAAAACATTTAAATCACTTAACCAAAAAATTCTTGATAACCAAAAGGCTTTTCTTTCTATTGGTAGTTTAACATTCAGCCTTCTTTTTTAGGGCAAAGGAGATAGAACTGGATGAAATGAGAGAATATTTTTTTTTAGTTGAACTCTGGTTAATGCCAAAAGTGTTCAATCACTATGTGTGGGGAAGTTTCCTGGTACAAAGGAAAAAAAGAAAAACAGGTTGTTCATACATTTGGCTGCGTTAGTAAGTGGTAAACAGAATTAAATTTTTCTTATGTGAACTCACACATATGTGCTTCATAATATGTCACTCCTATTTAACACATGTCTTTCACACACACACGCACCCCCCCACACACAGCCTTTTGCTACTCTTCTTCCAGTTTGCTTATTAACCCAAAGAAAGAAAAAAAATACAGAAGCCTTCTTGCATAGGTTGCCTTAATCAGATGAATTATGGAAACAACTCTGTCTCCCTTATTTTTCTTTCATTAGTTTTCCATTCTGTTGTATTTATTTAATTTTTATTTCATTTTCCAGACCTAAGTCAATGTTAGTCTACCACTGTTCATCTGGTAACCTCAATCCCTGCAATTGGGGCAAAATGGGTAAGTACTTTAGCCATGTATCTGCATAATTACTAGTGTCTGACACAGAGAAAAAATAGACAAAGTGTGTCATGGAGCTTAGAGCCTACATGGGGAGAAAGACAGAAAGTACATAAAGAGACAAAATAATGAGAAATTGTAAATCTGTGGTAATTAACTAGAAGGTACTGTGGTTACCAAGGAAAGGAGTCATTGGGAACACATACATGATTGTAAGCAGTAGGGGGTCCATTGGTTATAAAGATTTTAAAAAACAGTGATGAAATAAAGCAAAAGTTGGCAGTTATAAAGAATCTCAGTGATAAAATGCTGAAATACTCCTCCCTGCTGGGGCAGTGGGTCCTGTACACACCCCTTCCCTTCTTGATACATCACTGAGAATGTGACATGATCAGTGACCAATGGGACTTAGAAAAGTCGAGTGATCTTATTCCTTCCTGATTGCGTCTGTAATACTGACCATTAATTTATGCAACTTGCCTCTCTTGGGTGTGCATTAACTACTCTACTGGTGATTTGTAAAAGTGAATAGGAATCACTATGGGAGAATAAAACAACATCCAGATTCCTTAGACCCTGGGACCAAGGTCTTGGGTGATGCTGAGGAAACTATATTTTTAATAAGCATCTAGATGATTCTTGATACTTGGGGAAATGCTCTTTGAGAAACCCTGTACTATACAAATGATTAATTTGTCTGAAGGTAAGGGATTTAATCTGTTCAATGTACAAAAACCATGGAAATCAATTTGAGTACAACTTAAACATCTAATGATGGCAGAAGATAAAAATAGGGAATTTTGCTATTCTGTAGGATTTCTTAGTACCTGCGAACACACCCCTTCTGTCCCTGTTACATAGATGACACTGGCTCTTCATATTCCAATGGGAAGCCATGGTACCACACTGAGAGTTCTATTGCAGGACAGCTGGACACTGTGGCTCTACAGTTTCTCACACCTATAGCAAACATTGTAGGCTGATATGACATTGGTTATCCCTGTGCCAAGGCTCTGTTCTGGATTCCCTTCTAACACAGCATTTCTGGAAGCTATTACTAATTAATTTGATGTTGCATTCAAATTAAACTCATTTGTGTTTCCTATCGGGGACTCTTAGGAGGGATAAAAATGCTTCCTACTAGGAGCAGTAGCCATGTTAACAGGAGGTTGAGCATATATAGTCTCAGTGATATTACAAGGAGTGATAGCTGGGTGGGTGAACATGGGCTATCTCTCCATAGAATTGTCTCCTTTAGTGTCCCTTAAGAAGAGTTTTTAATCTCCTGCATATAGGTCTTAAGCATCTTTTATCAGATTTATACCTAGGGCCTAGGTAATTGATGCTTTTTTTTTTTTTTTTTTTTTTTTTTTTACTAATTTAAATGTCTTTTGTAAAAATATATTTTTTAATTGTTTGTGGATGATGTCAAATGCAATTGATTTTTGTATATTGACCTTATATTCAGCTATCTTGCTAAACTTATTGCTAGAAATTGTATAAAATTTCCTCTTGATTTCCTATGTAGACAGTTACTTAATCTGCAAAAATACCAGTATTATCCCCATTTTTTCAAGCCTTAGGTCTTTATTTTTCTTGTTGATGGCACCATCTCGGCTCAATGCAAGCTCTGCCTCCTGGGTTCATTCACGCCATTCTCCTGCCTCAGCCTCCTGAGTAGCTGGGACTACAGGCGTCTGCCACCACACCTGGCTAATTTTTTGTATTTTTAGTAGAGACAGGGTTTCACCATGTTAGCCAGGATGGTCTCGATCTCCTGATCTCATGATCTGCCTGCCTTGGCCTCTCAAAGTGCTGGGATTACAGGCATGAGCCACCACGCCCAGCCTTCTTGTTGAACTTCTACTATAATGGTGAATACAAATGGCAATAGTGCATATTGTTGTCTTGCTGCTAATTTTAAGCAGAAGACTTCAAATATTAAACTCTCCTTCCATTTTTAGGATAAACCCAACTTGGTCATGCCGTATTATCTTTTTTTATATTTTGTTTAATTCAATTTGCTAATCATATAGTTCCCTTGTTTTTTCTATTCTCTGAAAATGCTTAGTGGAGTGAAAGTGTAATAGTGGAGTAATCTGTTTCTCCAAAACTTGGGAAAAGCACCTTTAAATTATCTGGATTTATAATTTTTGGTGAGAACATTTTTTATTGCTTCAGTCTTTAATAGTTAAAGAATTTTGCAGGCTTCATTTTCTGCTGGAATCAGTTTTAGTTATATTTGTCTCTTTTTCTAAGATTTTATCTGTTTTAAAATGTATTTACATTGTTTTCATATTATATTAATATTTTTGTCCTAAACTATATCTGTAATTATGCTTCTGTTTTAATTCATAATATTTGTGTGTCTTTTCTTAGCTAGTCTCTAAAGGGTCTACTTTATTTCTTTTTTTCAAAGGACCAACTACTTCTGGCTTTATTGACTTCTCTTCTCTTCTCTTCTCTTCTCTTCTCTTCTCTTCTCTTCTCTTCTCTTCTCTTCTCTTCTTTTCTCTTTTCTTCTCTTTCTTTTCTTTTTTGATGGAGTCTCACTCTTGTTGCCCAGGTTGGAGTACAATGGCATGATCTTGGCTCACCACAACCTTGCCTCCTGGGTTCAAGCAGTTCGCCTGCCTCAACCTCCTGAGTAGAGTAGCTGGGATTACAGACATGCGCCACCACGCCTGGCTAATTTTGTGTTTTTAGTAGAGATGGGGTTTCTCCATGTTGGTCAGGCTGGTCTCGAACTCCCGACCTCAGGTGATCCACCCACCTCGGTCTCCAAAAGTGCTGGGATTACAGGCATGAGCCACTGAGCCCAGCCTATTGACTCTTTATTACGCTGCTGTGTTTTCTGTTGCATAGATGTATTGCCTTATCTCTTTTTTCCCCTTCCTCCTGTTTTCTTTGATTATGTTTTTCTTCTCTTTAACTTAGAAATATAGCCCACAAATATTCGGCTTGTCTAATACATGCATTCATGGCTTGTATTTCCCTCAAATGCCACTTTGGCTGTATCCCACACATTTTATTGTATAATGTTTATGTTATCATTATTCTCTAATCCTTAAAAAGTTTTCATTTGAATTTCTTCTTTGACCTATGAGGATGTAGAGTGCAGTTTTCAATTGCCAAATTACATTTTCTACATGTGCATGAGTTTCTACTTGTCCATCACATCAGAAAGACCGTAGCTTCATGGTTAAAAGTCTTGGGCTTTGGGATCTGATAGACTTGGATTCAAATCCTAGCTCATTCACTCACTCCTGTATTCATTAAATAGGCATTATTCTTGGTGCTGAGGATGTATCACTAAACAGAAATCCGTGCTCACATAGCTGTTATATGCTGGGATGCGTCCCACCATTCAGTAGATTCCACTGCTTATTAGTTGTATCAGTTTGAAAAAGTCTCTCAGTTTCTCCCTGTATATCAATTTTTTTATCTGTGAATGAGAATAATAATTATTCTATTCTAGGGAGCTCTTCGGAGAATGTAGGGAGATAAAGTGCTTCATACAGTGGTTAGAACAGTGAACATTTTAGTAAACGCCTGCGATCACCATATGGACAGCTTTCTCAGAAAGCCTTCCTAACCCAGCCCCACCCCTCCCCTTCCTGGCACCCAGACAGAGCTAGATGCTTCTTTTGTATTCCTCCAGAGCTTACTGTCCTGGCCTCTAGCAGAATACTCAGGCAAAGTATTGTAATCATGAATTGTCCACATCTCCCACCAGATTGCCAATTCTTTAAAGACAAGGAATATGTCATATGTAATTTTTTTTACCTCAGCATCTACCACAGTGCCTGGCAAGTGTTAAATGCTAAATAAATATATTTGAAATGACTAAAGGAAGGATTGACATAGATTTAGGAAAAGGAAAGTAATTGTATGTTGCTGAGATATTTATTCGTTCATTTAGTCAAAAACTGTTTATTAGTCACTGAGTCAGCCACTCTTTAAGGTACCGTATAAGTTCAAACAATGCACACAAAATTTCATTCTGGTATTTAAATCTTAGGAGAAATATACATCAGATATGGTTGAGTGCAGAAAAATAAAGGAGATTAAAGAAGTAAATAGTGTTGTGGGAAGGCTGCTATTTGATATGTGATGGCCAAAGAAAGTCTCTCCGATAAGGTGTCTTCTTAGTAGAGACCTGAAATAAATGAGAGGGCAAATCAGAAGGACATGTGGATGAAATATTCCAAGTTGAAGAAACAGTAAGTGCTAAAGTTCTTTAATCATATTCAAGGACAGCAAGGAGGCCAGTATGGCCGCAGCAGAAGCACTGAGAGGGAGAGCGGTAAGAGATGAAGTCAGAGTGGTGGGCAGAGAGAGAGGATGCAGAGAGTGCAAGGCCTTGCAGACCATGGCTTTGCCTCTAAATGAGAAGAGATTCCATTGAAGGGCTCTGAATGGAGAAGTTCCTGTAATATACTCTTGAGTTACATTTTAGAAGAATCACTCTGGCGGCTACATGGAGGTCCGACTGGGGATACAGGGGTAGTGGCAGAGACCACTTTGGACAGTATTGCAACATTCCAGGCTACAGTAGTGGTTTTGATCAGAGAGATAGCAGGTGGAAATTATGATTCTGGGTATTTTTCAAACAGAGAGCTGATAGATTTTGTTCAATTGTGTGTGGGTTGTTAAAGAGAAGAATCAAGGATAACCCCAAAGTTTTTGGCTGAACTACTAAACAAATTGAATTACCATTTGGTCAGAGGTAGAAGATTGGTGAAACAGCAAGTTTGTGTACGCATTGGGAAGGGGGTCATTAGTAGTGGGTGTATCAGAAGGCCCACTTTAGAGCTGTTAAATGTGAATGTCTATTACACCTCCAATTGGAAACGTTGAACAAGTATATGGATATATAGATCAGAATGTCAGTGTGGAGATCAGAATCTCTTATGCTATCAACCTGTACATAACTTTTTAATTTACCACCATCTTTTTAAAGTATAAATCCCTATGGACCAGATGATTCTTGAGAATCTTCTCTGAAGAGGAGCTATATTTTTCAGATAGATTTTTAGCTGGCATTTTTAAAGTAGGGCAATAATCATATTACTGTAATAACTGACATCATAATTGAATAATGAGCTTAGGCATATGCTTTGCAAAAACCTACATACCTTAAATAAAATTGAATTCAAATGAATATCTTTTTGAAAGAACTACTGAATTCACAAATGTATGTAAAAAGTTCTTAATTAAGCTTACTCTATAAAAAGACACTATTATGAATAAAACCCTGGATAGCAGAGTGGACAACTGAGTCTGCCATATTCCCAGAGAAATATTGAAAGTAAACTAACACAAGAAAATATTGCCTTTAGAATTTTTTAGTTAAACTTTTAATAAAGATTGAAATAAAATGTTAAGAAACTTTCTAAATGGTTCTGAAAGTAATGGTCCAGCCAGGGAAATAAAGTTTCTAGCCTCTGCCTTGGGGCTTTCAGAATAGACTAGATAACCTTAGAATTAAATGCAGATTTATGTTTTTTCTGAACAGTACTCCCTTATATGACTACGTGCATTTCCCCAGGAATTTGTTTTAGAGTAGATGTTTCAAATAAAGGATCCAATTCTTAACCCATTCACATTGTTTCATTTTGCAGATAACCACTTGCTTAGCATAAAAATGTTTATATTGTTCTCAGAAATTGATTCTTGACTCTACACAGCAAATCCTTTGTCTTTATTGCTGTGACCCATTACAAATACCTTCCACTATGATGGTTTATATCCTCCTATTCTCCTCTAACACTCTCTCTCTTTTTTTCCCCAGGATTCCAGGTCTTGCCAACCTTTGAAATTCCAATTCCATTTGAGAGAGCTTTTAGGAGGCCATATGCTGATTTCACCACCAGCAACTTCACAACCCAGTACTGGAATGCCATCAGCCACCAGGCCCCTACCATCATCTATGACTTCTATCTGTGGCTTACTGGAAGGAAACTCAGGTGAGAAGCTGAGTCAATGGCTTTGAGAGTGTCACTGCATATGGGAGATTGAGGCCCCAAAGTCTTTAGTGCTTCCTTCAGCCAAGGATTAAAGGAGACAACTGAATCTGACCCATATATACAAATTGAACACACCTACTCTGAAAATCCAAAATCTGAAATTCTCCAAAATCCAAAATGTTCTGAGTGCTGACATGATGCCACAAGTGGAAAATTCCACACATCTTACCTCATGTGATGGGTCACAGTCAAAACACATTCAAAACTTAGTTTCATGCATAAAAGTATTTAAAATATTGTTTAAAGATTACCTTCAGGTTACATGTATATGGCTAAGTGTGTATGAAACGTAAATGAATTTTGTGTTTAGATGTGGGTCCCATTCCCAAGATATCTCATTACATATAAGCAAATATTCCAAAATCTGAAAACAGTTGAAACTCAAAACACTTCTGACCCAAGCATTTCAGATAAAGGATACTCAGCCTGTATAAGTTTTGAACAAACAAAGCAGTCATAGTGAGAAGCCACAAAAGCCTCCTACATTAGAAATGCTCCAGCATAATAAAGGAAGGTAAATGTTAAAGAGCTTGCTTGATGAACTCAGCAAGTGATCATTCACCCAAAAAGAAAAGCAACTGAGGCTCTGTGACTAGGGTTTTTCAAATGGGTAGATCACCTTAAATATACAATAATGATGGCAACCTCACTTACTGGGAGCTTACTCATGGGGCTAAGGAGGATGCGTGATGATCCCATTTTTATTGTCAAAGCTACTGAAGGAAGATATCCTCATCAACCCAATTTTACAAATGGAGAAATAGAAGCTAAGGGAAGAATCTGAAGTAGTCTCAAAGGAAGTGACAGGAAGGATGTGGATAAAGCAGAGTGTCAAAGTCAGTATTCAGGACCAGATTTACTGCCACCTAGAGATGAATGAAGAAATTAGAGGGAACACAGTGTGCTGATGCTACGTCAGCTGTCACCACCTGGCTGTGTGACATAGGACATATTCTTTCTCTGTCTCACTTGAATAATAATATGTGTCAGAGGAGACATTATTGTAATTGCCTAAAGCAATTCTTGTGATCAAGAATCAGAAGCATGAACAGTATTGCCCTCTGTGTTAGCCCCTTTATGAAGGAGGAAGTTGTCTTCAGCATGTTGAATTGTCATCTTTATTAGCAGTGCAAATGACTAAAACTTAGCCAATGTAGAGTTTATCCAAATTTTTTCAGACCTCATTTGGAGCTCATAACTCAGTTCTTGAGCAAAGGGAAAAGAAAACATTGTGATTATGGGGAAAATATTTGTGTGGGACTTATTAAGTAAAGATAGGAAAAGAAGAACACCCGAATATTATAGGCAGAAATGCTAAAGGTTTTAAAATGTGTCAGGATTGGAAGAAGGCCTGGATAAAGAACAAAGTTCAGTTAGGAAAGAGAAACACGGAAGGAAGAGACACAATAAAAGTCATTATGTATTCTGCGAGAAGTCAGACAATAAGATTTGTGGGAAATGAGTTGGTTTGTTGTATGGTATGTATTTTAGCAATAATCTTTATGGCAGAGAAAGCTAAAATCCTTAACTTGTGTGAATTATCACTTGCTGAATTCCTCAAGGTAGGCATGGTGAAGGAGGGTGTAGAGGAGACACAGGTACAATGGACTGACCTAGATATAAAGCCTTAGTATACACTAAGCTAGAAATAATGATTCTGAGGACATACTGTGACATGATTATGTCATTATGTGTATGGTAGTGATGGGGATGATAGAAGGAAGAACTGATGGCATATTTTCAGTCCCCCTCAAAATCAGTTAAATATTGGGACACTAACTATCCAGGTCTAGAAGAGTCACACGCCATAGCCATGGTATGACGCATCATTCATCTTGCTTTCTTTGAGAATAAGAAGATCAGTAAATAGTCCAGAAGTGAGAAGCTTTGTCCAGGCCTGTGTGTGAACCCAATGTTTTGTTTAGAAATAGAACAAGTAAGTTCACTGCTATAGCATAACACAAAATTTGCTTAAGTGGTGGTCAGCAAATCCTTGAATGCTGCTTAATGTGACAAAGTTGGTAAAATCTTTTGTGCAACACTCTTATTCCCTGAATGTTTTGCTGTGCCAGGGCCTGTGCATGCCAGACAAGTCCAAGCCAGCTCAAAGAACAACCAGCCACTTCTGCCACCTGCCACCTCTGCAAACTGCCACTTCCTGCTGGCAGGATTTGTTTTGCATCCTGTGAAGGGCCAAGGAGGCACCAGGGCATAAGTCTACTCACTTATATCTGTTTGTCTGGAATGTAACCCATGTTTGTTTGTACAATAAATAAAATTGATCTTGAATGAAAACTGAGTGGTCATTGTCATTGATCTTTGAACCCAGATTAACCTTTTGGTCATGCCTAGTCTAAGAGAAAGGAGATATTCTTATCAATAAATACAGAGCCCAGCTATGTCAGTGAAGATCTCAAGTGCACAGATAGTAGTATAGGGAAGAGTCAGAGGCCAAAAAGACAGGGATGGCAGACATTGAACAGAGGAGAGTGTGGTGTTTGCCTTTGCATCAACTGAGATTATGGAATGACACCTGAGGCTTGGGGACAGCACCTGCAAGATACCAATAAAGCATTCTAAGAACATCTGTGAAGTGAAAAAATTTGAATTACTGTTGTTCTTGTGGTTATGATTGTATTTATGGTTGTTACTTCATTCATATTAATCACCTATGTGCCCAAGTGTAATCATGGAGTTAGATTTTTCCCAGACTTTTTTTATTAGACTCAAGAATTCTCATAGACAAAGGCAATATCACTATCCTATTTATACATTTCTTCTCTCAGTTCTGCAGAGCCAAAATGTAGAGTCCAATATTTTAGATAAGTTATGTAATAAGGGCTGGTTTGGATTATCTAACTGGTACATGAGGCCCAGTGTGCTAGTTTACTCCAGAGGAAATTGGCACCTGTATATAATTGTAGTTAGGTTGATCCCTTGATATCAGAAAAGTTTCTGCTATGCAGTCCTTTTTGGTGATTTCTTAATATATATCCTCATTTTAGACAGTACTAGTGGCATAGATGTACTTGGCAGCAGAATATTACAGATGGTAAACCTTGAGTCTATGTTTTAGTAGCAAGAGCCTGTGGAGTCTTGTGCTTCCCTTGTAGACATCTTCTTAACATCTACATTCTATCTTTTGTCTACTATTGTTACTGCTACTCGTTCCATAGAAATTCTAATTTTCATTTGGGATATACATTTTTGTTATTTGTAAGCTCCCCCTTCTTTTTCATTTTTTCCCCCCATTTTCAGACTGTTCTAAAATCAGAAAGGAAATTCTCCTTCATGAGCATGTATATATTTTTGGCTCTTGGAACTTGAGATGGTGCAAGTAAGTACAAGCACATTTTCCAGATAAGGCATGTGAAGTGATTTATGTTTCATAATATGATCATTTCGGATTGACCTTATGTATTATGACCAGCCATAGAGATGGCTGTAAAGAATTAACAACATCAAACAATGTGAAGTTGTTCATTGCATGTATATCAGAACATTGCCGAGATAAAGCCAGATGGAGTCATTAATTTCACCAGCTAGTTATTTCCTTGCTGCAGTACCAAAGATTGTCATTTTTGAATTAAAGCCTCTGGTTTTTCTAACTCATCTTTCATTGTTGATCATGGCAAGTGAATAATTAATGAATGTATATGTTTAGGTTATGAGGAATTTAAAACACACCCTAAGAATTGTAATGTTGATTGCTTTTAAATGTTGTAATGGTTTTGAGTCTGCTAATGATTCCTTAATTACATACTTGCTTTTCTTAGAAAATCAACTCATTTCATTATTAGTGATTAATTTTCTCTTAAAATTTAATTTAATATTTTAATAAATCACTATGCCTGGGATTCCATTAGATATTTGAAAAGATTAATTTAGTTTTTTTACCCAGGTAACATATACAATGGCTCAAGATGTGTGTTGTTTGACCTCACAATTGAAAAAAATACACATTAAGCACCATGGAAATCCCAAGAACTTCGGCAAGAAAGAGTATTTGTTTGATAGTTTCTTTGCTTGATAAATATGTGGACTAAATTAAATGGAATATCTTAATTCAAGTTTTGCTTCATGAGACTGATTAAGTGAACGTAGGCCTAGTGCTTTGAAAATTGGCCTATTGTAGAAGATTGATATTCTAATAGCCTAAAGAGAAACCATTTCTTATAAAATATATATATTTTGGAAAATGTGGTATTTCTCAGAAAACTGCTGAAATGAATTATTTATCTTTCCATCTTTATCTTTAATTCTATTACTTTCAAAGATCTAAAGCTTTCACTTGAAAATTAGGCTTTTGGAAAAAAGACATTGAAACTAGTATTATATTTCATTGACGGACTGAATATGAAGATTCATTTGCATAATCTTGTGATTTTTTTTAAGTGAAAAATATTTATTAAGATCATAGGAATCTGATACAATTAAAATGAATCATTGAGAAAAGACATATTTCCCAATAAGAATATGATGGTCTAATACAGATTGAAAATATATAAAGCAAAAACTATTAGAACTGTAAGAAAATAACAAAAAAAATTTAGTGATTTTCATATACTAGTCAATTTTTTCTCAGATCAATTAAATAATAATAATTATGAATAGAGGATTTGAATGCATTTACTTATATGATTTAATTAATAGTTAATAAGCTTTTTTCTCTCTAAACCTAAGAATATATATATATATATATATATTTATTATACTTTAAGTTCTAGGGTACATGTGCACAATGTGCAGGTTTCTTACATGTGTACATATGTGCCATGTTGGTGTGCTGCACACATTAACTCGTCATTTACATTAGGTATATCTCCTAAAGCTATCCCTATCCCCTACCCCCTCCCCACAATAGGACCCAGTGTGTGATGCTCCCCTTCCTGTGTCCAAGTGATCTCATTGTTCAATTCCCACCTATGAGTGAGAACATGTGGTATTTGGTTTTCTGCTCTTGCGATAGTTTGCTGAGAATGATGGTTGCCAGCTGCATCCATGTCCCTACAAAGGACAGGAACTCATCCTTTTTTATGGCTGCATAGTATTCCATGGTGTATATGTGCCACATTTTCTTAATCCAGTCTGTCACTGATGGACATTTGGGTTAATTCCAAGTCTTTGCTATTGTGAATAGTGCCGCAATAAACATACATGTGCATGTGTCTTTATAGCAGCATGACTTATAATCCTTTGGGTATATACCCAGTAATGGGATGGCTGGGTCGAATACTATTTCTAGTTCTACATCCTTGAGGAATCGCCACACTGTTTTCCACAATGGTTGAGCTAGTTTACAGTCCCACCAACAGTGTAAAAGTGTTCCTATTTCTCCACATCCTCTCCAGTACCTGTTGTTTCCTGATTTTTTAATGATTGCCATTCTAACTGGTGTGAGATGGTATCTCATTGTGGGTTTGATTTGCATTTCTCTGATGGCGAGTGATGATGAGCATTTTTTCATATGTCAGTTGGCTGCATAAATGTCTTCTTTTGAGAAGTGTCTGTTCATATCCTTCGCCCACTTTTTGATGGGGTTGTTTATTTCTTGTAAATTTGCTTGAGTTCTTCATAGGTTCTGGATATTAGCCCTTTGTCAGATGAGTAGATTGCAAAAATTTTCTCCCATTCTGTAGGTTGGCTGTTCACTCTGATGGTAGTTTCTTTGACTGTGTAGAAGCTCTTTAGTTTAATCAGATCCCATTTGTCAATTTTGGCTTTTGTTGCCATTGCTTTTGGTGTTTTAGACATGAAGTCCTTGCACATGCCTATGTCCTGAATGGTATTAACTAGATTTTCTTCTAGCATTTTTATGGTATTAGGTCTAACATTTAAGTGTCTAATCCATCTTGAATTAATTTTCGTATAAGGAGTAAGGAAAGGATCCAGTTTCAGCTTTCTACTTATGGCTATCCAATTTTCCCAGCACCATTTATTAAATAGGGAATCCTTTCCCCATTTCTTGTTTTTGTCAGGTTTGTCAAAGATCAGATGGCTATAGATGTGTGGTATTATTTCTGAGGGCTCTGTTCTGTTCCATTGGTCTATATATCTGTTTTGGTACCAGTACCATGCTGTTTTGGTTACTGTAGCCTTGTAGTAGAGTTTGAAGTCAGGTAGCATGATGCCTCCAGCTTTGTTCTTTTGACTTAGGATTGTCTTGGCAATACAGGGTCTTTTTTGGTTCCATATGAACTTTAAAGCAGTTTTTTTCTAATTCTGTGAAGAAACTCATTGGTAGCTTAATGGGGATGGCATTGAATCTATAAATTACCTTGGGCAGTATGGTCATTTCACAATATTGATTCTTCCTATCCATGAGCATGGTATGTTCTTCCATTTGTTTGTGTCCTCTTTTATTTCACTGAGCAGTGGTTTGTAGTTCTTCTTGAAGAAGTTGTTTACATCCTTGTAAGTTGGATCCTAGGTATTTTATTCTCTTTGAAGCTATTGTGAATGGGAGTTCATTCATGATTTGATTCTCTGTTTGTCTGTTACTGGTGTATAGGAATGCTTGTGATTTTTGCACATTGATTTTGTATCCTGAGACTTTGCTGAAGTTTCTTATCAGCTTAAGGAGATTTTGGGCTGAGGCGATGGGGTTTTCTAAATATACAATCATGTCATCTGCAAACAGGGACAATTTGACTTCTTCTTTTCCTAATTGAATACCCTTTATTTCTTTCTCTTGCCTGACTGCCCTAGCCAGAACTTCCAACACTATGTTGAATAGGAGTGGTGAGAGAGGGCACCCCTGTCTTGTGCCAGTTTTCAAAGGGAATGCTTCCAGTTTTTGCCCATTCAGTATGATATTGTCTGTGGGTTTGTCATAAATAGCTCTTATTATTTTGAGATACATTCCATCAATACCGAATTTATTGAGAGTTTTTAGCATGAAGGGCTGTTGAATTTTGTCAAAGGCCTTTTCTGCATCTATTGAGATAATCATGTGGTTTTTGTCTTTGGTTCTGTTTATATGCTGGATTACATTTATTGATTTGCATATGTTGAACCAGCCTTGCATCCCAGGGATGAAGCCCACTTGATCATGGTGGATAAGCTTTTTGATGTGCTGCTGGATTTGGTTTGCCAGTATTTTATTGAGGGTTTTTTCATCGATGTTCATCAGGGATATTGTTCTAAAATCCTCTTTTTTGGTTGTATCTCTGTCAGGCTTTGGTATCAGGATGATGTTGGCCTCATAAAATGAGTTAGGGAGGATTCCCTCTTTTTCTATTGATTGGAATAGTTTCAGAAGGAATGGTACCAACTCCTCCTTGTACCTCTGGTAGACTTCGGCTGTGAATCTGTCTGGTCCTGGACTTTTTTTGGTTGGTAGACTCTTAATTATTGCCTCAATTTCAGAGCCTGCTATTGGTCTATTCAGGGATTCGACTTCTTCCTTGCTTAGTCTTGGGAGAGTGTAAGTGTCCAGGAAATTATCCATTTCTTCTAGTTTTTCTAGTTTATTAGCATAGAGGTGTTTATAGTATTCTCTGATGGTAGTTTGTATTTCTGTGGGGTTGGTGGTGATATACCCTTTATCATTTTTTATTGTGTCTATTTGATTCTTCTCTCTTTTCTTCTTTATTAGTCTTGCTAGTGGTTTATCAATTTTGTTGATCTTTTCAAAAAACCAGCTTCTGGATTCATTGATTTTTTGGAGGGTTTTCTGTGTCTCTATCTCCTTCAGTTCTGCTCTGATCTTAGTTATTTCTTGCCTTCTGCTAGCTTTTGAATGTGTTTGCTCTTGCTTCTCTAGTTCTTTTAATTGTGATGTTAGGGTGTCAATTTTAGATCTTTCCTGCTTTCTCTTGTGGGCATTTAGTGCTATAAATTTCCCTCTACACATTGCTTTAAATGTGTCCCAGAGATTCTGGTATGTTGTATCTTTGTTCTCATTGGTTTCAAAGAACATCTTTATTATCTTTATTTCTGCCTTCACTTTGTTATGTATTCAGGAGCAGGTTGTTCAGTTTCCATGTAGTTGAGCGGTTTTGATTGAGTTTCTTAGTACTGAGTTCTAGTATAATTGCACTGTGGTCTGAAAGACAATTTGTTATAATTTCTGTTCTTTTACATTTGCTGAGGAGTGCTTTACTTCCAACTATGTGGTCAATTTTAGAATAAGTGCAATGTGGTGCTGAGAAGAATGTATATTCTGTTGATTTGGGGTGGAGAGTTCTGTAGATGTCTGTTAGGTCCTCTTGGTGCAGAGTTGAGTTCAATTCCTGGATATCCTTGTTAACTTTCTGTCTCGTTGATCTGTCTAATGCTGACAGTGGGGTGTTAGAGTCTCCCATTATTATTGTATGGGAGTCTAAGTCTCTTTGTAAGTCTCTAAGGCCTTGCTTTATGAATCTGGGTGCTCCTGTATTGGGTGCATATATATTTAGGATAGTTAGCTCTTCCTGATGAATTGATCCCTTTACCATTATGTAATGGCCTTCTTTGTCTCTTTTGATCTTTGATGGTTTAAAGTCTGTTTTATCAGAGACTAGGATTGCAACCCCTGCTTTTTTTGGTTTTCCATTTGCTTGGTAGATCTTCCTCCATCCCTTTATTTTGAGCCTATGTGTGTCTCTGCATGTGAGATGGGTCTCCTGAATATAGCAAACTGATGGGTCTTGCTTGACTCTTTATCCAGTTTGCCAGTCTGTGTCTTTTAATTGGACCATTTAGTCCATTTGCATTTAAGGTTAATATTGTTTTGTGTGAACTTGGTCCTGTCATTATGATATTAGCTGGTTATTTTGCTCGCTTGTTGATGCAGTTTCTTCCTAGCATCGATGGACTTTACATTTTGACATGTTTTTTGAATGGCTGTTACCATGTTGTTCCTTTCCATGTTTAGTGCTTCCTTCAGGATCTCTTGTACTACAGGCCTGGTGGTGACAAAATCTCTAAGCATTTGCTTATCTGTAAAGGATTTTATTTCTCCTTCACTTATGAAACTTAGTTTGGCTGGATATGAAATTCTGGGTTGAAAATTCTTTTCTTTAAGAATGTTGAATATTGGCCCCTACTCTCTTCTGCCTTGGAGAGTTTCTGCTGAGAGATCTGCTGTTAGTCTAATGGGCTTCCCTTTGTGGGTAACCCGACCTTTCTCTCCGGCTGCCCTTAATTTTCCTTCATTTCAACTTTGGTGAATCTGACAATTATGTGTCTTGGAGTTGCTCTTCTCGAGGAGTATCTTTGTGGCGTTCTCTGTATTTCTTGAATTTGGATGTTGGCCTGCCTTGCTAGGTTGGGGAAGTTCTCCTGGATGATATCTTGCAGAGTGTTTTCCAACTTGGTTCCATTTTCCCTGTCACTTTCAGGCACCCCAATCAGACGTAGATTTGGTCTTTTCACATAATCCCATACTTCTTGGAGGCTTTGTTCATTTCTTTTTACTCTTTTTTCTCCACACTTCTCTTCTCACTTCATTTCATTCATTTGATCTTCAATCGCTGATACTCTTTCTTCCAGTTGATTGAGTCGGTTACTGAAGCTTGTGCATTTGTCACGTAGTTCTCCTGTTATGGTTTTCATCTCTATCAGTTCTTTTAAGGTCTTCTCTGCATTGATTATTCTAGTTATCCATTCATCCATTCTTTTTTCAAGGTTTTTAGTTTCTTTGCACTGGTTATGTAGTTCCTCCTTTAGCTCTGAGAAGTTTGATCGACTGAAGCCTTCTTCTCTCAACTCGTCAAAGTCATTTTCCGTCCAGCTTTGTTCTGTTGCTGGCAATGAGCTGAGTTCCTTTGGAGGGGGAGATGCACTCAGATTCTTTGAATTTCCAGCTTTTCTGCACTGCTTTTTCCCCATCTTTGTGGTTTTATCTGCCTTTGGTCTTTGGTGATGGTGATGTACTGAGGGGGTTTTGGTGTGGGTGTCCTTTCTGTTTGTTAGTTTTCCTTCTAACAGTCAGGACCCTCAGCTGTAGTTCTGTCGGAGTTTTCTTGAGGTCCACTCCAGACCCTGTTTACCTGGGTATCAGCAGCAGGGGCTGCAGAAGATAGAATATTGCTGAACAGCGAGTGTTGCTGCCTGATTCTTGATCTGGAAGCTTCGTCTCAGGGGTGTACCCTGCTGTGTGAGCTGTGAGATGTTGGTCTGCACCTAGTGGGGGATGTCTCCCAGTTAGGCTACTCAGGGGTCAGGGACCCACTTGAGCAGGCAGTCTGTCCATTCTCAGATCTCAACCTCTGTGCTGGGAGATACACTGCTCTCTCTTCAAAGCTGTCAGACAGGGGCATTTACCTCTGCCGAGGTTTCTGCTGCTTTTTGTTTAGCTATGCCCTGTTCCCAGAGAAGGAGTCTACAGAGGCAGGCTGGCTTCCTTGAGCTGCGGTGGGCTCCACCCAATTCGAGCTTCCTGGTGGCTTTGTTTACCCACTAAAGCCTCAACAATGGCGGCACCCCTCCCCAGCCTCACTGCTGCCTTGCAGTTAGATCTCAGAGTCCTGTGCTAGCAATGAAGGAGGCTCTGTGGGCATGGGACCCTCTGGCCCAGGTGTGGGATGTAATCTCCTGGTGTACTGTTTGCTAAGACCCTTGGTAAAGCGCAGTATTAGGGTGGGAGTTACCTGATTTTCCAGGTGCTGTGTGTCTCAGGTTCCCTTGGCTAGGAAAAGGGATTCCCTTCCCCCTTGCGCTTCCCAGGTGAGGTGATGCCTCGCCCTGCTTCAGCTCTCACTGGTCGGGCTACACCCGTGGACCAGTGCCAATGGTCCGACACACCCCAGTGAGATGAACCCAGTACCTCAGTTGAAAATGCAGAAATCACCCATCTTCTGTGTCGCTTGCACTGGGAGCTGGAGGCTGGAGCTGTTCCTATTCGGCCATCTTGGGCACGCCCCAAGAATATAAATCAATTTTGTGATCTTTTAAAGTAGTTTTTTGTGCTTTTAAAAATAACTCTATAATGGTCTGTGTGTATATCGGTTTTTACAATAATTTGTCAAAACTTTGACTGATACCAGTGTGCGTGAAGAATCTAGTGCCGTCTGAATTAGCACAATGCAAATAGAAAACCGACCTTTTATTTTTCTCACAAAATTATATCTAATAGAAACCTTATGTAAAATAAAGAATTTTTAAGTACTCATAAATTAATAACAAAATCATACATAACGTCAGTGGAGAAGAAAAATTAAGGATTTTATATCACAGTAAAATGCATTTCTAAATTGACTTAGTATTGTTATAAAACATATTCTTGAATATTGTATCAGAATTTATCACCACTATTGAAGTCAAAATAAAGATGGATCTCTAAATTATACAATTTATTTGGGAATCACCGAGTTGTAGTTTAAAAAAAAAACTGAAAACCACGGTGGTCTTCTGTATTTGTGAAGGAAAAAGAGAAGATTGGGGGTTTACTAGCAAGAGAAATGCTACACATTGTTTTGAAAGAAAGCTTACAGATCCTAGAGAATATTTTGGGAGCTGGTCAAACAAGCCTAATGTGAGACACATCTTTTGAGACTTCCCAGGATCCCAACTAGAAAATCCCTTAGTCAATTTTAGGTTAAAAAGAGTTAAATTTGAATTTGATTCTGGGGAAGTTTTTCATTTTTTGGGGTGCAAAAAGCCTAAAAATATTTAATTAAAGTAAAATTACATATCCTTGAGAGATAATGGTCACTTATTTAACCAGAGTAATAATGGAAAGACTTCAAAGTAAATTCAAAAGTTACATAATCAAGAGAAAAAAAATACTTAGACCTGCATTAGAGATGAGTTAGTTTGTTCAGATGGTCAAAACCCGAATAAAGACAGCCCAAACCACAAAGGCTATCTTAAAACATAAAATATCTGCTTGTTAGGTGGATTACTTAGAGAGAGAGCGAGAGAGAGAGAGTGAGAGAGAGAGAGAGAGAGAGAAACCTTTTGTAGCATGACCATTTCTCTTTGTATATGCCCTTTTGAGTAAGCTGGAAATTAAACCCCATGAAAAACTACTTTAATTCAATTAGAGGCTGGAAGAGTGTGTGTCTAATATTATAAGTAACCCATATTATGGAATAATAATACACGCACACACACACACGCACACACACACACACAAGTAGTACCTCTACCAGGTGGAATGGATGGCTTTTAGAAAAAGTAAGAGCATGTGAAATTTCCTGGTTACAAAGAACAATTTGGATACATCAGAAAAGCCAAGAGTACAGAATTAATCTATACTGGAAAAACACTCTTTTTCCAGGTTTTTTTGAGACAAACATTCTCAGTGTCAGGATATAATACTAGAGTGTGAAGTGGGGGAAAATGCAATAGGAACTGACAGAAAAAAAAAAATGAGAGTCACCACTTTAGTTAAGCAAAAAGATGTACTGTTTTGAGAAGAAAGAAGAGCAGAAGGCATTGATGTATTAACTGCAAATTACACGTAGTGAGATGCACAAAAAGCCAAACCGTTGAGATAAAAATCTGAAAAACTTTAAGAGGAAAACTCTACCTCCTGAAATGAAGCGATCATTTATTTTTCTTTATTTCTTCTTCTTCTAAAAAGAAGATATATGTACAGAATGTGCAGGTTTGTTGCACAGGTATACGTGTGCCATGGTGGATTGCTGCAGCTATTGATCCATCCCCTAAGTTCCCTCCCCTCACCCCATCCCCTAACAGACCCTGGTGTATGTTGTTCCCCTCTCTGTGTCCATGTGTTCTCAATGTTCAACTCCCACTGAATGAGAACATGCTTGTCTAGTTTTCTGTTCTTGTGTTAGTTTGCTGAGGTTGATGGCTTCCAGCTTCATCCATGTCCCTGCAAAGGACATGCTCTCATTCATTTTTCATGGCTGCATAGTATTCCATGGTGTACATGTAACATATTTTCTTTATTCAGTCTCTCATTGATGGGCATTTGGGTTGGTTCCATGTCTTTGCTATTGTAAATTGTGCTGCAATAAGTAGAATGATTTATATTCCTTTGGGTATATACCCAGTAATGGGATTGCAGGGTCAAATGGTATTTCTGGTTTCAGATACTTGGGGAATCACCATGCTGTCTTCCACGATGATTAAACGAATGTACAGCCCCACCAACAATATAAAAGCATTCCTGTTTCTCCACAGCCTCGCCAGCATCTATTGTATCCTGACTTTATCACCATTCTGACTGGCATGAGATGGTATCTCATTGTGGTTTTGATTTGCATTTCTCTGATGATCAGTGATGTTGAGCTTTCTTTCGTGTTTGTCGGCCAACTTCTTTTGAGAAGTGTCTGTTCATATCCGTTGCCCACTTTTTAATGATATTGTTGCTCATATTAACTTTGAAATTGAAAATTCAAAATAAAGACAAGAAACATAAAATTATATTTTTTAAGTTATAGGTATGAACTACTTTTGAAAGGAAAGAAACCTCTAGATTATATACATATACATACGTGTGTGTATATATTTATATGTATGTGTGTATATATGTGTGTGTATATATAATATATATTGCTTTCAACAAGAAAATTATTAGAGTCAAAACAGTACCATCTCCAGATGTTTTTATTTAGCTTGGTATCTAAAATCATTTAGGTGACCCATTCCCATGTTTGGAACATTTTTTAAATTTGTTGTCTACATCTATGGTATTCAGTATAGTAGCCACTAGCTGTATATGGTTCTTTAACTTTTAATCAGTTATAATTAAATGAAATTTAAAATTCAGTTCTTCCATCATACTAGCTACATTTCAAGTGCTCATTACACACACTTGGCTAGTGGCTACTTTATCGGACAGGGCAGGTACAGAACATTTCCATTATTACGGAATATTTAACCAGAAAGCATTGATCTAAATAGTTAAGGTTTTTGGGGTTTTTTTGTTTTTTGGTTTTTTTGTTTGTTTTTTACTGGAGTGCAGTGGTGTAATCTCAGCTCACTGCAACCTCTGCCTCCCAGGTTCAAGCAATTTTCTACTCAGCCTCCCAAGTAGCTGGGATTATAGGCGCCCGCCACCACACCCCGCTAATTGTTTTATTTTTAGTAGAGACAGGGTTTCACCATCTTGGCCAGGCTGGTCCTGAACTCCTGACCTCATGATCCACCAGCCTCAGCCTCCCAAAGTGCTGGGATCATAGGCATGAGCCACTGCGCCAGGCTAAGTATCTTGTAGAGAAAGTTTATATTATGATTCAGGTTTCCATGTTGCCCACCCTTTTTATTAATCTTATAGACACTTATTGGAGCGCTTATTATGTCTTAAGTGCATGAGAAGTGCAGAGAGTGTAAAGACAAAAATGATGTAGCTGCATCAAGTGGTGAAGACAGACGTTTAAAACATGATTGCAACCAAACATGAATTCTCCAGGGAGAGAAGAGCAAAGGACAATGAAGGCAGAAGGAATCACGCTTGCAAATCCATGAATGGTGTGATGTGTTTGGGAAACTCTGGGTAATTTATTTAGCCCTAGACAAGTAAAAATAAGGACTAGAAAGGTATGCTGAGGCCAGATCTTGAAAGATTTCAAATAACTACAGTCAGGTTACATTCCATTGAATGAAAACTCAGTTGAAACTGGTCTAAAACACAAAGGTGGAGTATTGATTATACAATGCAAAAAATCCAGCACTAGAGTGGTGAGCAGCTGTGATTCAACTAGAGCTCTGGCTGCCTTGGTCTTTGAGTCTCTCAACTCTGCCACTTTGTTCTGGTTTTATCCTCATGATGAGTAAGATGTTTCTGTAGCTTCAAGCTTTACACGCATATATGGCAATCTTTGGATGAAGAGAGGCTGGCCCTCTCCAAGATTTTCTCCCAAGATTGATGAAACTTGTTTTCTAAAAACCCTCAGCAAATTTCCCTCCCATCACATCAGCCTAGTTAAGGTTACCTGTCCATTTCTGGCCAGCCCCTGTGACCTGAGGTTATGCCATGTACTAATTTGTTGAGAAACCTCAGACGTAAGCCAATCACTGTCTAGAGGATAAGAGTGCATGGAGATCAATCAGCTTTTCTCTGAAGCTGGGGTGAGAGTATGTGTTTCTGAGGCAAGGAGGCTACTGGAGAAGGGCGAATACCTGAGTGATAATTCAGAACTCATCAAGAGATAGAAGAATGGGTGTTAGGGGGTTAGCATCCTGAGTGGAACATGGTTTCTGGAGTCAGAGAGACAGAGATGGTGCCCTTTATCCACCACTGGGTGGTGTAACTTTATGTAGCTGAGCCTCAGTTTCCAAATGGAGATGATAGTGGTCATTGTCTTTGGTACCGTTGTGAGATGTAAAGGAGTTAACATAGGAAAGGCACTTAGAATAGTGCCTGAACCACGGTAAATGCTCAGCAAATACTAGCTTTAAATTCATACTCAAATATGTGAGGGAGTTTGAGCTTTATCTTTTAGAGCCTGACACTCTAGAGCTTTATCTTTTAGAGCCTGACATTGAAGGTCTTTTGTGTCTTGACAGCTGGATGATTTCCTGCTACTTAAATCATAATAACAAATTAGAACTTCAGTGATGCTGATGTTGACAAGAAATGTCAATTAGTTGAGTAGTTGGGACAGAAATCGCATGGCCAGCAAAGCTGAGAATATTATCTAGCCCTTTACAGAAGTTTGCCAACTCCTGAAATAGAGGACCAGAAAAATGCCTTCTGATATAAAACACTTAAGCATGTTAAGCCCAGGTGCAGCGGCTCACCCCTGTAATCCCAGCACTTTGGGAGGCCAAGGTAGCTGAATCCTCCCACCTCAACCTCCCAAGTAGTTCAGTATCAGCCTGGCCAACATGGTGAAACCCTGTCTCTACCAAAAATACAAAAATTAGCTGAGAATGGTGGTAGTTGCCTGTAATCCCAGCTACTTGGGGGGCTGAGGCAGGAGAATGGTTTGAAGCCAGGAGGCAGAGGCTGCAGTGAGCCGAGATCATACCACTGCACTCCAGCCTGGGCAACAGAGTGAAACTCTGTCTCAAAAAAAAAAAAAAAAAAAAATCAATAAAACATGTTTTTATAAAATAGTTTTAATGCATAGCTGAAATTGAGGCAAAATAAGGAAATTCCTAAGTGTCCCCGAAATGACAAGAAAGTACACACCTACACACAGAGTGAGATAAGTTGAACAAGCACACTCACAAATAGGACAAATGTGTATCGAGAGCCAAATATATGTCAGGTACACATTGCTCTGTGCCTGGGGAACAGGGGCAATAAGTAGAAAATAAAACAGACATGGGATTAACCTCACAGATCTTAAAGTCCAGTGAGGTAAACAACTTTTATAAGAAATAAATGTATATTAAATATTTTGAAAAGTACTGTGAAGAAAAAGAGCAAGATGCTTTGAAATAGAATAACAAGTGACACCTGCTTTAGGATCATGTGCCTCAAAAAGGACTCCAGAAATAGTGCCACTGGAACTCGGGAAGAGTTAATATATACACGAAAATGTGAGAGACCATTTCTTTTAGGCAGACGCCTAGGCTCTGCCAACTTTGCTTGATTCTATCTGACTATATAAGACAACAAGTTATAGAAGTATAATAATGTCTTTGCTGCAAAACCAGAAATGGATGCTTAAGAAGAAATTTTCACATCTCATGAAATGTGCATTTTGATGCTGTAGTAATTGTTCCAATTTAAAACATGCATTTATACATATATTCTTCTTCTTTTCTTTTCTTCTTCTTCTTTTTTTTTTCTTTTGAAACAGTTTCTCCCTCTGGTTCCCAGGTTGGAGTGCAATTCGTAATCAGCTCACTGTAACCTCTTAAATTCCTGGGTTCAAGGGATTCTCTTGTCTCAGCCTCCTGAATTGCTGGGAATACAGGCACACCCAGCCTCAGCTGGCTAGTTTTCATATTTTTTGTAGAGACGGGGTCTCACTATCTTGCTTAGACTGGTCTCAAACTTGCTTAGGCTGGTCTCAAGCAATCCTCCTGCCTCAGCCTCTTAAAAGTGCTGGGATTACAAATGTGAGCCACCACACCTGGTTTATACATATTTCAATAGTTTTAATATAACAGCAAAGTCCCTTTGAGGCAGAGGACAGCCTTTTTTTTTTTTTTTTTTTTTTTTTTTAATTATTGAAACATCTGTCTTGCTCTTATCACCAACGCTGAAGGGTAGTACATGACCATGGTTCACTGCATTCACTGCAGCCTCAACCTCTTGGGCTCATATGATCCTCACACCTCAGCCTCCCAAGTAGCTGGGACCACAGGTGTGTGACACCATGCCCAGCTACTTTTTTTTTTTTTTTTTCCTTTTTGTAGACATGGTGTTCTCACTACATTGTACAGGCTAGTCTCGAACTCTTGGTTTTAAGCAATTTTCTAGTGTCAGCCTCACAAAGTGCTGGGATTACAGGTATGAGCCACCACACCTGGCTAGACAACAGACTTTTAATAATAAAAGAAAAGTTATTTTTATTCTAAGGTTGACTTTAGGAGCCTGTCTAAAGTAAAGGTGGGTAGATGAGACTGATTGCTTACAGAAAGCTAGCTTTGTGTGCTGAACTTGATACTATTAGAGGTTTCTTGAAAGATCTGGGAAAAAAAGTTTAAAATTGCAACTGGAAGATATTTGCTAGACTAGAAATGGAGAGTCCTAAGCACTCAGGAATTCAGCAAATTGCTGCTGGTTGGGTTTTTATTTTTATTTTTTGGATTTAAGATACCCTCAAACTCTAGTTATTTCTGAATTTATATTCCACATTAACAAAACCCATAAAGAAATTCTAGTTTGCCTTTGTAACCCATAGGTCAGCTTGGGTATCCCTGCCCTTTAATAAAATGTAATTAATGACATTCCCCAAGGATAGTTGAGGATTCTCAAGTGGCTAATTGTTCATGGTCATCTCTGCTGTTGCTGGGGATGAATCAGTTTTGTTTATGAATCATTTTCATTTTGCATGGGCTCCATAACAAGTTGATCCAGACCAGGTCAAGGCCCTGTTCTTCATTTGTCATAAATTTAGAATTAAACAACAAAAAGAACACATGCCTAGGCCTGCCTAACACTCATAGGACCTGCCTTTACCTCCCACACATGGACTCCCAATCTTTCAATAGGTCATCCTCTACCCTGTTAACTGAAGTTTTCTGTGTTTATTTTTCTCATCTTTTAAATCTTCCATTTATTGTAATTTGGGAGAAAATGAAGTCACTGAGTTAATTCATTTTGCTGAGTTTAGTACACAAATTCTAGGCAACATTTCACAGACCTGGCTCTTTCATGATGTAATAAATATGGGCTTTTGTAAACTGTTTTCCTCTTTTTGGTCTCACGGCTATGTTTTGGATGATTAAAGTTGCTGAAGGTCTAAACACTCAATAGCAGGTTACTAGAAGGTTTTGTTCTTATATCTGCACTGGGCGGTAGCATAGGGCAGTAGAAAGAACACTGAAGCTCTAGATATTACTATCTTCTCAAGCAGAGAAGTAGAGCTTGGTGGAGAGACCATAGCCTAGTTAGCTAACCCATATGAGTCTTGTTCTTATTATGCATAAACTGGATCTGATAATAATAGCTGTTTCACAGGGATTTGTAAAGATCAAATGTGATCCTAGGTATAAAATAATGTTTTACATTGTGCAATATAAATATTAGTTTTGTTATGAGTAACCTCACATTTCTTTTACCCAGGTATGTTCTTTTGTTCATTGCCCCTAAGCAAGACTCTCTACATTGCCTGCATCAGTTTCACACTCTTTGCAAGGATGTATACATTCCTACATTTTCTTTTCTACAGTTAGTCATCATTTCATTAGAAAGACATTTAAGTATTCACATTTATATTATAACATTTAATTTTTGTTGTTTTGCCCATTTCAAAACAAACATTAAGTTAATAATGTTAAAAACTCAGCTTATAAAATTGAAAGTTGCTAGGAGTGGTGACTCATGCCTATAATCCAATTATATATATATACATATAGATATAATCTCTTCTATAATTGGTTTCCATTGTCATATATGCCTATTTTAAATTTTATTTTATTTTTTTTAAGACATAGGTCTTACTATGTTGCCCAGGCTGGCCTTGAGCACCCATGCTCAAGTGATCCTCTTGCCTCAGCCTCCCAAGTAGCTGGGACTACAGGTGTGCCACTGCACTGGACGAACATATGTCTATTTGTCTATACGTATAAACTTACCCATCCATTAATATTAGTGCATAGAATTCTATTACATAGATGTGCTTTAATGTATTTAAGAAACCCCCCTTCTGAGGGACTTTTAAGTCTCTACTTTTTTACCATTATAAGCGATACAGCAATGAACACGAATTTCATGTATTTGTCCCACTTTGGTATTTGTTCCCTTAGAAAAAAATTCCAAGATCTGGAATTTGAAGATTAAAGAATGAATATTTTGGCTAGGTGTGGGGGCTCACGCCTATAATTCCAGCACTTTGGGAGGCTGAGGCTGGTGGATCACTTGAGGTCAGGAATTTGAGACCAGCCTGGCCAACATGGTGAAACCCTATCTCCACTAAAAATACAAAAAAAAAAAAAAAAAAATTAGCTGGGCGTGGTAGCAGGCACCTGTAATCCCAGCTACTCAGGAGGCTGAGGCAAAAGAATCATTTGAATCCGGGAAGCGGAGGTTGCAGTGAGCCGAGATCACAGCACTGCACTTTAGCCTGGGTGACAGAGCAAGACTCTATCTAAAAAAAAAAAAAAAAAAAAGAATGAACTTTTAATTATGATACATATCACCATATTGCCTTCAAAACTGTGGGACTAATTTATGCTTCTAAGCGAAGAATACAATAGTGCCCATTTCCCCACAATCTCACCAGCTTTCTAATGGGCTGTCTGTCCTTTTATTACCTTTTTATAGGCACTCCTTGTTTTTTCTGATCTTCAGTACTTTGTCATTTAGATGTTTTGCAAATATCCTCTCATGGTCTTTTTACTCTGTTGGGCCTTTTGATAAACAGAAGTTTATGAAGGTAGTCACTTTTATTCATTTATTTGTATTAAAGTTATATTATTTTACAGTATCTTCTAACAGTTTTAGAATTTTTTTTCTTTCATATTTAAGTTTTCAATCTACCTAGAGCTTATTTTTTGTAAGAGAGAGGTTTCCAACTTTACCTTTTCCATCTGGATGCCCAATTATCCCAGAACTGTTTATTGAGACATTCAGTCTTCATTGATGTGCCCTATCTTTACTTACATGTATAGATCTGTTTCTCAACACTATTCTGTTCCATCGGCCTGTTTATCCTTGGGCTAACAAAACACTGTCTTAATAGCAGCAGCTTTACAATCATTGCTATCTGATAAATCTTGTCCTCTTATCTTGGGCAACAGAATTGCCTTTTCCTACACCTTTGCATGTTCTATGCATCGTCCCATGCTACAAAAATGAAAAATAAAGCTGTTGAACATTGACATATTGTCATTATTTTGTTTCCCTTAAGGTCTAGAAAGCATCATATAATTCTATTATTTAGTCTTCTGAACAATGAAATGATCTGTCTCCATTTATTTAGATCTCCTTTAATATATCTATAATTTTAAGAGGTTTTACACATTGTTGTTAGATTAATTTCCAGTTACTTCTACCTTGAGGTGCTATTATAAATGACTTTTTTAAAAAGATGGGGTCTTGCTATGTTGCCTAGGTTGGTGTCAAACTCCTGGGCTCAAGCGATTCATCTGTGTCAGTCTCCCAAAGTGCTAGAATTACAGGCCTGAGCCACTGCACCAACTTTTTTTTTTTTTTTTTTTTTTTTCCGATATGGCATCTAGTTCTGTCACGCAGGCTGGAGTTCAGTGGCATGATCTCGGTTCACTTTTTTTCAATTTCTAATTGTTTGATGGTAGTTTTTATGAATACAGTCAATTTTTCATATTGACCTTATACCCAGCAACCTTGCTAAATAAATTTATTAATTCTAATAGTTTGTAGATTATTTTCAGTTTTTCAGGTGTAAAACTGTCCAGAAATACAGTTTTCTTTCTTTCAATTGTGAATGCCTTTTATTTATGTTTCTTCCCTTATTCTACTGGCTAGAACTTCCACCAGTGCTGACTAGAAGTGTGCCCTGTTCTTGACCTCAAAGGAGAACTTTCAACATTTTGCATCGTGTTTATTCTAGAGTTTTGTAGGTCTCCTCTATCAAAATTAGGAAGTTCCACTGTATTTCTAACTTTGCTGAGAACTTTTATTAAAAATGGATGTTGGATGTGGACAGAGGTGGCCCACACCTGTAATCCCAGCACTTTGGGAGGCTGAGGCGGGAGAATCGGTTGAAGCCAGGAGTTCAAGACCAGCCTGGGCAACAAAACAAGACACTGTCTCTACAAAAACAAACAAACAAACAAAGAAACTAGCCAGGCATGGTGGTGCATGCCTGTGACCATCCCAGCTACTTGGGAGGCTGAGGTGGGAGGATAAGTTTAGCCAGGAGTTAGAGGCTGCAGTGAACTATAATTGTAGCTGTACACTCCACTGTAGGTGACAGAGTGAGACCCCCATCTCTGAGGGGGTGGAGAAAGAACGGATATTGGAATTTATCAAATGCCACTTCTGCATTTATGAAGATATTCATATGATCTTTCTCCTTTAATCTGTTCTTACATATATTGTTTTTAAAGTTCGTTATAAATAAAAGTCATCCAAATG
Source organism: Macaca mulatta (assembly GCF_049350105.2). Lineage (NCBI taxonomy): Eukaryota > Metazoa > Chordata > Mammalia > Primates > Cercopithecidae > Macaca > Macaca mulatta. Next base: position 51,638,166 of record NC_133414.1, read on the forward strand.
AGACTTATTTATATACAGATGAGACTGTAGCAAGCCATTCACTTCCATTGGGTCTTTTTTTTTGCACTTCGTTTTAGGCAGTTGAATTTGAATGACGATATAAGCAGGTGTTTATCATGAGTGTGGACGAGGCTCCTTCCTGAGCACTTTGTATGTATTATCCTATAAATTATCTCAACACTCAGTGAGATAGCTACTGCCATTCCTGTTTTTCAGATGAGAAAACTGATTTGGAGAGATACTGAGTGATTTGTCCAGGTCACAGCTGGTGGGTAGCCACGCTAGGATTTCAATCTGGTCTATCTTCAAAACATTTGATCTGAAGCCATACCAGTGCTTTTTACTCCATCTACCCATCAGAATCACATGAGAAACAGTCCTATAATACTGTGCCCCAGAGAGTAGCCAGACTAGCTCTCAGGGAATAGTGTACCGTCCAAAACACATGTATTATAAAATAAGAAAGAAGAAAAATAAACAATCCAAGATAAGCCAGAGAAAAGCAGCAAAATAAACCCAATGAAAGTAGTGGAAGATACAATTTGATAGACAGTTTGATTGCAGAGTGCCTTCCCTGATGCTGCAGCCAGAAGTGATCCTTCCCTCCACCTGGCCCCTGGGACACTGTGCTGTGTAGTGTGCAGAGTCTGATGGCACTGCTAGATTGCTTTTTCAGCTCAGGGTCACAGCTTACACGGCTTTACCGTTCCCCTCAGCCCCTGTCCCACTACTTTGCACACAGGTGCTCTAACCATGTTTATTGAACAAAGAAGGGAAACTGATTTCACTTTCACTTGTTCATTATCATTCCTGGGAGGCAGAGCTTGCAGTGAGCAGAGATTATGTCACTTCACTCCAGTCTGGGCAACAGAGCAAGACTCCGTCTCAAAAAAACAAAACAAACAAACAAAAATAGCCAAACATGGAAAAGGTACAGTAAAAATGTGGTGTTCTAATCCTATGGAACCAGTGTCATATGTGCTGTCTGTCATTGATCAAAATGCCAATATGCAGGCAAGCCTGTATAAAATCCTATCATCTTATTTGGGGTATTATCATGGCTTAGATGCAAAGGGGGATCTAATGAGCAAATGGTGCAGATCATTCCTTTCACAGACCTATAAACATCTCAGCGAGGTAAAGTAACTTGCCCATTATCACACAGAGAGGCATGATTCTGGGCCTCGTGTTTCCCACCTCCCCCATCACCCAGGAATTTAGTAGTAAGTCTGTGAAGTAACAAAGTTAAAAATGGGGACATCTTGGCTTTGTGTGGTAGTCACGGTGGTGATATGGGAGAAGCAGCTTTATGTTGATTTTGGACAAGAAAAGGCCAGAGGCATCTTGCTGGAAGCAAACATGGAAAGAAACCAGGCTACACTGTTTTCTTACCCACCCTCAGGTTTCCAAAGCACATAGAGTTGGGAGAAATAAAAAAGAAAGAACAACAAAAAAAACAAAACAACCCCCCCCCCAAAAAAAACAAACTAATGACCTCAGAACTTAATAGCAGACCCAATTTATAAACTGACAGTGTTTCCTACATTCAACATGTTTATGACTCCATGCAGTCTAAGCATGGTTTATAAGCCACAGTGTTAACATAAGCCTGGGTTAGGTTTCAGAGTTATATTCCAGATGTGTAAAGAGGTTTTTTAGCAAAACAACTTGCCATCTCAGAGAGCCCTTATATCCTTACACTGGGGGTCTGAGAACATGAAAGAGAAGTCAGGGAACCTGCAATTGAGGTCAGAGAGCACACTGCAATCACATTTTTATCTTGCTAGGGCCCTTTCTGGAGTCTCATTAATTAAAGCTCTTAGTTTAGCAACCTGGGTTGCGAATATTCTTCCTTCCCTTTCTTGTCAGCACAGTGAAAAAAATGCTAGTAAGGTAGCTGTGTAATACACTTTAAGACCATGGACACATTCTCTCTGCCAGGCTCTTTGTCCACAACAAATTGTGAATTACATTTCCATTTTCATCCACACTGGACAATAAGAGTCTTTAATGTTCACAGTTCTCTTCTTGAAGAGATTTGTGCTCTAATTCCACAGTAAACATTTAAAAATCCTACTCAAAATACTGTATTTCCAATTTCTGTGAAGCATTTTAAGATGGCCTCTAAGCTTTTACAAAGGATTAAGTACACCAATTATCTCATTTCTATTTGTAATAAGTCATAATGCTGGATTAAGAGACATACTTTTGGTATACAACGAATACTGTTCAGTTACACCGGTGTTGGAGGAAATGGAAAAGTAATATTTAAAAGTAAGAAAGAAACAAAAATGCTGTTCAGGGAAATATTCATTAATGAACTTTTACTTACTTTTTCCTTGTATTAATACATTGCACAGGGTGAAATTGATGAAATCTTAACATTGTTATAAATGAGAGGAATGGCATCTGTCATAGAAGGTAGGGAAGAGTTATCTAAATCTCAAGCACATAGGGGCCACCTCCACGACTGTAATCATGTCTACAATACATCTGAATTTATTATTTATGATTTAAAGCAATTCACTTTTTTTCTTGTTTTTTAGACTGAGTCTCACGCCGTTGCCCAGGCTGGAGTGCAGTGGTACGATCTTGGCTCGCTGCAATCTCCACCTCCAAGATTCAAGCGATTCTCCTGCCTCAGCCTCCTAAATAGCTGGGATTACAGGCACCCACCACCATGTCTGGCTAATTTTTGTATTTTTAGTAGAGACGGGGTTTCACCGTGTTGGCCAGGCTGGTCTCAAACTCCTGACCGCAAATGAGCCGCCTGCCTTAGCCTCACAAAGTGCTGGAATTACAGGAACGAGCCACCACACCTGGCCAGCAATTCACTTTAAAAAAAAAATTCCTAAACAAGAATAATTATGAAATTCCAGACTTGGTTTGTTCATTATATTTTTTTCTAATGCATATGAAAAGAAAGGACAATTATTACCTAAAATCACCACGCATACTAGTGATACATTTGATACACTTAGAAATCAGAAAGTATTACCCTACTAGTTGAGATTGAAGCATGGGATTTAACCTGGAGCTCTAGCCACAGCATTTTAGACAAGTTTTTCACCTTTCTGGACCTTGATTTCATCATTAAATAATTGAAATACCACCCCAAACCTGTTAGAACTAATACACAAATTCAGTAAAGTTGAAAGATACAAAGTCAAAATGCAAAAATCAGTAGCATTTTCATACACTAACAACAAGATATCAAAAAAAAAAAAAAAAAAAACCAAGCAAGTAAGCAATCCCATTTATAGTAGTTAAAAAGAAGTTAAATACCTAGGAGTATATTTAACCAAGGAAGTGAAAGATCTCTACACTGAAAACTCTAAAACATTGATGAAAGGAACTGAGGACACAGATAAATGGAAAGACATGCCATGTTCATGTATTGAAAGATTTAACACGTACATTAAAATAGGACACAGCATTCCCCCATCTATCGGTTAAAAAATAAATAAATAAATACATATATGCACTTCGGAAACTTATATGCCACTTCAGTATTTTCACAATTAATTGATATCACTTTTGTTATTCTAAAAAAGTTGAAAAACAAAGTGAGTCAAAAAACAGTACAAGAAAAATATTGCAAATATGTGTATGATATTATGGGTAGGAGAAACCTAAGTAACATCTCAGAGGCAGGAGTTTAAAATGAAGACTAAACAGTTTATCTAGATAAGAATTTTAAAATGTTCTGTACATTAAAAAATGCATGAAACAATTAAAAGGCAAAGAAAAATCAAAGAAAAATAATTTCCAAATAAATGCCACAACACTGTCACCTATGGTCAAGATTAATATCAGTTCTACTGTGAAGTCTAGACAGATTCTTGGGTGTCTGGAGTAATACTGGGTCAGTATACCCCCAGAAAATTCAAGGCTAGTACAGGCACACAAACTTACAACACAGAAGCATATCATCCCATAAGGGTCTTGTGAAGTTTGCTAAAATGTAATATAGCACCTATCCCAGACAGAGCATTTAAGTGATGTTGGGTGTGGTGTAGCATAGTAGTAAATAACATTAGAATTAGCCCACAATGTTCTTAAGGACATTGCATAACCTATTTTTATTGTCATTTAATTAAAATATATACATATTTACTTTAATTATGCAATTACTTGCCACTGTATCTGTCTCAGAACACTAATCCAAGTACAACAAAAATAGTAGGAATGATACTCTCTGCTAATTAAGCAAATTTCCTTTATTTCTTTGTGAAATCAATTGACTAAATTATTCATTTTTTGATATTTAGGAATAATTTCTACTACTAATTAATTTTCAGTGGAGTTTTGCAGATTTCTCAAATAAAGAACTAACAATGATCAATTTAATTGGGAAAGTACTAAATTTAACAAACTTTATTTTTCGATCAACGAAGACTAATTTTTAAATTATACTTAAACTTTTTAGATTTAGCCTTGGACAATAAAATTAATATAGTGAATGTTTACTAACATATATAAACTCAAATGAATTGGTAGTTTAGAATGTCAATTTAATGTTAATCAAAGTTGCCTAAAATTATCAGGAAAGAAAACTTTAGGTGAGCTCAAGACAAGTTTGATTGCATTCTGTTTATAATCTTGTACCTCTGTTTTCATTCTGATTTGGCATTCTGCGTAGTTCATTTTTTTTAATTTCAGCTGGTTTGTGGCCATTCCTTTCCTTTTTCTCTCTCTCCCCCCCCCCCTTTTTTTTTTTTTTTTTTTTTTTGAGACAGAGTTTCGCTCTTGTCCCCCAGGCTGGAGTGCAATGGCGCAATCTGCGCTCACCGCAACCTCCACGTCCCAGTTTCAAGCTCTTTTCTCTCTTAAGTCTCATTTACATGTTCTTCCAGAAACAATTTTAAAATTTGCAGAGATGCATCTGAATCAAGCAGTTTGGTTGGAGGAATTTAAGCCTTTAGATCACAAAAGAGCTTATTTTCAATTGCCAGAGCTGGCATTGAGCGTATGCCTAATGATGTAAGCAATGTAATATTGGAATGTCTCTGAGTTTTGCACTCATGAATTCACTAGCCAAATAATTGATGTACTCATCTGTTGATATTCGACATGAAGAATGAGTAAAAGCCATGTAAAAATCTTCCAGAAAACTGAATTTATCTTGGAATTCTTTGTAGAAATAAATTCTGTGAGATTAAACTTGAGGAAAGATTTTCTGTAATTTCTTGAAATCAAATTTGATATTACATTGTAGTCTGATAATTCTGTATTCTTCATTCTGATTTTCCAGCAACTTGTATTTTTTTCCAACGGCTCAAAAGTTGTGTTTCTCAATAAAATAATTACAACAGAACAGTCTCCTTTCTATAAAATGAACATCAACATTTCAAATCCAAGGCCAGAGAGCCCCATTGACATGACTTGTTGAGAATTCTTCAGAATCAAGCATGATTCAAGATACTGATGGATATGGGGTATTTGAAGAATTGGTGTTCCTCTGGTGGATAATGTTTTTTCAGCTGTCATCCAAGATTCAAGACTCGCCAGTTAATTGATTGTCCAGTGAGACCACAATTCCTTTGACAGTAGCAGAAGATATCTAGCGAGGAGTTAGCAGCAATATAGTTGGCTTGTGTTGCATTTTTAATTAAATCAGAAACTGTTGAATAGCACTCAAAGTAATCAAGTTCCTGCCTTCTTGACAAAAGGTGAAAATATACTGCTCCAGCTACTTTGGGGCTTAACACTTTCTCCAATCGAGAAGAGATGTTGACAACTTCTAGGGGCCCATCATCCAAGACACTGGCATTAAAGAAATACACCTAAGATTTTGCTCTGGAAAGGTATTTTATTAAACGCACTGCCTTTTTCATGGTTTCATTTATCATGGGTTTATTATTACTTTTCTGTGCATTAAGGAGATCACAAAAACACCATCCAAATGATAAGCCAAAGTGCACTGACTGAATTTTCTAATAAAAATAAGACACAAGAAACTAGTTACAATTTGCCTATTTATTTTTGTTGAAACAAGTATTTTATAATTTTTGTAATCTTTTCAAGAGACAGGGTCACACCATGTTGCCCAGGCTGTAGTACTAGAGTGCAGTGGCTATTCACAAGCACCAGCATTTTATGCTACAACTTTGAACTCCTGGGCTTAAGTGATCTTCCTGCATCAGCATCTGGAGTAGCTGGGACTTCATTTGTGTCCCACTGCACCTGGCTTTTGTAATTTTCCCTTAGTTTAAAAATGGTCAAACCTTAGGAAAATTTCTTAAAATTAATCAAGCATAGTTGCACTATTTTTTTCTTTACCAACTCTATAATTGATACACCTTGTCATTATTGGATTCATTTTGGGATCCCCAGAAATGGACTCCTACCATGAGGGAAATCACATGTTGATACTATGGATCTCGGTGATCCAGAGTGTTCCTGGTTGTCTTCTTAGAGAAAGAATTCACCAAAAAGACCAATTAGTAAAGCAGGCAAAAGTTTTATTGGGGGAAGTAAAAGTGAACTTCAAGACAGGAGTGCACTGACCCTGCTGGAAACAGCCCCAGGACATTCTGCATTGTGGTCTTCTGTGGTCTTCTTCTCCTTAATTAATTAATTAAATTTTTGAGATGGGGTTTCACTCTTGTTGCCCAGGCTGGTGTGCAGTGGCACAATCTCAGCTCATTGCAACCTCCGCCTCCTAGGTTCAAGCAAGTCTCCTGCTTCAGTCTCCCAAGTAGTTGGGATTACAGGCATGCGCCACCACACCTGGCTAATTTTTTCTATTTTAGTAGAAACCAGGCTTCACCATGTTGGCCAGGCTGGTTTTGAACTCCTGACCTCAGGTGATCCACCCACCTCAGCCCCCAAAGTGCTGGAATTACAGGCGTGAGCCACCATGCCTGACTGGTCTTGCTTCTCCTTTACTGTTCGTAATGCATGTGTACTGGACCTAGAGATCAATATAAATCTTACCCAATAGTGACATTGCTCATTACTGCCACCCAGAAAGGTCATATAGCAGTCAAATTTGTACTCATTGCACCAGCGCAGCTCTCAGGAATTCTACTTTTGCCTTTTTCCTTCCTTATCAGGATCTAGTTAACCACATTTTGAGTTTGACCATAGAGTGAGTACTGGTCATCTGAAGAGGTATTCTGGGCTGTTCCTTCCAACATGGATACCTCCCCTCCTGCCTGCTCATATCTGACCAACTGCCTACTCTTACATTTATCCCTCAAGGAGTTGGGACCCAGACATCTTTTGGGAAATGAGATGGGGGGCATTCTGTAGATACTTTCTGCTAAAAAGGAGTATCGAGGGTCTTCATGGTCCCTGCCTTCCTTGCTGTCATGGTGACAAGGTTTCAGAGATTGTTGCTGTATCTCTAAAGGTTTGAACCACAGTGTCCAGTGGAGACGTGCAAGGATTTGATTGTCCTCAAGGGTAGGAAAGAGGTTGATAAACCTAGTTAGCAGGTTCAAGAAGCAAGGCCCAGAAAGGAGAAGAAGGAAGGAGAAGGAAGGTAGAGGCCAGGGGTCCTAGGAAGGGGATGAACCGTAAGAGTCAGAATCAGGAGAGCCAACCCTCAGTAGTCCTTTCCCAAAGACGAGAGGCCTGGTTTATGAGATCTCTAATGTGCTCCTGGGTCTGCCCTGGTTTCTTAACCCAGATTAACACTTTTCTCCAAGCATAGACTAATTTTTCCTAAATTACAATCAGCATGTCAAGACCTCAGCCACTTTTGAGAACTAGAGCTGCAAGAGAATTGACTTGCCACTGTAACTCTGTTACAGTTCAAGCAGTGGTTCCTATCTCTTGAGTCAATTCTAGAGACAGGCTGTGGTAGATTGAGGAATCTGTGCCAATGCTGGCTATTCCTATCATGGCATCTGTGGTGATGCCAAGTCTGATGAGAAAGGGAATTAATTGTATTGTTTGGTGGGCCCAGTGTGAGGTAATAAATAAGGGAAAAGGCAGAGAAGCATCACTGGCAGCAATGGTGATGTTAGCAGTGAGATAAGCCAGAGAGCAATCTCCAGTCCAGTTTGCAGGGAGACAGAGGTGGGCCTGTGTCCCACATAGAAAATAAAGTTCTGTTATAGGTAGACAAGGACGGACACTGAAGGAGGCAAGGTCAATTCCAAACATTGACCAATATACCTGTTGGCTACCTGAGACGTGATATTCTGTCACTAAAGATTCAGCTGCCAGGGGAGCCAGACATGGGTGACTAATTTGAATAGAAGGATGGTTCTTCTTTCCCAGAGGATCATGTGTCCAGTAACGGTAAGGAGAAGAACCTCCCAAAGGGAGTTAAAGATTTGAAACTTTTTGCATGACCCAATGCTGGTTTGGTTGGGTAGAGAACCTTACTTAGTATTTGGAGATTTTAGTTTGTAGAGAAAAAAAGTATGAGAGATATTAACAATGGTGATGGTTGTGTTGAAGTGTTCAGAGTTAAGAGAACCCACAAAAGTTCCAGAATCTCTGGTAGTAGTGATGCCTAGGGATGCCTGGCTGACTAGGGTAATGGGGGAGTACAAGGGGCCTAAAATAGTGCAAGTGGGCTTAGACAAGGCTTGAATGTCCACTTTAACTTGTATTAGGTACCGTATGACATCTCTTGGAATGTTTTGTATGCAGAGCTCCCAATGATAGGTGAATCTAAATTGGGCTTGAATAGTTGCCTACTCTTGTATCATGGCTGGGGAGCCTGTTCCTGCCCTGGGTGGAAAGAATTCATGTATAGCCAATAGGATGAGGCACAGGAAGATTTGGTGAACTTTAGTAGTTGTTGAGCTGCTTGTAGAGATTTTTGTTGTGGTTGTGGGCTGCTGGGGCCTATGAGGGTGATTTTAGGTAGAAGCATTAGTGAGCATAGAGCACTGGGTTGCATGATCCCAAAGAGAACAGATTAAAGCCAAATCAAGATGTCTCTTGATTAGGGAAACAGAAGCTGTTAACTCAGTGGGTATTAGAGAGAATGCCGCCCAGATTATGGCTTTGAGATTTAAATTCAGGTAGTACAGAACAGACCTTTTCTTGGAGGGGATTTTGGTTCATAGTAGCAAAGACATATTAGTAAACCTGCAAGGAGTATTATGACTCATGGTATAACAGGACAAAGCATTACTAATTTACCTATGTTTATTCTTTTGGCTTTGCTTGAAGAGGAGTTTGAGATCCTGGAGGAGACAAGTGGTCCAGGTGTCCAATGGCACCTCTAGGACTTCCTCTGCCCGAGACGCATCATATAGCTTTACCTTGGAATAGTGGATCCACTTGGTGATCCCTGGCACCATAAGTGCTATAGGAGTGGAGAGTAAAACAGTGTAAGGACCTCTCCAAATAAGACTCAGTTGAGAGTTTGGAGTTCCATCCTTCCAAATCTTGATGAGAACTTGAGTACGGGTGGGTTTAAAATTTGGTCAGAGTTTTCAGGGTGTGAAAATATATTTTGGCCTAGTTTTTGAGCCACCAGCAGAAACTGGGAGAGGGAATTAACATAATTAGAATTGGTAAGGTCAGTATCCAATAGGAAATTGAAGAAAGGGTCTTCCACATAATAACTCAAAAGAACTGAGTTGTAAATTAGAGATGGGTAGGTTTCTCATCCTTAGTAGAGCAATACGTAATTGTTTTGGTCATGGTTTGAAGTTTTTTGGAATAATTTTTCCAAGGTTTGCTTGAGAGATTTGTTAATTCTGTCAACCATTCCACAGTGTTGTGGGTGCCAGGAGGAATTTAGAAAGTAACTGATTCCCAAGGCCTGGGAAACAAGTTGAGTAACCTGTGAAGTGAAGGATGTACTATGATCACTTTGCAGTGACCTGTGGATGCCAAACCAGTGATGACCTCCTTAAGGAGGGCTTATACTACACACATTGCTTTTTCCATTCACATGGAGTACGCTTATATTCAACCTGTAAATATGTCTACAAAGACCAGAAGATATTTAATCCTTGACAGGCAAGAAGTCAGGTAAAGTCAAACGGCCAGTCCTCCCCAGGATAAGTGACCTTCCACTGGACTGGCTGGAAAAGAAAAGGAGGTTTGGTTCCTTGTTTAATGTGCAAAATGTTTAATGTGCAAAGGGCACGGGCCCTACAAACTTGTTCTATAGTCTTGGAAATATTTTTTTCCCAAAAGAGCCGTTTGCACATTATTGAAAGCTGTTTCTTGAGAAAGTGGCAATAGTCATGCAAAGCATAGCTAACTGCCCATTGAACATTTTAAGGCAGATGTAGAACTTCTCCCAGTTGATACCAGCTTCCAGAGCCTTGTGTCCCAGTGCCCATTCCTATTCCTCTGGTGAGAACAAGGAGCTGGTGGCTTTGGATCCTCAGTGGGAGGATTAAAGGAAGCTGAGGATGCTCTGCTGGGAAATTTCCTAAGACATTTATGGGAGAATTATCTGCTGAGGGGCTCATGAGAGCCAAGATGGCAGAGTCCCATCTGCATTTTTAGCAGAGATACTGGTCTTCTTTTAGAGCCATAATGGTCTGGACATAGGGCACCTCTGACCATTTTCCCTGTCACCTGCAAAGTAGGTCCAACTGCAAGATGGTGTTAAAATTAAGGCTACCATTTTCTGGCCAGTCTTCCTAGTCATATAGTTTGTATTGAGGCTTTGAAGCATTACAAAGGAAAACTAATATAGTTTTCTTTAATGTCTTGGAATCAGACTTGTTCTAACTGTTGAGAATGCATCCAAGGGGAGAGTCCTACAGTATGGAGTGCTGAATGCACGTCTGAAAAACAGAGAGAAGAAAATGCTAGTGGAGTGTGAGCATCCTCGCTCTCTGTCCATTCTCATCCATTGTGAAAGGGAGAGAGCATTCTTTCCATCCCTTTCCCACACTAGACCAGGTATCCCTAGTCTGTGAAGAGCTTCAGATATTGTGCACCCTTACTACGTGCTCCCAACCGAGCAGTGACCTCTTCCCCTCATTTGGTCTGTGGACCCCCTAGGTCCATAGGTCTTGCATCTAATTATAGATGACTCTGCCCAATTATAATTTTGTAGCCTTCAGTGATAATCCTCTGCATACAGGCAAAGCATGTCAAGGACAGCGGGGAGGGCTAGAGACAAGAGGGAAGTTGATAGGTAAATCCCTGAGAATTCAGTGGTAAGAACATGGAGAGAAAATTGGGTACTAGGTACATCCAAGGAGACCCCTAAACCTAGACCATAGCACCTAAAATTTACCTACATTCCATCTGGAGGTGGAATTAGTGCAGAGGAGGTGGTGACAGAGCAGGCAAAAAGCCATTCTACTGGGACCTACCTGGGAACAGACAGGGCAAAGAAGGTCGCATTGGCTAGCAAGAGAGATGCCATGATGGCACGGGCAGCAGGAGCAACTGTGAAGAAAGACAGGGTGGTGAGACCCCAGAGGTCAGTTGTGAGAATATGGAAGTAATCAGAAGCCTTAGGTTCTCTGTCAAGAAAAAAGCATTCTGTGCTTGGGGAGCTCTGTTGGGCATTAGGTGAAAGTGCTCTAGTTGAACACACAAAGTGGAGATGCTAGGGAGATTGCTCAGCATGCTCAGCATTCTCACAGTCTATGCTGCATAGGAGCAGACATGAGAGAGGAGACAGTGGCGAGCACAGTCTCTACCTCACAACAAGATGCAAGTCACAGCACCAAAAGGTATGGCCAAGCCTGGAGTTCCAGAAAGTGTCCTCAGTTCTTGTCTTTTTGCAAGAAAGAATTCAACCGAAACACCAGTTAGTAAATCCAGCAAAACATTTATTGTGCAAGTAACAGTATGCTTTAAGAGAAGAGTGGGCTGACTTGGCTGGGAACAGCCTCAATACATTCTGCATTTGATCTTTTCTCTCACTTTCTTCTTTAGGTTCCTGCCTTTGTTCTTGCCCAGTTCACACCCAGGCTGGTAGACCCTCCCTTACTCTTGGTTAATGTGCATATGCAGAACCCAGTGATCAAGACAAATTCTACCCAATGATGGCATTGCTCATTACCTCCACCCCAGGAAGGTAGTATAGCACTCAAATTTGTACTCATTGTGCCCACACAGCTCTTAAGAATTCCCCTTTGGCCTTTCTCCTTCTTTATCAGATTGTAGTTAACACATTCTGACGGTTCAACCATAGAATGAGTAATTACTGAGCATCTTAAGAGTCGTTCTGCGGTGTTTCTTCCTACATAGCTACCTTTCCTCCTGCCTGTTAATGTCTGACTAACTGGCTACCCTAACAGTTGGATTGAAAAGTTCTTGTTCAGTTGAACCTTGAAAGTTTGAAAGTGTCATGTCCTAGGGAGCTGGGAACCCTGTGCAGTTTTACATGGAATTCTGAGTAGAAAGAACAGAATGTATTCTGTTTGGTCACATTTGCTATTTAACTACTCCTGATATCATTGCCATCTCAGCCATAAATCATTTGAGTGATGGTAAGATAGACATAAGTGAACTTCACTTTAAGAATTCAAATATTGCTTTAAGTATTTAAAAACCACTGTACAATTGCACAGCAACAGGCACATTTTGCAACAATTGAATTGAAATGCTGTAAGTACAACAGCAATTAAGGATGTAATCATGTAAGAAAAAAGAATGAGTTCATGTCCTTTGTTAGGGACATGGATGCAGCTGGAAACCGTCATTCTCAGCAAACTATGACAAGGACAAAAAAATCAAACACTGCATGTTCTCACTTATAGGTGGGAATTGAACAATGAGAACACTTGGACACAGGAAGGGGAACATCACACACTGGGACTGTTGCGGGGTAGGGGGTGGGGGGAGGGATAGCATTAGGAGATATACTCAATGTAAATGATGAGCTAATGGGTGCAGTACACCAACAAGGCACATGTATGCATATGTAACAAACCTGCACGTTGTGCACATGTACCCTAGAACTTAAAAAAAAAAAAAAAAGAAAGTAAGCCAAAGCATCTCCAAGTATAACTTTGGTTGTTAGGCAATATCAGTACATTTCCACAATCTATCTTAAATGGAATTTTTACAGAAATTTAAAATGTGCTGGTATAGTTACATTTGTTGAGTAAAGTTAAAAAATGAATATCTTTTAATAATTAAAACCCCAGGGACTTAAAAAAAAAAAAAGCTGTAAGATTTGTTTCCTTTCCTTAGAAACACAGATAATTATGACCTTTATTTAAAATGCATGAGTCAGTTAGACAACTCAATATCTTGCCAAAAATATAGAGAGAACTATATCAGAAGTCTGACAACCAAAGAAAAAACAATACTATACCTAACTTTTGACAAGTCGTTCTCCATTCTGATATTTGAAGACAATGAGCTTGAAGTAGGAATCATTAAGGTTTCTCTTGGGATATGTATTCTGTTGAGATCTAAATTATCATTAAGATTTCCATTGCATGGTGACTCTAGGACTGGCCTTGTAGTATGAGAAGTAAATAAAGATCTGCTCCACTCATTTTCTTGAAGAAGTTTGGTACTGACATCTGCTAGAATTTCTTTAGGTCTGTGAAGATTGCAAAAGACAGATACTGAGTATTTTGTTTTTTAACAAATGTGTCTAAATGACTTGCGTTGTTTAAATAGTGACCATGAGTCAATGAAAGATACAACAAACCATGTTTTAACTCTGAAAGTGTATTAGAGCCTATATGCTGTATACAGTTATAATTTTAAAGTTGTTGTAAAGAAGTACATATATTTCTCGAGTATTTCTAACAAATAAGTAATTCAAACAAAGTAGGGAGGGAAGAGCAAAAGCTATTAATGATGTATGGATTAACAAGTCACACTTGTTGCCTTCTGAAATGGCTCTACTTATAAGATTCTTAAATATATCATTAGAAATATTTGTGTTTAGCTCAGGCACAGTGTCTCATGGCTGTAATCCCAGCACTTTGGGAGGCAGAGTCAGAGGATCACCAGAGGTGGGGAGATTGAGACCAGCTTGATCAACACGGAGAAACCTTGTCTCTACTAAAAATACAAAAATTTGCTGGACTTGGTGGTGCATGCCTGTAATGCCAGCTACTCGGGAGGGTAAGGCAGGAGAAACACTTGAACCCTGGAGGCCGAGGATGCGGTGCGCCAAAATCGCGCTATTGCACTACAGCCTGGGGAACAAGAGCGAAATTCTGCCTCAAAACACAAACAAACAAACAAACAAAAAGAAATATTTGTGTTTAGGCCGGGGTCGGTGGCTCACACCTGTAATCCTAGCACTTTGGGAAGCCGAGGCGGGCGGATCATTTGAGATCAGGAGTTTGAGACCAGCCTGCCCAACATGGTGAAACCCCGTCTCTACTAAAAATACAAAAATTAGCCGGGCGCGGTGCTGGGCGCCTGTAATTCCAGCACTCAGGAGGTTGAGGCAGGAGAATCATTGAACCTGGGAAGCGGAGGTTGCAGTGACCCGAGATTGTGCCACTGCACTTGAGGCTGGGTGACAGAGCAGAGCAAGACTCCATCTCCAAAAAAAAAAAAAAAAAAAAAAAAAAAAAAAAAAAGCCAGCAGTGGTGGTGTGGTGGTTGCTCACCCCTGTACCCAGCACCTTGGAAGGCTGAGGACGGCGGATCAGCTGAGTTCAGGAATTGGAGAGCAGCCTGACTCACATGGCAAGAAACCTCCTCTCCACTGAAAATACAAAACTTAGCTGGGCGTGGTGGTGGACGCTTGTAATCCCAACTATTTGGGAGGCTGAGGCAAGAGAATTGCTTGAATCTGGGAGAAGTTTGGAGTGAGCCGAGATCCCACCATTGCACTCCAGCCTGGTCGACATAGGGAGATTCCATCTCAAAAAAAAAAAAAAAAAAAAAAAAGAAAGAAAGAAAAGAAAAGAAAAGAAAGAAAAGAAAAAAATACTTGTGCTTCAAGAGTAACTACATGAAATGTTAAAGATGCTAATTCGCTGGACCAGAGTAACCATTTGACTGTGTATAAATATATTAAAACATCATGTCTTACTCCTTAAATATGGACAGTAAAATAAATAAAATGAAGCTTGTATTTAGTAAACCAGTTACAGCAAACAAAAAAAAACACTGTCTCTCAAAGACATTTTCAAACATTTCTATTGAACACTCTTGTACATTTCACCCATTATCTGAGAAAAATTAAGCATTTGGCACCAAGGAATCATTCAGAACAACAACTCTCAGGGGAGAAGGAGACAGCTGAGATCAAAGAGAACTTAATCATCTCCAAAGGCATTTTGCTCCTAAAATCGTGGCCAAGGCATCAGAAGTAGGGCCTGCCCTTTTGGTCTTCCACCCACCACTTCAGGCTGACCAAGGTGTTATTTTTCACCACTTTATGAATTATATTTCCTTTCAAGCCTGTGTTTACCATTCCCTATTTCACAACTATGCCTTTATGTGGAGTGGAAAAACTGTACAATATACTTTGTTCCAAGGTGACCTCTAAGGATAATACCAAAGATTGCAATCAAGGAAAGTTAATTTACTGAGTGCCAGAATGTGCAAAGGAGGAGAAGTACCTGACCCTTTTTTCAGTTTAAGTTGTAATCTTATCAAAAATAATTAAACTAAATATTTCTATATAGAGGAATGCTGACAAACAATTGTATAACACTATCACTGTCTAAATTATGAAGCTTCAAGATACTTGGCAGAAAAATTAATAGATCAGGTTAACTACATAAGAATATTAAGGGGAAAAGGAACCATATAAAACCAAAAATCAGGCCAGGCATGATGGCTCATGCTTGTAGTCCCAGCACTGTGCGAGGCGAAGGTGGGCAGATCACTTGAGGTCAAGAGTTTGAGACCAGCCTGGCCAACATGGTGATACCCCGTCTCTACTACAAATACAAAACTTAGCTGGGCGTGGCGAGATCATGAAAGGTCATACTTGGGAATCTGAGGCCGGAGAATTGCTAGAACTCCGGAGGCACAGTTGCAGTGAGTCCAGATCATGCCACTAACTGCACTCTAGTTTGGGCAACAGAGTGAGAATCCATCTCAAAGAAACAGAAAACAAAAGAAAAACAAACAAACAAAAACCCCCACCAAAAAAAAACAGGGGAGTGGTATGAATTGTCCTAGACTAACATTTTAAAAATATGTTCATTTACTAACATCATTTTCCAAAATTGTCTAATCTAGTTAGCTTTTGCTTCCCCCAATCTTATGAATCTGTCTCACTAAAAATTATGCTTTTGAGGCAAATTAATGATCTTCATTTATTTTCTGTGATTCTGTCTTTGACGTACTTGCTTAATTTATCTGACAGAGACTCTCTAGCTTTTAATTCTTCTAGATGCAGTTTCTTATATGTTTCCAATTCTGCTGTAGTATAATCTGCTTGTGAAGTGTTTGCTTTGTAGAGTTGGAATACCAGATTTTCAATTATAAGTTCCATCTGACCTTACATGGAAGCAATGTTTTCTTCTGGTAACCACTGTAGCTCTTCTTGAGATGTTTCTTGTGTCTAAAACAAATTAAAAGGGTACATAAAAAGTTATAGCCTGAATAACTATCGTATACTTGTTTCTTTTTGTTTTGGGTCAGTGATCTAGAGAGCATTTTTAACTATATGAAAAAAGAATCTCAAGTTTAATATATTTATTGTCAGTATCAGCTAAGTTAATAATTTAATCTGAATTATAAACAAATGAAATCATACTTTTGGTAGTACTCATGAAATGTAACACTCCAAAGAATAACAGAATCAATTTAAATTCTAAAAAGTTGAACAATATAACTTAAGAATATTTTAAGAGTGTAGTATAATTTTTAAATCACATTTTTCTTTCTCTATTAGTCTTGTTTTATGCCAACTGATTTTAGTTAATCAAATGATTCACTAATGAGAATCATTATTATGGAAGATCAATTTAGTTACAATAATGGTGGCAAGTGAAATATTTAGAGAGAGAAACAGATATCACCTTCCTTCTAGAAATCTACCAAACAGATTGCTATAAGAGAAGTAGAGGAAACACATACAATGTTTATATCCAAACTATAATTTGCAGTGAAATGAATGAAGGCACATTATGGATAATAAACTAATCTGTAAAAATAGATTGACTTTTTCTAATTGTTCTATTATCTCCTGCCTTGCTCTTCTTCAACCTCCTGTTTATGGTGTTCCAATAGACCACATTCTAACATATTCATTTCCATGTGACTTTTGAGGTTCACTAGTTCTTCTTCCAACCTCTCCTCATCCATCTGTAGTGTTTCACATTTATTTTGCATCATTTTCATATATAATGCCTGTTGAAGAACTTCAATCTCTCCATCCACATGTCGGTCTTCTGAAGATGCAATTTCCACTGCCTCTATAGGATCAAAAAATAAGGTTTGGTAATGAAGAAGGAAGACTGAGAATAGTCTAACATAAAAGTAGTAATTTTTAGTTGTAATAAAGTTCAGACACAGAGCCAAACCATATCAAAATGTAAATTACACTTTTAGCTGGGGGACAAGATGGTCAACCAGATGCAGTCAGGAAACACCTCTTCCACAGAGAGAAAACAAAATATTAAGTAAATCGTCACACTTTGAACAGATCTTTGGGAAAAAAAGAAACACATGAAGTCAATAGAGCGGCAATACAGACACTGAGTTTGAAGAGGGAGGAAGCTAGGAAGCCAGACTGAGTCACCAGACACCAGGACCAGCTCTTGGTCCAGAACGGGACCTAAGGAAGGAGAGAGTGAAGGAACTATGGGTCACAAGCTTGCCATGGACCTCTAAGATCCTAGCTACAAGAGATCCCATGATCCACACAGACATTTGAACTGGCAGAGGGCACTGCCAGGAGAGTAGAGAGAGGCGGAGCTCAAACATGCATGGAGCCCAAAAGGTTTCATGCATGAGGCAGCTGTAGCAAAATACAGGAATAGGCACCCATTCCTCAAGGCTCTCCATCTTTCTCTGCATGACTCTAGTCCCTGCTGACAGCTGGACCAGGAGAGAGCAGGGCTGCCTTTCCTGAGGGTCTGAAGTGCATCTGATCTGTACAGCCCCTTTTCTGCCGGGCCCTTCCCCAGTTGATGCCTGGTTGCTCCCTCAAGGGTGTACACATAGCACAGCCTCCACTGTACCACCTGAGTGTTTTTCTGGCAGACCAAAAGCAGTTTTCCTGCTCCAGCACAGCTTATGCCTGAGGTACAAGAGGATACAGCTACAAGACCTGTCCCAGCTTCCCAGAGTTTGAGCACAGTTAAGGGGTATTGAGCTCATAACTGTGGCCCGAGCTCAAGTTGGGGTGGCGATCCTACTCTCAGAACACTGAGAAGAGTGAGGCACAGGAAAAAACAAATAACTCCATCAAAAAGTGGGCAAAGGATATGAACAGACACTTCTCAAAAGAAGACATTTATGCAGCCAACAGACACATGAAAAAATGCTCATCATCACTTGAATCAGAGAAATGCAAATCAAAACCACAATGAGATATCATCTCACACCAGTTAGAATGGCGATCATTAAAAAGTCAGGAAACAACAGGTGTTAGAGAGAGTGTGTAGAAATAGGAACACTTTTACACTGTTGGTGGGACTGTAAACTGGTTCAACCATTGTAGAAGACAGTGGGGCGATTCCTCAAGGATCTAGAACTAGAAATACCATTTGACCCAGCCATCCCATTACTGGGTATATACCCAAAGGATTATAAATCATGCTGCCATAAATACACATGCACATGTACGTTTATTACGGCACTATTCATAATAGCAAAGACTTGGAACCAACCCAAATGTCCATCAACGACAGACTGGATTAAGAAAATGTGGCACATATACACCATGGAATACTATGCAGCCATAAAAAAGGATGAGTTTGTGTCCTTTGTAGGGTCATGGATGCAGCTGGAAAGCATCATTCTCAGCAAACTATAGCGAGAACAGAAAACCAAATACCGCATGTTCTCACTCATAGGTGGGACTTGAACAATAAGATCACTTGGACACAGAAAGGAAAATATCACACACCAGGGCCTATTGTGGGGTGGGGGGAGGGGAGAGGGATAGCATTAGGAAACATACCTAATGTAAATGACTATTTAATGGGTGCAGCACCCCAACATGGCACATGTATACATATGTAACAAACCTACATGTTGTGCACATGTATCCTAGAACATAAAGTATAATTTTTTAAAAAAACACACATCTTGGCTGGAATACCATAAGCAGTGAGTTTTATCTCAACAACAGTAGAAAAGCAAGCAGATACAGAGTAAGCAGGAAAAAAATAGAGAACTTAGAGGACTCCATATGTTAACTCTATAGTTGTGAGTTTTTAAAATAATAACCATTTAAGCCCTAAATTTTCCTGATGTAATTTTGCCTTTTTATTTTAAAATGTCCAAAAGAAACATCATACTATGTAGCCACGAGGAGTCCAAGAATCCTAGCATATCTGAATGTTTGAGAATCCTATTCTGTTTCTTATTAATATCTAGAGAGCAAAGGAAATTCTATAAATCTTGTAAGAAAATGCCAGGAGGTTAGCCCAGTGTTTTAGATAGTGGCAACTAAGCTAGTGTCACATTTTAGAAACAAGTAAGGGGGAAACGTCAAACAAATTCAAAGGAGCCCAAGATAAAAACGTTCATATAAAATATAACCTTGCTGTGTAAATCAAACAAAATATAAAACTATGTGTGCAAACTAGAAAATAAATGCTTCACAAACAGAAGGTAAGTTCTGTAGAAACCAAGAGTACACAATCCAGAAAGATGTTTGTCTTTATAGCAGAAAGGACTTACCAGAAATGACAAAAAAGCTTTCATTGTTCTAGGAGGGATATATGGTCTTTTATTAAAGGAGCCTTATTCAAACCAGACCTCAACATACCAAAAATCATGTATCAAATAACTGAGGTTTAAACTGAAAGAAGACTCACCAGGGCAGAAAGGGTGACTTATAGAAGCAGAGCGCTAAAGGGTATAAAGTGAAGACTGCATGCATGCTCCAAGAATCACCAATTCCTTCCAATTGTAAACTTTGCAGGTCCCATTTATGACACCATATGTGTAAACCTAAACAGCAAACAAAGAGTCTCTCAAGTAAAAAATATTTACTTGGAATAAATTATTGTAATGAGAATGTAAATGTCATAGTAAACCATGTGCATATTAATAGAGGTAAAGAAGAACAAAATTTTTAATGTGGAGGATTGCATAGTTGTTTTTGAATTAATTATTCTTGGCTGCAAAGATCAGTAACAAGGGTGATGAGTCTGAGGTTAGACCAGCAGTTTCTGGGCCTGTGTCACTGCAGGTGTCTTTTCTGTGTAAGGCTACAATGGCCTTTGTGCAAGGTTGCGGTTTTTTAAGTCTTTTCTGATAGTTTTTGTTATCAGACATACAAACATGACAATCCTCTAATGATGGCCTTCTTGGGTCTATTTGCCCAGGTTTTCTTTCTTTTTTTTTTTTTCTTTTTTTTTTTTTCTTTTTTTTTTTTTTTTTGAGACGGAGTCTCGCTCTGTCACCCAGGCTGGAGTGCAGTGGCGGGATCTCCGCTCACTGCAAGCTCCGCCTCCCGGGTTTACGCCATTCTCCTGCCTCAGCCTCCGGAGTAGCTGGGACTACAGGGCCCGCCACCTCGTCCGGCTAGTTTTTTGTATTTTTTTAGTAGAGACGGGGTTTCACTGTGTTAGCCAGGATGGTCTCGATCTCCTGACCTCGTGATCCGCCCGTCTCGGCCTCTCAAAGTGCTGGGATTACAGGTTGAGCCACCGCGCCCGACCTGCCCAGATTTTCTTGGTCTTAGTGAGACCATTTTGATTCTGATAACTTCCAGAGGCGTAAGGTGTACACGAGAGCAACATACCTTTTGTTTAATTTTGCTGTCAATGTTAAAGTTTTCTAATACAGAGTATATTAAGAAAAAGAAGGAAATATAATTAACCAATATTTATATTTAAATTTAAAGATTACCCTGGCCTTTATTGGGAACCTGATAAGATCTGATTTATTTCAGCATGAGTGTGCATAAATTTTACATCAGATAGAGTTTCTGTGCAATGTGAATATTGTAAGATTGTTCATTTTGTTAATTTGATCATTTTAAAACCATATTAAATGAAAATAAAACATATAGAATATTTTAGCTTTAATCTCCATCAGAGACAAACAAAAACATAAACAATGTAATCCATTTAAATTTAGCCATTAATATAAATTGAATTTTATCCTGCTAATAAAACAATAATTTACAATTCAAACTTTATGCATTAAGTCAAAAAATTAAAGAAAGAAAAATTACAACATTAGATCCTAGAATAAAGTATTTGATGATTACACATGCAAAATAGCATAATTTAAAAATTCTTAGTAAAAAAGGAAAATTCTGCAAATATACTAATCAAGAAAAAAATTAGAAGTATTTCAATAAAGGTAAAGTTAAAAGATGGAGGGGACTGGGCTCTCACAATTCACCACTGTGTGAGATGGCTGAATAGGAACCAAAACAAGGAAGAGAAGAAAAACAGGAAAGAAGCTGATTCAAAGAATCTGAATTGTAGCTGTTCACAGATGACATGGATGTAAACTAGAAAAGGAAGAAAATCTATTTTAACATTCAGAACATGAACTGTTAGAAACACAACATCCAGAAAATTGGGTAAATGCATGGTCAACATACTACTCTTCAGTAGTAATAATGGATGAACAACAGGAATAACAACAGCATAACACAGACAATCAACGTCTATCTTGATTATCAAATGTACCAAAATACACATTTACAAGACATGTCTAGGCCTGCAAAAACTCATAAAACTTTACTGAATGACACACACACAAAAAGACATGTTTTAAGACAAATCAAATCCTTGGATCAGAAAAGGTAGTAAAATAAAGATCTTTACGACACAAATTTAGTGTACTTTAAACCTGAAGTCAACATATTTCAAAAAAAGTCTCTTATGTATTAATCAAGAGACAAAATTATAGTAAAAGGAAACAAAATGGAGGGCTTGTCAAGTTTGATAGAAACTTACATGTATAATATAGTTTGGCTATGCCCCCACGCAAATCTCATCTTGCATTGTAATAATCCCCATGTGTCATGGGCGGGGCTAGGTAGAGATAATTAAATCATGGGAGTGGTTCCCCTATACTGTTCTCGTGGGAGTGAATAAGTCTCATGAGATCTGACACTTTTATAAATGGGATTCCCCTTGCAAAAGCTCTCTTGCTTGTCATCATATAAGACATGACTTTGCTCCTCATTTGCCTTCAGCCATGATTGCCAGGGCTACCCAGTCATGTGAAACTGAGTCAATTAAACCTCTTTCCCTGATAAATTACCCACTCTCGGATATGTCTTTATTAGCAGTGTGAGAACAGACTAATACGATGTATTATCTTAAACTTCTAAATGAATCAAATACAAAACACATACCAAACAATATTGAAATAAAATGACCTTAATACTACTTAAAACAAAATAAACAATGACTCAAAAAATGACCCAAAAATGAAAATAAACTTCACACATAGAATGCCAGGCTTACATATAGTCAAATAAGTAGGAATCCAAAAGAAAACATGTTATTTTCACAACTTAAATGTAATTATCCTGTATATAAAAGAGTGTGTAATTATCCTGGTATGGTGGCACATGCCTGTGGTTGCAGCTACTCAGGATGCTGAGGTGGGAGGATCACTTGAGCCCAAGACGTTGAGGCTACAGTGAACTATGTTGATATCACTGTACTCCAGCTTGGGTAACAGAGTGAGACCTTAGATCAAAAAACAAAGAAAATAAAAATAAAAGAGTGTCTTACTAGGTATCGGTTAAAGCAGGAGGGAAAGCACACGTCTTTGGTGGGAGAGACTATCTTTGCAGCTTTGTGAAAGGGATCTTTCCAGAATGTATCAAAAATTTGGCCCCACACTCACACTTCAAGTTGCCCAATACAGAAAAAACCTGACGTCTGCCATGACATCATCACGGCCCACAGAATCCACAGTCACATTATTTATAATAGTAAAAATTGTATAGTACCCATATGTCCTAACTAAGAAAATACTCCAAGACAGAGCTTAAAAACAAATATTTTAATATGTAGTACCATGATGACAGTGGCTCCCAGTAGAGACAATGATTGGTAGTGGAGGATGTGACAAGGAAGGGTGTTTTACTCTTTAGTATCAAAGCTGTGTCATTGTTAATAATTTTACCACAAGATAAATATATTATTTACAAGAAAAATAATATTTAATAACCAGAATTTTGCTTCAACCTCTGGATGGCTAAGAAAGTTGTCTGCTTCAATGTCTCAGCAGAATTTTAAATTTCTTTAACCTATAACAAAAGATGAATGAGAGTACCTCCATGAACAAGATTTCATTGAGATGGATGTGCTGTCAATGATTTAAACAACTTGCTAGCATTAGATATTTAGGTTGATTCAACTTTTTTAAAGCAATGATAGAAAAAAACACCCTTTATTACCTAAATGTAGTGGAACCTTTATTTTTCACTAGTATCAGGTTTTGAATATTCTTTTCCATTGTATTTCTAAAATTGTAATTACTAGTTTAAAGTCAAAAGTATACTGATTCACTCGGTTTAGCTTCAAGTTCATTGCAGCATTAGGCAGAGCAGTTTCCTTTTCAAAAATCTTCCTTGTCCTGAATTTTCCAGTTCTTCCTGCCATTAATACAGCACTGAGGTGTGCTGTTTCTTTAATCCTGGACCACAAAGAGCAGACAGTGTATCCAGATGTGGACTCTGAACAATTGCTGCAGCCCAACCCCACTGACCACACAGGATCTGCTCTTCGTTGCCACTGTAGGTCTGGGGTGGAGCCCTGCCAAGGATGATGCCCCAAACAGAAGCTCTTCACAGCTTTCATTTCACTGGGAGGCTGTGACAAGGAGATGGGAGAGGGCTGAAGCCAGGCCCTCGGTAAATGTGAGCAAATGTGTGAGGCAGGACACTGCAGAGTCGGAGAAGATGAGCAAGTCCTAAACACAGCACTGCAGGATGGAGACAGACCCGTGATTCTATAAGGAAAGGTGCCATTTCTGACGCTTCCTCCTTTTCTCTTCCTCCAGGGTACTTTCTTAGGTACAATCAGTATTGACAAATCGGTCCTGAGTGCTGAGAATATTTATTTTAGGGCTTCAAATCAACACACCCCTTCCTGTGCCAAAAGGGAAGGAACTCAGCATGTGGGAAGGATGGTCCTATGCTGTTCACTGGGACAGGAGAATGTGGGAACAAGAAACTCCAATGTGAGACAACAGGAGCGCTGTTTCTATTGCTGTCCTCAGGACACCCTCCTTCCTAGTGAAGCCCACACATTAGGTGCCTGCCTTGGGTATGTGGCTGCACTGACCCTCCACTTCAGGTCACAAACCTGCAGGTCCTGCCAGCCCCTGGTGAGCATAGCATCACCAGGGGAGGCTGAGTAGAGCTTTTCCTTGCTCCTGGTCCTCAGCTTCCCAGTCTCTCTTCCATTACCGAGCCTTAACCCCAAACTGTATTCTGCCTCCTTCTCCAACCTCCCTTCCCAGAGCCAGTGCCCCCTCATCATTGCACAGTCAGTGAATGAGTAAGTAAATATGTGAATAAACACATTTCCTTCGTGCACATGTAAGGAAGTCTAGGAATCAGGATACAGGCAGGGTGGAATACGGAGAAAGTGTTCTGGATGACTTTGTATTAAATACACGAGTTTGGAAGTGTCAGCCACAGACATCCCATGCACAGATGGCTATGCCTCTCTAGCAAAGCACCTCTGTGCTGCTTTCTCTGCAGGACACACTCTCCCTGGTGAAGTCCACAGCAACATCCTTGAAGAACACTGGTTCCTGGATAGATGGTGGGCATTCTTATTCAGCCTGCACCATCTCTGGCAACGTCCACAGGAAATGGTCAAGGACTATCTCCCTTTCCACTGGGAAAAGGTAGCTGTGTATATTAAAAGGTCAAAATCTGCTTGGGGCCCAGTCAAATATTCTCCAGGCTGACATGGCATATGCCTTTTAGATACATTCACAGAGATGAATACACTCTAAATACATGATACATTTTACCATGAGGACATGACATAAGGTGTGGTGTAAATATCCTGACCATTCTACAATGAGATGCTAAAGGTGACTACTGACTGCTGATTCTAAAATACTTGAAAATCTATAAGTAAACTCTCATCAAAGGTATTTTAATTAAATCTGTGAACTAACCACATGCAAGCAATTATGTCATGAGTCTTATTAATTGTGACTATGGACAAATGATTCCCCAATCTGAAACTCACAATTCTCATCTGTGAAATTATTTAAGAATCATTTTAGTGTGATTAAATGTTTTAAATGAACCAATAGAGAAAGTGCTTTTGTTTTGTTTTGTTTGTTTTGTTTTGTTTTGTTTTTGAGACGGAGTCTCATTCTGTTGCCCAGGCTAAAGTGCAGTGGCATGATCTCAGCTCACTGCAACCTCCACTTCCTGGGTTCAAGCAATCCTCCTGCCTCAGTTTCCTGAGTAGCTGGGATTACAGGTTCCTGCCACCACACCCAGCTAATTTTTTGTATTTTTAGTAGAGATGGGGTTTCAGTATCTTGGCCAGGCTGGTCTTGAACTCGTGACCTCGTGATCCACCCACCTTGGCCTCCCAAAGTATTGGGATTACAGGCATGAGCCACTGCACCTGGCCTGAAATTGTTTCTTATATAACAAAATGCAATACATAAATGCTACAGGTATATTATTCGTTAAAATATTATTGACCTTTGGTGCAATGTCCGTCATTCTGCATGACTGATCAGACTTTATACAGAACCTGGAGTCAGCACTTGCTGCCTCTCTCATCTGACCAGAGATCAGGTGTCATTCCCAAATGTGAGGTCAGACAGGTTTAGCTTCACAAGCCTGTGGTACCTGGGACTGCTGTGCTGAAGGATGGTTCTGGCCTGGCCCTTCCTATAGGATGAAGTCTCCCTTTCCCTCCTGTTTACTCTGGATCCTCACAACTTTCACTATGATTATCTCTTCTATAGCCTCCTGTCTCTCTGCTCATAGAGTAATAGAAGCCTTTCAGTGAGTTCAGCTCTCTCCAGTCTTTCAAACATGGCCACAGTTTTCTAAAATTTACCTTCCTCGAACTGTCCCCCTAGACGCACCAGAGATGCATCTGTGCCGTTCAGAGCAGAAAAGGCAGGTTCCTAGTCTCCTGCCCGCCAGAGCAGGATGGTTAGAGCTCACTCTGTAGTGATTATTGGGTGCCTCCTGCTGGAACCCCCACTGGAGCACTGAAATTCTCAATGTCCTGCTTTATCTGCTGTGTTGGCTGGGGCATGCCTTGGATCCATGAAAACATAAAGTGAAGAAAGTATTCTTCAATTCCTTGTCACTCTTTTTTCACTCATCATTTGTTATCGAATTTAGTGCCCAGCCAAGAAAACAGAGACCAAGAGAGACTGTGGAAAGACCATGGTGTACCAAGACATCTATCTTACAGATGCAGCTTCTCACAGGGCGTTTGGAAACTTCCAGCCAGTCTGTATTCCAAATAGGCACAAGAGGAACCACCTCAGTCAATTTGGAGACTCCAGGAGCACACACTACAAATAAATATGAGCGCGGAAGATTTGATGGAGAAGGTGGTAGGAGGTAGATAGTTTCCACAGGCAGAGCTACATCACTCAAATCCTATGAAAGGAGAGAATGGGCAGAAGGAAAACTATGGAGATGAGATATCAGCAAACCTTGAGGCTTAAATGGTAAACAGTCCCGGCTCCGTCATCTGTGCCCACTTCCCAGCAGGTCTAAGTGGAGTGAGCAAAGCTCGTGGCAAGAGAATTCAGCCCTGGAGACCTGGAGAGAAGTGGACAGGGCTTTCCTCTCCCTCTCTTTTGTATATGAATACAAGGGTTGTTTCTGCTCCTTCCCCAAGAGAAATTTATCTTCCAAAACTTAAAGCCATTTAAGGCTAAATATTTAATATGAAAAACCCTTAAAGATGGAGACAGGAGAGTCAGCTCCAGGAAAATCAGAAGGATGCTTTGGGAAATAATCTTTAATTGAGGGAAGAGTGAAGCAAGATGGTGAAATAGGACCCTCCAGAAATCATCTCCTCCACAGAAAAATAAAATTGAACAACTAAGCACAGAAATACCTTCACAAGAGCTAAGGCAACCAGGTGAGAGATCAGAGTACCTGATTTTAGCACAGCAATAAGAAAAGAGGCTTTGAATATGGAGGAAAGACAATATTCCATTGCTAATCTCCCCCTTTCCCCAACTCCAAGCAGTGCAGCTCAGGGACATGGCTCACTTGAGGAAGGAAAGTGATGAGAGTGAAGGGTTTTGACTTGAAGGCCAGTGCTGGGCCCATCACAGTAAAATGCAATGCCAGGGAGAACCCTACAGTCCTGACCCCAGACCAGGACCCATGGACAAAGTCCCTAGACTCCCCCCAGCACCTGGTGGAAAACTACAGCCCCAACAGGACAGTCTCAGGTTCTGGTTTGTATCACTGCTGGCCTTCTCCAGTGGCATTGGGCGATGAGTAAACTTGAGCAGCAGGCGGAGCATATCAGCACTGGTCTGGGACATGCTCCAGGTTTTTTTCTTGTTCCAATTTCCATGAGCTTTGGGCATTGCCCAGCTAAGCCTTGGTGACCAAGGGACTGTCCCCACCATTCCTCAGCAGCACAATACTGGAAGTGACTATCTACTAGGGAAAAGGAGAGGAACATGAGCTCAAGGCTTTGCCTGGAAACCCAGTGCCAGGCTGGCCATGGTGAAATCCAACACTAGGCAAAACCCAGTGGCCTTGACTCCAGGCTGGTGCCTGTGGACGGAGCTGCTGGACCCGCCACAGTGCCAGATAGAGACCCACAGCCTTGGTGAGACAGTCTTGTTTCCCAGCCCACATCACCACTGACGCTCTGCAGCAGCCTTGAGACACACATAAACCTCAGTGGCAGGCAGTTGTAGCAGTGTGGACCTTGGGCATCACTCTGTGCTGTGCTGGTCTCTGGCTGTGGGCTTTGGGTGTGACTCAGCATTACAGCAGCTGTGGTAGCCGTGAGACTGCCAGTCTCATCATTCCCCTACCCCAGGAAGCACAGCACAGACAGAGGCAGTGTCTGCTTAAAGGAAGGAGAGGGAAGCAGGCACATGTTGCCATGAAGCCCAGTGCCGGGCCTCACACTGGGCAGAGCACTAAAGTGCCTGACCCCAACCAGAGGACCATAAACAGAATCTCTCGACCTGTCCCAGTCCCATCAGGAAACTTGCAAAGCCAGTGGGTTGGAGTAGCCACTTCAAGCCCTCTTCTAGTCTTTTCCGGCCAGAACAACACAGCAACTTTGAACATGTGCAAACCTAGGCTTAGAGCACCCTCTAATGCTGAAAAGAAGCAGTGACCATAGGAGAACACAATAACCAACCTGCTTAGAATCTGTGAAAGAATAAGCACAAAGCCAGACCGCTGAGGCTGTAATAAATACCTAATCATGTAATGTGCTCATTTGATGCCCACAAGCATCAAATACATTCATAAAACCATGACTTGAAAGCTAAAGCACCAGAGGTTGACACTAAAGTGATGAAGATGTGTGGTCTCATAGTCAAAGACCTTGAAACATGTGTTTTAAGAAAACTCCAAAGAATATCAGTAAAACACAGAGAAACAACTTGAGAGTTTAAAAAGCATTTTTGCAAGAAAATCCCATTGAAATTTTAATAAATATTGCATTAAATATGTGGATCATTTTGGGTAGTTTTGGCATATTAACAATATGGTCATCCAATCTATGAACATTAGAGTCTCTAAGAATATAAAGAAAAATAGTAATTTTTCACACTCTTACACAGCAATAAACACAGAACGCTTCTGTGATCAGATGTGTGGGGTTCTTTCCACACATCAGAAGCAAGGGATTCTGCAGGAGATTCTCCAGCAGACACCAGCAAGTGTCCTCTAATTCAGCTGAATTCAAACACTTCTTGGAGATAGCATCGGATTCACAGGTTAAGGTCTCCAGCCCACATCCAGATTTGTAACTGGCCTGCCACTTCAGATGCCAGTTACAAATCTGGACGTCTGCAAATTCTGACTGAGCAGCTCTACCTTGGAGTTACCATGACCATGACCTCAGATTCGAATAACTTGCTATAGGGGCTCACAGAACTCAAGGAAACACGTTACTTATTACTGATTACAAGTAAACACTTTACTGATTTACTTGTTTGCCCATTAATTATAAAGAATATTACAAAAAATACAGATGAACAGACAGATGGAAGAGCTATATAGGGCAGGATATTTGGGAAAGAGCATGGAGCATCCATGCTCTCTCTGGGTGGACCACCCTCTAGAAATCTCCAAGTGATCCTATCATTAGCCATTGTTGATAGTTTCAGTCTCTATCCCCTCCAGGGAGGTCTGGCAGGGGGCTGAACAATCCAACCCTCTAATCACAGGGTAGGTTCCCCTGGCAGCCATGACAATCCTGAGGCTATCCAGAACCCCTGAACTAATAGTCATCTCATTAGTATACAAAAAAAAACAAAACAACAAAAACTTATCACTTTGTAGATTCCAAATATTTTAAGAACTCTAACCTAAGACATAAGAAAAAAGCAAAGTAGATATTTCTCAATATCCCAGAAATGTTTCTATTTATTTGTATCTTCTTTGATTTCTTGTAGCAATACTTTGTACTTTTCATTATATAAATATTTTGCCTTCTTGGTTACTATTTTTCTTAAGCATCTGTTCTTTGTCATGCTATTATAAATGGGATTGTTTGCTTAATTTTCTTTTCTGATTGGTCATTGATAGTATATAGAAACACAATAGATTCTTTTTTTTTTTTTTTTCAGGCTTAGTTCACTTTATTTTTCTTGTATAAAAACCCTATGTTGTAGCCACAGCTGGAGCCTGGGTCCGCTGCACGGAGACTCAGGTGTGGGTCTTGACAAGGTGGTCAGTGAATTCCTGATAGGGAGACTTGGCAAATACAGTCTCCTTCCAGAGGTCAGGGGTCAGGTAGCTGTAGGTCTTAGAGATGGCATCAAAGGTGGCCTTGGCGAAGTTGCCCAGGGTGGCAGTACAGCCCCGGGCTGAGGTGTAACAGTCATCGATACCAGCTATCATGAGCAGCTTCTTGGGCACAGGCGCTGAGAGGATGCCAGTGCCCCTGGGTGCAGGGATGAGGCGCACCAGCACAGAGCCACAGCGGCCTGTCACCTTGCAAGGGATGGTGTGGGGCTTGCCGATCTTGTTCCCCCAGCAGCCCCTGCGCACGGGGACAATGGAGAGTTTGGCCAAGATGATGGCCCCACAGATGGCTGTGGCCACCTCCTTAGAGCACTTAACACCCAGGCCGATGTGGCCATTGTAGTCCCCGAGAGCAACAAACGCCTTGAACCTGGTGTGCTGGCCAGCACGGGTCTGCTTCTGCACCGGCATAATCTTCAAAACCTCCTCTTTGAGAGAGGCCCCCAAGAAAAAGTCAATGATCTCAGATTCCTTAATGGGCAGGGAGAAGAGGTAGATCTCCTCCAGGGACTTTATCTTCATGTCCTTGACCAAGCGGCCCAGCTTGGTGACGGGCATCCACTCCTTATCCTCGGCCTTGCCTCCGCGAGCTCTGCGGCCTTGGCCCCGGCCCAGTCCACGGTCGCGACCCCGCCCCGGATGCCACTGCCGAAACCCCCGCTGAAGCCACCGTGGTTCTCCATCCCAGAGCCACCAGGGCCTCCGCGCCACCCCCGCCCCGCCCTGCCCCGCCCCACCCGCTGCACCGGCGTCATCCGCCATTACAACAGATTCTTTGTGCTGATTTTGTATTCTACAACTTTGCTTAAATCATATATAGGTGGCGCTCCATATCCTTGGGTTCTACCTCCAAGTTTTCAACAACCACAGGTCAGAAATATTAAGACAAAAAATGGATGGTTTCAGCTGTACTGAACACGTACAGTTTTTCTTCTCATTATTCCCTAAATAATACAGTATAACAAATCTTTACATAGTACTTGCATTGTATAAGGTATTAGAAATATTTGAGAAGATTTAAAATATGTAAGAGAATATGTATAGGTTATATGTAAATACTATGGCATTTTATATAAGGCAATTGTGGTTCCATAAACATTAGTATGTGAGAGCAGTCCTGGGACCAATCCCCCATGAAAACTGAAGGATGACTATATAGTTTAAAGTTTTAAAAATTAATCCTTAAGAAATTTTTCCATAGGGATTTTGTCATCTAAAAAAATACATACTTTTGTTTCTCCCTGCCCAATGTAAAAGACTTTTATATCTTGTTCTTGTGTAATTGTTCTGGCTAGAACTTGGAGTGACATGTCTAACAGAAGAGGTGAGAGTGAGTATCCTAGTCCTGTTCCTCATCTTAGAGGAAAAGCTTTCAGCCTTTTACTGTTGAGTATGTTAGCTGTGGATTTTTCATATGTGGCTTCAATTTGATGTAGTTTTCTTCTATTCCTATTGTGTTTTTTGTTTGTTTGTTTGTTTGTTTGTTTGTTTGAGACGGAGTCTCATTCCATCGCCTAGGCTGGAGCTTGGTTCACTGCAACCTCTGGCTCCTAGGTTCAAGCAATTCTGCTGCCTCAGCCTCCCGAGTAGCCAGGATTACAAACATACACCACGATGCCCAGATAATTTTTGTATTTTTAGTAGAGATGGGGTTTTACCATGTTGGCAAGTCTGATCTCAAACTCCTGACCTCAAGTGATCCACCCACCTTGGCCTCCCAAGTGCTAGGATTACAGGCATAAGCCACTGTGCCCAGCCCATGTTAAGTGTTTTTGATCAATAATCAGTATTGAATTTTCTCAAATTCTGTTAGTGTATGTTCAATTTCCAAATGGTTCCAATCATGGACTTTTGTTTTAGATTTTTGTCGTTAGAAGGAAGGAAATAAGAAAAACTTTATTACCTTTATTTGCTGTTTTGTTTTCTGGTCACTGGTAATATTTTAAGGAAGCAAAGGTCCTCTCAACTGCGGTGTGTGAAATTTTTTCCTCCACAGATCTTCAAATGGGTAGTATCAGTTAGAGGCCTCCTGTATGACAATAGATGTTTTGTGTGGTTTAATGACACAAGGCTTTATTCAGGTTTAAATGAACACCTTTACTGTGCTACAAGAATGCCACAAGGGTTGTTCCTGACAACCTGGGGGATTGGGTTTTTGCTGAGTTAGAAGCAGGGGCAGC
Source organism: Macaca mulatta (assembly GCF_049350105.2). Lineage (NCBI taxonomy): Eukaryota > Metazoa > Chordata > Mammalia > Primates > Cercopithecidae > Macaca > Macaca mulatta. The sequence continues at coordinate 51,670,293 of NC_133414.1, forward strand.
AGAGGCAACAGAGGTACCTAAGGGTCCAGGTGAGTGTGGACCTCAAGATGCCAACTAATGACCCACTCTCTTTCTCTTCCTTTTGTCTTTTTCATATGACTTTTCTTTCTGACATGATCACTCAGTAGGCCCACAACTTGCATAGAATAAAACAATACAAATCCCCACCACTTGACCTGTAGATCAAGGTCAAAACCCAGTATCAGTCACAGCTTCATTCCAAAATACACAGATAAGTCTCAGCCAAAAGACCCAAATCATAATGACTTCAAGGGGGACTCCAATCCATACTCCTGCTCCTGAATGACAAGGACCTCCACTGGCTAAGTCTAGAACTGAGGCCTGCTGTGATTCAACAATGCAGCACAGAGCTGCAAGTAGCAGCTCCAACTGCACACTGGCCATCAGGCTGTAGAGCAGGGTGACAGCACAGAGTAAGGCAGACAAGCATAGGATGTGGAGATCCACATCTAGAAACCCTGCCTGTCTTGCAAATTATGGGAACCTGAAAGGGTGTGGTTCTGATGTTGACACTGATGTTTATGTAGTACATACACACACTGAGGCTTATTACTCACATAGGTGAGGTCTCAGAGAAAGCACGGCGGGCCCCCCCACCAGGTGCAAAATGGCTTAAGAAACCAAGAAAAATAGCATTAATAATCATTATGAATTTTGACACAAAAATACTTAAACACCAACAAACTTTATTGAGCAACATATTAAAAACATTATACAACATAACCAAGAGAGATTGACTCCTGAAATGTAAGTACAGTTGAAAATCAAAGTACTGCATCACATTAGCAAAATGACAGAAAAAGTACAATCACCTCAATTGATGCAGAAAACCATTTCACAAAATTTAGCACCCACAATAAAGTATGAATAGAAGACAATGCCCTCAACTTTCTGTAAGTCATATATGAAAAACCCAAAACAGTATTTTGATGGTAAAAAACTGAACTTTTAATATGTAAGATCAGAAAAAAAACAAGGATATCTGCTCTGATCAGTAGTATTCAATATGATAAGGGAGGTGTTGCCAGGAAAATCTGGCAAGAAAATGAAACCAAAGCATTCCAGACTTTTAAATGCATACATTCCACTCCCTAGATAAACATACAAATTCACACTTTATCACTGCACAGATGGGCAAACCCAGACTCACAAACTGACAGAGACAATGGCTCAAAACTGACAGAGATCCCAGGCCTATCGCACTCTTCTCCAGGTTTCTCTGCTTCCTTCCAAATAGCCACCAGGATACAGGGTATATTTTTACACGTTTTCTTGTTCCTTGTCTTCTAGAATGTCCAGATAGAAGAAACAAAGATACTAGCAGAGCTTTTTTCACTATACCAGTTGGAGAACCTGTTACACAGAGATGAATACTTATTGAATATCTGGACTCTCATATACACAGTTTTACACCAGCCTCGTCAGAGACCCACATACATTTGATTTTCAAAGACTGAATTGTTCACACTCCCATCCCATGTGGTAGAGAAGTAGTCTTCTAGGCACAAAACCTCCCAAGAAAGGTGGCTTTTCAGCCTGATGTGAGAGGGAAAAATTTTCGCAGTACCTGAGCACACAGAATACAAAAATCGATTTTCTACAAAAGCACAAAATGGGAGTCCAGTGAAGCAAAAGGGCCTGGAATAGATTGAGAAATCATGTTCTAGTCCCTCAACTGTTATAAATGGTTCCAGAAACATATCCCTCATGACTTGACCCTTTGTCAGTTTCCTTTTCCATTCAGAGCTCAGTGAGGGCAGCTGAGTGTGTATTTCACAGCTCAGCCCCCATGCCCTCCACCATGTTCTTCTCAGTAGCCATCACCTCCACTGTGGTCTCATTTATGGCAGACCTGGCTCCAGATGGCCTCAAGAGGCCCTACCATATTCACTTAAGCCCTGCAAGGCTGCCATCTGACCCACATCTGACATATGGGGAGGATGGAGGGCTAGGAAACTCACACTACAGTTCTCTACATGAGTGAAAGATCACTTCTGAGACCACGCAAAGATGGGAGAAATTGTTAGGAGATTTGTATGGTGACCTAGCTTCTCTTATTCCTGCCACTTCCTTTGCAGGATACTCTGACTTGATATTCAACTAACACTGGGCAATGCCTTCAACAAGCCAAAGGCCAACACTTACCTTTCCTGCACAATTTAGCAGAGGCAGCAATTTTGTCCCCCCAAATACCTGAGTGCTGGGGAACTGCAGAGAACACAGCTAACATTGTTACAGCAGCCTTGGTGAAGGGGTTCACACCTCCCTGGAATTTACCTACAACCTGTTGGTTCATTCTGTGTACCCTAGTTACCAGCACCACGTGAAATCCCTTGAAGCCAGCTACAGGGATGAAGAATAAGCCAGCCACACACATTACTGCTATTGTGACAGCCGTGCAGACCCCTGAGAGTTCCTCTGTGTGGTAGAGGAAATAAAGGAGGCCAAAAGCAAACACGGCCACAATGTGGGCTGCCAACAAAAGGAGGAAGAGGAAGAAATAATGGTAGTTCCAGCGACCAATACAGTTGTACATCCAGGGAAGTGATGATCAAATTCCTCCACACAGTTGTCACGGACACTGCAGAAGCATCGAGGGGGATGGCAGAAGCAGCAGGTGGCACACCATTTCATGTGTGGCTGGATGCCCTTGATCTCCACTGTTTTGTGAAGGGGAGCTGGGAAATCATCTTCCTTGTTTTTATCTTCCTCAGCTAGAGGGAAAATCCCTGGGTCCATGAAGGTGGCCATGCTGACGTTGGCCAGCACATAGAGAAGCAAAATTGCACTGTAGATGGGTACTGCAGGTGACACACAGAGGCTTAGTCCTGGACACGTAAAGGCAAAGAAGAGTGTCATAGCTCCCACTAGGATGATGGTGACTGCTGAGACCAGGACATACTTGTTGGGTTTGAATCTCTGCAGGCACATTGGAGCTCTGAAGGGAAATCTGCCCCACCACATAGCTCAGGCCCACAGAGAGGCAGAACAGACAAGAAAAATGGGATGATGGAAGCAACAGAGAGGAATGCAGAAGGAAACCAGGGACACAGAAAATTTCAAATGATCACCCTCGCCCCTCCCAGATAAAGCCAAAGGTTGACAGAACTCAAATGAAGGAAAGCACACGGGAGGAGGAAAGGGGATTCCAAATGATGGAAAACCATCTCCTCAGAACAAGGCAAAAGGGGAAACTAGGAAACACAACTTGTACGGTTTACAATGTGGAGACAAGTAGTAGGCTGTACCCATGCAAATGACTGCAAGTGGAGAACACAGACAGGCAGATCAAGGGATAGCTCATGGATGCAGGCAGGTCTCTGAAAGAAGGGGAGAGTATCAGGGTTTGGCGGAAAATTTTAGGAAAAATTATTCTGCAGAGACTACACTCCCTTCTCAATAACACTCTACAAAATATGAGCTGTGCCTAAAAGAGGTATGCCCTGTGTTTCTATGTCAATCCAAGAAGGAACCTGAGGTCCCTTGCAACTTTAGAGAGAAGCTGCATTTCCTGCAGTCTTTGTCTCCTTCAGGCAGGTTTCTCAATGCGGCCACTCCCGCACCCCTACTTCACCAGGGATTGGAGTCTGGCAATGGCGACTTAATTCATTTTTCGCTTGATGGCTACAGCTGTTATGATTGGAGTTCTAAATCCTTTTGTTTGAAGGGGGAAGGAAAACAGAGGGCAAGCTTCTCTGTCCTCAATTGCTTCTTGTTATTCCCAAGCCCTTTAGGGGCTCTGCTTCCTATAGGGTTCATGTAAAACTAAAGGGAACTTAAAATCCTTGAAGCCATGTTCTTCCCAATAAGCAGAATAAGATGAAGAAATCAATTCCACTTGACACTTTACATGATTACTGTGGATGAAAGTAAAGTTTCCGAAGATGTCCTTATTTCCAGATTAGTCCATGTCCCTTATCTTTCTTCAGTCTTCAGCCTTAGAGTTCTGGGTTATGGAACTTCACCCTCATTGCTGTGCCCGTCCCCACCGCCACGGTTGTCACCGGTGCCTCCAGGCAGTGCCTTCTGGCCTCCGAGATGCAACGCAGGCCCCCGGAAACTCCGCCCTCGCCCCGCTGCCACGCGCTCCCACGAGGCGACGCTCCTCTTAGAGCCAGCCTACGCCGCTGCCCTCAGCGTGAGGCAGCCCAGCAGCGTTCCCATGGCTCCCTGGCCGATTGCACCACATCTCTCCGGGCCATGATCTCTCTCATTCATGCAGCGTCCGCCGCTGCACCTGTTCCTATTCACTCTGACATTCACCCAGAGACTCCAGATGGCACATTTCATGGGATGTGTTTTTTGTTTTGTTTTGTTTTGTTTTGTTTTACCACAATGAAAACATGTTGTGTCAAATATACATCCCATAAAATGCATCATTTTAATCGTTTTATGTGGTGAATTAACATCTGCTATTTTTAGTAAAATCTCTGCATTTAAAAGTAATAGAACTGACTTTTAAACGCTATAGAGGAGTACTTCCTCAAGTTATTTGGGAAGTGTGTTTTCCAAGTTTTATAATCTGCTTCAGGGAAGAAGGGTGAGGGGAGGGTGAGAGTGACCTTACCGCTTCCGCTGTGCTCTCAAATTCCAAGGGGCAATGTTTTGGGGTCGCATGTCATGAACCCCATCAACACCAAAATGTTTACACTCAGTGGGATTCTTCAGACCCTTGGGGTCACACACACAGTCTACCAGGCCCCTCCAACAGATATAGTAACAGCTCCAGTTGCTCTGAAATGTTTCTAATCCCCCACTCCCCAAAAAACAGTGACTCAAGAAGACAGTTGACTCCAGAACTCACACTAACTCAGAGTGCAAATGCAGTGAAATGGTGAACAGAGCGTGCTGTTAGCTAAGCTTCTCCCTGCCTTTCATTCTTAATCCCAGAATCTACTGTTACAATTTCTATTCGCTTCTTTCTAGATCCCTTGAGAAGAGGAAGATATTCCAAATTGCTAATGGATTTATCACACTGCCCATGACCCTCTTCAACAAACCCCTAAACTCCTTTACTCCAAGTCAAAGAGAGGGTATTTCTTTGGTTTTGTTTTTAATTGTGGTAAAATATACATTATATGGAATTTGCCATTTTCATCATATTCAAGCATACATTTTAGTGGCATTAGGTATGTTCATATTACTGCCATGTTAATAAAACTGCCCCCACAGGGGCACATGCCACCATGCCCAGCTAATGTTTAATTTATTTATTGGTGGAGACCAGAGTCCCCCTGTGTTGCCCAGCCTGATCTCAAACACCTGGACTCAAGTGACCCTCCTGCCCTGGCCTCCCAAAGTGCTGGCATTACAGGCATTAGCTACAAAATCCAGCTGAAAATCCTTAACAAACCACTTTGCATGAGTGCACTTCCTGTCTTCCTTTTTTGACTTTGCAAGACTGCTTGTAACAATGGTCTAAGGAAGCTCATGTCCAAGGTTACTTTAAATCTGGGTTCCAGGGAGCTGTCCACAGTTTGACTCAAGTAAACTCTTTACATCACATTTTGTTCCTCAGCCTCATTCCTTTGGGACAATAAGCAGTATATTAAGTCATTAGGCTAGGCTACTGCCATAGGTGTGTGGCATCTGACTGAGGATTTCCCCTGGGAAGCAGGTGGAAGAATGGACCATGAGGATGCATGGTAAAAGCTCACATGACAGGAGGGTGCTGGGCCCATAACCCAGGGCTGAAGGGTCAAAACCATCCACTAAGCCTCCGTTACTTCTTCAGTCTTGCCTTTGAACTATGAACTCGAAGACACCAAATACCCTGTGTAGTGTCTTCCTTTGACTGGGCCACCCCTAAGAGAAAGATATAAGGTAAAATGGCAGCCTCCAAGTCAAAGATTCTCAAAGGGTTTCTTTTAGAAAGGTTGTCTTCATAAGGAGTGTAGGAGACTGTTTTTGCTCCCAACAGGAGGGGTTTTAGACATCTTCCTGCAGTTTGGAGGCTGCAGCCTAGGGGTGGGGGAGTTGAAGAAAACCCTTTAATGGAGAGATGCCTGAGCCTCTGTCAGATGATCCATCTTTACAAAAGGTTTCTGCATTTGAATGATGTGGCTGAGTCAAGTGCACTTGAATACATCAACCTGGCTAGTGGATTTAGGGACTAAGGCTAGGGCCTTCACTTTAGAGTAAACCAGGCCTCTGATCCACAGGAAATCTTGTATGAGTAACACTGAGTTAGTGTCTCAGGTAAAGTGTTTACAATGGTAAGATATCTAAGTGTGAGATTAGACTTGTCCTGGGACTGCCTCTATACACTTTTCCTCATGGGTCTTTCCCATAAGATTCTGAATGAGATAAAATCAGGGAAGCTTGGGTATGAGCATGGGCATGGGGATGGGATGGGGACAATGGCAGACAGGACAACAGTCACTCTCTGGGGCTAAAGGTGGTACACACTCAGAGATAAATAAGCTATTCTAAGAACACTTACTATTAAGGTATCAGTTGCTATGATAACCGCTGCTAAGCTTGTGTCTCCCCCTATTTCTTAGAAGGCCTGAGTCTGAGACGTCTACTGAATTCTTGGCAAAGTGACTGAGTGGGCCATCCTATTCTGTTAGATGACTTGTACAAACACCTCCATTTTGAGCATTCTACCTTGTCCAGAACCACGGTCCATTAATTCTACCATTTTCTCTGTTAAGAGAATAATCCAAGAACTCATCCCCACCCACCCAATCACCCACACCCTTTTAATAAAGTGCTACAAAACTATATACTAAGTTTTATAATCATTTCCCAGTCCAATAAATCAGCCAGTTCATTCTGACCCTCGTCAGGTGTTGCTCTTTTCTCCTCAGGGAAGTGGAGAAGATAACTCCGGTTAGGATCATCACCCTATCCTCCATTCACACATAGGGTGTTTGGGTGGGAGTAGGCTAATGCCTCCATCTTTCTAGGTATCTTGTCTTTAGCAATACATTTATATTTCCTTATTGGTAAATTGGATGTGATAAGTGTATGTTGTACCATATATTTCTCTCTCTTATTATATAATTAGTAAGGGGTGGAGTATTTGCTTTCTCTTTGCTGTTGACAAATACCAATGCTTCTCATAATTTATTATGACATCCTTTTCAATCATGGTCTTTGATTAATGATGTGAGCTATTTTAATAAACTATTAAATCTTTCTATGTAGGTTGATGCAGTTGGATTATAGAGTAAGTAAAAGTTATATCACATGTCGATTTCCATCTTGTAACTGTGTTTCACAAACTGTAAAATGGAATCCTTGACTGATTCTACAATTACTGGGGACCAAAAAGTGCCACCCAAATATGTAAACTGTTTCAAGTATTTTTTGCATCTGGATGTGGTGAGGAGATTGCCAGTCCTCATCCTGACTATGTATCTACTATCATACAAACAAATATTGATTGCTATTTGATTTAGGCACAGTCTATGAGATCAATCTGTACAATCTGGTTAGTGTACATAGGTTTGTCTTTGTCATTAGATGATAAATTTTGTTTTGTTTTCGTTTTTTTTTTTTTTTTTACCAGTTTTGTGTGTGATTCATGGATTAATTAACTCTTAAAATTCTTTAGTATTAATTTGTATATTGTGTTTTTGAGCCAACTGTTCATGGCAATGATGCCCTGGCATCCTGAATGCTCATGAAGAGCCAACCGGTCTCTTGGATATATTTTATTTTTTATTTTCTAGGAGTCATTTATTATCTTAATTGTAATTTTGTGTGCCAAAGCATCTACTTTATTATGAGATTTGTTTGTTTGTTTGTTGTTTTTGAGATGGAGTCTCACTCTGTCCCCCAGGCTGGAGTGCAGTGGCACAGTCTTGACTCATTGCAACCTGCACCTCCCGAGTTCGAGCAATTCTCCTGCCTCAGCCTCCCAAGTAGCTGGGATTCCAGGCATGAGCCACAACACCTAACTAATTTTTCATATTTTTTGGTAGAGACATATTTTCACCATGTTGGCCAGGCTGGTCCTGAACTCTTGGCCTCACGTGATCTGCCCACCTCAGCCTCCCAAAGTCCTGGGATTACAGGTATGAGACACACCATGCACAGCCTATTATGAAATTCAGATTCTGGATTTTCTTCCTTTTAGTGTACATCTGTATGGGTGACATATGTCTTTAAATGGCATGAAGGCTGTTCTAATTCTTTCTATAGTTCTACAGACCATAAAAGTCTTCCATTCATGTTCCAATCATAATTTTCTGCTTAGATGCCTACAGAGCTATCCCACTGACCACTACCCATGAGTCAGCATATACATGTTTATCAGATTGCCTTTCTCCTAATGATTTTCTGATTGCTGACAGAACTGCCACTAGGTCCTTCAGTACAAGAAGATCAGCTGGCCTGACAGCTCCTGCCTTCCTGAGAGTGTATCCTGAGGCTGCAGAGGCCGATGCATCCGTAAACCAAGTGTTAGACACTTCAGGTGAACAGGAGAAACCCCCATTGCCCTGTTAGATACTGGATTTGTTCCTTCCTCAGTGATATCTCTGGAAGTCTACCACAGAAAGTTCTGAAATTCTTTCAGTGAAGAAGCTGCACCCACCATCAGGTTTCCCGTCTCTCTCCTGAATGTACAATTCAATGTACCATGTCAGTGTTTTTGCATCAATAGCTGCATCTGCAATACTTTCAGGTGTTAACTGTACCAATGGCAATAGAAGTTTTGGAGTTCCTATTGTGGTGCCTGCTTTGCCTGTAATAGTTTCTGTATGCCAAAGGGCTCATAAGTTACCCATTCCAATATTTCTAAAGTAGAATATTTGTATGTAGAATAAGAGGTTTCTTTATAAATAATCCATTGGTATATCTTTACCATTAATTTTTGTCCAAAGTGACCAAGAGGCATAATCTTTGTGTAGAACACTTCTAATCTATAATTATTGCCTCGGTACAATTTATAAGACTCTGAAATTCCCTAACAGTGTCTTAAGCTATTGAAAAGCTTGTCATTGTTCTGTTCCCATTGAAATTGTGATGAATTCCTAGTTATCCTATAAAGAAGTTGCAAAGCAATCTCTAAGTGTGGCATCTGTTGTCTCCAAAGAGTACACTATCCCAAAAGTACAATTAAGAGACTGGGTGTGGAGGCTCATGATTCTAATTCCAGCACTCTAGGAGGCCAAGGCAGGAGGATCCCTGGAAGCCAGGTATTCAACAACAGCCTGGGCAACATGGAGAAACCTCTTCTCTACTTAAAAAAAAAAAGGGGGGGGGCCAAGCAAGATGGCTGAATAGGAACAGCTCCAGTCTCCAACTCCCAGCGCGAGCAACACAGAAGACAGGTGATTTCTGTATTTTCAACTGAGGTACCGGGTTCATCTCACTAGGGAGTGCGGGACACTTGGTGCTGCTCAGCTGCTGCAGCCCGACCAGCAAGAGCTGAAGCAGGGCGAGGCATCGCCTCAACTGAGAAGCTCAAGGGGGAAGGGAATTCCTTTTCCTAGCCAGGGGAACTGAGACACACAACACCTGGAAAATCGGGTAACTCCCAGCCCAATACTGCGCTCTACCAAGGATCTTAGCAAACGGGCACACCAGGAGATTATATCCCACATCTGGCCGGGAGGGTCCCATGCCCACAGAGCCTCCCTCATTGCTAGCACAGCAGTCTACGATCTCACAGCAAGGCAGCAGCGAGGCTGGGGGAGGGACGCCCGCCATTACTGAGGCTTAAGTAGATAAACAAAGTGGCTGGGAAGCTCGAACTGGGTGGAGCTCACAGCAGGTCAAGGAGTCTTGCCTGTCTCTGTAGACTCCACCTCTGGGGACAGGGCACAGCTAAACAACAAAAACAACAACAAAAAAGCAGCAGAAACCTCTGCAGATGCAAACGACTCTGTCTGACAGCTTTGAAGAGAGCAGTGGATCTCCCAACATGGAGGTTGAGATCTGAGAATGGACAGACTGCCTGCTCAAGTGGGTCCCTGACTGACCCCTGAGTAGCCTAACTGGGAGACATACCCCACTAGGGGCAGACCGACACCCCACACCTCACACGGTGGAGTACACCACTGAGAGGAAGCTTCCAAAGTAAGAATCACATAGGTACACTCGCTGTTCAGCAATACTCTATCTTCTGCAGCCTCTGCTGCTGATACCCAGGCAAACAGGGTCTAGAGTGGACCTCAAGTGATCTCCAACAGATCTACAGCTGAGGGTTCTGACTGTTAGAAGGAAAACTAACAAACAGGAAGGACACCCACACCAAAACCCCATCACTACGTCACCATCATCAAAGACCAGAGGCAGATAAAACCACAAAGATGGGGAAAAAGCAGGGCAGAAAAGCTGGAAATTCAAAAAATAAGAGCTCATCGCCCCCTGCAAAGGAACGCAGCTTATCGCCAGCAAGGGATCAAAGCTGGAGAGAGAATGACTTTGACGAGATGAGAGAAGAAGTCTCCAGTCCATCAAACTTCTCAGAGCTAAAGGAGGAATTACGTACCCAGTGCAAAGAAACTAAAAATCTTGAAAAAAGAGTGGAAGAATTGATAATTAGAATAATTAATGCAGAGAAGACCATAAACGAATTGACAGAGATGAAAACCATGACATGAGAAATACGTGACAAATGCACAAGCTTCAGTAACTGACTCGATCAACTGGAAGAAAGAGTATCAGCGACTGAGGATCAAATGAATGAAATGAAGTGAGAAGAAAAATCAAAAGAAAAAAGAAGAAAAAGAAATGAACAAAGCCTCCAAGAAGTATGGGATTATGTAAAAAGATCAAATCTACATCTGATTGGGGTGCCTGAAAGTGAGTGGGAAAATGGAACCAAGTTGGAAAACACTCTTCAGGATATCATCCAGGAGAACTTCCCCAATCTAGTAGGGCAGGCCAACATTCAAATTCAGGAAATACAGAGAATGCCACAAAGATACTCCTCGAGAAGAGCAACTCCAAGACACATAATTGCCAGATTCACCAAAGTTGAAATGAAGGAAAAAATCTTAAGGGCAGCCAGAGAGAAAGGTCAGGTTACCCATGAAGGGAAGCCCATCAGACTAACAGCAGATCTCTCAGCAGAAACTCTACAAGCCAGAAGAGAATGGGGGCCAATATTTAACATTCTTAAAGAGAAGAATTTTAAACCAAGAATTTCATATCCAGCCAAACTAAGTTTCACAAGTGAAGGAGAAATAAAATCCTTTACAGACAAGCAAATGCTTAGAGATTTTGTCACCACTAGGCCTGCCTTACAAGAGACCCTGAAGGAAGCACTAAACATGGAAAGGAACAACTGGTACCAGCCATTGCAAAAACTTGCCAAAATGTAAAGACCATCGAGGCTAGAAAGAAACTGCATCAACTAACGAGCAAAATAACCAGTTAATATCATAATGACATTATCAAGTTCACACATAACAATATTAACCTTAAATGTAAATGGGCTAAGTGCTCCAATTAAAAGACACAGACTGGCAAACTGGATAAAGAGTCAAGACGCATCAGTATACTGTATTCAGGAGACCCATCTCACATGCAGAGACATACATAGACTCAAAATAAAGAGATGGAGGAAGATCTACCAAGAAAATGGAGAACAAAAAAAAAGCAGGGGTTGCAAAACTAGTCTCTGAAAAAACAGACTTTAAACCATCAAAGATCAAAAGAGACAAAGAGGGCCATTACATAATGGTAAAGGGATCAATTCAACAGGAAGAGTTAACTATCCTAAATATATATGCACCCAATACAGGAGTACCCAGATTCATAAAGCAAGTCCTTAGAGACTTACAAAGAGACTTAGACTCCCATACCCATACGATAATAATGGGACACTTCAATACCCCACTGTCAACATTAGACAGATCAAGGAGACAGAAAGTTAAGAAGGATATCCAGGAATTGAACTCATCTCTGCAGCAAGCAGACCTAATAGACATCTACAGAACTCTCTACCCCAAATCAACAGAATATACATTCTACTCAGCACCACATCACACTTATTCCAAAATTGACCACATAATTGGAAGTAAAGCACTCCTCAGCAAATGTACAAGAACCGAAATTATAACAAACTGGCTCTCAGACCACAGTGCAATCAAACTGGAACTCAGGACTAAGAAACTCAATCAAAACCGTTCAACTACAGGGAAACTGAATAACCTGCTCCTGAATGACTACTGGGTACATAAAGAAATGAAGACAGAAATAAAGATGCTCTTTGAAACCAATGAGAACAAAGATACAACATACCAGAATCTCTGGGACACATTTAAAGCAGTGTGTAGAGGGAAATTTATAGCACTAAATGCCCACAAGAGAAAGCTGGAAAGATCTAAAATTGACACTCTAACATCACAATTAAAAGAACTAGAGAAGCAAGAGCAAACACATTCAAAAGCTAGCAGAAGGCAAGAAATAACTAAGATCAGAGCAGAACTGAAGGAGATAGAGACACAAAAAACCCTCCAAAAAATCAATGAATCCAGGAGTTGGTTTTTTGAAAAGTTCAACAAAATTGATAGACCACTAGCAAGACTAATAAAGAAGAAAAGAGAGAAGAATCAAATAGATGCAATTGACCCAGCCATCCCATTACTGGGTATATACCCAAAGGATTATAAATTATGCTGCTATAAAGACACATGCACACGTATGTTTATTGCGGCACTATTCACAATAGCAAAGACTTGGAATCAACCCAAATGTCCATCAGTGACAGATTGGATTAAGAAAATGTGGCACATATAGACCATGGAATACTATGCAGCCATCAAAAAGGATGAGTTTGCGTCCTTTGTAGGGACATGGATGCAGCTGGAAACCATCATTCTTAGCAAACTATCACAAGAACAGAAAACCAAACACCGCATGTTCTCACTCATAGGTGGGAACTGAACAATAAGATCACTTGGACTCAGGAAGGGGAACATCACACACAGGGGCCTATCATGGGGAGGGGGGAGGGGGGAGGGATTGCATTGGGGGTTATACCTGATGTAAATGATGAGTTGATGGGTGCAGCACACCAACATGGCACAAGTATACATATGTAACAAACCTGCACGTTATGCACATGTACCCTACAACTTAAAGTATAATAATAATAAATAAATTAAAAAAAAAAAAAGAAAATACATGTAACCCAGAATATAATATTAAGAGGAAAGATACCAGAATTCAACAGCAATAGCCGTGTGTTCCAACATGAAAAAAACTTCCCTCGATTGAATTTTCCTTTAATGTGATATACTATTTGTATCATTTGGGATATAATTTAACTTCAAGCCTTATTTAAAGTGGTAGTAAAACAGAACTTCTCTGAGGGAGAAAAAACAAAACATGTTGAGTAGTACTCTGTGCTAGTTTGCTGTGATGTGATGGTATTTACAAGGCTCTTTCATTATTAATTCAGCAGAATTTGGAATTAAATGTATGGCAGCTATTAACTTGGATCTGGAACACTCAGCAGAGCCACTATAAGTGAGAAGGCCTTAAAATATGAAACTCGTCCAAATAAAGGGTGACATAAATTTTATAGCATAATTTAGTTTTAAAAATAAAACTAAGCAAATTACACCAGTGGACACATTAGGAGAATGTCCACAGTTAAAGAATTGCTAAGATGTAGCATTATAACACGAAAGAATTTATGATAAAATGTCTCAACTGATGTGCATGCAGTGATCTCCTTTGTTAAAAAATGGGGATGCTATCCATCTTCCTCCTAGATAGTAACCAATTTCCACATAGTTCTTTCACTTCTATAAGATCTGACAACCTATAACCCTTCCATGGATACTTACTTTTTCTCATATTGTTATATAATTTTATTAGAGTAAGGTCACATATCTCTGAAAATAATTGTGAAATGTATTGGGGCATGTATTAGTCCATTCTCATGCTGCTAATAAAGGCATACCTAAGACTGTGTAATTAAAAAAAAAAAAAAAAGGATAAAGTGGATATCACCACTGACTCCATGGAAATACAAGCTACCATCAGAAATATACTATAAACACTTCTATGCAAATAAACTAGAAAATCTAGAAGAAATGGATAATTTCCTGGACACTTACACTCTCCCAAGACTAAACCAGGAAGAAGCTGAATTCCTGAATAGACCAATAGTAGGCTCTGAAAATGAGGCAATAATTAATAGCCTACCAACAAAAAAAAGTCCAGGACCAGATGGATTCACAGCTGAATTCTACCAGAGGTACAAGGAGGAGCTGGTACCATTCCTTCTGAAACTATTCCAATCAATAGAAAAAGAGGGAATCCTCCTTAACTCATTTTATGAGGCCAACATCATCCTGATACCAAAGCCTGGCAGAGACACAACAAAAAAAGAGAATTTTAGACCAATATCCCTGATGAACATCGATACAAAAATCCTCAATAAAATACTGGCAAACCGGATCCAGCAGCACATCAAAAAGCTTATCCACCATGATCAAGTGGGCTTCATCCCTGAGATGCAAGCTGGTTCAACATACGCAAATCAATAAACGTAATCCAGTATATAAACAAAACCAAAGACAAAAACCACATGATTATCTCAATAGATGCAGAAAAGGCCTTTGACAAAATTCAACAGCTCTTCATGCCAAAAACGCTCAATAAATTCGGTATTGCTGGAACATATCTCAAAATAATAAAAGCTATTTATGACAAACCCACAGTTAATATCATACTGAATGGTCAAAAACTGGAAAAATTCCCTTCGAAAACTGGCACAAGACAGGGATGCCCTCTCTCACCACTCCTATTCAACATAGTGTTGGAATTTCTGGTTAGGGCAATCAGGGAAGAGAAAGAAATAAAGGGTATTCAGTTAGGAAAAGAAGAAGTCAAACTGTTCCTGTTTGCAGATGATATGATTGTATATTTAGAAAACCCCAAATTCTCAGCCCAAAATCTCCTTAAGCTGATAAGAAACTTCAGCAAACTCTCAGGATACAAAATTAATGTACAAAAATCAAAAGCATTCTTATACACTAGTAACAGACAAACAGAGAGCCAAATCATGAATGAACTTCCATTCACAATTACTTCAAAGAGAATGAAATACCTAGGAATCCAACTTACAAGGGATGTAAAGGACCTCTTCAAGGAGAGCTACAAACCACTGCTCAGTGAAATAAAAGAGGACACAAACAAATGGAAGAACATACCATGCTCATGGATAGGAATAATCAATATCATGAAAATGGCCATACTGCCCAAGGTAATTTATGGATTCAATGCCATCCCCATCAAGCTACCAATGAGTTTCTTCACAGAATTGGAAAAAACTGCTTTAAAATTCATATGGAACCAAAAAAGAGCCTGAATTGCCAAGACAATCCTAAGTCAAAAGAACAAAGCTGGAGGCATCATGCTATCTGACTTCAAACTAGACTACAAGGCTACAGTAACCAAAACAGCATGGTACTGGTACCAAAACAGAGATATAGACCAATGGAACAGAACAGAGTCCTCAGAAATAATACCACACATCTATAGCCATCTGATGTTTGACAAACCTCAGAAAAACAAGAAATGGGGAAAGAATTCCCTTTTTAATAAATGGTGCTGGGAAAATTGGCTAGCCATAAGTAGAAAGCTGAAACTGGATCCTTTCCTTACTCCTTATACGAAAATTAATTCAAGATGGATTAGAGACTTAAATACTAGACCGAATACCATAAAAACCCTAGAAGAAAACCTAGGTAATACCATTCAGGACATAGGCATGGGCAAAGACTTCATGTCTAAAATACCAAAAGCAACGGTAACAAAAGCCGAAATTGACAAATGGGATCTAATTAAACTAAAGAGCTTCTGCACAGCAAAAGAAACTACCATCAGAGTGAACAGGCAACCTACAGAATGGGAGAAAATTTTTGCAATCTACTCATCAGACAAAGGGCTAATATCCAGAACCTACGAAGAACTCAAACAAATTTACAAGAAAAAAACAAACAACCCCATAAAAATGGGCAAAAAGATATGAACAGACATTTCTCAAAAGAAGACATTCATACAGCCAACAGACACATGAAAAAATGCTCATCATCACTGGCCATCAGAGAAATGCAAATCAAAACCACAATGAGATACCATCTCACAGCAGTTAGAATGGCAATCATTACAAAGTCAGGAAACAACAGGTGCTGGAGAGAGTGTGGAGAAATAGGAACACTTTTACACTGTTGGTAGGATTGTAAACTAGTTCAACCATTGTAGAAAACAGTATGGCGATTCCTCAAGGATCTAGAACTAGAAGTACCATATGACCCAGCCATCCCATTACTGGGTATATACCCAAAGGATTATAAATCATGCTGCTATAAAGACACATGCACACGTATGTTTATTGCGGCACTATTCACAATAGCAAAGACTTGGAATCAACACAAATGTCCATCAGTGACAGACTGGATTAAGAAAATGTGGCACATATACACCATGGAATACTATGCAGCCATCAAAAAGGATGAGTTTGTGTCCTTTGTAGGGACGTGGATGCAGCTGGAAACCATCATTCTCAGCAAACTATCGCAAGAACAGAAAACCAAACACCACATGTTCTCACTCATAGGTGGGAACTGAACAATGAGATCACTTGGACTCGGGAAGGGGAACATCATACACCGGGGCCTATCATGGGGAGCGGGGAGGGTGGAGGGATTGCATTGGGAGTTATACCTGATGTAAAAGACGAGTTGGTGGGTGCTGACGAGTTGATGGGTACAGCACGTGAACATGGCACAAGTATACACATGTAACAAACCTGCACGTTATGCCCATGTACCCTAGAACTTAAAGTATAATAATTAAAAAATAAAAAAATAAAGATATAAAATCTTAAGGATGAAAAAAAATAGACAAATAAACCAAAAATACAATTAATCTCAGATGTTCTTCTTTATTAGTAGCTTCTGTTATTCTTAAAATCTTATTCATGATAGAGTGTGGTATCTGTCATCCCTCAAAGGACTATTATATTCCTAAAAATATAATAAAAACCTGGAGAAAGTACAAGGTCCAGAGACATCAGTCAAATTTTTAGGAATATTATGACCCTCCAAAGGATGAAAGATTAAAAATTTGATAAGTTTTCATTTGTCTTCTACCAATTGTTTTAATTTATGTTTATCAAGATAATATCATCAATATACAAAATCACCTGAGGATTAAGTTTTAAATCACTGAAGTGACTTGTGAGCATATTGTGTTCAATTACAGAGCTATTTAGGGCTCCTTATGGTAAACTAGCGAATTGACATCATTTTCCTTCTCATACAAGTAAGTAATATTGTCCAAAGAACATATTAGACAAATCAACAACTACATAGTATCCTCCTGGGTGTGTGGAAACCTGATTGCTGGGTCTGCACCTGGTCGTGCTCCTTCCATTAATGATGAGTGTTTGTTGAGTTGTCTATAAACTCCTGTGAATCCATAGAGTCCAGCAGATTTCCTAGCTGGCCAGATCAGGAAAGTGCCTGGAGAAAATGCAGCTTCAATTATTTTATCCTCAAGTAACTCATTATTTTTTGTCTTATCTTAGTATGTCCTAACTTCAAAGAGTATTGTGGTATAAAAGTCACTTTGAATGATTTTGGTAAGGTCATAGTGTCCATTGAAGTGAAATAACACTTTTATTTTATTTCTCCTAATTCATCTGTCTTGAGTAAATGCTTTATAAAAGAAATTCAGTCCATTCTCAATATGTTTTCTAATAAAGGTAGTAAGTCATTGTTATCTGTGATGGTGTTCTGTCATGTCCTTCAAATAGAAAGTGTAGTTATTTCTCCTTCTACCACAGAACTGTCCAATCCCACAACCTTTATTTTATCTTTATTGTCACTGGATATAGGAGGGAAAGCAAATTTAAGTATAGAAAGCTGAGCACCAGCCGGACGCGGCGGCTTACACCTATAATCCCAGCACTTTGGGAAGCCGAGGCAGGCAGATCACGAGGTCAGGAGATAGAGACCATACTAGTTAACACAGTAAAACCCCGTCTCTATGAAAAATACAAAAAAAAATAGCCGGGCATGGTGGCGGGCGCCTGTAGTCCCAGCTACTCAAGAGGTCGAGGCAGGAGAATGTCGTGAACCCAGGAGGCGGAGCTTGCATTGAACTGAGATTGCGCCACTGCACTCCATCCTGGGGGACAGAGTGAGACTCAGTCTCAAAAAAAAAAAAGGAAAAGAAAATTGAGCACCAATATCTATAAGAAAGGTACAGAAATTAGTAGTATTGTCTATATTGGTATCATTTTCTTTATTAATGACTAATATAATAGAGGGGTAATTATCCTCCTGTTGGGCCTCTATATCATGGAGACCATGACCACCTCATGATTGTCAGAACAGCTTGTATTATTTCCTTTGTTTGGGTATATATTCTGTTTGTCTCTATTGATACCTGGGTGTTTGAGTGTCTTGAATCATTTATTCTTGTTGTGAGTTAGGTTGTTGTCTAAATGAATTATTTTGTGTAATCAGGTTATTGTTTTGTCTGCATTTCCTTTGTCTTGCAGGTGGTTCCAATTATTTTACCTGTTTGGCCTGGATCCTTAAAAACCGTGTTGGTGGTTTCGAAAATTCTGTCTGAGCCTTAAAAATATAATCTCTGTTGAAAATGTTTGAAATTTTGTCACCTGGTCCTCAGATCAGGATTGGACATTAATGACTTGTCTGAATCCCATCTCCTAATCTTAGTTTGGTTTTAAATTTTTGGATTTTTAGTTTTTAAGAAATTTTGAGTAAACTGTGCTACAAAAGATACCTGCTGCTTTTCTGAGTTAATTTTATTTAAAGTTCTAAATTGTTCTATTAACTCTCTTAGAGTTCTAACATGCATAATATTACCACATAGTGCAAATCTTTCAACTGGGTACTGTTTGCCAATACAGCTTTTTAAAATATCATTTTTAATGAGAATTCCCCCAGGTGTTCTATAAAGTCCTGTCCCACCAGAAGCTAATAATGATGTTTCCATATTGTAGAGCCAGGACCTAGAGATGGAGCTTCAAGACGCATGCCAGTGCTGAACAGAAACATTCAGCCCCATAGGATGGCCTTGTATTCCATCTCACACCATCGCTGACCTTCTACAGTGGCATCAGCCCATGAGTGAACCTCAGTGGCAGGCAGGCCCTGGCAGTGTGGACCTGGGGAGTGTTCAAGGACTGCCCTGGTCCTGGCAGCTGGGCTTTGAGTGTGACCCTGATGAGCTTCAGCCTTGACGTCCAAGGCACTGCTGCCATCATTCTTCCCCCAAGCTTGGGCAGCACAGTGCAGAGTGGCTCCAACTGCTGGGGGAAGGCGAGAATTTTCCTTGAAACTCAGTGTGGGGACACAATGGTGAAATCAAACATGGCCAAAGTCTGATATCCCCTGGCCCCAGGCCATTACTCATAGACAGAGCAGCTAGATCCACCGGAGCAACAGGTAGTGCCCCACAGTCCCAGTGGCGCAGTTTCAGGTGCCAATCCACATCACCACTGATCTTCTGCAGCTACAGCCTCAAGTAGGAATAGACCTCAATAGCAGGCAACATGTAACAGTGTGGGTCTTAACTGAACCTGGGATGTGCTTGTCTCTGGGGCTGTGGGATTTGAGTTGACAGAGTGTTATGCTGGCTTTGGTGGCCATAGGCCTATTCCTCCCTCAACCTCAGGCAGCACAGCATGGGGAGAGACATTGTCTGCTTGAAAGAAGGAAAAAGAAGCAAATGTGAGACATTGCTTTGGAGCCCAGTGCTGGGCCTGCCATAGTGAGGCACTGCACTGGTCACAACCCCATAGTGCCTCTCAAGCTGGTGACTATGGACAAAACTTCTGGACTTTCTCTTGTCCCAGGCAGAAACTCGCAGAACCAATAGGAAGGACTATCATCTTTAGGACTTTCTGTAGTTCTACTGGGCCAGAAGAACACAGCAGCTGTGGTCAGGGGCAAACCTGGTCTCAGTGTCCTCTAATGCTGAAAAAGTGCAACACGCCAACTACGGACCTGTGGCAAACCTTGGCTTAGGGCACCAGTGACCACAGACTCATGGGATATCATAATCAGCCTGCTCAGTATCTCTAGGAGAATGAGCACAAATAAAGTAGAAGTGCAAAATTGAAATAAATCCTGAATCCTTCAATGCACAGGCATTGTCATATGCCCACTAGCATCAAGAACGTTTAGGAAACCATGACCTCAAGAAATCGAGAATGTAAAACACCAGAGACTGACTCCAAAGAAAGGAAGATGTGTAATCTCACAGAGAAGTCAAGAATGATGTTTTAAGGAAGCTCAAGGAACTGCAAAAAAACACAGATTGATAATTCATAAATTTATCAATGAAAGTTAAGAGAGATTGAAATAATTTAAAAACATAAATAAATACTAGAGCTAAAAAAACCCCACAATGGACCAAATGGAAAATGCAATAGGAGGCATCAACAACAGAATAAATCAAATAGAAAAGAGAATCAGTGAGCTCCAAGACAGGCTGCTTGAAAATATACCAAAACCAGACAAGGACGCAACTAAAAAAGAAAACTACAGGCTTCCTGATCAACATAGATGCAAAAATCCCCACAAAATGCTAGCAAACTAAATCTAACAGGGCATCAACAAGATTATTTACCATGATCAAGTAGAATTCATCCCAGAGCTGCAAAGATGTTGTCCAACACATGCAAATCAACAAATGTAATACATCACATCAACAGAATAATGGATAAAAGTCATATGATAATCTCAATAGATGCAGAAAAAACAAACTATAAAATCCAACATTTCTTTATGGAAAAAACTCTCAAGAAATTAGTTATAGAAGGAAAGTACTTGAACATAATAAAGACCACATAAAACAAACCCAAAGTGAACACTATACTGAACAGAAAAAAGCTGAAAACTTTCTCCGTAAGATCTGGAACAAGGCAAGGATAGTCACGTTTAACCATTTTTTTTTCAACATAGCACTGTAAGATGTAGACAGAGCAATCAGGCAAGAAAAATAAATACAAACATCCAAGATAATAAGGAAGAAGTCAAATCATACTTATTTGAAAACATGGTGTTTAAAAACATGTTAAAAGGAAAAGAGGTCTATTTTGGCTCCTGGCTCTGTAAGCTGTACAGGTACCAGCATCTGCTTCTAGTGAGGCCTCAGGAACGTTATGATCATGGTGGAAGGCAAGGAGTGTCAGCATGTCACATGGCAAGAGAGGGAGCAAGAGAGTGGGGAAGTTCTAGACTTTTAAACAACCAAATCTTGAGAGAACTCACTCATCACCAAGGGGATGGCCCTAAACCAACCATTCATGAGGGATCTGGCCCTATGATCCACTGACCTCCCACCAGGCCCACCTCCAACACTCCCACCAGGCCCACATTTCCACATGAGATTTGGAGGGCACAAACATCCAAATCATATCAATGGCACAGAGGAGCTGGGATGGTAGGCAGCCAACAAGCTAAGACCATGGCACTGAATCCCAGGCCAGACCCCAAATGGCACACACACCTTGAGGCTTCCGACAGTGTCTTCTGATGGGAACAGGAGGAGCTATATTCTTTCATTTTCATCCTTTTCATCTCTCTATATGTTCGAATTCTTCTGCAGTGAACAAGGCTTTTAGAAGAGGGAACTTCAAAGGGCTGGCAGCCGATGGCTTGAAGTTGGCACCACCAACGGGAATATGGGGGCTGTCCAGCCCCAGGGCAGGGTCAGAGGAAACTGGAGTGCCCCTGAAGGAGTCCAAACCTGAACCTTCACCCACAGCTCTCCAGCCACTCCCTGGTGACCAGGGAGGCTCTCTGACCCCTCACTCTGTGCCTGTGTCTGAGGCTACCTCCATGTTACTATCATGGTCCCACCAGCATCCTGACAGCAACCCCCCTGCCCCAGTTTACCAGGGACTGCTAATGAAATATAACACCAGCATACAGTGATCCACTGTGGGTGAGTGACCTTCCAGGGAAGCTGACCCACAGTACAGCAGGACAAGCCACCAACAAAACCCCTCAGACACAAGGTTAAAGAAGGACGGGGCTTTATTTGGCCAGGAGCATTGGCAGACTTGTGTCTCAAGAACTGAGTTCTCTAAAGAAAGAGTTCTGGGCCCTTTTAAGGGCTTACAACTCCAAGGGTCCACATGAAAGGGTCATGATAGATTAGGAGCTACAGATAGCACATGTGGTTAGAGTGTGGGGTTAATCTTTAACCTCAGGAGAAATGGCCTCTGTCTTCATTCCCCACTTTGAGAACCTCACTCATTAATGGGAGTTCTCACTCTCATCTTCACTACCCAGGTTTTCCTGCGAGACAGATGAATAGTGTTTCCTGTAATACACTTGTGCTGAGGTCTTTTGATGAACTAAGGTGGTAACAAAACCTCTTAGAACTGGAGAAATATGGGTAACCTACAGGGAAGTAACATGCAGGTTCCTAACACTATTATTATTATTCAGCCATGTGTGGACCAGTCAGCTTCTGAGTGTGACTGGGGCAGGGCTTGTCGTCTTCTTCAGAATCACTTTGCAGGTGTTGTCCAGGCTCAGTCTTGCCTCCCAGGTCTCAGGTGCTGCAGATTTTATGTGGCTGTGGTGGATCCAGGCTGGGATTCCCTCTACCTTTATGGCTGTAGGAGTGATCAAGACTATGGTCTTGGATCCTTTCCACTGTGGCCCCAAGGGGGCTACATTCCAATCCTTGATCTATATCTGATCTCCTGGGGAGAAAGGGTGGACTGGAGAGAGTAAGCTGACGGGGCACCTCTCATTTACCAAGGCTGCAATTGTTTGTGTAATTTTCCCTAAAGCCTGTAGCTGTTGCTGTAACTCAATTTCACCTAGCTCTCAAAGAGTGCCTGGGAGTCCCCGTGGTATGGGAGGGGGCCTATGATATAATACTTCATAAGGGGAATATCCTGTTCTTTTAGAACTTCACATCTAATCTTAAACAATACCATAGGGAGAGCTTGTACCCACTTTAATCCTGTTTCTTGGCACACTTTCCCTAAACTATTTTTGATAGTACAATTCATCCGTTCCTCCTTTCCGGAACTCTGTGGTCGCTAAGTGGTATGTAGTTTCCATATGATACCCAATACCTTTGCTGTCTTCTGTACCAAGTCAGCCATAAATGCCTGCCCATTGTCCGAGGTGATTCTTAAGGGCAGTCCAAACCTAGAGATGAGATCTCAGAGAAGCACATGGATTACTTCACGAGCTTTCTCAGTTAGTGGTGGATAGGCCTCCACCCACCCAGAGTATGTACACACTAGAAACAGCACATACTTGTTACTTCTGCATTTGGGCATCTCAGTGAAGTTTACTTGGAGATCATCAAAGGGGGCTGCTCCATAAGCTTGTATGCTGGGCGGGATGGTTGGACCTTGCCTAGCATTGTGCTGCTGGCAGGTGACATAGTGCTGTGCCACTGTTTTGTCAAGGGCTGACAGATGCGAGTGTAGAAGTACTGGCCTAACAAATTTTTAAGTGACTGTTGGCCTAGGTGGGTGGACTCATGCACCACCAGTATGACTGCAGCTCCCAGCAGTTGTGGCACGGCTGTTCTTCCATCTGATAACTGAATCCATCTCTCTTGTATCATTTGCCCTCCCTCTGCCTGGAGAAAGTCCTTCTCTTCTTTAAAATAAGTAGGTACAAGGTCAAGTGCCTGAGGGAGCAGGGGGGCTGTGACTGATGCCCAGTAGGGGATGGATGCTGCTTTTCAAGTCTCTGAGTCAGCTCAGGAGTTCCCCAAGTCAATCGAGGTGGAAGCTCACTGGTGACCTCTGCAGTACATGACTGCCACCTTTTTGGGCTTCCACACTGCCTCTAATAATTGCAGGATCTTTTGCTGATACTTTATGTCTTTTCTCCCAGAATTCAACAGGCCTTTTTCTTTATATAACACCCTATGCACTTGGAGGGTTAAGAAGACATATCGAGAGCCAGTGTAAATGTTTACAGTCTTAACTTCACCTAACTCTAAGGCCCAAATTAAAGCAATGATTTCGGCCTTCTGGGCTGAAGTGCTGTGGGGCAACAATTTGGCTTCAACGACAGCGTCCAGGGTTACCACTGCATATCCTGCACACCTCTCTCCTTGTGGGTTGATGAAGCTGCTCCTGTCCACATATACCTCCCAGTCTACTGATGTCCAAGGATGGTCTCAGAGGTTGGGCCTGCTAGAATAAACTGAGTCCAACACCTCTGCACAGTTATGTTCAACTGAGCTCTCTGATACTGGGAGTAGGGTGGCGGGGTTCAAGGTGTTGCAACTTCAGTGGTTATGCAAGAATTTTCACAGAGCAAGTTTTGGTACCTAGTTAGTCTAGCATTCGTTAGCCAATGATGTCCTTTGGTATTCATTAAAGTCACCACAGCATGGGAAGCCTTTATGTTCAGGTTTGGCCCAAGAGTCAGCTTATCCACTTCTTGCGCTAGCAGGGCAGTTGCTACCAAGGCCCTCAAACACAGAGGCCAATCTTTACAAATCCCATCTAGTAGTTTAGAGAGGTAGACCACCAGCCTCGGCCAGGGCCCCATGGTCTGGGTCAAAACTCCAACTGCCATATTTTCTCTCTGACACATATAGTGTAAATGGCTTTGTCAGGTCAGGCAGCCCTAGGGCTGCGGCTGACATGAGTTTCTCTTTTAAGTCATGAATAGCTCATTGCTATTGGGACCCCCATTCGAAAGGTTCCTTGTCACCCCTCTGTGACTCCATACAGGTGCCTGGTCAGTACTGCAAAGTTTGGGATCCATAGCCTTCATAACCCCATAGCTCCTAAGAATTCTCTCACCTGCCTTCTGGTCTTAGGCTCCGGGAGGTTGCAAATGACCTGCTTTCTTTCTGATCCCAGGCTGTGCTCTCCCTGTCAGATAGTAAATCCCAGGTAACATACCTGCTGTCTGTAGATCTGAGCTTTCTTCTTGGACACCTTATACCCACAGTCCTCCAGGTGCAAGATCAGGGTATCCATTCCCTTGGCACATCCAACTGCCATGGGGTGTCCCTGCAGGAGGTCGTCAATGTACTGGAGCAACATGCAGCCTAGGTCTCTAACGGGAAACTTCTGGTGGTCTTGAGCCAGCACCTCCCCGAAGATGGTGGAGGAGTTCTTGAACACTTGGGGAAGCCAGGTCCAAGTTTATTGAGTGGTGACACCTGACCCCGGGTCTCCCACTGAAAGGCAACCAGTTTCTGGCTCTCAGGGGCTAGTCTGATGCTAAAGAAAGCGTCCTTCAGGTCTAGGCAGGTGAACCCACTCTCCTTAGCTGGCAGCAACCCCAACAACATGTACAGGTTAGGTACCATTGGGTGCAAAGTCACTATAGCTTGGTTGACCAAGTGCAAATCCTGTATCAGACTGTAGTCTTTGGTCCCTGGCTTGGGAACAAGCAGGAGGGGAGTGTTCCATGGAGACTGACAAGGGACTATAATTCCAAAAGCCTTCAGGCATTTGAGATGGACCTGGATGCCTTCAGGAGCTTCTCTGGAAACTGGCTACTGTTTTTGCCTGACTGACTGGGACCCAGGCATAACTTCCATGAGTACGGGGACTTAGTTGATTGCCAACCCTGGAAGGTTGTCTTCCGCCCACAACTTTGGTCACCACTTAGCCAGAACTGGTCCTATCTCTTGGCCTGGCTCAGTTAAGAAGAGTCTCCATTCCTCCTCCCGAGAAACCATAAGAGCCGTGATGACTCCTGTTCCAGGTAGCTTTAGCTGTAAAGAACTGTGCTTTGTAAAAGAGATGGTGGCTCTCAGCTTGCTAAGTAAGTCCCTTCTTAGCAAACAAGGGGCAGTCAGGCATGTACAGAAACTGGTGAATCACTTCATGCTCCCCAACAGTGCAGGTCCAGGGCAAACAGAAAGCTTGCTTTGCCAAAACCCCTGTGGCTCCAATTATATCACCAGTCTTTGTGGATAAGGGGGCAACTGGGGTGGTTACTACTGAATGTTCAGCACCAGTATCAACAAGAAACTCAATGTCCTTGCCCCCGACTGTCATCCTGACCATGGGCTCTTTGGGGGCACATGAGCCTGGCCCCCTCAGTCCAGTAACCCTTCTGCCAGATTGAACAAGGCCCCTTCATCCTTGTCTAAGGCCTCCTGCTCAGAGTCACCTTGTTTCACTTTCAACTGGGGGCACTTGTCCTTCCAGTGTCTTATTTCCTTACAGTCTCCCTTCTTTAACCCTTCCAGAAGGGCTTCTCTGTATCAGTTTAGACTTTGCATACCCTGTCTTTCATTTGGGTCCCACTGGGGGTCTGTTCCTGGTAATTGGATCCCCGTATACTCTTGGGGCTTTGGTAATCAGCTGGAACATGTTTTTCCAGCCACTTAGTTGCTGCTTGGAGCACTCTCTGCCTTTCCTCTGTGTTAAAGAGGTATGTGAGCAACTGGTGGCAATCAGCCCAGGTGGGGTTGTGGGTCTGGGTAACAGCTTGGAGCAAATCAATTGTAGCTTGAGGCTTTTCAGTATAGCATGGGGTATTGTTTATCCAATTGAGGAGATCAGCAGAGGTGAAGGGTTGGTACACCAAGGCATGCCTTTCCACCATATGCCCGTCCTCATCTACCCCAGTATACCATTGCTCTCTCAGGGGCATTTGTATCCCAGTTCTAGGCCTTAAACAGGCTGCCAAGGAAGGGGTTTCCTGAGGTCTCGCATCCTTTCTTTTCCACTCTGGGTGACCTAGGGGTGTGTAGGCCTTGTGGAAGCTCAGGCACAGTGGGCTCAGGAGTAGGAGGTCTTCCTTTTTGGTGAAAGTAGGGGGTCACTGGCACCATTTCTTGCCATGAATCCTCTGATGTCGGGTAGGAGAGGACTTTAGGAGCCGACTCCCCTTGGCGGGTAGAGGGGGATTCTTCCTTGGCTGTCTGTTCCTTTGCCACTAGTACTACTGTTGCCTGTCCTCTTAACCACTGTGGGGGTCTAAAACCAGCTGTAACCAAGTGTCTATGTACGTAAACTGGTCTGGGTGTCTGGACTTATGAGTTACCTTGTGCCATACCTTTGAAACAAGGGACCTGACTAGGCTTCCTTCAGATGGCCAACCCACTTCTAATGCCAGTCAGTCTATCTCACACAAAGTTCTAAGTTTTCCTGCTGTCATAGTAACTCCACAGTCTCCAATAAATGCTTTCTTAAAAATTTTTAACATGGTTCCTAGCAGAGAGGGCTTACTTTATGTTCTACCCATCTTCCTCCCAAGATAAAACAACACTCACACCACAAGAAGGAAAGGGTTAAGGGGTCACTCATTTGCCTCACCTGTCTCAAACTCAAGCACTTACTCACTTTCACTTTCCTTTTTGCAAACAAGTCAAGTCAAATCAATACTGAGATCAAAGTACCAATAAGGGCACATCTTGGGTGATCAGGCCATGCTTCCACTCAAATGGAGCAGACAAGTTCCCAGGACTGGTCCTCCCAGATTCCAGATGTCCAGACTCCAAGCGCTGGTTCCTTCCTGGTGTTCAGCCACTGTGTTGATCCTCCACAGGGGCCTACCATGAACTGCTCTGACAAAGGGTTCCACCGGGGCAAATGCCTACCTGGGAGCACTCTCAGGATCCGCATCACTCAAGCTGGCAGGAGTCCCCTACAGGGATGCTCAATAGGGCAGGCCTAAGCCAACTAAGGGGCTGCCTCAACAATCCATTAATCACCTCACTTCCCAATCAGGGAACCAAGAAATGTAGCAAGACTAGCCACAGACAAAACCCCTCAGACACCAGGTTAAAGAAGAAAGAGGCTTTATTTGACCAGAATAATTGGCAGGCTTGTGTCTCAAGAACCGAGCTCTCCGAAGAAAGAGTTCCTGGCCCTTTTAAGGGCTTACAAATCTAAGGGGTTCACGTGAAAAGGCCATGACAGATTAAGATCCACAGATAGCACATGTGGTTAGAGTGGGGGGTTAATCTTTAACCTCAGGAGAAATGGCCTCTGTCCTCAATAGGCGGCAGGGATCTCCCTCACTCCCACATATCACACACATGTGTTGATAAATCTAATCACATGACCCTTGCTCTGTGAGAAGCACTGGGAAAGGTTGGGGAACAGTTAACCACTCAGATATAATAAGCATTTCAACTGCACTCACTCCACCCAGCCTTCAGGTGAGAGTCCCTAGGTTCTTTCACAGCCCATGCTCTGTTTTTATGCAGCCTGTCTACAGTGGACAGTAAAGTGTCCATTGTGGAAATAGATTTTTTTAAAGTTAGATAATAGGTTATGCTCACACATTTCACATTGGTGCAACTAAAATACAATAATTTATCTTTTTCCATTGCTATTACTTTTTGTTCAGAGATATCAAAAAAAAGACTGGTGTACAGTGTCAGAAAATATTATTTGTATTTTGTCTTATGTACACCTTGAATAGTAGCAACTCAGTGCTGATGAAATAGCCCAATGACCTTACAAGGTATCAGTTAGTTTTTCTCTTTTCTCTCTGATTATGTGCGTACTTAGTCATTGTGCTCATGCCTAATTTTTTACAACCCAATGTGGGCTGCTTCACCAACAGGTATCAAATCACATTCCACACAACATCAAAGAGGAAACGTCAAGCCAATAGCACATAGAATATTTGAATAAAAACCATTGCTTTTTAGTTCAGAGAACATTCTCCCCAGGTGTTCTCTTTAAATCATATTGATTGAAACTCTATTATATGGCCACCCTACGCAGAGACAACTCTCTGACTCACAGAAGAACACAAGAGAACATGCATGAGCATGGCTGTTGTTACTTGTACTGTTTCACAAGACCTGACAAAAAGGCTGTCAGCTTCTGCACTGGAACAGGGTGTCATGATAAACCTGTCATATTGAGAACACTCATCACAGATGCACAAGAATATACATGCAGTCCAAGGGCAGTGTGCTGGACAAGATAATTAAGTAAAATAACTTCCTATTTTTAGATTTGTACAATTTGTTTATTATATTATTATACTAAAGCTAAACATAGAAAGTGATTAAATTCATCATCTTGTATAAGAACAAAAATAGCCCTTAAATGATGGTTTTGTTTTTGCTTTTTTGTTTGTTTGTTTGCTTTGTTTTTTGTTTTGTTTTGTTTTCTTTGAGACAGAATTTCACGCTTTTGTTGCCCAGGCTAGAATGCAGTGGCGCAATCTCGGCTCACTGCAACCTCTGCGTCCCAGGTTCAAGTGATTTTCCTACCTCAGCCTCCCAAGTAGCTGGGGTTACAGGTACCTGCCACCAAGCTTAGCTTCGTTTGTTTGTTTGTTTGTTTGTATTTTTAGTAGAGACAGGATTTCACCATGTTGGCCAGGCTAGTAACAAACTCCTGACCACAGGTGATCCACCTGCCTTGGCCTCCCAAAGTTCTGGGATTACAAGTGTAAGCCACTGCGCCTGGCCAAATGAGGTTCAAAAAACATTACTACAGATGCATAAATAACTTATTTAAATACAAATAACACATCTAAAACACCAAAATGAAGCATGACAATTTTATGTAATAATTGAAAAGGCTTTTTATAAGTATAAAATAAAACATAAGCATAATTTAGAAAAGTAATAACAACACATTTGCATGTTTGTTTGTTTTTTTGGACAGAGTCTCACTCTGTCACCCAGACTGGAGTGCAGTGGTGCAGTCTCAGCTCACTGCAACCTCTGGCTCCTGGGTTCAAGCAATTCTCATGCCTCAGCCTCCCTAGTAGCTGGGACTACTGGTGTGCACCACCACACCCAGCTGATTTTTGTATTTTTAGTAGAGACGGGGTTTCAACATATTGGCCAGACTGGTCTCAAACTCCTCACCTCATGATCTGCCCACCTCGGCCTCCCAAAGTGCTGGGATTACAGGCATGAGCTATCGCGCCGGGCCGGCATGTTTTATTTTTTCAGAAAGTTTAAACAGATACAAAGTCAAAATTGATTAGAGACTAAATAATGGATTACAATTTATTTTGTAAGGGAATAATTCAGTTTAAAAACATCTCCAAGAAATCAAAACTAACAAAAAAAAGAAATTTAAAATGCAAACAAATATTGCTTAAAAATAAAAGTTCTCAATTCGATTTATAATTTGTGAACTGTGATTAGATATGGGTTGAGAAGTTTATATAGATCATTTCACCTACTACCGAATAGGCAGTAAATATTTCCATAACATATTTCTGAGGGTGTCAATTGAGAGAGAATTTCACAGCAGGTAAAATAAGAGAAGAAAACTGAAAAAGCTCCCAAGAGTATGTGGAGGCAACACTATGACCCATTTCTTTCCCTGAAATGGCAAAAACAAAAGTGCAGTACCCTGGGTGAGATTCTGCTCATGAGAGAAAGCACCCCGAGGAGGCTCACGTGGGTGTGAAGAACATCATTCAGATAAAAGCTACAAAAACGACATGCTGTGTATCAGAAGGTGCTGCTGTCCTTTCCTGCCCACTACCACTGGGCAGTGCAGTTATGTTGTTATCTTGTCCAGCCCACCACCCTGTCAGGTGAAGATTTTGTCCAGCCCACTGCCACTGGACTGTATGTAAGGCGATATTTAGCCTGCTGCCACTGAACCATTTCTGTACATAAGGTGGCTGTGCTCCAGCCTGCCACCACCGAACACTTACCCCTATATTTAAACTTCTACTAAACCTCATATCTCTTTTGCTGGCTCTGAGACCCTTTTTTGGCTACTTGAACCTGGTACCTTCCCTATTGAAGTTAATAGGAGTTTGGCACAGCAAGTAGCCTATGAGCACAATAAAACTAAGATCAGGGAAGGGGAAATACATGGGGGGAATCCCAGCCTGTCTATCCACTTTGTTGTTGAGCTCAATAGCCACTATCCCTGAAGGATGGGCCCCACTGCATAAGTACAAGGACATCCTGACAATGCTGAAGGATCTGGAGGAGTTTTTGCAGGGTGGGTATTTGACTGAACAAGAGTCAGATACTAGAGTGGAAGCAGCCATGGCTGGCTGGCAACTTCCAACTATGCTCCAAGCATCCAGGGAGGCTCTGCTCACAGCGCAGGCAAGGGTTCATCGGTTCAGGATGAACTGTCATTAGAGAGAGATGCCAGACAAAACGGAGACCCTGGATTGTTAGGTAGCCTGTTTGAAGGGTCAGCAACTCTTACGCACACACAGGGAGCAGACCCACAGTACTTGCCCTCACTAGAAGATTACAGTGCACCAGAATGCAGGGCTGCATTGCAGTGCAATTGGTGACTCTGAGAAATACGTTCAGACAGAAGGTGAGAGAGTTGTTTGCAGGGTGCCTTCTCCATCTATGGGACATGGAGGTGGAGGACATTATACTCTCCAAACTGCAGATGAGTAGAATGGCATTCATCATAAACCACCTGGCCCTGAAGGCCATGTCTTGGTGGCACCTGTAATGGGGATCAGACTATCTCCCTCAGCTGGGTGGTTGTGGGCTGCAAGGTAGCCTGGCCAAATGAGGCTGATGTCCATGTCTTCTCCGTGATGGCAGATTGTGGAGAAATTGAAATACATACTTCAGGAACTAGGGATAAGACATGCTACCTTTAAGGAGCATTACTGTGGGTCCTTACAATGAGTTCTCACTGCCAACATAAAAGATACTATCCTACAGTCAGTACTCAACCAAGAGTGTGTCTATCCTGTGCCCCCTGGTAGGACAGCCACGGTCTCAAACAGCCCTGGTGGCCACTGACTTAGGAGAAATGGAGAAAGTGCATGGGCAATAAGTGTGCACTGCCAGAATTAAAGACAAGGGAGCCAAAGGGAAGAACACAGCCATGGGGCCCATCCGGGTAACCCAGCGACAAATGTAGCATGACCTGGTCATGGCAGGGACACCAACCATGTAAATAGATAAGCAGCCTAGCACTGTTCTAGTCAGATTGGGGTGGAAGCTCAAAAAGGGGCCTCAGGTTCAGCCTATAGGCTCTCCTGCAAATGACTGGCAGGTACCAACCTATGTAGACTAGAATTAACGCCAAGGCCCTGAAAACCCAGTAAAAGCAATGGATGGTGGCCAGGGTATCTGGGGACTGGAGGCCACAGAGACTGGAGGCTAACTATGTATTTGTCATCTAAGACAAAACAGACTGCTTGCCCTATGACAGCAATAGATGGTTATGGAGGAGGGGCCATGAAAGCCAAACAGGTTGAACTAGAATTACAAGTTGAGAGACTGCCACCAAAACCCTATTTAGTATACATAGCTCCTATCATGGAATACATCTTGGAAATGGATATTTTATCAGGCCTGACCTTGCAAACAACTGCCAGGAAATTTCAACTGAGAGTCAATATGGTAAAGCATGCAACTGGGGGAAAGTAAAATGGACACGGGTATAGTTGCCAACCCCACAGCAAGTAGTAGCACTGAAGCAATACCACCTGCAGGGGTGGGAATTAGGACATCCCAGGGACTGTTAAGGAGTTAGCCCAGGTAGACATTATAAGGCCAGGATACAGCCCATGCAACAGCCCTATATGACCTGTGTGAAAGCCTGATGGGACATCAAGAATGAAGATAGATAGCTGGGAACTAAATAAGATGGTTCCCCCAAAGTATGCAGCTGTTGTCAATATTGCCTCCCTTCTGACATGAGTAGGAGAATTTCTACACACATGTTTTTTGATCAATTTATCCAATGCCTTCTTCAGCACACTCATTACTCCAAAGAGTCAAGGCCAATTTGTGTTCACCTGAGAAGGAGAACAATGAACCCTCTCCACCTTGCTCCAGGGATACCATTCTGGAGGGGGTACAGATTTTCATTACATTGATAATATCATGCTAACTTTGAAGATTTTTTCCAGCTTACCAACTGCACCCCCCAGCCTGTGACCTTGACAACAGAGGGTAGGTGGTCAGCATGGACAAAGTCTAAGGTTGAGGCTTCTTAGTCAAATACTTTGGTGTCATCTGGTCAGGTAAGACTAAAGTTGTTCCATCTGCCTTTATGAATAGAGTGCAAGCCAACCCATGTCCTGCCACACCAAAGCAGTTGGAAAGCTTCTTAGGCCTGCTAGGGTATTATTTTCCTCCCCATTTGGAGAAATTTCTTAGGCCCCCTATACCACTTAGTCAAGAAGGGGACCTCTGGGATTGGTTCACAAGGAAAGACGATGCCTTTGAACAAGGTAGTCACAGTGAAACTGTGGTAGGCCAGGTCTCCAAAAGCTGAACAGGCAGGCCTCCATCACAAGTGTTTCAGCACTGACTGAGTGGTTAGGTTAAATATTAAAGGCTGAGAGAGCTGGTGCCCTTACACAGAGGCTGGATCAAGTAATAAAGGCCCATCAAGAGTCTTGCCCAGGTCTTCCTGGGCCTTGAAGCATGACAAGATAATGAAAGATTGCTAACATTCTTCATACTAAGACCCATTCAGGATTAAACAAGTTTTATTGGCAGTCAGAAGGAACTCCCCAAACCTCCACAACTTAGTGGGAGACAAGGTAAGTATAATCACCTTTGATAAGGGTAATGATCTTTGATAAGGGTAATCAACTTTGGCACATGAACTTATCTAGATTTAGTACACTTACTGAGCCTCTGGAAGAAGGTCCCCAAGACTCAGACTTTAGTTATAGATTAGAAGAAATTAATTACTTATGTCTTTAGATGAATGCACAGTTACAGGTAGACACATAGCTTAGAAGCACTGGAAAACTTTGTAATTTTGAGTTAGTTTGGACATATTTTCACTGTCTTTTCCCTGTGCCTGGTTTGAGGAACAAACTCTCTTTCTCAGTTCATCTGCATCTCGTTATTGGGCCGTGAGAATAAGCAGCCTGACCCTCAGTTTGGTCCAGGAACAAAACAAACACAAGCCTTGCGGGGAGGGTCTAGTGCAGGAACAGTCTTGTGAGGTGAAAATAGACAGGTACCCTGAGGGGTCTGGGTGGGACCCATGGCAAAGTCTAGGTCAGAAATGTGTGCCTTCAGGATTCTGGTCCCAACTATGGAAGGGAACTGAAGTTGGATAACGGTGTAATGAAATAACTCTGTGCTGCATGTCATGCTCTGCGGTCGCTGGGGGATGTTGCAGAGTGGGTCCCAGTGCTGCCATGTGCCCAGTGTCCATGGCAGGTTGGCTGAAGGCTGCTATCTAGAGAATGAAGTCTGAAAGTGCCCAGACACAGACTATGACCACATGGCATGCATGCCTGTCACAAAGGAGCACATTAACCAATAACCCCTTAAGCACAGAACTGTATTTGGTGCTTGGCCCTATCACCTATGTGGCAGCTGAAGGGCAGTCTTTGATAGAGGCCATTGACCTGTATAGGTTTCCTCCTTCATACAAGATGGACAGGACCCAATTCCTGACACACCTTTGCCTCAGCCTGAGACTCGTGGAAACCTAGTGTTTTCCTTGCCACAGGACCTGCCCACATTATTAGTGACCCTAGAAAAAGAAAACCAGTCCTCTAATGGTTCAATTTCCCACTCTATGGGGGAAGGGTCTAGAACAAGATATACAGTTCACACTTCTCCTGCATCCTACTCCCTCTCATACCTCCGGAATAATGAGTCCTGATCCTCTATTACTCAACGGGCAATCATCCTCATTGTGGATCATTGTAGTAGGCTTGGTGTCTTGCTCTGTCCTTCTGTGTCACAGAGGGGGCCAATACATTTGGTACTGTAAACCAGGCACCAGGCCATTGCCAAGGGTGTGCTCCAATAGAGCAACACAACTTTCTGTGTCTTGCTAAAGGGTCATGACTTGCCCTTGCTTGTATCCACTAAACATCTCATTTTCCACCCATAGATGATGTGCAGAAAACTTCTTTGCTGACTGGGCACAGTCAGTGACCTTTCTCCAGAACAAAATAGGCTGTGATCTCATGGAGAGCTGCTCCTTTCCTCCACTAAGGGCCTGCCATGGCATAGCCAAGATCAACTCCCAAGCGCTGGGAATAGCCTACCGGTTGTTATTGTATTCATGATTTCATTGTTGCTGTAGTCTGTCCTGCTGCTGTGGCATCTGGCTACAATGCTCCTTTGCATACCTTGCCCCAGGAAAGTTTTTTAAAATGGCGTTATCAGAATGTGGGGGCCATTCCAGTATCCTGGGATGGGCTGTAGGGTAAACACACCTGAGAGCAATAACGGAAGCATACCCTGAGAATGACCTTGTATGGCAGATGCATCTGAATATGTGTTTCCTGCTAGGAAAACTGGGAGCAGCCACCTTGGAGATTCGTTCCTCATCTGTAAGGAATATTTGAGCCCCCGATCTGTCCTGTGGGATTGAAGTCCTGCGTTTTATGTTAAATAAAGTTTGCCTTGAGGAGGTTATTAAGGGTAGGGTATAAGTGAAAATGCTGTATAACCTGCATGCTGTTGGCAAATGGTTGCAGTTCTCCTGCCTATCCTACTGGCACTGAGCTGCACAGTTATCTTGTCCAGCGTGCCACCCCCTAGACTATATGTAAGGTGGGTACCTTGTCTGGCCCATCAGCTCTAGACTGTATGTGATGCAGATACCTTTTCCAGCCTGCCAGTCCCGGACTGTTTCTGTACGACAGCTCTCCTGCCCAGCTGATCACCACTGGACTCTCCCCAGCATGGAAACCCCTATTAAACCCCATGGATCATTTGCTGATGCTGAGTCTCTTCTTTAACCTCTTGAACCTGGTGCCTTCTTCATTGTAGTTAATGAGGTTTGGCCCAACATGATGTTATAAAGGTGACCAAAATTCAATAAACATTATTATCAATAAAATAAATCTTAAAAAAAAAACCCAGCTTATCTGGAAACCATCACTCTCAGCAAACTAACACAAGAACGGAAAATCAAACACTACATGCTCTCACTCATAAGTGGGAGTGGGACAATGAGAACACATGGACACAGGGAGGGGAACATCACGCACTGGGGCCTGTCAGGGGATAGGGGCTAGGGGAGGGATAGCATTAGTAGAAATACCTAATGTAGCTGACAGGTTGATGGGTGCAGCAAATCACTATGGCACATGTATACCTATGTAGCAAACCTGTACATTCTGCACATTTATCCCAGAGCTTAAAGTATAATAAAAGAAAAAAAAGAAAAACAGCTTCTGTTGGCTTCTTACTCTTCCTTTTCTCACTTCCCTACTGTGCTTCCAGTGATCACCATTCCAATAACTTGTGCTAACCCTAGCCTAACCCTGAACCTAAACTTGCACTCATGTCAAGCATCATAATAATACAATTTAAAACAAACAGTAAACCTTTCAACAAATAAGATATAATACATGTGGCCAAAGATTAAGATATGTTATATTTCATGAATATAGTTTTCTTATTATTAAACCATTATACTATCATAATAATGTCCATCATAGAGTCATAAACAACAATCAATTAAATAGCTCTTTAAGCACACCTCTAAAGAATGGACACATCATTTACATATGCAATTAAATTCTTGCGCATGTGGAAAGAGTGTATTTTGAACTTGAGGATTTTGATAACACCCTGTTCTAGTGCACAAAGGATGGCCTTTTTGTCAGATCTTGTAAAACAGCACAAGTAACAATAGCCATTCCCAATCACATGCTCATGTGTCTTCCAGTGCCCGAGAGATGTTTCTTCATAGAGTGGCCACAGGATACGGTTCTGGTCAATGAGGTTTAGAGAGAAGTTCCTGGCAATGATGGCCTTCTCTGAATTAAAGAGAAATGGCTTCATACCTAATTCCCTATGTCCTGTTAGCTTTACATTTTCTCCTCATTGCTGTTTGGAATATGGTTTGAGGAAATGAAAACAAACTGGTATTCAATAAGACCACTGCACTGTGGCATCAGTCCTGGGATGCTACCTATTCACAGTGAAAATAAGACAAATACACATATTCTATTCTGATACTATCCAACAGTCTTTTCTTCGTACATCTGAACACAAACTCGAAGCTACAGAGTGAGATGCATTATTGTATTTCAATTGTACCAATGTTAAATGTGTGAGCTACCCAACTTTGTTGCATCTATTTCCAAAAATTGACACTCCACTTTCTACTCTAGACAGCCTGGGTGAAAACGGAACATTGACTGTGAAAGAACCTGGGAACTTTCCTGCTAAACGCTGGTTGGAATGTTTGAGGATAAAATGCTCACTGCATCTGACTGGCCAACTGCTCCCCCATTTTTGCCAGTGCCTCTCACAAAGCCAGGACCACAGGACTACACTGATCCATAGGCTGGGTGGAAGTCAGGAAGGGCCCTGCCACCTGTGGGTCAGCTTCCCTGGAAAATCACCCATCTACAGTGGATTAAAACTAAATTGAGGTTATATTTTGTGATCATCTCCCAAGATACTGGAGTATGAGTAACCACAGCACCTGCCAATCCTGCCTAGTACAGTCTCCCAAAGGCATCATCACCCCGAACATCTTGTCTGACAACATAACATCTTAAAGCTGTGCCCACAGAGTTTGCTTCAGCCACCACCTCATCTTCTCACTGCCCCGATCTAGGCCTGAGAAAGTACAACAAGCTCTGTTT
Source organism: Macaca mulatta (assembly GCF_049350105.2). Lineage (NCBI taxonomy): Eukaryota > Metazoa > Chordata > Mammalia > Primates > Cercopithecidae > Macaca > Macaca mulatta. The sequence goes on from NC_133414.1 coordinate 51,707,747, forward strand.
CCCAGCAGCTGATGGTCTGCACTACTGCTAAATAAGTCCCATAAGTCATAAAGACCCAATACCACTTCCCTAATCCTCAAAATGGACCACATTCCCCACATCCCCTTTTTATCTCTGTTACATATTTCCTTGAGATGACATCACCAGTAGCTACCCTATGACCTCAAAGTGATTTTTAAAAACTCACTTCCACTTTAATTCCAGAAGTGTTCCCCATATTTTCTTTCAGTAGGTCGTATCTACCTCTCTGAGAAGAACGTCATCATCGTGTTTCTCTGTCTCCACATCCGCCACAGAGCTGGCTACCTGGTTCAATCCTCTGGATCATGAGACTCTTTCCCTCTTATCTCAATTAAGTGGTCAGTATGTTGTATTTAAAGCTTTCAAATGGATACAAACTTCTCAGTTAAAACTACTTCTCATTGCATTAAAGAATTCCATCCCACTCATGAGAACCAAGAAAGCCCTGTGTGACATGACCTTGGGTGGAGAGAGCGCTGAGAAAGTTGCAGCCACAGCACAGGCGTAGGAGAAGAGTTGTAATGAATGTGGAGCTGAGGGTGAAGAGACAATGAGAAACTACAAATAATTAGAAAATAAAGCAGATAGAACTACGTCTTCTAAATTCATGGAGCCAATTGTGCTGCCTGGATACAGATGTTCTCTCGCTACATGTAGAAGTAATGTCACTTCTGGACTGGATGTTTCAGTCTCTTACCTGGAGCTACAAATACATTTCAATAGGAATACTTTACTACTAATTCTGGAGCATCGAATAAACACCCAGAATTGTCTTGGTTATTAGTTTACTCTATAGACGTGTTAAAACAACGCCTTGATTCGTGAGGCCTCACAAGTTTTCACCTGATTCAACTGTTACAGTATAGTCAGAAAACCTTATGATGCTACTTATAAAAAGAGAATGGAACAATTAAAAATGGCTTCAATACAGTTCTTCAATTGAGTAGAAAAAATGGAATGTATACATTAAATAAAATATAACTTATTATACTTACCATGGAATTACATCTTTGAATTAATTTCTGAATACCATTAAATTTCATAAAAGTGTCCATTAGTAGATTATATGAACAGAACTATTAGCAGAATATATAAACAAAACCTAATGAATGCTGGAACGTGTAAATCATGTAATAGTTCTCACATGAGTAATAGGCAAAAAACACAGGACTTGTACTAAGGGAGACATATTTTTGAATAAATGAATTCAATGTAGGGACCATCAATTTATTTCATTATCTGTGAGGTTTCTAGATTGCTATTAAAACATCAACTTTTTAAAATAATCTGTTTTGTTCTAATATTTTCTGTTTCTTCTTCTCATTCTCAAGATAGGAACTCTCTCTCTCTTGCTTGCACACACACACACACACACATACACACGCACACATTAATTGTTCCATAGTGCTCATATTCCTAAACTTTAGATTTGCATATTTGTATATTTGTTATAAATAAAATCCAAAACTCTCTGTGCGTGTGTGTGTGTGTGTGTGTATGTGTGTGTGTGTGTGTATTACTTATTTATTTTTGAGGTGTAGTTTCACTCTTGTTGCCCAGGCTGGAGTGCAACAGCAGGATCTTGGCTTATCACAACATCCACCTCCCAGGTTCAAGTGATTCTCCTGCCTCAGCCTCCCAAGTAGCTGAAATTACAAGCATGTGTCACCACGTCTGGCTAATTTTTGTATTTTTAGTAGAGACGGGGTTTCCCCGTGTTGGTCAGGCTGGTCTCGAACTCCTGACCTCAGGTGATCTGACTGCCTCAGCCTCCCAAAGTGCAGGGATTACAGGCATGAGCCACCACGCCTGGCCCTCTGTGTATATTTTATAGGCCCAGAGGGGTGGCATGTAGAAAAGACATTATAGGATCAAATGTTATAGAAAGATTATAGTTTATTATTATACTCCTATAAAATTTTCATTATGGCCATGATAAAGTCCCAGTAGTTACAATAAAAGAATAAAATACAACTTATGGAATTAATGTTCTTGATATATGGAATTAATATTCTTGGAACTATTTAGAGTTTAACACCACTGGGAATAAAAATTGCTAGAGATGGGGCTAGGTTATCCAATAGTATGTAATTATCATATGCTATCTAGAATCTTAAGCAAGGTTAATAGGTTAATATTTTTGTAGGATAACATGTCATTCAATACACAACAGTGTTAAAAAAAGTTTAGTTTTAATTGTTAAAACAAATTAAGTATACACATAAATTAAATAAGACATTTCAAAACCTGCTGTATCCTCAAAGGCTAAAATGTAGATTACAAACCCTCACAAAGCATTCTTGTCTTTCTGATACCATGCTCTATGTAAAAAATGGGCATCCTTTTTTAAAAAATCTGAGGTTAAGTATTTAGAAAATTGAGTTCACAATAAATCTACATCCTAACTGATAGGAGTTACATCTGAACATTTCTCTAACGTGTGAAAATTTCTTTACTGCTACTACACCAACTAACATTCAGGACTTCTAACTATTGCTACTATAAAGGTGTATCCAAAAAGCTCAGCTTTTTCTCCCGAATAACTCGTTGGTAAAACTATTTATTTCTAAATCTCAGAGTGCCCCTGTCTCATAATTTAATGCAGAAGAATTGTATCCTGAATACCTGACTCATGCATGACTTACAACACTGTTATATGTCAAATCTAAGAGCACCCACATTCATTTAGATTTTTGTACCCTTAATCTTCCATGTGAATGATCTTCACATAATATATAAGATCCTGTAGTAGCTAACGGGTGGCACAAATCCACTTCACACTTTTACTTAAATGTTACAAATGAAGAAAAAGCATCAGATAACTCAAGAGTTTAATTATATTAATAAGATTTGCTCAAATAATTTCAAATACTGTCATTACCAAAAAAGTATACACTGAATATATCTATTGCTCCATCAATCTCTGGTTTTTGAAACATACAATTAAATTATTTTATTGTTTGGACTTTGGATTATTCTTCATAATAAACACTCTGATTTAGAGTAATGTATACCACTGTGAGTTTCCTAGTTGTTTCTAGGGTGATTAATCCAATTTTTATTTTTATTTATCAAATTTTCAGAGTTGATATTTTTTAATTAATTTCCCACATTTATTGTACCTGTAAAGTTTCTTTCCAGTAGAAGCTCTCTGGTGTTTTTTAAGGTATACATTTTGAACAAAGGCTATTCTACAATTATTTCATTTGTAGAGGTTCTCACTCATAGGAATTATCTGTTGAGTAAGATTAAAGTATCAATTAAAGGTTTTGCTAACTGCTTTATGTTTATAATTTTTTCCAGTGTAATTACTCTGGTGTCCTCTGTGGTGTACAGCATGTACAAAGGTCTTTTCAAAATAATTATGTGTATAAGATTTTTATCCAGTACTTATTTTCTAATGTTGAGGGAGGTGTGAGCATGAGTTGAGGGTTTTGCCACATTTTTTGAATTTGCGGTTTTTCTCTGCTGTGAATTCTTTTGTGTTGAGTAAGGTTTTAGCACCTTTTAAAGGGTTTGCCGTATTCTTTATAGTTTTAGTTTTTCTCTGCTATGGATTCTGCAATGTTGTGTAAGGGTTGAGTACTGGTTGAAGGCTTTGCCACATTCATTAAATTTGAGTGGTTTCTCTCCAGTATGAATTATCTGACGTTTAGTAAGGAATGAGCCCTAGTTAAAAGCTTTGCTACATTCTTTACATTTGTAGGGTTCCTCACCAGTATGGTCCAGGTGAAAGCTGATGGTAGCCTGACTTGGGGAGGTAGAAGGTGGGATTGGCTGACTTACTGACAGATTGGATGGGATGGGAATGAGGATGAAAACGGGGATGGGGATGGGGATGGGGATGGGGATTGGGTGGGGGCAAAAGACTCCTAGGTTCTGGAAGGATCATGAAATGTTTATTGAATGAAGGATAAATGGATGCTGTTGCTGTTGCCCGGGTACTGATATGTGTCTGAGGCTTTACACACTCTATTTCAGTTACTCTTCACCAGAAGTCTAAGGACTAAGCATGATCTCCACATTGGAGATGAGGATGCTGAGGCTCAGAGAGGTTCCGTGACTTGCCCAGGATAAAAGGAAAAAGGTAAAAGGAAGAGCAAGATTGAAACTCAGGCCTGTTTGACCCCAGGTGCGGGCTCTTCGGAACTCCATCCCACCCAGCCCAGCAGGCATGCACCTAGTGGGGGAGACAAAGCCACTGTAGGGTCAGGGCCCAGGAGTATAAAAGGCATATATTAGTATAAAAGGTCTATAGCCCTGGTTTGGGCAAGATGGGAAAGTGGGAACCAGGAGGCAGACACTAGCTCTTAAGGCCTAGTTAAGCTATCAACTGGCCACGTGTGCGCGGAAACATCTCATCACGTTTTAGGGCTTCCATTTCTTTCTTTGGACTGGTTAATTGGCAATGGCATGTCTGAGAAGCTGAAACTCACCTAAAAAATATAAAAATATTTTAATCTCACCTTAAAATCTATTAAATATTTTAAATCCTACCTAACATTGTTTTGTAACCAAGCGAGTTAGAGAGAAATGCCACACTTTGAGACAAATTAAGGAGTCCTTTATTAGCCGACGACCAAGAGACGGCTAACGCTCAAAATTCTCTCGGCCCCTAAGAAGGGGATAGATTTTCTTTTATACTTTGTTTTAGCGAGGGGAGGGGGATTCTAGCTGTAGCAATCTTACAGAAGTAAAACAGGCAAAAAAGTTAAAAAGGCAAATGGTTACAGGAAAACAAACAGTTCCAGGTGCAGTGGCTTAAAATCATCACAAGGTGATAGGTGTGGGGCTCTGCGTGTTATCTGCCGGACACAAACGCAGGGGCTTTATGGTACTATCTCCCGAGCCAATTCAGAGATAAGTGCAGAACAAAGAGGAAAAGGCCCCTTATAAAACCATCAGATATTGTGAGAACTCACTCACTATCATGAGAACGGCATGGGGGAACCACTCCTATGATCTAATCACCTCCCAGGAGGTCCCTCCCCCAACACATGTGGATTAAAACCAAGATGAGATCTGGGTGGGGACACAGAGCCAGATCATATCACAGAGCCAGAAGAGCTGAGCAGTGGGATCTTAGTAAATGTTCATTAAATCAAACCCTTGCACAAGGCTGGCTTCAGAGGTGCCACCTGTGCAGTGGCAAAGGTCCCACACTCAGAAGGGACCTGAACTTGGTTTAATGTTCTGCTATCACTGTCTTGAAATTCTTAACAATTTTTGGACAACGTATTCCACATTTTCAGTTCACACTGGGTCCCATAAATTATGTACCCAGTTTTGCCCCTGAAGCAAAGACATAGTTTGTTCATGAAGGGCCCTCCCTACTCCTCCCTGTCCATCCCACTCCAAGGTACCCTAAGTGAAGGGGAACACACAGCTAGGAGAAGCTGGTGTTTGATGATGATCTTGGAAGTCTCACCTGAGCATGGCTGGTGATGCACGTGTGCGGGTGGGAGAATTTGGCTGCTCTCTATTCTGGCAGCCTCCATCCCATGCACAAGGCCTGCACTTTGCCTCTCTGTCCCCCTGTGTCCCCCTACCTGACTCAGACCAGAAGTGTAGATGGGGGGTGGACACTGAGCCCCAGTGCTCCTGGGCCCAGCTGGAGTTCCCTGTTGACTGGGGAGACTTGGCCCCTCTGACTACTCCTACCCCATCCCCACTATGACAGGAGTTGGTGAAGGGACAGGGTGGGAGGCTTAATTAACAGCCAGGCCAGACAGCAGGCAGTGAGGCAAAGATCAGGCTACAGATCTGCTCTTCAGAGGAGGTATTCATGGACTGGCTTAGGCTGTGGCTTGTCTACTTTAGGAATATTCTTAACCCTTCCTGGGTCACTTGCCATCATCAGACTTCTCTCTTAGAGCACAGAGCACCAGACTGTTGCCCCTCCCTGTCCTCTCCTCCCCAGTCCCAGCCTTCCTCCCTGCAGCTGAGAAGGTTAGAGTTTTCTCAGGGATGGGGCAAGTTGACTTCTGCCAAGGAAAACTTCCAGGCCCCTGGGCCCCATTCTTTGTCCTGCCCTGTGCTTTCTCCCTCTTCACTTCATCACAGCTCTGGACTCAGCAAAGTGGCAGAAGGGGCCTCACCTCAGCCCTTCTTTTCATCTTATAAAACTGGAACATTAGACTCCCTCATCTGAGGGAAAACAACTAACCTGCATCCTGAGAATAAGATGGGAAGCTGCGGTCCTGGCTTCTAAACTCTGGTAGAGAAGGAGCCCCTGCTTGCCTGGCTTTGAGGCCCCATTAGGGGCAAGTTTCCAGCGGGGTGTCCCATACAGCACCCAGAGCCCCTCAATATCATGGGGTTCCCTCTGCCTGGTTTTTCCTCCACTCCACGTCCTTCCCAGAGTCTGGATTCTTGCAAAAGCCTAGGCCAGGATATAGGCATTACCTGTGTAAGGCCAAGGGGAGTCCCACTGTGGGCCAGGAGGGCTCACCATTAATAAATCTGAAATTCAAGCCAGACAAGGGGATAGATCTTGGCTCGGTGTCAGGGGTTTCTGTGTCATGTTGGGCTTGCCTAAGGTGGGAGGCCCAGGACATCTGGGCCTTGTGGTGCCTTCTGACAGAAGGAATTCGAGTTTGCCACCAAGAGCTAATAGGAAAGTTTGACTTGGTGATCCAGGCATAAGGCTGATGATGCCACACAAATGCCCAGGGGCCTGTGGTGCACCTGACACTGTCCTGGGCAATGAATGGGTAAAGAGGACCAATAATCAATAATCATTCTCTTCCTGAGAAAGGAAGCTCTATTGGGCTGGTTAACCAGGCATCTGGCCACAAGCCTGGGCCAGTGTTGATGGGCTCCAGCAAGTGAGTCATCCCAACTAATTCCCCCTCCTCCAGGTTATCACAATCAGCCCAGCTCCAGAAGTGAAAGAGCTGGCTGCAGATGGGGGTGAGGCCAGATGAAAATGCTTTCGCTCCCCTCAAGAGCTGCGGAGCAGACCCTTGCAAAGGGGTTCACCGAGCTGCAGTGTCTTCAGCCTCCAATCTAGTAAGAGCCTGATGGATTGATCAAGGTGTCCTGGGAAAGATTCTGAGTTCAAAGAGACAATCCCCTCCAGAAACTCCAGGAGAATTTTGTGTGTCATTTAAAGAGTAAGAAGCTGCTGGGTGTCTTGGCTCACACCTGTAATTGCTATGCTTTGGGAGCTCGAGACAGGAGGAGCACGTGAAGCCAGGAATTAGAGACCAGTCTGGGCAACATAGTGAGATGGCCCCTCTCCAAAAAAAGGCAAGAAGACCTCTCTCTTTACCCGTTTACTTGAAAGATGTGACTAGAAGACAGGAAGCTGGCTGTTGAGGGGGAGTCTCTTCATCAGGCAGAGGTAGGGGAGCTTCCTGAGGCAGAGGCGTGGACGGTATTTCTGGCTCTGCAGTTCCTGAAGAAATATTGGGGCACCCAGGCTAACCTTTGGCAAAACTACGAGCTGAACTCAGGAGTCCCTGATGCCAGCCTCTCCGATGGGGTCCCCTGCTTCCCTCCCCCATGTGTCTTGCTCTCTAGCTCCCTCCCCACCAACTTCCAGGCCAGGGGCCCCAGCTGGCTGGTGGAGGATGTCTTGCTCCTCAGCAGCTGGGATTTGTAAGTATTTACAGTAACATGTAACAGATTAGGAGCTGACAGGCCCAGTGAGTGGGCAGGCCCCTTCCCAGAGGTCAGCAGCTTCATTCCCCTTTCCCGCTACCATCCTGATTTGAGGGTGTACAGGATGACAAAGAGGGAGTAGTTCAACAAGGTATGGGGTGGCAGCCTCCCAGAACTCAAAGGATGCATTTGTCCATCTGTCCCCGGCTCAGTTTCCACACTCAGAGTCACTCACATTGCTCCACCCTTGCCACAGCTCACCTGTATGTCCACATGATCGAGGTCACACTGACCCCAAACACACACTCTCTCAACTCTCAACACTTCACCATCACACTCACATGTGTACACACGCTTTTGAAATTCCACAGCCACGTGGATGCACACAGGCTCACATCTTTGCACACACAGAGGCTCACACTCACAGACCCATTGGGGGCCCAGATCCTGGTCATTCCACAGGTCTTAATAAAGGTTCTGGGAGAGAAACTTGTTTCCTGTGGAAGGCAGAGGGGAGTGTGTTTGTGGGTGGGGCGGGGTGGGGAGGGAGAGTGTCAGAGTGCGTGTATGTTAGAGTGTGTGTGTGTGTGTGTGTGTGTGTGTGTGTGTGTGTGTGTGTAAGAGAGTATGTGTGTAAGGAGCAGGAGTGACTATGTCCTGAGTTTAGGGAGGGGGGAAGAGAAGGGAGAGATGGAGACAGGTGTGGACCAAGAGCCACTTAAGAGCTGAAATCCTGGAAGGAAGCGAAGCTGAGATAATGGCAAGGCAAAGAAATAAACGCCAACAAGGATCAAGCTAGAGGAGGGCATGGACTGGGGACAGAGCCCACCCTCATGAGAAGCTGTCACATTGCTGCTCTGAAGGCCTCTGACACCAGCGCCAACTCCAGCTGGAGCTTCCTCTCTCTGGATCTTGTCACTGTGACTTTGCTTTGCTACTTGGGCAGCTAGGAGCGGTGACAGGCAGGGAAGACGGTGCCCACAGCAGCTGGCCATGCCACTCCAGCCCGGCTACCAACCCACCTGTCATTGCCAATCTTATCACCTGCGGAGTCCCAGATGAAACCAGCAATTGGTCTGGCTGCCTTTGCCTCCTAGTGTCACAGTGAAGGCCAGGGGAGCAACCGGCCTTCCTCCACAAAAGATGGGCAGGTTTAATCAGACCTTGCCCAGGTCCCTGAAGACTACAGCTGAGTCTGGGGAGAACGGGCCGAGTCTCTGCTCCCAGGCACACAGGACCTATTTATTATAAGAAAGAAATAGGAACCAGCATGAGACAGGGGCTTGAGGAGGAGGTTGGAGAAGACACGTTTTTGGCATAAACTTTGGGTCCCTGTCTATGCTCACTGCGCCGGGCTGAGCCTGCCCCTGGCCGCTTCCACCGGCAGCATCTGGTGCTGCGCCTGGGACAGCCCCTGAATGGTGGCCGATCCTGCCTGGACGTCCCGGGCCGGTTCCTAACCCACGTCCGCCGTCCCCCGCCCCGGTGGGGAGAGGCTTGCGCTGCTCCTCGCCATGCTTGGCAGCGGCTGCTGCGGATCTCTGGGTCCAGGGTCGCACACGCCCCGCCAACCCTGGCCACTGCTTAGGAGGGGACGCCCGGGGCTGCAGTTCTAGGCCCCGCAGGCTGTGGCTAGGGAGACGGCTGAGGGCCTGGAGCCAAGAGAAGCAGCAGGTCCCAGGGCCGACTCCCGGGTCCGGGAACCAGCCGCCGCCGTCGGCCACTGTCGTGGGCGAGAACGCGGGCGCGGGGCGGTCGGGGATTCTGCTGGGCACCTCACGTGCACGCAGGGCCCAGCTTCACCACCGCAGCTGCAGCCGGGCCGCCTGGGGCCTGCGAGTTTCCCGGGCTGCGGCGCGGTACCGCCGCGAGGAATGAGGGCGCGGCCCCGGTGGGGAAGGGGCAGGTCTGCGGCTCCGGCCACTGGGGGCAGAGAAAAGACCCCGGCGCAGTCTGGGCGCCCAGCTCCGTTCCCGCCGCGGCTAGGAGACTCCCGGGAGCGCCAGCGGCTCGGGGCCCACAGAGTCCTGGAACTCAAGGGCGGCCTTGCGGCGCAGAAGCGGGGGCAGCCTGAGACCGCACTCGGCTAGGCAGCCACATTCCACCCACCACGCGGCCGCAGGACTCGGATTTCGCCGCTAGTTTTAAAATTGTACCCGCGTAGCCCGGAACGCTGGGAGGGGGAGTATTCTGCGCCCCTCCGGTTGCGGTCTCCGCCTTCAACCGACTTCCAGAGCTGCCTCTGCTCCCCGTAGGGGCGGGCACCGGCGTCCCACGAGGTCGCCGGTCCTCAGCCTCCGGCCCGCCTGCCTCGCTCCGGATGCGCGGGGGACCCCCGCTTCGCTGCGCTCCCCACTGGCGGCTGAGGCGCGCTGCAGGCGGGAGCTGCGGCTCCGAGATTCCGGGCGTCTCCGCCGTGCCAGCGATGGAGAAGCGCCGAGAGCTTCCAGGTCGCGGCTTCCGGAAATTCGGTTATTGAGCGGAGTTGGGGGTCAGGTTGCAAAAGGATAGCCCCCCTCCCCCAGGTTGTAATCACCACCCGGCCCGCCGCTTCCGCAGCCGCGAGTCTAGGGCGGAGCTGTTCGGTTGACAGAGCACAGAGCGGGTGGGGCACGGGCGAGCAGTTGCACAGCCTGGGAATCCGCCTCCAACCGGAGCCCAGGGGCCGGCCCCACCTTTCCCTGGGTCAACCCTCAGCCCCATTCCCTCGACCCTCAGCATCCTTCCAGGCCCAGTTCGCTTCAGAGGCGCGAGACCTGTAAGAAGGAAGAAGCGAGCTGAGCCTCAATCACCGTCCCCACCCCACTTTTGGGGCCGCTGAGCTGGAGAATTGAAGGGGGCCGGCGCCGAATTACAGCCGCTCCCTTCCCAGCCTCGCCCGGCTTTCCTTCTGTCCATGATGATTTTCTTATTGTCAGGCGACAGCCAGGCTTCCCGCGCTCCTGGGACGGGGCGGTTGGGACCACGCCTACGGTCGGGCCTGGCAGGGATGACCCCAGCCCCCTGGCTGGTGCAGCGGGAACAGCTGGTTCCTGCCGGGGCGGGGAAGCGTGGACAGCTTGGGCCCGGGCGCCTGAGAGGCACTCGGGGCCTCTAAGGCTTGGCCACTGTCATGGGTCGTGTGGTTGTCGCTTCCGCCCCCGCCACGCCGTCCTCCTTGGACGCCGATTCACTGGCAGATGTCGGGGACCTGGTGCCTTTGCAGGGGAGGCCCCCAGGAGCCTAAGGCGGGGACTTGAGACGCTTGGGGGCCAGGATGGGAATAACTAGCGGAAAATGTAACTGAACTCTCAATGCCAGTCTGTTGTAGAAGCTCCTGGGACAAGCAGTGGACAGTCCCCGCAGGAGGCTTCCCACGATGTCCTAGGCGGTTGCGGCGCCTCTTCGTGGGGAGCGTAGCCCGGAGCTGCGGGCAGGGCAGCGCTGGGGGTGGCCCGTCAGAGGCTGGGTCTGGGGACCCCAGACCAGGCCGGGACAGGAGGCGGGCTCAGGATTCTCGGGAGCATCCCCCTGAGCTGTCCTGGCGGGAGCAGCCACTGCAAACGCCGCGCTGGCCTCAAACACCGCGTCCTTTGAATGTTTTAATTAAGAATAATGAATAGAGAAGGGCTTGGAGGCTCACGACTGGATCCCAGTACTTGGTGAGGAGGGAGGATTGCTTGAGGCCAGAGGTTGGAGACCAGCCTGGGCAACACAGTCAGACTCCATGCCTACAAAACAAACGAAGGAAAACAAACAGAAAAGAACCAAAGTAGCCAGGCATGGTGGTGCAGGCCTGTGGTCCCAGCTCTTCCGGGAGGCTGAGGCAGGACGACTGCTTGTGACCGAACCACTGCACTCCAGCCTGGGCGACAGAGCAAGACCATGTCCCAAAAAATGTGTATGTCTGGGTGAATGTATAGATTTTACAACTATTTTGAAAGTGGCCTTTTTAACTTTAAACAGAGCATTCTGGAGGAGACGCCTGACCCAGAGCGCTTTCCCTGAAGTTCGGTGCCCGAAGTGCACCCTTCCCCTGGCTGGGGTCTATCCATTCTACCAAGCCCTGCCTTCTGCAGAGGTTGGCTCCATGGTGTCTCCCGCCGCGTCCCAACTGGAGAACAGTGTAAAGAATTGTCAAATAGAGGGAGCTGAAATTCAGAAGCACGCTTAAGCCAAGTCCTCAAAACTAGAAAGCATAAAGCAGGGTAGGCGTTTTGAAAGCTTAAGGACAAAACACCATGGGCATGGATGGCTGAATCCGGGGATCAGCATCATAATTTGTTGAGAAGGAGGCCGTGCTGTGCTGCCATTTATTAATGGGTTTAATCGGTTGGTCCACAGCCCTACTGGTGGCCTAACCAGTAGCCCAGGGCCTGGGAGGATTTGCAGGACTTGTCAGAATTTGACTGCAGTTCCTTCCACTTGGCATAAGGAGGCACCATCAGCCTGATTGGGAGGGTCATGTGGGATGGAGCCCGCCGAGGTGGCGGCACTGAGCTGACCATGCCACAGACCATAGAGTGGGAGCCTTTCCTGTCCCCTTTACCGCAACTAACATCAAAAGCGCTGGTATGGGCTGTCTGTCTGCGCTGGAACCCGAGTTTGTCTTTGTCTGCAATTAAGATTCTTCTGGGTTTATGTTGCCAGTTCATCATCCAGCCCTCTGGAATCAGGCCTCCCAAATTTAGCAGATGTTGGGGAGGACTCCAGGGAGTGGCTTATGAGGGCTGGCTGATGAAACTGCTCTTTCCTTTCTGTTCTGTGAGTGTGATGGTGTTTGAGATACATGGGGCTATGGTTCAGGAGCACTTCACATGTGCAAATATGGAGACAGCACTCACCTACACATTTAGGCTCAGAATATTGATTGAAATTAGCATTTATCACACACTGTGGCTGTAACTTTTGCAGTTTGAGGTAAAAAAGCAAAACTAGCAAGAATTTATTTTTCGTTTTCCACAATTTTACAAATAAAAGATTAATTCTTACCCTAGATGTAAGCAACCTCAGCACATTTTTTGCCTCATTAAGTGGAAAACTTTAGGCTTTTCAGTTACTGAAAGCATTTTCGTGTTTCTCTTTTGCATATCTGAATTGCGAGCATCACTACTCTTGCATACTGGGGCCATTACTTGAACACAAACACCGCAATACCGAGACAATCCATCTGATAACTTAGATGGCTGCAAGTGACTAATGAGCAGGAGGCAGCAAGTGTGGATCTGCTGAGCAAAGGGATATTCACATCCTGAACCCAATACAGCAAAATGGCGGGAGGTTGCATCACAATCCTCAGAACAACGCATGACTTAGAACTTATAAACTGTTTATTTCTGGAGTTTTATATGTAATATTTTTTGACTATGGGTGACTGAAAGTGAGGAAAGTGAAGCCACAAATAAGGGGATACTACTATATTATAAATATGCTTAAGGACTGAAATAATAATCATATTGAGTAAACACATGTGAAATCTCAGCAGAGATAACACTTAAAAAATAAAAATTCTAGTACTTAAAAATACAATATCTTACAGAAAAAATTTCATTAGACTGAGAAGAGGCAGGAGAATAATTCCCCAAATTAATTTTTAAAAAGTCAATCAATTTTAATTTCTTCAAGTGCCTTCTAGGATTTTAGGAAACCAGATTACTACTTAGAAAACTGGTAAATAAAATAGTAACTGATAAATAGAAAATGGTAAATAAAAGAAAAAAATCACATATTCTACCTTTGCTCTACAAGCAGTACGTAAGGGTAACCAAAGAGATAACGAAGAAAAACTATCTACAAAAGTTTTATATTTAATATATGAAAGAAGAATAATAGAATTAAAATGGCTCCATTTCTTGACCTCTAATTTAATCAGTTTTGCAAGTTATCATCCCTGCTGCTCTTGCTTTGGTTCAGCCAGGAGAACAGTCAATTAAGTATTATAGAAATAAACAGTTTAATGTAAGAATTAGTGCCTACATTCATGTGCATGTAAGCAAAAAAAAAAAAAAAAAAAAAAAAAAAATGAATGTTTGGCAGGTTTCCTTCAGAAAGTCAGAAACGCAATCACAAATGGCATCAGCTGACAACATTGATATAGGCGGGAAAGCAGCAGCTCATCAAAGAGTCGAGGCAACTTCTGTATTCAGCAGGATTATGAAGTACACGCTCGTGCGAGGTCTATCATGGGGCTACATCTGGATGCTAGAATTGCTGAGAAGAACCGTGTTAAAGGTTCTGAAAGTCTCAGTGCCTGGCTGCCAAAAATTGCTGACAGTGACTTCGGCTTCACTCTTATCTTTGGAACTGTGTGTGAATTTTCTTCATTTGCAAATTTTTTGAGGAATCATTTAGGGAAGAGGGTTCTAGAATATAGAGTTCCTAGTTTTAGAAAAGTGTAGTGGTTGCTGCCAAGTTGACAAAAGAATTCAAAACAGCTGCTAATATCACAAAAAGAAAGACAGCTAGAAATAATGTTTGGGTAGAAAAAATATAACGTCATCTATAAATTATTCTTGAAAAAATCTAAACGGTTCCTTAAACTTTTGTTTTTTTTTTGTAAAAACACTTATAAATGTAACAGAAGACATCCTAAAACTCTTCACTTAAATTTATAAAATATTTTTGAGAGAATTAAACTGAGAAGCAAATAAAGGTTGGTATATACCATGTTTGTGAATAAAAAAGATCAAGGCTCTTTGGATTCCAGTGTTCTTCAAATTGGTGTATATATTCTCTGCAACACCAATAAAAATTCCAAAATTTATTTTTATGAAATGACCAGCTGATGATAATATTTACATAAGAATGTGAAGGACCTAGCATAGACAAAGAATTCTAGAGAAAGGAAAACAAACCTGGAGGGTTTTTACTACTACAAGATTTACAATAAAAGTACAGTAATTCAGAGCGTGTGTTATTGACACAAGAATGAACATACAGATCAGTGGAACGGAATAGAAAGCCCAGACATAGATCCAGCCATAAACAATCAATTTAACAAAAACCAAGGCAAGAAGATAGAGAAATAGAAGTCTTTGCAGAAAATGGTGCTGGAACAACTGAATAAATACACTGAAACTGTGAATATAGACCTCTACCTTATCCCATAGACAAAAGCTAATTTGAGATCATTGTAGATGTAAACATAAAAACTAAAATTAGGCCAGGCGTGGTAACTTATGCGTGTAATCCCCGCACTTTGAGAGGCTAAGGTGGGAGGATCACTTAAGGTCAGGAGTTCAAGACCAGCCTGGGCAACATGGCAAAACCCTGTCTCTACTGAAAATAGAAAAATTAGCTGGGCATGGTGGCACGTGCCTGTATTCCCAGCTACTTAGGAGGCTGAGACAGGAGAATTGCTTAGACCCGGGAAACAGGTTGCAGTGAGCTGAGATCGTGCCACTGCACTCCAGCCTGGGCTACAGAGTGAGACTCTGTCTCAAAAGAAAGAAATCTACATGTTATTTCTAGAAGAAAATATAGGAGAACATCTTCATCAATTCTGGATAGTCAAAGACTTTTTAGGCAAGACTCAGAAAGCAATAACCATAACCACAGAAATTAAACTTTTGTTTCAAAAAGTTAAATTTAATTAACCATCAAAATTATAACATGCTCATCAAAGTTACTGCTAAGGAAATAAAAAGAGAAGTCATTAACTGGGATATATTCCTTATAGCACAGATATGTGACACAAGGTTTGTACCTGAAAGTTATGCAATGCATCTGTACATCTATAAAGACAATAACCTTTAAAACAATGAGCAAATTATTAGACACTTCACCAGAGAAGATATACAAATAAATATACAATAAATATTTGCAAAGCTGTTGAAACTCATTATTTGTGAGGAATACGAGTATATTATATTTATGAATAATATACTTTAATATATAGAATTAAAGCCATCATAATTTACCACTTCATGCCCTATCCACAAAAATGGCTGACTGTAAATATTGGCAAAACTACATGTTAATGAACATATGAGATAACTGGAACTTCAACACGTTTCTAGTTGGAAGGTAAAATTACCTAACCACTTTAGAAAATGATGTGGCAGGCCAGGCATGGTGGCTCACTGTAATCCCAGCACTTTGGGAGGCTGAGGCGGATGTATAATGAGGCATGCCACCACCCCCAGCTATCTTTTGTATTTTTAGTAGAGACGGGGTTTCACCATTTTGGCCAGGATGATCTCTATCTCTTGACCTCGTGATCCGCCCACCTCAGTCTCCCAAAGTGCTAGGATTACAGGTGTGAGCCAATGTGCCCAGTGTAGAGCTGTTTTCTTAAAGGTGCTTTGAGGGATTAGAAGCGGAAGAAAATTTCCAAGCATAAGTTTGTAAAATACGCAAGGTAATAAAAAACCCAGAATTGTCTAAGTTGTATACCTTTCATGTATATTTTGCTCTTTTAGTCTTACTTTATTTGTCCCTATCTGTAGACTATGGTGCCATCCAGGATTTTTTACATTTTGAGATGAAAGTGGCTTTTTTTTTTTTTTTTGGAGAGGGAGTCTTGCTCTGTTGCCCTGGCTGGAGTGCAGTGGCATGATCTCGGCTCACTGCAACCTCCACCTCCCAGGTTCAAGCGATTCCCCTGCCTCAGCCTCCCGAGTAGGTGGGACTACAAGCACATGCCACTTCGCCCAGCTAATTTTTTGTATTTTTAGTAGAGTTGAGGTTTCGCCATGTTAGCCAGGATGGTCTCGATCTCCTGACCTCATGCTCTGCCCGCCTCGGCCTCTCAAAGTGCTGGGATTACAGGCGTGAGCCACCATGCCTGACTCAAAAGTGGCATTATGTAAATTAAAAAATTATGTAAATGTTGCCCTTTAAGGCCCTGCCACCTCTTTGTGGCACTTAGCATTTGCACATTGAAATCCCCTGTAGTCAAACAGTATCAGATTCCATAGATCTCATAAGTCTGGTTTCCCTGTTTCCCAGGTCTTCATAGAGCTGTTTTATTGCCAAAGCTGAGATAATGAAAAATAAAAAACAAAAGTAAAAATATTTGGTTAGAAAATATTATTTGGAAAGAACAAATAACATTACATTTTTGCCCCACAAGCTGATGATGCATTACATGAGACCAGAGAAGGATTTTAGGAAATTGTAGTTTCTAGCCTAAAGAAAGATAATTTGAAAATTGTGCTTTGCTTATTTCTTTTTGTTACATTATTTGAGAATAAATGTTTGTGTTTTATTCCTAATGCATTGTGGTGGGTACAGTCAATACTGTAGGGTCTAAATTATAACAAAATACAAATAGGCTAACAAATCCATGAAAAAATCATAATAATGCAGCAATGTTGCATTCACTAAGTAACCATTTATGAGATCAAGATTTTACTCTTTCATTATAGATAATGGGAATGCAGCATTGTCAGTGGAGATGTATTCCTGTAAGAAATACAAGACATAGAATAAAATGTCTTTGTAGAACTTCTGATATATTTGATTTTAATTATAGTCACCCATAGTTTTAATCAAGATAAAATAGATGGCAGAATATTATTTAGATTATTTAGCTTTGTCAACACAAATATAAAAGGAAAACTAATTCTCATAATTTTCCTATTTGCTCCATTATATTCGAACATTGGACAATGTTTGATACTCTGTGTCATACTCATTTTTAAATTTTATTTAAAACTTTTAAAACTATTAAGTTATTAAATTGGTTTATAAAATATCTCAACACCATAGCAATTTATTAAATGTATCTCATGTTTCAAAATCCTTACTTTAGAAATACATCAAAATTATTTAAAATCTAACTTAATAATATGTTTCCCAAAATATGCCAGCACAAAGTAATGAATGGTTGACTCTGTAGTGAACCTAACAATGAATGATTAAATTACAAAAATTTTATCCCTAACTAGTGTCTTCAAAAGGGGCAATTTCAGTAAAAATTTTAAGTTCAAAAAATATCTTTAAAAATACAATGAAGACATGAAGCTTGAAACTTCTAAGTTAAAAAAATTGTAGAGACAACTTTTTCAGACCAGAATATATAATTGTTTTTTTTTTTTTCATTTTTATTCTCTCACAATCATAGAGAATCAGGCCAATAATAAAGTTAGAAGTTATTCAAGAATGTCAGATCTGCTTGAAATTTTTATAAGGTAGATATAAACAAATAAAATCTTTGTTTTTGTAAAAGGGGTTACAAAGGTTTTCTTTAGACCAGGAACCCTTTTCCTTTTTTATTTTTTTTCTTCTTCTTTTTTAGATGGAGGTTTGCTCTTGTTGTCAGGCTGGAGTGCAGCAGTGGCAGGATCTAGGCTCACTGCAACCTCCGCCTTCTGGTTTCAAGCCATTCTCCTGCCTCAGCCTCCTGAGTAGCTGGCATTACAGGTGTCCACCACCACACCCCGCTAATTTTTGTATTTTTAGTAGAGACAGAGTTTCACCATGTTGGCCAGGCTGGTCTTGAACTCCCGACCTCGTGATCCACCTGACTTGGCCTCCCAAAGTGTTGGGATTACAGGCGTGAGCCACTGCACCAGCCACTGGGAACCATTTTCTATATATGTTCCAAATAAATGATATTAAATGCTCAATCACTATTTCTTCAATAACAAGCCAGCACTAGTGTCAAGTGTTGGAAATAAAAACATTAAAATTATTTCAATTATTCATCTTGAAATAAAATTTAAAGAGCTATCTTTTTTGTTGTGGTGATTCTTCATCAGGTATGCATGGATGATAGGGCATAAATGTCCAATGTAAAACATTCCAGACTAAAGACGGGGTCCTCATCACACAGTCGTGAAATATTAGGCTCACAGACACTTCGAAGGATGAGAAAAGTGGAATTTATTAAGCAAAAAGGATAAAGGGGAACCAGGGACCCTCAGCAGTGTGAGAGTCATGCTAGCATCGGCTTCCTGCCTCACAGATTGAATTCCAGGTTCCACCCAGGAAGGAAAGGGGCCAGGCTCCCCACTATAAACACAGCGAACTTCCCAGAGCTCCACCCCAGTGCACACTTCTCCCATTGTGCAGGCCAGTTGGAGGTTCTCTGATGACCCCTTTATACTCAGTTGCCTCATTCCTCCCTCTAAAGAAGCACATCTAACTGCCATTAGAATAAGGATACTGCTTTCATCTGTCAGGGGCAGTTTTGGGAAAACAGCACTCAGAGTCCCCTCAGAGGCCTATCTAAGGGTCCCTGGGAGAAGGGGCCATTGTCCAAGGCTCCAGCTGCATGTACATCCAAAGTTTGATGGCTGAAGGTGAGAAAAGACATAGCACGTTATTAGAAAACATGTATCAAAACAAAATGAGCCAAGCACAGTGACTCACACCTGTAATCCCAGCACTTTGGGAGGCTGCAGCAGGTGGATCATGAGGTCAAGAGATTGAGACCATCCTGGCCAACATGGTGAAAACAAACAAAACAAAACAAGAGGAGGGGTAAGGACAGTTCAAAAGTCCCTTTTACCAGTTTGCACAGGGAGAGGGAGGCTAAAAGCTCAACTGGTAAAGAACTTGACCCTTTGGCCAGCATGTTGGGCTTCTGGTTCCCTTCACCTAAGCCCAGGCCTAAGCCAACCAGTTTAAGGTTTGGGAAATTAACTTTTCTCAGTTTGGAGGATGCAACTGAGGAAAACGTTCCACAGTATGGAGACACAATTACCTATCTGTGAAGAGGACAGAGGAGGAGAAAGGAAAAGATGTTTTTTCAAAGGAGTCCTAGGGGTTCAGGATACATTTGAAAGGGGTATAGACTGAAGATTAATGGCTACGCATCTAGAAAGAGGGGAGCAGGCACACCTGGTTCCCTTCTTTTCCTAGTAGATATGCCCAGGGTACATGAGGGAGAGAAGGAAGAATGTCCTCTTTCCCTCTTCCGTCCTTGCATCCCTGAGTCCTTGCAATCTTGGCAGGTGCCGCTCATAAGTGCCAAAGCAGCTTGCACTCATGAAGCAGGGAGGGCCTAGAGAATAAGAATTATCCACTCTCATGCATGTCTCTATCCCACTTACTCTCAGTAGCCTTGGAGTTCCCTAGACTGCATTTATGCCAAGGATACTACTCACCCATAAAAAGGAACAAAATAATGGCATTCATAGCAACATGGATGAAACTGGAGACCATTATCCTAAGTGAAGTAACTGAGGAATAGAAAACCAAACATCATGTGCTCTCATTCATAAGTGGGAGCTAAGCTATGAGGATGCAAAGGCATAAGAATGATACAATAGACTTTGGGGACTTGGGGGAAAGGGTAGGAGGTGGGTGAGGGATAAAAGACTACATATTGGGTAGTGCACACTGCTCAGGTGATGGGTGCACCAAAATCTCAGAAATCACCACTAAAGAACATATCCATGTAACCAAATACTACCTGTTCACCAAAAATCTATTTAAATAAAAAACAAAAATAAAAAAAGAAAAAAAATTAAGTCTCAAATAGGAAAAAAAAAAAAGGTCTTATGAATCTATAACACATACTTCTGTCAGCGTAGCTAATAGGTTTATGTATTTATGTGTTGTGTACACAATGTTTCCCTACTATAAATAGATAGCTCTAATTAATTTGTTTAAAGAAAAATACAAGTACATAAATCAACCATTATATCATAAAAAAGACTAGTCAAATGCTTTTTCAAGTTCATGTGACTTAAGTAAAATCTTTTATAAATAAGGTGGCTTTCAAATTATTGACAAAATAATATTAGAAATGTAAGAATTATTAGCATTTTTTTAAAGATGGAGTTTCATTCTTGTTGCCCAGACTGGAGTGCAATGGTGCAATCTCAGCTCACCACAACCTCCGCTTCCCAGGTTCAAGTGATTCTCCTGCCTCAGCCTCCCAAGTAGCTGGGATTACACGCATGTGCCACCACGCCCAGCTAATTTTGTAATTTCAGCAGAGACGGGGTTTCTCCATGTTAGTCAGTCTGGTCTCGAACTCCCGACCTCAGGTGATCTGCCCGCCTTGGCCTCCCAAAGCGCTGGGATTATAGGTGTGAGTCACTGTGCCCGGTCTGTTTGTATGTGTTGATCAAGTGATTTCATGCTTATTCCTGCAGAATATTATAAGATTTGTCATAAGGGTTATAAAACTATAAAACCCAGCCCAAGACAGAATGATCTTTGCTTGTGTAATTTTTGATAAGACATGGAATATGTTGGTTTAATGAAAACAGCTAAATTCTGAGTTATTAGTAAAAATACTCTTATATTTAGCCTTAAGAAAATTACTTAAATAAACACCTGAAATTCACAGCTATAAAAATAGTTAACAGGGAATTTACCTTAAATAATGACTATCACAGTTTTCATAAATAATCTAGGTAAAATATTAAATAATTTTGTAAATGTAATGGAATAAATACTTGTAAACAGACATGTCATATGATTGGGAATCTAAGGTTATTAATAGATATTAAGTAGCTGAGTAATTTCCAACTTAAAAAATATAGGAAAACATTTTTAAATGTTATTAAAAGGTAAATATTTTTGTCTAATTCAAAGCTTCTATAAAAATTATGTATAAAATGATGTAAAAGGAACCAAGAAATAAGAGATGTAAAGAAAGTTTAAGATATAAACAGGTATTTTTGATAAAGAAGGTAAAAAAAGCAATTTTATGTAAGAAGGAATTTTGTGTGGTAAATTTTTTGCCCTAAAATAAAATGACTGGGTTGTCCAAGAAAGAGAAATATTAGGTGAAACACAAAGTCTAAGTATAGTTGGAATCAACTATGTAAACTGTAATCAGATTAGTTAATAGGAACTTTTTTTTTTTTTTTTTTTTTTTTTTTTTTTTTTTTAGAAAACAGAGTTGTATAATTTAGTTGGGTATGATTAAGAAGAAAATTACAAAACTTTCTAGAGTTGGGTCTTTGATATTAACAAAATTACAAATAATTGATTAAAATAAGATTTTAAAATATGTAAAATGTTTTATTTAATATATTTATTTATTTTTGAGACAGAGTCTCACTCTGTCACCCTGGAGTGCAATGGCGCGATCTTGGCTCACTGCAACCTTTGCTTCCTGGGTTCCAGCGATTCCATCTATATTTCTGAGCTACTGTCCATAAATCATAGGCTTCCATAACCCCCTTGGCTCAAGTTTAATAATCTGATAAAACTACTCACAGAACTTAGCAGAGAAATTTTACCTGTGTTTACCAGGTTATTATATAGGATACAACTCAGAAAAACCAAATTGAAAAAAACTGTACAGGAAAAAAAAATGATAGGACATCACTTTACTTTGTGAAAAGGAAAGATGTGGTGGGTAGTAAATATTGGTAAATGGCCACGATTAAGAACTCTCCATCCTTTGTGTTTTGCAGGAACAGCTTACTGCAAATAAATACCCTTTTTATTATGACTTTAGATGATGCTTCCTCTTTTAGATATCACAGATGCACAAACTCTAAATTCTCATTTTTCTCTCATAAACAAATAATTTTATCTTTGCTGTTCAGAACAAAATACTTGTTAAACAAAAAAAAAAGAATGCTTGTGATTTTTGCACATTAATTTTGTATCCTGAGACTTTGCTGAAGTTGCTTATCAACTTAAGGAGATTTTGGGCTGAGATGATGGGGTTTTCTAAATATACAATCATGTCATCTGCAAACAGGGACAATTTGACTTCTTCTTTTCCTAAGTGAATACCCTTGATTTCTTTCTCTTGCCTGATGGCCCTAGCCAGAACTTCCAACACTACGTTGAATAGGAGTGGTGAGAGAGGGCATCCCTGTCTTGTGCCAGTTTTCAAAGGGAATTTTTCCAGTTTTTGCCCATTCAGTATGATATTGGCTGTGGGTTTGTCATAAATAGCTCTTATTATTTTGAGGTACGTTCCATCAATACCGAGTTTATTGAGCGTTTTTAGCATGAAGGGCTGTTGAATTTTGTCAAAGGCCTTTTCTGCATCTATTGAGATAATCATGTGGTTCTTGTCTTTGGTTCTGTTTATATGCTGGATTATGTTTATTGATTTGCGAATGTTGAACCAGCCTTGCATCCCAGGGATGAAGCCCACTTGATCATGGTGGATAAGCTTTTCGATGTGCTGCTGAATCCGGTTTGCCAGTATTTTATTGAGGATTTTTGCATCGATGTTCATCAGGGATATTGTTCTAAAATTCTCTTTTTTGTGTGTGTCTCTGCCAGGCTTTGGTATCAGGATGATGTTGGCCTCATAAAATGAGTTAGGGAGGATTCCCTCTTTTTCTATTGATTGGAATAGTTTCAGAAGGAATGGTACCAACTCCTCCTTGTACCTCTGGTAGAATTCAGCTGTGAATCCATCTGGTCCTGGACTTTTTTGGTTGGTAGGCTATTAATTATTGCCTCAATTTCAGAGCCTGCTATTGGTCTATTCAGGGATTCAACTTCTTCCTGGTTTAGTCTTGGAAGAGTGTAAGTGTCCAGGAAATTATCCATTTCTTCTAGATTTTCTAGTTTATTTGCGTAGAGGTGTTTATAGTATTCTCTGATGGTAGTTTGTATTTCTGTGGGGTCGGTGGTGATATCCCCTTTATCATTTTTTTTTTTGAGTCTATTTGATTCTTCTCTCTTTTCTTCTTTATTAGTCTTGCTAGCGGTCTGTCAATTTTGTTGATCTTTTCAAAAAACCAACTCCTGGATTCATTGATTTTTTTGGAGGGTTTTTTGTGTCTCTATCTCCTTCAGTTCTGCTCTGATCTTAGTTATTTCTTGCCTTCTGCTAGCTTTCGAATGTGTTTGCTCTTGCTTCTCTAGTTCTTTTAATTGTGATGTTAGGGTGTCAATTTTAGATCTTTCCAGCTTTCTCTTGTGGGCATTTAGTGCTCTAAATTTCCCTCTACACACTGCTTTAAATGTGTCCCAGAGATTCTGGTATGTTGTATCTTTGTTCTCATTGGTTTCAAAGAACATCTTTATTTCTGCCTTCGTTTCGTTATGTACCCAGTAGTCATTCAGGAGCAGGTTTTTCAGTTTCCATGTAGTTGAGCGGTTTTGATTGAGTTTCTTAGTCCTGAGTTCTAATTTGATTGCACTGTGGTCTGAGAGCCAGTTTGTTATAATTTCTGTTCTTGTACATTTGCTGAGGAGTGCTTTACTTCCAATTATGTGGTCAATTTTGGAATAAGTGCGATGTGGTGCTGAGAAGAATGTATATTCTGTTGATTTGGGGTGGAGAGTTCTATAGATGTCTATTAGGTCTGCTTGCTGCAGAGATGAGTTCAATTCCTGGATATCATTATTTACTTTCTGTCTCGTTGATCTGTCTAATGTTGACAGTGCAGTGTTGAAGTCTCCCATTATTATTGTATGGGAGTCCAAGTCTCTTTGTAAGTCTCTAAGGACTTGCTTTATGAATCTGGGTGCTCCTGTATTGTGTGCATATATATTTAGGATAGTTAGCTCTTCCTATTGAATTGATCCCTTTACCATTATGTAATGGCCTTCTTTGTCTCTTTTGATCTTTGATGGTTTAAAGTCTATTTTATCAGAGACTAGTATTGCAACCCCTGCTTTTTTTTGTTCTCTATTTGCGTGGTAAATCTTCCTCCATCCCTTTATTTTGAGCCTATATATGTCTCTGCATGTGAGATGGGGCTCCTGAATACAGCAGACTGAGGGGTCTTGACTCTTTATCTAGTTTGCCAGTCTGTGTCTTTTAATTGGAGCATTTAGTCCATTTATATTTAAGGTTAATATTGTTATGTGTGAACTTGATCCTGCCATTATGATATTAACTGGTTATTTTGCTCGTTAGTTGATGCAGTTTCTTCCTAGCCTCGATGGTCTTTACATTTTGGCATGTTTCTGCAATGGCTGGTACCAATTGTTCCTTTCCATGTTTAGTGCTTCCTTCAGGGTCCCTTGTAAGGCAGGCCTAGTGGTGACAAAATCTCTAAGCATCTGCTTATCTGTAAAGGATTTTATTTCTCCTTCACTTATGAAACTTAGTTTGGCTGGATATGAAATTATAGGTTTAAAATTCTTTTCTTTAAGAATGTTGAATATTGGCCCCCACTCTCTTCTGGCTTGGAGAGTTTCTGCCGAGATATCTGCTATTAGTCTCATGGGCTTCCCTTTGTGGGTAACCTGACCTTTCTCTCTGGCTGCCCTTAAGATTTTTTCCTTCATTTCAACTTTGGTGAATCTGACAATTATGTGTCTTGGAGTTGCTCTTCTCGAGGAGTATCTTTGTGGCGTTCTCTGTATTTCCTGGATTTGAGTGTTGGCCTGCCCTACTAGGTTGGGGAAGTTCTCTTGGATGATATCCTGCAGAGTGTTTTCCAACTTGGTTCCATTTTCCCCCTCACTTTCAGGCACCCCAATCAGATGTGGATTTGGTCTTTTTACATAATCCCATACTTCTTGCAGGCTTTGTTCATTTCTTTTTCTTCTTTTTTCCTTTGGTTTCTCTTCTCGCTTCATTTCGTTCATTTGATCCACAATTGCTGATACTCTTTCTTCCAGTTGATCGAGTCAGTTACTGAAGCTTGTGCATTTGTCACGTATTTCTCGTGTCATGGTTTTCATCCCTTTCATTTCGTTTATGACCTTCTCTGCATTAATTACTCTAGCCATCAATTCTTCCACTTTTTTTTCAAGATTTTTAGTTTCTTTGCGCTGGGTACATAATTCCTCCTTTAGCTCTGAGAAGTTTGATGGACTGAAGCCTTCTTCTCTCATCTCGTCAAAGTCATTCTCTGTCAAGCTTTGATCCATTGTTGGCGATGAGCTGCGCTCCTTTGCCGGGGGAGATGCGCTCTTATTTTTCGAATTTCCAGCTTTTCTGCCCTACTTTTTCCCCATCTTTTTGGTTTTATCTGCCTCTGGTCTTTGATGATGATGGTGACGTACTGATGGGGTTTTGGTGTAGGTGTCCTTCCTGTTTGATAGTTTTCCTTCTAACAGTCAGGACCCTCAGCTGTAGGTCTGTTGGAGATTGCTTGAGGTCCACTCCAGACCCTGTTTGCCTGGGTGTCAGCAGTCGAGGCTGCAGAAGACAGAATATTGCTGAACAGGGAGTGTACCTGTCTGATTCTTGCTTTGGAGGCTTTCTCTCAGGGGTGTACTCCACCCTGTGAGGTGTGGGGTGTCAGACTGCACCTAGTGGGGGATGTCACCCAGTTAGGCTACTCAGGGGTCAGGGACCCACTTGAGCAGGCAGTCTGTCCCTTCTCAGATCTCAACCTCCGTGTTGGGAGATCCACTGCTCTCTTCAAAGCTGTCAGACAGAGTCATCTGCATCTGCAGAGGTTTCTGCTGTTTTTGTTGTTGTTTACTGTGCCCTATCCCCAGAGGTGGAGTCTACAGAGACAGGCAGGTTTCCTTGAGCTTCTGTGAGCTCCACCCAGTTCGAGCTTCCCAGCGGCTTAATGTACCTACTTAAGCCTCAGCAATGGCGGGCGCCCCTCCCCCAGCCTCGCTGCTGCCTTGCCGCGAGATCGCAGACTGCTGTGCTAGCAATGAGGGAGGCTCCTTGAGCGTGGGACCCTCCCGGCCAGGTGTGGGATATAATCTCCTGGTGTGCCTGTTTGCTTAAAGCGCAGTATTGGGGTGGGAGTTACCCGATTTTCCAGGTGTTGTGTGTCTCAGTTCCCCTGGCTAGGAAAAGGGATTCCCTTTCCCCTTGCGCTTCCCAAGTGAGGCGATACCTCGCCCTGCTTCAGCTCTCGCTGGTCGGGCTGCAGCAGCTGACCAGCACCTATTGTCCGGCACTCCCTAGTGAGATGAACCCAGTACCTCAGTTGAAAATGCAGAAATCACCGGTCTTCTGTGTCACTCGCGCTGGAGGTTGGAGACTGGAGCTGTTCCTATTCGGCCATCTTGCTCCGCCCCCCCCCCGCAAAAAAAGTTTTTAAACTCTCAAGTTGTTTCTCTGTGTTTTACTGATATTCTTGGTGTTTTCTTAAAACACATGTTTCAAGGTCTTTGACTATGAGACCACACATCTTCATCACTTTAGTGTCAGTCTCTGGTGCTTTAGTTTTCAAGTCATGGTTTTATGAATGTATTTGATGCTTGTGGGCATCAAATGAGCACATTACATGATTAGCTATTTATTACAGCCTCAGCGGTCTGGCTTTGTGCTTATTCTTTCACAGATTCTAAGCAGGTTGGTTATTGTGTTCTCCTATGGTCACTGCTTCTTTTCAGCATTAGAGGGCGCTCTAAGCCTAGGTTTGCACATGTTCAAAGTTGCTGTGTTGTTCTGGCTGGAAAGGACTAGAAGAGGGCTTGAAGTGGCTACTCCAATCCACTGGCTTTGCAAGTTTCCTGATGGGACTGGGACAGGTCCAGAGATTCTGTTTATGGTCCTCTGGTTGGGGTCAGGCACTTCAGTGCTCTGCCCAGTGTGAGGCCCGGCACTGGGCTTCATGGCAACATGTGCCTGCTTCCCTCTCCTTCCTTTAAGCAGACACTGCCTCTGTCTGTGCTGTGCTTCCTGGGGTAGGGGAATGATGAGACTGGCAGTCTCATGGCTACCACAGCTGCTGTAATGCTGAGTCACACCCAAAGCCCACAGCCAGAGACCAGCACAGCACAGAGTGATGCCCAAGGCCCACACTGCTACAACTGCCTGCCACTGAGGTTTATGTGTGTCTCAAGGCTGCTGCAGAGCGTCAGTGGTGATGTGGGCTGGGAAACAAGACTGTCTCACCAAGCCTGTGGGTCTCTATCTGGCACTGTGGCGGGTCCAGCAGCTCTGTCCACAGGCACCAGCCTGGAGTCAAGGCCACTGGGTTTTGCCTAGCGTTGGATTTCACCATGGCCAGCCTGGCACTGGGTTGCCAGGCGAAGCCTTGAGCTCATGTTCCTCTCCTTTTCCCTAGTAGATAGTCACTTCCAGTATTGTGCTGCTGAGGAATGGTGGGGGCAGTCCCTTGGTCACCAAGGCTTAGGTGGGCAATGCCCAAAGCTCATGGAAATTAGAACCAGAAAAAAACCTGGAGCATGTCCCAGACCAGTGCTGATATGCTCCGCCTGCTGCTCAAGTTTACTCATCGCCCAATGCCACTGGAGAAGGCCAGCAGTGATACAAACCAGAACCTGAGACTGTCCTGTTGGGGCTGTAGTTTTCCACCAGGTGCTGGGGGGAGTCTAGGGACTTTGTCCATGGGTCCTGGTCTGGGGTCAGGACTGTAGGGTTCTCCCTGGCATTGCATTTTACTGTGATGGGCCCAGCACTGGCCTTCAAGTCAAAACCCTTCACCCTCATCACTTTCCTTCCTCAAGTGAGCCATGTCCCTGAGCTGCACTGCTTGGAGTTGGGGAAAGGGGGAGATTAGCAATGGAATATTGTCTTTCCTCCATATTCAAAGCCTCTTTTCTTATTGCTGTGCTAAAATCAGGTACTCTGATCTCTCACCTGGTTGCCTTAGCTCTTGTGAAGGTATTTCTGTGCTTAGTTGTTCAATTTTATTTTTCTGTGGAGGAGATGATTTCTGGAGGGTCCTATTTCACCATCTTGCTTCACTCTTCCCTCAAGTAAAGATTATTTCCCAAAGCATCCTTCTGATTTTCCTGGAGCTGACTCTCCTGTCTCCATCTTTAAGGGTTTTTCATATGAAATATTTAGCCTTAAATGGCTTTAAGTTTTGGAAGATAAATTTCTCTTGGGGAAGGAGCAGAAACAACCCTTGTATTCATATACAAAAGAGAGGGAGAGGAAAGCCCTGTCCACTTCTCTCCAGGTCTCCAGGGCTGAACTCTCTTGCCACGAGCTTTGCTCACTCCACTTAGACCTGCTGGGAAGTGGGCACAGATGACGGAGCCGGGACTGTTTACCATTTAGGCCTCAAGGTTTGCTGATATCTCCTCTCCATAGTTTTCCTTCTGCCCGTTCTCTCCTTTCATAGGATTTGAGTGATGTAGCTCTGCCTGTGGAAACTATCTACCTCCTACCACCTTCTCCATCAAATCTTCCGCGCTCATATTTATTTGTCGTGTGTGCTCCTGGAGTCTCCAAATTGACTGAGGTGATTCCTCTTGTGCCTATCTGGGATACAGACTGGCTGAAAGTTTCCAAACGCCCTGTGAGAAGCTGCGTCTGTAAGATAGATGTCTTGGTACACCATGGTCTTTCCACAGTCTCTCTTGGTCTCTGTTTTCTTGGCTGGGCACTAAATTCGATAACTAATGATGAGTGAAAAAAGAGTGACAAGGAATTGAAGAATACTTTCTTCACTTTATGTTTTCATGGATCCAAGGCATGCCCCAGCCAACACAGCAGATAAAGCAGGACATTGAGAATTTCAGTGCTCCAGTGGGGGTTCCAGCAGGAGGCACCCAATAATCACTACAGAGTGAGCTCTAACCATCCTGCTCTGGCGGGCAGGAGACTAGGAACCTGCCTTTTCTGCTCTGAACGGCACAGATGCATCTCTGGTGCGTCTAGGGGGACAGTTCGAGGAAGGTATATTTTAGAAAACTGTGGCCATGTTTGAAAGACTGGAGAGAGCTGAACTCACTGAAAGGCTTCTATTACTCTATGAGCAGAGAGACAGGAGGCTATAGAAGAGATAATCATAGTGAAAGTTGTGAGGATCCAGAGTAAACAGGAGGGAAAGGGAGACTTCATCCTATAGGAAGGGCCAGGCCAGAACCATCCTTCAGCACAGCAGTCCCAGGTACCACAGGCTTGTGAAGCTAAACCTGTCTGACCTCACATTTGGGAATGACACCTGATCTCTGGTCAGATGAGAGAGGCAGCAAGTGCTGACTCCAGGTTCTGTATAAAGTCTGATCAGTCATGCAGAACGACGGACATTGCACCAAAGGTCAATAATATTTTAACGAATAATATACCTGTAGCATTTATTTATTGCATTTTGTTATATAAGAAACAATTTCAGGCCAGGTGCAGTGGCTCACGCCTGTAATCCCAATACTTTGGGAGGCCGAGGTGGGTGGATCACGAGGTCACGAGTTCAAGACCAGCCTGGCCAAGATACTGAAACCCCATCTCTACTAAAAATACAAAAAATTAGCTGGGTGTGGTGGCAGGAACCTGTAATCCCAGCTACTCAGGAAACTGAGGCAGGAGGATTGCTTGAACCCAGGAAGTGGAGGTTGCAGTGAGCTGAGATCATGCCACTGCACTTTAGCCTGGGCAACAGAATGAGACTCCGTCTCAAAAACAAAACAAAACAAACAAAACAAAACAAAAGCACTTTCTCTATTGGTTCATTTAAAACATTTAATCACACTAAAATGATTCTTAAATAATTTCGCAGATGATAATTGTGAGTTTCAGATTGGGGAATCATTTGTCCATAGTCACAATTAATAAGATTCATGACATAATTGCTTGCATGTGTTTAGTTCACAGATTTAATTAAAATACCTGGGATCAGAGTTTACTTATAGATTTTCAAGTATTTTAGAATCAGCAGTCAGTAGTCACCTTTAGCATCTCATTGTAGAATGGTCAGGATATTTACACCACACCTTATGTCATGTCCTCATGGTAAAATGTATCATGTATTTAGAGTGTATTTACCTCTGTGAATGTATCTGAAAGGCATATGCCAAGTCAGCCTGGAGAATATTTGACTGGGCCCCAAGCAGATTTTGACCTTTTAATATACACAGCTACCTTTTCCCAGTGGAAAGGGAGATAGTCCTTGACCATTTCCTGTGGACATTGCCAGAGATGGTGCAGGCTGAATAAGAATGCCCACCATCTGTCCAGGAACCAGTGTCCTTCAAGGATGTTGCTGTGGACTTCACCAGGGAGAGTGTGTCCTGCAGAGAAAGCAGCACAGAGGTGCTTTGCTAGAGAGGCATAGCCATCTGTGCATGGGATGTCTGTGGCTGACACTTCCAAACTCGTGTATTTAATACAAAGTCATCCAGAACACTTTCTCCGTATTCCACCCTGCCTGTATCCTGATTCCTAGACTTCCTTACATGTGCACGAAGGAAATTTGTTTATTCACATATTTACTTACTCATTCACTGACTGTGCAATGATGAGGGGGCACTGGCTCTGGGAAGGGAGGTTGGAGAAGGAGGCAGAATGCAGTTTGGGGTTAAGGCTCGGTAATGGAAGAGAGACTGGGAAGCTGAGGACCAGGAGCAAGGAAAAGCTCTACTCAGCCTCCCCTGGTGATGCTATGCTCACCAGGGGCTGGCAGGACCTGCAGGTTTGTGACCTGAAGTGGAGGGTCAGTGCAGCCACATACCCAAGGCAGGCACCTAATGTGTGGGCTTCACTAGGAAGGAGGGTGTCCTGAGGACAGCAATAGAAACAGCGCTCCTGTTGTCTCACATTGGAGTTTCTTGTTCCCACATTCTCCTGTCCCAGTGAACAGCATAGGACCATCCTTCCCACATGCTGAGTTCCTTCCCTTTTGGCACAGGAAGGGGTGTGTTGATTTGAAGCCCTAAAATAAATATTCTCAGCACTCAGGACCTATTTGTCAATACTGATTGTACCTAAGAAAGTACCCTGGAGGAAGAGAAAAGGAGGAAGCGTCAGAAATGGCACCTTTCCTTATAGAATCACGGGTCTGTCTCCATCCTGCAGTGCTGTGTTTAGGACTTGCTCATCTTCTCCGACTCTGCAGTGTCCTGCCTCACACATTTGCTCACATTTACCGAGGGCCTGGCTTCAGCCCTCTCCCATCTCCTTGTCACAGCCTCCCAGTGAAATGAAAGCTGTGAAGAGCTTCTGTTTGGGGCATCATCCTTGGCAGGGCTCCACCCCAGACCTACGGTGGCAACGAAGAGCAGATCCTGTGTGGTCAGTGGGGTTGGGCTGCAGCAATTGTTCAGAGTCCACATCTGGATACACTGTCTGCTCTTTGTGGTCCAGGATTAAAGAAACAGCACACCTCAGTGCTGTATTAATGGCAGGAAGAGCTGGAAAATTCAGGACAAGGAAGATTTTTGAAAAGGAAACTGCTCTGCCTAATGCTGCAATGAACTTGAAGCTAAACCGAGTGAATCAGTATACTTTTGACTTTAAACTAGTAATTACAATTTTAGAAATACAATGGAAAAGAATATTCAAAACCTGATACTAGTGAAAAATAAAGGTTCCACTACATTTAGGTAATAAAGGGTGTTTTTTTCTATCATTGCTTTAAAAAAGTTGAATCAACCTAAATATCTAATGCTAGCAAGTTGTTTAAATCATTGACAGCACATCCATCTCAATGAAATCTTGTTCATGGAGGTACTCTCATTCATCTTTTGTTATAGGTTAAAGAAATTTAAAATTCTGCTGAGACATTGAAGCAGACAACTTTCTTAACCATCCAGAGGTTGAAGCAAAATTCTGGTTATTAAATATTATTTTTCTTGTAAATAATATATATATTTATTTTGTGGTAAAATTATTAACAATGACACAGCTTTGATACTAAGGAGTAAAACACCCTTCCTTGTCACATCCTCCACTACCAATCATTGTGTCAACCGGGAGCCACTGTCATCATGGTACTACATATTAAAATATTTGCTTTTAAGCTCTGTCTTGGAGTATTTTCTTAGTTAGGACATATGGGTACTATACAATTTTTACTATTATAAATAATGTGACTGTGGATTCTGTGGGCCGTGATGATGTCATGGCAGACGTCAGGTTTTGTCTGGGTTGGGCAACTTGAAGTGTGAGTGTGGGGCCAAATTTTTGATACATTCTGGAAAGATCCCTTTCACAAAGCTGCAAAGATAGTCTCTCGCACCAAAGATGTGTGCTTTACCTCCTGCTTTAACCGATACCTAGTAAGACACTCTTTTATTTTTATTTTCTTTGTTTTTTGATCTAAGGTCTCACTCTGTTACCCAGGCTGGAGTACAGTGGTATCAACATAGTTCACTGTAGCCTCAACCTCTTGGGCTCAAGTGATTCTCCCACCTCAGCATCCTGAGTAGCTGGAACCACAGGCATGTGCCACCATACCAGGATAATTACACACTCTTTTACATACAGGATAATTACGTTTAAGTTGTGAAAATAACATGTTTTCTTTTGTATTCCTACTTATTTGACTATATGTAAGCCTGGCATTCTATGTGTGAAGTTTATTTTCATTTTTGGGTCATTTTTTGAGTCATTGTTTATTTTGTTTTAAGTAGTATTAAGGTCATTTTATTTCAATATTGTTTGGTATGTGTTTTGTATTTGATTCATTTAGAAGTTTAAGATAATACATCGTATTAGTCTGTTCTCACACTGCTAATAAAGACGTATCCGAGAGTGGGTAATTTATCAGGGAAAGAGGTTTAATTGACTCACAGTTTCCCATGACTGGGTGGCCCTGGCAATCATGGCTGAAGGCAAATGAGGAGCAAAGTCATGTCTTATATGATGACAAGCAAGAGAGCTTTTGCAAGGGGAATCCCATTTATAAAAGTGTCAGATCTCATGAGACTTATTCACTCCCACGAGAACAGTATAGGGGAACCACTCCCATGATTTAATTATCTCTACCTAGCCTCGCCCATGACACATGGGGATTATTACAATGCAAGGTGAGATTTGCGTGGGGGCATAGCCAAACTATATTATACATATAAGTTTCTATCAAACTTGACAAGCCCTCCATTTTGTTTCCTTTTACTATAATTTTGTTTCTTGATTAATACATAAGAGACTTTTTTTGAAATATGTTGACTTCAGGTTTAAAGTACACTAAATTTGTGTCGTAAAGATCTTTATCTTACTACCTTTTCTGATCCAAGGATTTGATTTGTCTTAAAACATGTTTTTGTGTGTGTGTGTCATTCAGTAAAGTTTTATGAGTTTTTGCAGGCCTAGACATGTCTTGTAAATGTGTACTTTGGTACATTTGATAATCAAGATAGACGTTGATTGTCTGTGTTATGCTGTTGTTATTCCTGTTGTTCATCCATTATTACTACTGAAGAGTAGTATGTTGACCATGCATTTACCCAATTTTCTGGATGTTGTGTTTCTAACAGTTCATGTTCTGAATGTTAAAATAGATTTTCTTCCTTTTCTAGTTTACATCCATGTCATCTGTGAACAGCTACAATTCAGATTCTTTGAATCAGCTTCTTTCCTGTTTTTCTTCTCTTCCTTGTTTTGGTTCCTACTCAGCCATCTCACACAGTGGTGAATTGTGAGAGCTCAGTCCCCTCCATCTTTTAACTTTACCTTTATTGAAATACTTCTAATGTTTTTTCTTGATTAGTATATTTGCAGAATTTCCCTTTTTTACTAAGAACTTTTAAATTATGCTATTTTGCATGTGTAATCATCAAATACTTTATTCTAGGATCTAATGTTGTAATTTTTCCTTCTTTAATTTTTTGACTTAATGCATAAAGTTTGAATTGTAAATTATTGTTTTATTAGCAGGATAAAATTCAATTTATATTAATGGCTAAATTTAAATGCATTACATTGTTTATGTTTTTGTTTGTTTGTCTCTGATGGGGATTAAAGCTAAAATATTCTATATGTTTTATTTTCATTTAATATGGTTTTAAAATGATCAAATTAACAAAATGAACAATCTTACAATATTCACATTGCACAGAAACTCTATCTGATGTAAAATTTATGCACACTCATGCTGAAATAAATAAGATCTTATCAGGTTCCCAATAAAGGCCAGGGTAATCTTTAAATTTATTTAAATATTGGTTAATTATATTTCCTTCTTTTTCTTAATATACTCTGTATTAGAAAACTTTAACATTGACAGCAAAATTAAACAAAAGGTATGTTGCTCTCGTGTACACCTTACCCCTCTGGAAGTTATCAGAATCAAAATGGTCTCACTAAGACTAAGAAAACCTGGGCAGGCCGGGCGCGGTGGCTCAAGCCTGTAATCCCAGCACTTTGAGAGGCCGAGACGGGCGGATCACGAGGTCAGGAGATCGAGACCATCCTGGCTAACACAGTGAAACCCCATCTCTACTAAAAAAATACAAGAAACTAGCCAGGCGAGGTGGCAGGCGCCTGTAGTCCCAGCTACTCCGGAGGCTGAGGCAGGAGAATGGCGTAAACCCGGGAGGCGGAGCTTGCAGTGAGCGGAGATCCGGCCACTGCACTCCAGCCTGGGCGACAGAGCGAGACTCCATCTCAAAAAAAAAAAAAAAAAAAAAAGAAAAAAAAAAAAGAAAACCTGGGCAAATAGACCCAAGAAGGCCATCACTAGAGGACTGTCATGTTTATATGTCTGATAACAAAAACTATCAGAAAAGACTTAAAAAACCGCAACCTTGCACAAAGGCCATTGCAGCCTTACACAGAAAAGACACCTGCAGTGACACAGGCCCAGAAACTGCTGGTCTAACCTCAGACTCATCACCCTTGTTACTGATCTTTGCAGCCAAGAATAATTAATTCAAAAACAACTATGCAATCCTCCACATTAAAAATTTTGTTCTTCTTTACCTCTATTAATATGCACATGGTTTACTATGACATTTACATTCTCATTACAATAATTTATTCCAAGTAAATATTTTTTACTTTAGAGACTCTTTGTTTGCTGTTTAGGTTTACACATATGGTGTCATAAATGGGACCTGCAAAGTTTACAATTGGAAGGAATTGGTGATTCTTGGAGCATGTATGCAGTCTTCACTTTATACCCTTTAGCGCTCTGCTTCTATAAGTCACCCTTTCTGCCCTGGTGAGTCTTCTTTCAGTTTAAACCTCAGTTATTTGATACATGATTTTTGGTATGTTGAGGTCTGGTTTGAATAAGGCTCCTTTAATAAAAGACCATATATCGCTCCTAGAACAATGAAAGCTTTTTTGTCATTTCTGGTAAGTCCTTTCTGCTATAAAGACAAACATCTTTCTGGATTGTGTACTCTTGGTTTCTACAGAACTTACCTTCTGTTTGTGAAGCATTTATTTTCTAGTTTGCACACATAGTTTTATATTTTGTTTGATTTACACAGCAAGGTTATATTTTATATGAATGTTTTTATCTTGGGCTCCTTTGAATTTGTTTGACGTTTCCCCCTTACTTGTTTCTAAAAAGTGACACTAGCTTAGTTGCCACTATCTAAAACACTGGGCTAACCTCCTGGCATTTTCTTACAAGATTTATAGAATTTCCTTTGCTCTCTAGATATTAATAAGAAACAGAATAGGATTCTCAAACATTCAGATATGCTAGGATTCTTGGACTCCTCGTGGCTACAGAGTATGATGTTTCTTTTGGACATTTTAAAATAAAAAGGCAAAATTACATCAGGAAAATTTAGGGCTTAAATGGTTATTATTTTAAAAACTCACAACTATAGAGTTAACATATGGAGTCCTCTAAGTTCTCTATTTTTTTCCTGCTTACTCTGTATCTGCTTGCTTTTCTACTGTTGTTGAGATAAAACTCACTGCTTATGGTATTCCAGCCAAGATGTGTGTTTTTTTTTAAAATTATACTTTATGTTCTAGGATACATGTGCACAACATGTAGGTTTGTTACATATGTATACATGTGCCATGTTGGGGTGCTGCACCCATTAAATAGTCATTTACATTAGGTATGTTTCCTAATGCTATCCCTCTCCCCTCCCCCCACCCCACAATAGGCCCTGGTGTGTGATATTTTCCTTTCTGTGTCCAAGTGATCTTATTGTTCAAGTCCCACCTATGAGTGAGAACATGCGGTATTTGGTTTTCTGTTCTCGCTATAGTTTGCTGAGAATGATGCTTTCCAGCTGCATCCATGACCCTACAAAGGACACAAACTCATCCTTTTTTATGGCTGCATAGTATTCCATGGTGTATATGTGCCACATTTTCTTAATCCAGTCTGTCGTTGATGGACATTTGGGTTGGTTCCAAGTCTTTGCTATTATGAATAGTGCCGTAATAAACGTACATGTGCATGTGTATTTATGGCAGCATGATTTATAATCCTTTGGGTATATACCCAGTAATAGGATGGCTGGGTCAAATGGTATTTCTAGTTCTAGATCCTTGAGGAATCGCCACACTGTCTTCTACAATGGTTGAACCAGTTTACAGTCCCACCAACAGTGTAAAAGTGTTCCTATTTCTACACACTCTCTCCAACACCTGTTGTTTCCTGACTTTTTAATGATCGCCATTCTAACTGGTGTGAGATGATATCTCATTGTGGTTTTGATTTGCATTTCTCTGATTCAAGTGATGATGAGCATTTTTTCATGTGTCTGTTGGCTGCATAAATGTCTTCTTTTGAGAAGTGTCTGTTCATATCCTTTGCCCACTTTTTGATGGAGTTATTTGTTTTTTCCTGTGCCTCACTCTTCTCAGTGTTCTGAGAGTAGGATCGCCACCCCAACTTGAGCTCGGGCCACAGTTATGAGCTCAATACCCCTTAACTGTGCTCAAACTCTGGGAAGCTGGGACAGGTCTTGTAGCTGTATCCTCTTGTACCTCAGGCATAAGCTGTGCTGGAGCAGGAAAACTGCTTTTGGTCTGCCAGAAAAACACTCAGGTGGTACAGTGGAGGCTGTGCTATGTGTACACCCTTGAGGGAGCAACCAGGCATCAACTGGGGAAGGGCCCGGCAGAAAAGGGGCTGTACAGATCAGATGCACTTCAGACCCTCAGGAAAGGCAGCCCTGCTCTCTCCTGGTCCAGCTGTCAGCAGGGACTAGAGTCATGCAGAGAAAGATGGAGAGCCTTGAGGAATGGGTGCCTATTCCTGTATTTTGCTACAGCTGCCTCATGCATGAAACCTTTTGGGCTCCATGCATGTTTGAGCTCCGCCTCTCCCTACTCTCCTGGCAGTGCCCTCTGCCAGTTCAAATGTCTGTGTGGATCATGGGATCTCTTGTAGCTAGGATCTTAGAGGTCCATGGCAAGCTTGTGACCCATAGTTCCTTCACTCTCTCCTTCCTTAGGTCCCGTTCTGGACCAAGAGCTGGTCCTGGTGTCTGGTGACTCCGTCTGGCTTCCTAGCTTCCTCCCTCTTCAAACTCAGTGTCTGTATTGCCGCTCTATTGACTTCATGTATTTCCTTTTTTCCCAAAGATCTGTTCAAAGTGTGACGATTTACTTAATATTTTGTTTTCTCTCTGTGGAAGAGGTGTTTCCTGACTGCATCTGGTTGACCATCTTGTCCCCCAGCTAAAAGTGTAATTTACATTTTGATATGGTTTGGCTCTGTGTCTGAACTTTATTACAACTAAAAATTACTACTTTTATGTTAGACTATTCTCAGTCTTCCTTCTTCATTACCAAACCTTATTGTTTGATCCTATAGAGGCAGTGGAAATTGCATCTTCAGAAGATCGACATGTGGATGGAGAGATTGAAGTTCTTCAACAGGCATTATATATGAAAATGATACAAAATAAATGTGAAACACTACAGATGGATGAGGAGAGGTTGGAAGAAGAACTAGTGAACCTCAAAAGTCACATGGAAATGAATATGTTAGAACGTGGTCTATCGGAACACCATAAACAGGAGGTTGAAGAAGAGCAAGGCAGGAGATAATAGAACAATTAGAAAAAGTCAATCTATTTTTACAGATTAGTTTATTATCCATAATGTGCCTTCATTCATTTCACTGCAAATTATAGTTTGGATATAAACATTGTATGTGTTTCCTCTACTTCTCTTATAGCAATCTGTTTGGTAGATTTCTAGAAGGAAGGTGATATCTGTTTCTCTCTCTAAATATTTCACTTGCCACCATTATTGTAACTAAATTGATCTTCCATAATAATGATTCTCATTAGTGAATCATTTGATTAACTAAAATCAGTTGGCATAAAACAAGACTAATAGAGAAAGAAAAATGTGATTTAAAAATTATACTACACTCTTAAAATATTCTTAAGTTATATTGTTCAACTTTTTAGAATTTAAATTGATTCTGTTATTCTTTGGAGTGTTACATTTCATGAGTACTACCAAAAGTATGATTTCATTTGTTTATAATTCAGATTAAATTATTAACTTAGCTGATACTGACAATAAATATATTAAACTTGAGATTCTTTTTTCATATAGTTAAAAATGCTCTCTAGATCACTGACCCAAAACAAAAAGAAACAAATATACGATAGTTATTCAGGCTATAATTTTTTATGTACCCTTTTAATTTGTTTTAGACACAAGAAACATCTCAAGAAGAGCTACAGTGGTTACCAGAAGAAAACATTGCTTCCATGTAAGGTCAGATGGAACTTATAATTGGAAATCTGGAATTCCAACTCTACAAAGCAAACACTTCACAAGCAGATTATACTACAGCAGAATTGGAACCATATAAGAAACTGCATCTAGAAGAATTAAAAGCTAGAGAATCTCTGTCAGATAAATTAAGCAAGTACGTCAAAGACAGAATCACAGAAAATAAATGAAGACCATTAATTTGCCTCAAAAGCATAATTTTTAGTGAGACAGATTCATAAGATTGGGGGAAGCAAAAGCTAACTAGATTAGACAATTTTGGAAAAAGATGTTAGTAAATGAACTTACTTTTAAAATGTTAGTCTAGGACAATTCATACCACTCCCCTGTTTTTTTTGGTGGGGGTTTTTGTTTGTTTGTTTTTCTTTTGTTTTCTGTTTCTTTGAGATGGATTCTCACTCTGTTGCCCAAACTAGAGTGCAGTTAGTGGCATGATCTGGACTCACTGCAACTGTGCCTCCGGAGTTCTAGCAATTCTCCGGCCTCAGACTCCCAAGTATGACCTTTCATGATCTCGCCACGCCCAGCTAAGTTTTGTATTTGTAGTAGAGACGGGGTATCATCATGTTGGCCAGGCTGGTCTCAAACTCTTGACCTCAGGTGATCTCCCCACCTTCGCCTCCCACAGTGCTGGGACTACAAGCATGAGCCATCATGCCTGGCCTGATTTTTGGTTTTATATGGTTCCTTTTCCCCTTAATATTCTTATGTAGTTAACCTGATCTATTAATTTTTCTGCCAAGTATCTTGAAGCTTCATAATTTAGACAGTCATACTGTTATACAATTGTTTGTCAGCATTCCTCTATATAGAAATATTAATTAGTTTAATTATTTTTGATAAGATTACAACTTAAACTTAAAAAAGGGTCAGGTACTTCTCCTCCTTTGCACATTCTGGCACTCAGTAAATTAACTTTCCTTGATTGCAATCTTTGGTATTATCCTTAGAGGTCACCTTGGAACAAAGTATATTGTACAGTTTTTCCACTCCACATAAAGGCATAGTTGTGAAATAGGGAATGGTAAACACAGGCTTGAAAGGAAATATAATTCATAAAGTGGTGAAAAATAACACCTTGGTCAGCCTGAAGTGGTGGGTGGAAGACCAAAAGGGCAGGCCCTACTTCTGATGCCTTGGCCACGATTTTAGGAGCAAAATGCCTTTGGAGATGATTAAGTTCTCTTTGATCTCAGCCGTCTCCTTCTCCCCTGAGAGTTGTTGTTCTGAATGATTCCTTGGTACCAAATGCTTAGTTTTTCTCAGATAATGGGTGAAATGTACAAGAGTGTTCAATAGAAATGTTTGAAAATGTCTTTGAGGGCCGGGAGCGGTGGCTCAAGCCTGTAATCCCAGCACTTTGGGAGGCCGAGACGGGCGGATCACGAGGACAGGAGATCGAGACCATCCTGGCTAACCCCGTGAAACCCTGTCTCTACTAAAAACTACAAAAAACTAGCCGGGCGAGGTGGCGGGCGCCTGCAGTCCCAGCTACTCGGGAGGCTGAGGCAGGAGAATGGCGTGAACCCGGGAGGCGGGGCTTGCAGTGAGCCGAGATCTGGCCACTACACTCCAGCCTGGGCAACAGAGCAAGACTCCGTCTCAAAAAAAAAAAAAAAGAAACAAAGAAAATGTCTTTGAGAGACAGTGTGTTTTTTTGTTTGCTGTAACTGGTTTACTAAATACAAGCTTCATTTTATTTATTTTACTGTCCATATTTAAGGAGTAAGACATGATGTTTTAATATATTTATACACAGTCCAATGGTTACTCTGGTCCAGCGAATTAGCATCTTTAACATTTCATGTAGTTACTCTTGAAACACAAGTATTTTTTTCTTTTCTTTTCTTTCTTTCTTTGTTTTTTGAGATGGAATCTCCCTATGTCGCCCAGGCTGGAGTGCAATGGTGGGATCTCGGCTCACTCCAAACTTCTCCTCCCAGATTCAAGCAATTCTCTTGCCTCAGCCTCCCAAGTAGTTGGGATTACAAGCGTCCACCACCACGCCCAGCTAAGTTTTGTATTTTTAGTGGAGATGGGGTTTCTTGCCATGTGGTTCAGGCTGCTCTCCAATTCCTGAACTCAGCTGATCCGCCGTCCTCAGCCTCCCAAAGTGCTGGGTACAGGGGTGAGCAACCACCACACCACCACTGCTGGCCTTTTTTTTTTTTTTTTTTTTTTTTTTTTGGAGATGGAGTCTTGCTCTGCTCTGTCACCCAGCCTCAAGTGCAGTGGCACAATCTCGGGTCACTGCAACCTCCGCTTCCCAGGTTCAAGCGATTCTCCTGCCTCAACCTCCTGAGTGCTGGAATTACAGGCACCCAGCACCGCGCCCGGCTAATTTTTGTATTTTTAGTAGAGACGGGGTTTCACCATGTTGGGCAGGCTGGTCTCAAACTCCTGATCTCAAATGATCCGCCCGCCTCGGCTTCCCAAAGTGCTAGGATTACAGGTGTGAGCCACCGACCCCGGCCTAAACACAAATATTTCTTTTTGTTTGTTTGTTTGTTTTTGTTTTGAGGCAGAATGTCGCTCTTGTTCCCCAGGCTGTAGTGCAATAGCGCGATTTTGGCGCACCGCATCCTCGGCCTCCAGGGTTCAAGTGTTTCTCCTGCCTCACCCTCCCGAGTAGCTGGCATTACAGGCATGCACCACCAAGTCCAGCAAATTTTTGTATTTTTAGTAGAGACAAGGTTTCTCCGTGTTGATCAAGCTGGTCTCAATCTCCCCACCTCTGGTGATCCTCTGACTCTGCCTCCCAAAGTGCTGGGATTACAGCCATGAGACACTGTGCCTGGGCTAAACACAAATATTTCTAATGGTATCTTTAAGAATCTTATAAGTAGAGCCATTTCAGAAGGCAACAAGTGTGACTTGTTAATCCATACATCATTAATAGCTTTTGCTCTTCCCTCCCTACTTTGTTTGAATTACTTATTTGTTGGAAATCCTCGAGAAATATATATACTTCTTTACAACAACTTTAAAATTATAACTGTATACAGCATATAGGCTCTAATACACTTTCAGAGTTAAAACATGGTTTGTTGTATCTTTCATTGACTCATGGTCACTATTTAAACAACGCAAGTCATTTAGACACATTTGTTAAAAAACAAAATACTCAGTATCTGTCTTTTGCAATCTTCACAGACCTAAAGAAATTCTAGCAGATGTCAGTACCAAACTTCTTCAAGAAAATGAGTGGAGCAGATCTTTATTTACTTCTCATACTACAAGGCCAGTCCTAGAGTCACCATGCAATGGAAATCTTAATGATAATTTAGATCTCAACAGAATACATATCCCAAGAGAAACCTTAATGATTCCTACTTCAAGCTCATTGTCTTCAAATATCAGAATGGAGAACGACTTGTCAAAAGTTAGGTATAGTATTGTTTTTTCTTTGGTTGTCAGACTTCTGATATAGTTCTCTCTATATTTTTGGCAAGATATTGAGTTGTCTAACTGACTCATGCATTTTAAATAAAGGTCATAATTATCTGTGTTTCTAAGGAAAGGAAACAAATCTTACAGCTTTTTTTTTTTTTTTAAGTCCCTGGGGTTTTAATTGTCAAAAGATATTCATTTTTTAACTTTACTCAACAAATGTAACTATACCAGCACATTTTAAATTTCTGTAAAAATTCCATTTAAGTTAGATTGTGGAAATGTACTGGTATTGCCTAACAACCAAAGTTATACTTGGAGATGCTTTGGCTTACTTTCTTTTTTTTTTTTTAAGTTCTAGGGTACATGTGCACAACGTGCAGGTTTGTTACATATGCATACATGTGCCTTGTTGGTGTACTACACCCATTAGCTCATCATTTACATTGAGTATATCTCCTAATGCTATCCCTCCCCCCACCCCCTACCCCGCAACAGTCCCGGTGTGTGATGTT
Organism: Macaca mulatta; assembly: GCF_049350105.2. Taxonomy (NCBI): domain Eukaryota; kingdom Metazoa; phylum Chordata; class Mammalia; order Primates; family Cercopithecidae; genus Macaca; species Macaca mulatta. The sequence continues at coordinate 51,750,371 of NC_133414.1, forward strand.
CCCCTTCCTGTGTCCAAGTGTTCTCATTGTTCAATTCTCACCTATAAGTGAGAACATGCGGTGTTTGATTTTTTTGTCCTTGTCATAGTTTGCTGAGAATGACGGTTTCCAGCTGCATCCAAGTCCCTAACAAAGGACATGAACTCATTCTTTTTTCTTACATGATTACATCCTTAATTGCTGTTGTACTTACAGCATTTCAGTTCAATTGTTGCAAAATGTGCCTGTTGCTGTGCAATTGTACAGTGGTTTTTAAATACTTAAAGCAATATTTGAATTCTTAAAGTGAAGTTCACTTATGTCTATCTTACCATCACTCAAATGATTTATGGCTGAGATGGCAATGATATCAGGAGTATTTAAATAGCAAATGTGACCAAACAGAATACATTCTGTTCTTTCTACTCAGAATTCCATGTAAAACTGCACAGGGTTCCCAGCTCCCTAGGACATGACACTTTCAAACTTTCAAGGTTCAACTGAACAAGAACTTTTCAATCCAACTGTTAGGGTAGCCAGTTAGTCAGACATTAACAGGCAGGAGGAAAGGTAGCTATGTAGGAAGAAACACTGCAGAACGACTCTTAAGATGCTCAGTAATTACTCATTCTATGGTTGAACTGTCAGAATGTGTTAACTACAATCTGATAAAGAAGGGGAAAGGCCAAAGGGGAATTCTTAAGAGCTGTGTGGGCACAATGAGTACAAATTTGAGTGCTATACTACCTTCCTGGGGTGGAGGTAATGAGCAATGCCATCATTGGGTAGAATTTGTCTTGATCACTGGGTTCTGCATATGCACATTAACCAAGAGTAAGGGAGGGTCTACCAGCCTGGGTGTGAACTGGGCAAGAACAAAGGCAGGAACCTAAAGAAGAAAGTGAGAGAAAAGATCAAATGCAGAATGTATTGAGGCTGTTCCCAGCCAAGTCAGCCCACTCTTCTCTTAAAGCATACTGTTACTTGCACAATAAATGTTTTGCTGGATTTACTAACTGGTGTTTTGGTTGAATTCTTTCATGCAAAAAGACAAGAACTGAGGACACTTTCTGGAACTCCAGGCTTGGCCATACCTTTTGGTGCTGTGACTTCCATCCTGTCGTGAGGTAGAGACTGTGCTCGCCACTGTCTCCTCTCACATATCTGCTTCTATGCAGCATAGACTGTGAGAATGCTGAGCATGCTGAGCAATCTCCCTAGCATCTCCACTTTGTGTGTTCAACTAGAGCACTTTCACCTAATGCCCAACAGAGCTCCCCAAGCACAGAATGCTTTTTTCTTGACAGAGAACCTAAGGCTTCTGATTACTTCCATATTCTCACAACTGACCTCTGGGGACTCACCACCCTGTCTTCACAGTTGCTCCTGCTGCCCGTGCCATCATGGCATCTCTCTTGCTAGCCAATGCCACCTCCTTTGCCCTGTCTCTTCCCAGGTAGGCCCCAATAGAATGGCTTTTTGCATGCCCTGTCACCACCTCCTCTGCACTAATTCCACCTCCAGATGGAATGTAGGTAAATTTTAGGTGCTATAGTCTAGGTTTAGGGGTCTCCTTGGATGTATCTAGTACCCAATTTTCTCTCCATGTTCTTACCACTGAATTCTCAGGGATTTAACAATCAACTTCCCTCTTGCTTCTAGCCCTCCCCACTGTCTTTGACATGCTTTGCCTGTATGCAGAGGATTATCACTGAAGGCTACAAAGTTATAATTGGGCAGAGTCATCTATAATTAGATGCAAGACCTATGGACCTAGGGGGTCCACAGACCAAATGAGGGGAAGAGGTCACTGCTTGGTTGGGAGCATATAGTAAGGGTGCACAATATCTGAAGCTCTTCACAGACTAGGGATACCTGGTCTAGTGTGGGAAAGGGATGGAAAGGGTGCTCTCTCCCTTTTACAATGGATGAGAATGGACAGAGAGCGAGGATGCTCACATTCCCCTAGTTTTTTCTTCTCTCTGTTTTTCAGATTGCCCATCTCCACACAGTGTGGAGTTCTTCAACACTCCACACTGTAGGATTTTCCCCTTGGATGCATTCTCAAAAGTTAGGACAAGTCTGATCCCCAGACATTGAAGGAAACTATATTAGTTTTCCTTTGCAATGCTTCATAGCCTCAATGCAAACTATATGACTAGGAAGACTGGCCAGAAAATGGTAGCCCTAATTTTAACTCCATTTTGCAGTTGGACCTACTTTGCAGGTGACAGGGGAAATGGTCAGAGGTGCCCTGTATCCAGGTCATTATGGCTCTGAAAGAAGACCAGCATCTCTGCCAAAAATGCAGATGGGACTCTGCCATCTTGGCTCTCATGAACCCCTCAGCAGATAATTCTCCCATAAATGTCTTAGGAAATTTCCCAGCAGAGCATCCTCAGCTTCCTTTAATCCTCCCACTGAGGATCCAAAGCCACCAGCTCCTTGTTCTCACCAGAGGAATAGGAATGGGCACTGGGACATGAGGCTCTGGAAGCTGGTATCAATTGGGAGAAGTTATTCATCTACCTTAAAATGTTCAATGGACAGTTAAGTATGCTTTGCATGACTCTTGCCACTTTTGCAAGAAACAACTTTCAATAATGTGCAAATGGTTCTTTTGGGAAAAAAAATATTTCCAAGACTATAGAACAAGTTTGTAGGGCCTGTGCCCTGTGCACATTAAACATTTTGCACATTAAACATTTTGCACATTAAACAAGGAAGCAAACCTCCTTTTCTTTTCCAGCCAGTCCAATGGAAGGTCACTTACCCTGGGGAGGACTGGCCGCTTGACTTCACCCAACTTCTTGCCTGTCAGGGATATAAATATCTTCTGGTCTTTGTAGACATATTTACAGGTTGGATATAAGCTTACTCCTTGTGAATGGAAAAAGCAATGGGGGTAGTATGGGCCCTTCTCAAGGAGGTCATCCCTGGTTTGGCATCCCCAGGTTGCTGCAAAGTAATTATAGTTCATCCTTCACTTCACAGGTTACTCAACTTGTTTCCCAGGCCTTGGGAATCAGTTACTTTCTAAATTCCTCCTGGCACCCACAATACTGCAGAATGGTTGACAGAATTAACAAATCTCTCAAGCAAATCTTGGAAAAATTATGCCAGGAAACTTCAAAGCCATAACCAAAACAACTACCTATTGCTCTACTAAGGGTGAGAAACATACCCATCTCTAGCTTACAACTCAGTTATTTTGAGTTATTATGTGGAAGACCCTTTCTTCAATTTCCTATTGGATACTGACCTTACCAATTCTAATTATGTTAATTCCTTCTCGCAGTTTCAGCTGGTGGCTCAAAAACTAGGCCAAAATATATTTCACACCCTGAAAACTCTGACCAAATTTTAAATCCACCTGTACTCAAGTTCTCATCAAGATTTGGAAGGATGGAACTCCAGACTCTCAACTGAGTCTTATTTGGAGAGGTCTTTACACTGTTTTACTCTCCACTCCTATCACAGTTATGGTGCCAGGGATGACCAAGTGGATCCACTATTCCAAGGTAAAGCTATATGATGCATCTCTGGCAGAGGAAGTCCTAGAGGTGCCATTGGACACCTGGACCACTTGTCCCCTCCAGGGTCTCAAACTCCTCTTCAAGCAAAGCCAAAAGAATAAACATAAGTAAATTAGTAATGCTTTGGCCTGTTATACAATAAGTCAAAATACTCCTTGTAGGTTTACTAATATGTCTTTGCTACTGTGAACCAACACACTCTCCAAGAAAAGGTCTGTTCTGTAATACCTGGATTTAAATCTCAAAGTCATAATCTGGGTGGCATTCTCTAATACTCACTGAGTTAACAGCTTCTGTTTCCATAATCAAGAGACATCCTGATTTGACTTTAATCTGTTCTCTTTGGGAACATGCAACCCAGTGCTCTATGCTCACTAATGCTTCTAGCTAAAATCACCCTCATAGGCCCCAGCAGCCCGCAACCACAACAAAAGACTCTACGGGTAGCTCAACAACTACTAAAGTTCACCAAATCTTCCTGTGCCTCATCCTGAGGTTATAAATGAATTCTTTCCACCCAGGGCAGGAACAGGCTCCCCAGCCATGATACGAGCATAGGCAACTATTCAAGCCCAATTTAAATTCACCTATCATTGGGACCCCTGTATACAAAGCCTTCCAAGAGATGTTATATGGTACCTAATACAAGTTAAAGTGGACATTCAAGCCTGGATTAAGTCCACTTGCACTGTTTTAGGCCCCATTATTCTCCCCCATTACCCTCATCAGCCAGGCACCCCTAGGCATCACTACTACCAGAGATTCTGGAACTTTTGTGGGTTCTCTTAACCCTGAACACTTCAACACAGCCATCATCATTATTAATATCTCTCATACTTTTTTTCTCTAAAAACTAAAAACTCCAAATTTCAAGTAAGGTTCTTTACCCTACCAAGCCAGTATTGGGTCATGGAAAAATTTCAAATCTTTAACTCCCTTTGGGAGGTTCTTCTCCTTGACATTACTGGACACATGATCCTTTGGGAAAGAAGAACCATTCTTCTATTCAAATTAGTCACCTATGTCTGGCTCCTTTGGCAGCTGAATCTTTAGTGACAGAATATCACGTCTCAGGTAGCCAACAAGGATATTGGTCAATGTTTGGAATTGACCTGCCTCCTTCAGTATCCATCCTTGTCTACCTATGACATAACTTTATTTTCTATGTGGGACACAGGCCCACCTCTGTCTCCCTGCAAACTGGACTGGAGCATGCTCTCTGGCTTACCTCACTCCTAACACCCCCATTGTGACCAGTGATGCTTCTCGGCCCTTGCCCTTATTTATGACCTCACACTGGGCCCCCCACCAAACAATTCAATTAATTCCCTTTCTCATCAGGCTTGGCATCACCACAGATGCCACGATGGGAAGAGCCAGCATTGGCACAGATTCCTCAACCTACCACAGCCTGTCTCTAGAATTGACTCAAGAGGTAGAAACCACTGCTTGACATGTAACAGAGCTGCAGTGGCAAGTCAAGTGTCTCGCAGCTTTAGTTCTCAAAAGTGGCTGAGTTCTTGACATGTTGGCTGAAGTTCAGGGAGGAATTTGTCTGTGCTTGAAGAAAAGTGTCAATCTGGGTTAAGAAACGAGGGCAGACTCAGGAGCACATTCGAGGTCTCATAAACCAGGCCTCTCACCTTTGGGAAAGGACTACTGAGGGTTGGCTCTCCTGGTTCTGACTCTCACAGTTCCTGCCCTTCCTGGGACCCCTGGCCTCTACCTTCCTTCTTCTCCTTTCTGGGCCTTGCTTCTTGAACCTGCTAACTAGGTTTATCAACCTCTTTCCTACCCTCGAGGACAATCAAATCCCTGCATGTCTCCACTGGACACTGTGGTTCAAACTTTTAGAGACACAACAACAATCTCTGAAACCTTGTCACCATGATAGCAAGGAAGGCGGGGACCCTGAAGACCCTCAACACCCCTTTTTAGCAGAAAGTAGCTACAGAATGACCCCCGTCTCATTTCCCAAAAGATTTCTGGGTCCCAACTCCTTGAGGAATAAATGTAAGAGGAGGCAGTTGGTCAGATATGAGCAGGCAGGAGGGGAAGTATCCATGTGGGAAGGAACAGCCCAGAACACCTCTTCAGATGACCAGTACTCACTCTATGGTCAAACTCAAAATGTGGTTAACTAGATCCTGATAAGGAAGGAAAAAGGCAAAAGTAGAATTCCTGAGAGCTGCGCTGGTGCAATGAGTACAAATTTGACTGCTATATGACCTTTCTGGGTGGCAGTAATGAGCAATGTCACTATTGGGTAGGATTTGTATTGATCCCTAGGTCCTGTACATGTGCATTAGGCACAGATAAGGAGAAGCAAGACCAGCCAGGCACGGTGGCTCACACTTGTAATCCCAGCACTTTTGGGGCCGACATAGGTGGATCACCAGAGGTGAGGAGTTCAAAACCAGCCTGGCCAACATGGTGAAACCTAGTCTCTACTAAAATAGAAAATAATTAGCCAGGCGTAGTGGCACATGCCTGTAATACTAGCTACTTGGGAGGCTGAAGCAGGAGACTTGCTTGAACCTAGGAGGCAGAGGTTGCAATGAGCTAAGATTGTGCCACTGCACACCAGCCTGGGCAACAAGAGTGAAACCCCATCTCAAAAAAACTGATTAATTAAGGAGAAGAAGACCACAGAAGATCACAATGCAGAATGTCCTGGGGCTGTTTCCAGCAGGGTCAGTGCACTCTTGTCTTGGAGTTCACTTTTACTTCTCCCAATAAAACTTTTGCCTGCTTTACTAATTGGTCTTTTTGGTGAATTCTTTCTTCTAAGAAGACAATCAAGAACACTCTGGATCACCGAGATCCATAGTATCAACATGTGATTTCCCTCATGGTAGGAGTCCATTTCTGGGGATCTCAAAATGAATCCAATAATGACAAGGTGTATCAATTACAGAGTGGGTAAAGAAGAAAATAGTACAGCTATGCTTGATTAATTTTAAGAATTTTTTCTAAGGTTTGACCATTTTTCAACTAAGGGAAAATTACAAAAGCCAGGTGCAGTGGGACACAAATGAAGTCCCAGCTACTCCAGATGCTGATGCAGGAAGATCACTTGAGCCCAGGAGTTCAAGGTTGTAGCATAAAATGCTGGTGCCTGTGAATAGCCACTGCACTCTAGTACTACAGCCTGATCAACACAGTGTGACCCTGTCTCTTGAAAAGATTACAAAAATTATACGGTATTTGTTTCAACAAAAATAAATAAGCAAATTGTAACTAGTTTCCTGTGTCTTATTTTTATTAGAAAATTCAGTCAATGCACTTTGGCTTATCGTTTGGATGCTGTTTTTGTGAGCTCCTTAATGCACAGAAAAGTAATAATAAACCCATGATAAATGAAGCCTCAACCTTTTTTCTTTACCTGGGTTCATGTCTTAACCCATAGAAGAGCAAATCTAAAGTTTTCAAGAAATGACTGCAGCCAAATAGCTTAAAAGAGAACAAATTCAATGATTGTTTTAATACATAAATTACAAAATCCTAGATACCTGATTTTAAAAATCATATTGTTAGTTTTGTTTTATTTCTCTACAAAAAAAGATGATGAGAGTCTAAGTGCTTCATAGTCATAAAATTGTGCCACTGGGCACAAAAAAATGAAAAATACTTCTGTAAACTGTATAATATGATGAAAATAAAAATGTTCTCATTAGTTTTTACCAGAAAAATCAGGTAATATATCATTTTACAAGAAAATGCAGATGTGATGCCAGGGAAGATTTTTGAGGGAAGGAGTATTGATTTTTATATTTCTACATAACTTGAAAAATAGTTTATTTTAAATTTAATGTAGTAGTTCCAAGGTAGACTTAGTTCCCTTGTGAGACATTGGTTTGCCAAATCATGTTAGACTTAATAAAAGGGATTAAAAATGATTCCATTAAGATACAAATAATCACTACAAGATGCCTTGAGTTTTAATAGAGTTGTCATCTACAAAAATCTTAAGAAAGCAGATGCGTTCTAGAGTTGCCAGAAAGTATAAGTTGATATCAAACAGTGATGAACTTTCTGAATGCCTCTTCCATATTGGATTTTAATATGATATCATTTTCAAACAGTTAAAAGCCATTTTCTCATTTCACATTGAGCTAAAGGATGGCATAACAACAAGCAAGCTCAATGAAAATATCCAGAGAGTAATGTATAAATATCATATCCATCCAGTGCTGTTAGACTGTTTTTTGCAAATGGCATTTGTCATGGCCAGAAGACTCAGAAAGATAGAAGGAAAAGGTGTTTTTCCACCAAAGATGGGCAAATTGATAGTTTTCAAAAATCTGGAAAGGGAAATGAATATGTCCATAAAGGTAATCAAATCTATTTACAGAAAACCACTTTGAAGTTTATGAGTTCTTTACAAGCAAATATGGTTCCATTTTATCAAGACCTGAGCAGTTCATATATAGTAAGCAACCACAATCTAACGATAACTGGCTTCAATAAAACATTTGGAAGCAAATGTTACCATTCAGGTATTTGGAAACCCTAGTGAGGTGCTTCCATGAAAAGTTCTAGGCAACACATCTGAAATAGCTAAATATTTGCCTTATGACTCCAAGTATATTGGGTTTCAGGGATGAGAAACAAGTCCACATTCTCAGATGAGAGTAGGTGATATGATGAAAATGTAAATCAAGGACTTTCCTTATATTCTATTCATGTGGAGAATTCAAAAACTAAATGAAGAGATCCCAGGAACACTTCTTCACGAGACATTTTTCAACTTAGTTTGGCCTTAAAAGACCAAAATGTTGAATATTCTGTGACAGTGCTCACTTACAGAGCAATAAGAAATGTGGATTACCGAGATTCCACCTCTGGGGACAGGGCACAGCTAAACAACGACAACGACAACAACAAAGCAGCAGAAACCTCTGCAGACGCAAACGACTCTGTCTGACAGTTTTGAAGAGAGCATTGGATCTCCCAACACAGAGGTTGAGATCTGAGAACGGACAGACCATCTGCTCAAGTGGGTCCCTGACCCCTGAGTAGCCTAACTGGGAGACATCCCCCACTAGGGGCAGACTAACACCCCACACCTCACATGGTGGAGTACACCCCTGAGAGGAAGCTTCCAAAGCAAGAATCAGACAGGTACACTCACTGTTCAGCAATATTCTGTCTTCTGCAGCCTCTGCTGCTGATACCCAGGCAAACAGGGTCTGAAGTGGACCTCAAGCAATCTCCAACAGACCTACAGCTGAGGGTCCTGACTGTTAGAAGGAAAACTATCAAACAGGAAGGACACCCACACCAAAACCCCATCGGTACGTCACCATCATCAAAGACCAGAGGCAGATAAAACCACAAAGATGGGGAAAAAGCAAGGCAGAAAAGCTTTAAATTCAAAAAATAAGAGCACATCTCCGCCTGCAAAGGAACGCAGCTCATCACCAGCAACGGATCAAAGTTGGATGGAGAATGACTTTGATGAGATGAGAGAAGAAGGCTTCAGTCCATCAAACTTCTCAGAGCTAAAGGAGGAATTATGTACCCAGCGCAAAGAAACTAAAAATCTTGAAAAAAGAGTGGAAGAATTGATAACTAGAAAAATTATTGCAGAGAAGGCCATAAACGAACTGACAGAGATGAAAACCATGACATGAGAAATACGTGACAAATGCACAAGCTTCAGTAACTGACTCGATCAACTGGAAGAAAGAGTATCAGCGATTGAGGATCAAATGAATGAAATGAAGTGAGAAGAAAAATCAAAAGAAAAAAGAAGAAAAAGAAATGAACAAAGCCTGCAAGAAGCATGGGATTATGTAAAAAGACCAAATCTACATCTGATTGGGGTGCCTGAAAGTGCAGGGGAAAATGGAACCAAGTTGGAAAACACTCTGCAGGATATCATCCAGGAGAACTTCCCCAACCTACTAGGGCAGGCCAACATTCAAATTCAGGAAATACAGAGAACGCCACAAAGATACTCCTCAAGAAGAGCAACTCCAAGACACATAATTGCCAGACAGACCAAAATTGAAATGAAGGAAAAAATCTTAAGGGCAGCCAGAGAGAAAGGTCAGGTTACCCACAAAGGGAAGCCCATGAGACTAATAGCAGATATCTCGGCAGAAACTCTCCAAGCCAGAAGAGAGTGGGGGCCAATATTCAACATTCTTAAAGAAAAGAATTTTAAACCTATAATTTCATATCCAGCCAAACTAAGTTTCATAAGTGAAGGAGAAATAAAATCCTTTACAGATAAGCAGATGCTTAGAGATTTTGTCACCACCAGGCCTGCCTTACAAGGGACCCTGAAGGAAGCACTAAACATGGAAAGGAACAATTGGTACCAGCCATTGCAGAAACATGCCAAAATGTAAAGATCATCAAGGCTAGGAAGAAACTGCATCAACTAACGAGCAAAATAACCAGTTAAGATCATAATGGCAGGATCAAATTCACACATAACAATATTAACCTTAAATGTAAATGGACTAAATGATCTAATTAAAAGACACAGACTGGCAAACTGGATAAAGAGTCAAGACCCATCAGTTTGTTGTATTCAGGAGCCCCATCTCACATGCAGAGACATACATAGGCTCAAAATAAAGGGATGGACGAAGATCTACCAAGAAAATGGAGAACAAAAAAAAAGCAGGAGTTGCAATACTACTCTCTGATAAAACAGACTTTAAACCATCAAAGATTAAAAGAGACAAAGAAGGCCATTACATAATGGCAAAGGGATCAATTCAACAGGAAGAGCTAACTATCCTAAATATATATGCACCCAATACAGGAGCACCCAGATTCATAAAGCAAGTCCTTAGAGACTTACAAAGAGACTTAGTCTCCCGTACAATAACAATGGGAGACTTCAACACCTCACTGTCAACATTAGACAGATCAACGAAACAGAAAGTTAACAAGGATATCCAGGAATTGAACTCATCTCTGCAGCAAGCAGACCTAATAGACATCTACAGAACTCTCCACCCCAAATCAACAGAATATACATTCTTCTCAGCACCACATCACACTTATTCCAAAATAGACCACATAATTGGAAGTAAAGCACTCCTCAGCAAATGTACAAGAACAGAAATTACAGCAAACTGTCTCTCAGACCGCAGTGTAATCAAACTATACCTCAGGACTAAGAAACTCAATCAAAACCGCTCAACTACATGGAAACTGAAAAACCTGCTCCTGAGTGACTACTGGGTACATAACAAAATGAAGGCAGAAATAAAGATGTTCTTTGAAACCAATGAGAACAAAGATACAACATACCAGAATCTCTGGGACATATTTAAAGCAGTGTGTAGAGGGAAATTTATAGCACTAAATGCCCACAAGAGAAAGCTGGAAAGATCTAAAATTGACACCCTAACATCACAATTAAAAGAACTAGAGAAGCAAGAGCAAACACATTCAAAAGCTAGCAGAAGGCTAGAAATAACTAAGATCAGAGCAGAACTGAAGGAGATAGAGACACAAAAAAACCCTCCAAAAAAATCAATGAATCCAGGACTCAGTTTTTCGAAAAGACCAAAGAAGTTGATAGACCTCTAGCAAGACTAATAAAGAAGAAAAGAGAGAAGAATCAAATAGACTCAAAAAAAAAAAAATGATAAAGGGGATATCACCACCGACCCCACAGAAATACAAACTACCATCAGAGAATACTATAAACACCTCTATGCAAATAAACGAGAAAACCTAGAAGAAATGGATAATTTCCTGGACACTTATACTCTCCCAAGACTAAACCAGGAAGAAGCTGAATCCCTGAATAGACCAATAGCAGGCTCTGAAATTGAGGCAATAATTAATCGCCTACCAACCAAAAAAGTCCAGGACCAGATGAATTCACAGCTGAATTCTACCAGAGGTACAAGGAGGAGCTGGTACCATTCCTTCTGAAACTATTTCAATCAATAGAAAAAGAGGGAATCCTCCCTAATTCATTTTATGAGGCCAACATCATCCTGATACGAAAGTCTGGCAGAGACACAACAAAAAAGGGAATTTTAGACCAATATCCCTGATGAACATCGATGCAAAAATCCTCAATAAAATACTGGCAAACCGGATTCAGCAGCACATCAAAAAGCTTGTCCACCATGATCAAGTGGGCTTCATCCCTGGGATGCAAGGCTGGTTCAACATACGCAAATCAATAAACATAATCCAGCATATAAACAGAACCAAAGACAAAAACCACATGATTATCTCAATAGATGCAGAAAAGGCCTTTGACAAAATTCAACAGCCCTTCATGCTAAAAACACTCAATAAATTCGGTATTGATGGAACGTATCTCAACATAATGAGAGCTATTTATGACAAACCCACAGCCAATATCATACTGAATGGGCAAAAACTGGAAAAATTCCCTTTGAAAACTGGCACAAGACACGGATGCCCTCTCTCACCACTCCTATTCAACATCGTGTTGGAAGTTCTGGCTAGGGCAATCAGGCAAGAGAAAGAAATAAAGGGTATTCACTTAGGAAAAGAAGAAGTCAAATTGTCCCTGTTTGCAGATGACATGATTGTATATTTAGAAAACCCCATCATCTCAGCCCAAAATCTCCTTAAGCTGATAAGAAACTTCAGCAAAGTCTCAGGATACAAAATCAATGTGCAAAAATCACAAGCATTCTTATACACCAGTAGTAGACAAACAGAGAGCCAAATCATGAATGAACTTCCTTTCACAATTGGTTCAAAGAGAATAAAATACCTAGGAATCCAACTTACAAGGGATGTAAAGGACCTCTTCAAGGGGAACTACAAAACACTGCTCAGTGAAATCAAAGAGGACACAAACAAATGGAAGAACATACCATGCCTATGGATAGGAAGAATCAATATCGTGAAAATGACCATACTGCCCAAGGTAATTTATAGATTTAATGCCATCCCCATCAAGCTACCAATGAGTTTCTTCACAGAATTGGAAAAAACTGCTTTAAAGTTCATATGGAACCAAAAAAGAGCCTGCATTGCCAAGACAATCCTAAATCAAAAGAACAAAGCTGGAGGCATCACACTACCTGACTTCAAACTATACTATAAGGCTACAGTAACCAAAACAGCATGGTATTGGTACCAAAACAGAGATATAGATCAATGGAACAGAACCTAGTCCTCAGAAATAATACCACACATCTACAGCCATCTGATCTTTGACAAACCTGACAAAAACAAGAAATGGGGAAAGGATTCCCTGTTTAATAAATGGTGCTGGGAAAATTGGCTAGCCATAAGTAGAAAGCTGAAACTGGATCCTTTCCTTACTCCTTATACAAAAATTAATTCAAGATGGATTAGAGACTTAAATGTTAGACCTAATACCATAAAAACCCTAGAAGAAAACCTAGGTAATACCATTCAGGACATAGGCATGGGCAAGGACTTCATGTCTGAAACACCAAAAGCAATGGCAACAAAAGCCAAAATTGACAAATGGGATCTCATTAAACTAAAGAGCTTCTGCACAGCAAAAGAAACTACCATCAGAGTGAACAGGCAACCTACAGAATGGGAGAAAATTTTTGCAATCTACTCATCTGATAAAGGGCTAATATCTAGAACCTACAAAGAACTCAAACAAATTTACAAGAAAAAACCAAACAACCCCATCAAAAAGGGGCAAAGGATATGAACAGACATTTCTCAAAAGAAGACATTCATACAGCCAACAGACACATGAAAAAATGCTCATCATCACTGGCCATCAGAGAAATGCAAATCAAAACCACAATGAGATAGCATCTCTCACCCGTTAGAATGGCGATCATTAAAAAGTCAGGAAACAACAGGTGCTGGAGAGGATGTGGAGAAATAGGAACACTTTTACACTGTTGGTGGGACTGTAAACTAGTTCAACCATTATGGAAAAAGGTATGGCGATCCCTCAACGATCCAGAACTAGAAGTACCATATGACCCAGCCATCCCATTACTGGGTATATACCCAAAGGATTACAAGTCATGCTGCTATTAAGACACATGCACACATATGTTTATTGTGGCACTATTCACAATAGCAAAGACTCGGAATCAACCCAAATGTCCATCAGTGACAGACTGAATTAAGAAAATGTGGCACGGGGGGGCGGAGCAAGATGGCCGAATAGGAGCAGCTCCAGTCTCCAACTCCCAGCGCCAGCGACACAGAAGACCGGTGATTTCTGCATTTTCAACTGAGGTACTGGGTTCATCTCACTGGGGAGTGCCGGACGATCGGAGCTGGTCAGCTGCTGCAGCCCGACCAGCTAGAGCTGAAGCAGGGCGAGGCATTGCCTCACCTGGGAAGCGCAAAGGGGAAGGGAGTCCCTTTTCCTAGCCAGGGGAACTGAGACACACAACACCTGGAAAATCGGGTAACTCCCACCCCAATACTGCGCTTTAGGAAACAGGCACACCAGGAGATCATATCCCACACCTGGCCGGGAGGGTCCCACACCCACGGAGCCTCCCTCGTTGCTAGCGCAGCAGTCTGTGATCTACCGGCAAGGCAGCAGCGAGGCTGGGGGAGGGGCGCCCGCCATTGCTGAGGCTTAAGTAGGTAAACAAAGCTGCTGGGAAGCTCGAACTGGGTGGAGCTCACAGCAGCTCAAGGAAACCTGCCTGTCTCTGTAGACTCCACCTCTGGGGACAGGGCACAGTAAACTAAGACACACAGACACCTCTGCACAGACGCAAACGACTCTGTCTGACAGCTTTGAAGAGAGCAGTGGATCTCCCAGCACGGAGGTTGAGATCTGAGAAGGGACAGACTCCCTGCTCAAGCGGGTCCCTGACCCCTGAGTAGCCTAACTGGGAGACATCCCCCACTAGGGGCAGTCTGACAACCCCACACCTCACAGGGAGGAGTACACCCCTGAGAGGAAGCTTCCAAAGCAAGAATCAGACAGGTACACTCGCTGTTCAGAAATATTCTATCTTCTGCAGCCTCTGCTGCTGATACCCAGGCAAACAGGGTCTGGAGTGGACCTCAAGCAATCTCCAACAGACCTACAGCTGAGGATCCTGACTGTTAGAAGGAAAACTATCAAACAGGAAGGATACCTACACCAAAACCCCATCAGTACATCACCATCATCAAAGACCAGAGGCAGATAAAACCACAAAGATGGGGAAAAAGCAAGGCAGAAAAGCTGGAAATTCAAAAAATAAGAGCGCATCTCCCCCGGCAAAGGAGCGCAGCTCATCGCCAGCAACGGATCAAAGCTGGACGGAGAATGACTTTGACGAGATGAGAGAAGAAGGCTTCAGTCCATCAAATTTCTCAGAGCTAAAGGAGGAATTACGTACCCAGCGCAAAGAAACTAAAAATCTTGAAAAAAAAGTGGAAGAATTGATGGCTAGAGTAATTAATGCAGAGAAGGTCCTAAACGAAATGAAAGAGATGAAAACCATGACACGAGAAATACGTGACAAATGCACAAGCTTCAGTAACCGACTCGATCAACTGGAAGAAAGAGTATCAGCGATTGAGGATCAAATGAATGAAATGAAGCGAGAAGAGAAACCAAAAGAAAAAAGAAGAAAAAGAAACGAACAAAGCCTGCAAGAAGTATGGGATTATGTAAAAAGACCAAATCTACGTCTGATTGGGGTGCCTGAAAGTGAGGGGGAAAATGGAACCAAGTTGGAAAACACTCTTCAGGATATCATCCAGGAGAACTTCCCCAACCTAGTAGGGCAGGCCAACATTCAAATCCAGGAAATACAGAGAACACCACAAAGATACTCCTCGAGAAGAGCAACTCCAAGACACATAATTGCCAGATTCACCAAAGTTGAAATGAAGGAAAAAATCTTAAGGGCAGCCAGAGAGAAAGGTCGGGTTACCCACAAAGGGAAGCCCATCAGACTAACAGCAGATCTCTCAGCAGAAACTCTACAAGCCAGAAGAGAGTGGGGGCCAATATTCAACATTCTTAAAGAAAAGAATTTTAAACCCAGAATTTCATATCCAGCCAAACTAAGTTTCATAAGTGAAGGAGAAATAAAATCCTTTACAGATAAGCAAATGCTTAGAGATTTTGTCACCACTAGGCCTGCCTTACAAGAGATCCTGAAGGAAGCACTAAACATGGAAAGGAACAACCGGTACCAGCCATTGCAAAAACATGCCAAAATGTAAAGACCATTGAGGCTAGGAAGAAACTGCATCAACTAATGAGCAAAATAACAGTTAATATAATGGCAGGATCAAGTTCACACATAACAATATTAACCTTAAATGTAAATGGACTAAATGCTCCAATTAAAAGACACAGACTGGCAAACTGGATAAAGAGTCAAGACCCATCAGTCTGCTGTATTCAGGAGACCCATCTCACACGCAGAGACATACATAGGCTCAAAATAAAGGGATGGAGGAAGATGTACCAAGCAAATGGAGAACAAAAAAAAGCAGGGGTTGCAATACTAGTCTCTGATAAAACAGACTTTAAACCATCAAAGATCAAAAGAGACAAAGAAGGCCATTACATAATGGTAAAGGGATCAATTCAACAGGAAGAGCTAACTATCCTAAATATATATGCACCCAATACAGGAGCACCCAGATTCATAAAGCAAGTCCTTAGAGACTTACAAAGAGACTTAGACTCCCATACAATAATAATGGGAGACTTCAACACTCCACTGTCAACATTAGACAGATCAACGAGACAGAAAGTTAACAAGGATATCCAGGAATTGAACTCATCTCTGCAGCAAGCAGACCTAATAGACATCTATAGAACTCTCCACCCCAAATCAACAGAATATACATTCTTCTCAGCACCACATCATACTTACTACAAAATTGACCATGTAATTGGAAGTAAAGCACTCCTCAGCAAATGTACAAGAACAGAAATTATAACAAACTGTCTCTCAGACCACAGTGCAATCAAACTAGAACTCAGGACTAAGAAACTCAATCAAAACCGCTCAACTACATGGAAACTGAACAACCTGCTCCTGAATGACTACTGGGTACATAACGAAATGAAGGCAGAAATAAAGATGTTCTTTGAAACCAATGAGAACAAAGATACAACATACCAGAATCTCTGGGACACATTTAAAGCAGTGTGTAGAGGGAAATTTAGAGCACTAAATGCCCACAAGAGAAAGCAGGAAAGATCTAAAATGGACACTCTAACATCGCAATTAAAAGAACTAGAGAAGCAAGAGCAAACACATTCGAAAGCTAGCAGAAGGCAAGAAATAACTAAGATCAGAGCAGAACTGAGGGAGATAGAAACACAAAAAACCCTCCAAAAAATCAATGAATCCAGGAGTTGGTTTTTTTGAAAAGATCAACAAAATTGACAGACCACTAGCCAGACTAATAAAGAAGAAAAGAGAGAAGAATCAAATCGACGCAATTAAAAATGATCAAGGGGATATCACCACCGACCCCACAGAAATACAAACTACCATCAGAGAATACTATAAACACCTCTACGCAAATAAACTGGAAAATCTAGAAGAAATGGATAATTTCCTGGACACTTACACTCTTCCAAGACTAAACCAGGAAGAAGTTGAATCCCTGAATAGACCAATAGCAGGCTCTGAAATTGAGGCAACAATTAATAGCCTACCAACCAAAAAAAGTCCAGGACCAGATGGATTCACAGCTGAATTCTACCAGAGGTACAAAGAGGAGTTGGTACCATTCCTTCTGAAACTATTCCAATCAATAGAAAAAGAGGGAATCCTCCCTAACTCATTTTATGAGGCCAACATCATCCTGATACCAAAGCCTGGCAGAGACACAACAAAAAAAGAGAATTTTAGACCAATATCCCTGATGAACATCGATGCAAAAATCCTCAATAAAATACTGGCAAACCGGATTCAGCAACACATCAAAAAGCTTATCCACCATGATCAAGTGGGCTTCATCCCTGGGATGCAAGGCTGGTTCAACATTCGCAAATCAATAAACATAATCCAGCATATAAACAGAACCAAAGACAAGAACCACATGATTATCTCAATTGATGCAGAAAAGGCTTTTGACAAAATTCAACAGCCCTTCATGCTAAAAACGCTCAATAAATTCGGTATTGATGGAACGTACCTCAAAATAATAAGAGCTATTTATGACAAACCCACAGCCAATATCATACTGAATGGGCAAAAACTGGAAAAATTCCCTTTGAAAACTGGCACAAGACAGGGATGCCCTCTCTCACCACTCCTAGTCAACATAGTGTTGGAAGTTCTGGCTAGGGCAATCAGGCAAGAGAAAGAAATCAAGGGTATTCACTTAGGAAAAGAAGAAGTCAAATTGTCCCTGTTTGCAGATGACATGATTGTATATTTAGAAAACCCCATTGTCTCAGCCCAAAATCTCCTTAAGCTGATAAGCAACTTCAGCAAAGTCTCAGGATACAAAATTAATGTGCAAAAATCACAAGCATTCTTATACACCAGTAACAGACAAACAGAGAGCCAAATCAGGAATGAACTTCCATTCACAATTGCTTCAAAGAGAATCAAATACCTAGGAATCCAACTTACAAGGGATGTAAAGGACCTCTTCAAGGAGAACTACAAACCACTGCTCAGTGAAATCAAAGAGGACACAAACAAATGGAAGAACATACCATGCTCATGGATAGGAAGAATCAATATTGTGAAAATGGCCATACTGCCCAAGGTAATTTATAGATTCAATGCCATCCCCATCAAGCTACCAATGAGTTTCTTCACAGAATTGGAAAAAACTGCTTTAAAGTTCATATGGAACCAAAAAAGAGCCCGCATCTCCAAGACAATCCTAAGTCAAAAGAACAAAGCTGGAGGCATCACGCTACCTGACTTCAAACTATACTACAAGGCTACAGTAACCAAAACAGCATGGTACTGGTACCAAAACAGAGATATAGACCAATGGAACAGAACAGAGTCCTCAGAAATAATACCACACATCTACAGCCATTTGATCTTTGACAAACCTGAGAGAAACAAGAAATGGGGAAAGGATTCCCTATTTAATAAATGGTGCTGGGAAAATTGGCTAGCCATAAGTAGAAAGCTGAAACTGGATCCTTTCCTTACTCCTTATACGAAAATTAATTCAAGATGGATTAGAGACTTAAATGTTAGACCTAATACCATAAAAATCCTAGAGGAAAACCTAGGTAGTACCATTCAGGACATAGGCATGGGCAAAGACTTCATGTCTAAAACACCAAAAGCAACGGCAGCAAAAGCCAAAATTGACAAATGGGATCTCATTAAATTAAAGAGCTTCTGCACAGCAAAAGAAACTACCATCAGAGTGAACAGGCAACCTACAGAATGGGAGAAAATTTTTGCAATCTACTCATCTGACAAAGGGCTAATATCCAGAACCTACAAAGAACTCAAACAAATTTACAAGAAAAAAACAAACAACCCCATCAAAAAGTGGGCAAAGGATATGAACAGACATTTCTCAAAAGAAGACATTCATACAGCCAACAGACACATGAAAAAATGCTCATCATCACTGGCCATCAGAGAAATGCAAATCAAAACCACAATGAGATACCATCTCACACCAGTTAGAATGGCAATCATTAAAAAGTCAGGAAACAACAGGTGCTGGAGAGGATGCGGAGAAATAGGAACACTTTTACACTGTTGGTGGGATTGTAAACTAGTTCAACCATTATGGAAAACAGTATGGCGATTCCTCAAGGATCTAGAACTAGATGTACCATATGACCCAGCCATCCCATTACTGGGTATATACCCAAAGGATTATAAATTATGCTGCTATAAAGACACATGCACACGTATGTTTATTGCAGCACTATTCACAATAGCAAAGACTTGGAATCAACCCAAATGTCCATCAGTGACAGATTGGATTAAGAAAATGTGGCACATATACACCATGGAATACTATGCAGCCATCAAAAAGGATGAGTTTGAGTCCTTTGTAGTGACTTGGATGCAGCTGGAATCCATCATTCTTAGCAAACTATCACAAGAACAGAAAACCAAACACCTCATGTTCTCACTCATAGGTGGGAACTGAACAATGAGATCACTCGGACTCAGGAAGGGGAATATCACACACCGGGGCCTATCATGGGGAGGGGGGAGGGGGG
The DNA here is from genome assembly GCF_049350105.2 of Macaca mulatta. NCBI lineage: Eukaryota > Metazoa > Chordata > Mammalia > Primates > Cercopithecidae > Macaca > Macaca mulatta. The sequence continues at coordinate 51,769,991 of NC_133414.1, forward strand.
AGGGATTGCATTGGGAGTTATACCTGATGTAAATGACGAGTTGATGGGTGCAGCACAGCAACATGGCACAAGTATACATATGTAACAAACCTGCACGTTATGCACATGTACCCTACAACTTAAAGTATAATAATAATAAATAAATTTAAAAAAAAAAATAAAAAAAATAAATATGATTTTTGGAAAAAAAAAAAAAAAGATTGTAAAAATTACAAATTCAACTTAAGAACAAATGTACAAATTAAGATGAAATTAAAAATGAATTACTTAATGGAAATTAAGTGCAGTGATAAGACAGAAAACTCCTGAATTCACCTTTTTTAACTTTGTTTTGCTTTTGTAACACATGCTTAACATGAATGTGCTGTAAAAATAGTTAACAGGAAATAACTTGGGATGATGGCTAGTTTTGTTAAATGTTATAATGCTTCAGTCAGAAAATAGTCTCCAAAATATTTTTGGTAACTTATGACTTTAGAGTTATGCTAACTTAAATTAAATAATAGATATTCATTAAAAAAGAAAAAAAAAAAAAAGAAAATGTGGCACATATACACCACGGAATAGTATGCAGTCATAAAAAAGGATGAGTTTGTGTCCTTTGTAGGGACATGGATGCAGCTGGAAACCATTATTCTCAGCAAACTATCGCAAGAACAGAAAACCAAACACTGCATGTTCTCACTCATAGGTGGGAACTGAACAATGAAATCCCTTGGACTCAGGAAGGGGAACATCACACACCGGGGCCTATCATGGGGAGGGGGAGGGGGGAGGGATTGCATTGGAAGTTATACCTGATATAAATGATGAGTTGATGGGTGCTGATGAGTTGATGGGTGTAGGACACTAACATGGCACAGGTATACATATGTAACAAACCTGCACTTATGCACATGTACCCTAGAACTTAAAGTATAGTAATAATAATAAAAAAAAAAAGAAAAAAGAAAAAAGAGAAGAAATGTGGATTACCTCAATCTAGGATTTGTTCTCTCTGGCATGACAAGAGCAATTTTGACGGAAGTACCTTGCATCATATTTCAGATGGTGGATACATGTGATACAATCCCACAGAATGCCACAAGCTTGGCAGAAGCTATTTTGAAATGTAAAGGGAAGAATGACCCAGAATTCTTTATCGTCAGGGGACAATATTCACTTCTGCAATCAGGCATATCTCCTTTGAAAGGATTTATGACAGCAAACCTCACAAAGGCAACTGGCACTCTGAGGTGTTCACTCTACACACCTCAGACACCTACAGCGTAGTAAAGGTGACAGCCAACATAGAAAGACACAAACTCACACTGCTTAGTGACCAATGTTTGGAAATTAAGACTGATTAAATATGCATTTACCCAAAAGATTATTTTCCTGTTACCACCGCTAGGTGTAATTTAGACAATACTTTGTATTGATCTATGACACAATGGGGAAACATAAGTTACTGGCATTAGACTTCAGCAGTACAGGAGCAGCTATGTGCACTGCCATTCAAGAGGTAAAGATGGGCCGGGTGCGGTGGCTGACGCCTGTAATCCCAGCACTTTGGAAGGCCGAGGCCGGCTGATCATGAGGTCAGGAGACCGAGACCATCCTGGCTAATACAGTGAAATCCCATCTCTACTAAAAATACAAAAAATGAGCTGGACATGGTGGCGGGCGCCTGTAGTCCCAACTACTCGGGAGACTGAGGCAGGAGAATGGCGGGAACCCGGGAGGCGGAGCTTGCAGGGAGCCGAGATTGCGCCACTGCTCCCCAGCCTGGGTGACAGAGCGAGACTCCGTCTCAAAAAAAAAAAAAAAAAAAGGGAGGTGAAGACTGGTGATCAGATTATCACATATTTTTCTGCATAGCATCATCAAAGATCTTCACTCTTGAGGTCATGTGCTTTCACAGCAAGATGTCTGTAGCATTTAGAAATGGCCCTTGTGCATCATATACTTCATAACAGCTTGGAAAACTCTCACCCAGGTATTACCAAATGCCAAACATCTCTCCATATTTGCCATGTTCTACCCACAGCGAAAATCTGTCCTAGGTGAGATGCTAGCCTTGGCTGCTAAGGAAGTGATCTGAGAATGCCAGGTGCCTTTTGCTCTCTGTCGGTCTATGACAAAAAGGTGGCACTGAAAGGCAATAAGTTTACTGCCACTTTTAGAAGAACTTGTCAAAGAAATGCTCCTTGACTCTCCTGAGTGTTATATGTGGCCAATACCAACTTGAGTTTTTATAGCAGTTATTATATAATGATCACAATCATATTCAAGTCCACATTCTAAATCTTATCCAGATTTTACAGGAACTCTGTTTGATAATGTCCTATAGGCCCTTCAGTGGCTACAATCAATGAATTTGAAAAATAATTTGAATTTGGTTTACTCACTTTTTCAACAGAATGCACTGGTGAATCCTGTTCTGTCATTATATCTCACGTGTGGCTATCCCTCTTGCTGTGTTGGAAGTCAATATTCCACAATGTCAGCTTCTACAAATACCTAGGTATAGAGTAAAGGGGAAACTCTTCAAAGCAAATAGAGGATATGCTATGTCGGGGGGCTCTCTAGCCTTGAATTTGAAACTATGATGTTTATTGTACAGAAAGAAGATGGTTCTTTTTTATATTTTATTTTTAATTTTTGTGGTTACATATTATTTATGGGTTACATGAGATGTTTTGATACAGGCACGCAATGTGAAATAAGCACATCACAGAGAATGAGATATCGATCCCCTCAATCCTTTTTTCTTTGAGTTACGAACAATCCAATTACACTATGTTATTTTCAAATATACGATTAAGTTATTATTGACACTAGTCACCCAGTTGTGCTATCAAATAGTAGGTTTTATTCATTTTTGCTATGTTCTGGTAGCCATTTTTCATTCCCACCTCACTCCACCCTCTCAACACACTTCCTAGACTCATAACCATCCTTCTACTCTCTATGTCCATGAGTTCAATTGTTTTGATTTTTAGATTCCAGAAATAAGTGAGAACATGTGATGTTTGACTCTCTGTGCCCGGCTTATTTCACTTACCATAATGATGTTCCTGTCCATCCATGTTGTTGCAAATTACAGGCTCTCATTTTTTAAGGCTGAAGAGTACTTCATTGTATATATGTACATTTTCTTAATCCATTCACCTGTTTATGGACACTTAGGTTGCTTCCAAATTTTAGCTGTTGTAAACAGTGCTGCAACACACATAAGAGTACAGATATCGCTTGGATAAACTGATTTCCTTTCTTTTGGATCCATGTTGGATCACATGGTTGATCAATGTTTAGTTTTTTGAAGAATCTTCAAACCTTTCAAGGAGAAGGATCTGTTGTGATTATCTCGTTGAGCTATCCGACCTATGAGCAATTGAAAGGAATACAAGTTGCTGGAAAATCATAATGAAGAATGCAAAATTATCAGTCTACATTGGAATGTCGTTTTTCATTCTAAGGTGAAAAAGGCAGTGCATTTAATAGAAAATACCTTTCCAGAGTAAAATCTTAGGTATATTTCTTTAGTGCCAGTGTCTTGGATGATGGGCCCCTGGAAGTTGTCAACATCTCTTCTTGATTGGAGAAAGTGTTAAGCCCCAAAGTAGCTGGAGCAGTATATTATCACCTTTTGTCAAGAAGGCAGGAACTTGATTACTTTGAGTGCTATTCAACAGTTTCTGATTCAATTAAAAATGCAACACAAGCCAACTATATTGCTGCTAACTCCTCGCTAGATATCTTCTGCTACTGTCAAAGGAATTGTGGTCTCACTGGACAATCAATTAACTGGGGAGTCTTGAATCTTGGATGACAGCTGAAAAAACATTATCCACCAGAGGAATACCAATTCTTCAAATACCCCATATCCATCAGTACCTTGAATCATGCTTGATTCTGAAGAATTCTCAACAAGTCATGTCAATGGGGCTCTCTGGCCTTGGATTTGAAATGTTGATGTTCATTTTATAGAAAGGAGACTGTTCTGTTGTAATTATTTTATTGAGAAACACAACTTTTGAGCCGTTGGAAAAAAAATACAAGTTGCTGGAAAATCAGAATGAAGAATACAGAATTATCAGACTACAATGTAATATCAAATTTGATTTCAAGAAATTACAGAAAACCTTTCCTCAAGTTTAATCTCACAGAATTTATTTCTACAAAGAATTCCAAGATAAATTCAGTTTTCTGGAAGATTTTTACATGGCTTTTACTCATTCTTCATATCGAATATCAACAGATGAGTACATCAGTTATTTGGCTAGTGAATTCATGAGTGCAAAACTCAGAGACATTCCAATATTACATTGCTTACATCGTTAGGCATACGCTCAATGCCAGCTCTGGCAATTGAAAATAAGCTCTTTTGTGATCTAAAGGCTTAAATTCCTCCAACCAAACTGCTTGATTCAGATGCAGCTCTGCAAATTTTAAAATTGTTTCTGGAAGAACATGTAAATGAGACTTAAGAGAGAAAAGGGCTTGAAACTGGGAGGCGGAGGTTGCGGTGAGCCCAGATTGCACCATTGCACTATAGCCTGGGGGACAAAAGCGAAACTCTGTCTTAAAAAAAAAAAAAAAAAAAAGAGAGAGAGAGAGAGACAGAGATAGAGGAAAGGAATGGTCACAAACCACCTGAAATTAAAAAAAAAAAAAATCAATTACGCAGCATGCCAAATTAGAATGAAAACAGAGGTACAAGATTATAAACAGAATGCAATCAAACTTGTCTTGAGCTCACCTAAAGTTTTCTTTCCTGATAATTTTAGGCAACTTTGATTAACATTAAATTAACATTCTAAACTACCAAGTCATTTGAGTTTATATATGTTAGTAAACACTCCCTATATTAATTTTATTGTCCAAGGCTAAATCTAAAGAGTTTAAGTATAATTTAAAAATTAGTTTTCATTGATCGAAAAATAAAGTTTGTTAATTTTAGTACTTTCCCAATTAAATTGATCATTGTTAGTTCTTTATTTGAGAAATCTGCAAAATTCCACTGAAAATAAATTAGTAGTAGAAATTATTCCTAAATATCAAAAAATGAATAGGTTAGTCAATTGGTTTCAAAAAGAAATAAAGGAAATTTGCTTAATTAGCAGAATATCATTCCTACTATTTTTATTGTACTTGGATTAGTGTTCTGAGACAGATACAGTGGCAAGTAATTACGTAATTAAAGTAAATATGTACATTTTTTAATTAAATGACAATAAAAATAGGTTATGCAATGCCCTTAAAAACATTGTGGCCTAATTCTAATGTTATTTACTACTATGCTACACCACACCCAACATCACTTAAATGCTCAGTCTGGGATAGGTGCTACATTAAATTTTAGCAAACTTCACAAGACCCTTATGGGATGATATGCTTCAGTGTTGTAAGTTTGTGTGCCTGTACTAGCCTTGAATTTTCTGGGGGTATACTGACCCAGTATTACTCCAGACACCCAAGAATCTGTTTAGACTTCACAGTAGAACTGATATTAATCTTGACCATAGGTGACAGTGTTGTGGCATTTATTTGGAAATTATTTTTCTTTGATTTTTCTTTGCCTTTTAATTGTTTCATGCATTTTTTAATGTACAGAACATTTTAAAATTCTTATCTAGATAAACTGTTTAGTCTTCATTTTAAACTCCTGCCTCTGAGATGTTACTTAGGTTTCTCCTACCCATAATATCATACACATATTTGCAATATTTTTCTTGTACTGTTTTTTGACTCACTTTGTTTTTCAACTTTTTTAGAATAACAAAAGTGATATCAATTAATTGTGAAAATACTGAAGTGGCATATAAGCTTCTGAAGTGCATATACGTTTTTATTTATTTATTTTTTAACCGATAGATGGGGGAATGCTGTGTCCTATTTTAATGTACATTTTGGCCATTAACATCTCCTTTGTTAATACATGATGCATACTATTTTTACTGTGCATTTCCTCTTTACATTCTTTGCCTATTTTCCCACTGGGGTGTGCAAGTTCCTAGTTATTTGAATGACCTCTACATATTCTGAATATTCCCTTTTCATTATAAACACCTTGTAAATATTTTCTTCTAGTCTATTATTTGTCTTTTAACATTATTTATCAATAGTTTGCAAAAATGGATCTTTTTAGATAGTAAAATTTGGCTTTTACTTCATGATATTTGTACTTCATGTCATAAGTAAAATATATGACTATTTTAAAATTTTCATTTCTTGTAGTACTGATTTTTTTGTTGTTGTTGAGATGGAGTCTTGCTCTGTCGCCCAGGCTGGAGTGCAGTGGCGCCATTTCTGCTCACTGCAAGCTCCACATCCCAGGTTCAGGCCATTCTCTGTTCTCTGCCTCGTGAGTAGCTAGGACTACAGTCAACTGCCACCACACCCGGCTAATTTTTTTTGTATTTTTAGTAGAGATGAGGTTTCACCATATTAGCCAGGAGGATCTCGATCTCCTGACCTCGTGATCCACCGACCTCGGCCTCCGAAAGTGCTGGGATTATAGGCGTGAGCCACCACGCCCGGCCCTGATTTTTTTTTTATCAGTCTTTATGTTATTTGAAATTCACTATTTTTTTTTTCAAATTCCAAATATTAACCAACTTTCTCAAAGAAATTCTTTTCTTTACTGATTACAAATGCTACATTTGTCATCTCAGGAATTCTCGTATATTTCCTGCCTGGCTGTCACTCTCCTGCTGTGGATGTGTTTTGTACCAGCACAGTACTGTGGAGTTGCCATATGCTCTGACATCCGGTAAAAGCAGACCTCCGCTCACTGGTGCGTGCTCGCTCGCCTTCTTGCTTTCTTGCTTTCTTGCTGTCTTTCTTTCTTTCTTTCTTTCTTTCTTTCTTTCTTTCTTTCTTTCTTTCTTTTTTTCTTTTCTTTCTTTCTTTCTTTCTTTCCTTCTTTCTTTCTTTCTTTCTTTTCTTTTCTTTCTTTTTCTCTCTCTCTTTCCTTCCTTCCTTCCTTCCTTCCTTCCTTCCTTTCTTCCTTCCTTCCTTCCTTCTTTCCTTCCTTCCTTCCTTCTTTCCTTCCTTCCTTCCTTCCTTCTTTCCTTCTTTCCCTCCTTCTTTCTTTCTCTCTCTCTCTCTTTCTTTCTTTCTTTCCTTCCTTCCTTCTTCCTTCTTTCTTTCTTGTTTCTCTTTCCTTTCTTTTTATATAGGTTCTCATTTTTGTACAAACTTTGGAGTAGTTCATCAAATCGCATACCAATTACCATCTGATTGAAATTTCAATGTTTTTAGATATAAACTTTGGGACTAAAGCCATCTCACTTTTTTGGCACTGCTGATTTTATTGACTTTCAGTTCAAAATGTATTCTACTTTGTATTTTGATTGTTGTTTGTTTATGAATTATTTAGAAGATTATTGTTTGATTTCCAAACCCTTTTGAGTTTACTAAGTATCTTCTTGATATTGCCTTCCTTTTTCTTTTTCAATTTATATTTTAGGTTCAGGGGTACATGTGCAGCTTTGTTATGTAGGTAAATTACATGTTGCTAGGGTTTGGTGACAAAATGATTTAGTTACTGAATTGGTGAGCATAGTGCCTGATGTACTAGGTATAGGTAGTTTTCCAATCTTCACCCCCTTTCCAGCCTCCCTCCTCAAATAGGACCCCCTGTGTGGCATCCATTGGTCCCCTTTTTTTGCTCATGTGTCATCAAAGTTTACTTCCCACTTATACATGACAATGAGGGTTTTTTTTGTTTGTTTCTGTTCCCATGTTAATTTCCTTTGTTGATTTGTTGGATGTAGCCTCCAGCTACATACATTTTGCTGCAAAAGACATAATTTCATTCTTTTTCTGTTGTTGTTGCTGCATAGTATTTCATGGAGTATGTACTACATTGTCTTTATCAGCCTCTAGGCTGAGTCCCTGTCTTTACTCTTGAGAAGAGTACTGTGATAAACATGTAAGTACATATATAAATTTAGTAGACTGATTCATATTCCTTTGTGTATCTACCCTGTAATGAGATTGCTGGGTCGAATGGTAGTTTGTTTTTTTTTTTTTTAAAGTTATTTTAGAAATCTTCAAACTTCTTTCTACATAGCTGAATTAATTTACATTCCCACCAGCCATGTATAAATTTTCCCTTTTCTCTGCAACGTTGCCAACGTCTGTTATTTTCTGACTTTTTATTTATAGCCATTCTGATTGGTGTGAAATGGTGTCTCATTGAGGTTTTAATTTGCATTTCTGTAATAATTAGTGATTAAAGAGGTTGAGCATTTATTCATATGCCTGTTGACTGTATGTATGTCTTTGAGAAGTGCCTGTTCTGTCCTCTGCCCATTTTTGAATGGGGTTCTTTGGTTTTTGCTTAAAAATTTGTTTAAGTTCTTTGTAGATTCTGGATATGAGACCTTTGTCAGATGCACAATTTGAAAATATTTTTTCTCATTTTGTAGGTTGTCTGTTTCTTCTGTTGATAGTTTCTTTTGCTGAGGATAGTCTCTTAGGTCCCATGTGTCTATATATGTTTTTGTTGCAATTGCCTTTAGAGACTTGGTCTTGAAATTTTTGCTATGGCCTAGGTCTAGAATAGTATGTCTTATGTTTTTGTCTAGGGTTTGTGTAGTTTTAGGTCTTATATATAGGCCTTTAATCCATCTTAAATTGATTTTTGTATATGGTAAAAGGAGTGGTGCAGTTTTAATCTTCTGCATATAGCTAGCCAGTTATCCTAGTACCGTTTAATGAATAGAAAGTCTGCTCCTCATTGCTTGTTGTTGTAGACTTTGTCAAAGATCAGAGGGTTATAGGGATGCCTTTATTTCTAGATTCTCTAACCTGTTCCATTTGTCTATGTTTTTCTACCAGACCCATGAAGGTTTGGTTAATGAAGTCTTGGAATATAATTTGAAAAGTTAGGTTAATGTGATGCCTCCAACTGTGTTCTTTTAGCTTAGGATTTCTTTGGCTATTCCAACTCTTTCTTGATTTCATATAAATGTTAGGATAGTTATTTTTTTCTAATTTCTGTGCAAAATAACTTTAGTTGTTTGATCAGAATAGCATTGAACTATCAATTGCTTTGGGCAGTAATGCCATTGTAACAATATTGATTCTTCCTATTCATGAGCATAGAATGTTTTTCCACTGGTTTGTATCATGTCTAATTTCTTTTCAACAGTGTTCTATAATCTAATTGTAGAGCTCTTGCACATCCTTAGTTAGCTGTATTTCTAGGTACTTTATTTTTCTTATGGCTATTGTGAATGGGATTGCAGTCTTCATATGGCCCTCAGATTGGATGTTGTTGGTGTATAGAAATGTTATGCATTTTTTTGTCCATTGCTTTTGTATCCTAAGACTTGGTAAATAACTGAAGTTCTTTATCATTTCTAGGAGCCTTTGAGCAGGAACTAAATGGATTTCTGGGTATAGAATCATACTATTATAATGTTTGTGAAGAGAGTTATTTCAAATCCTCTCTCCTTCTTGGATGCCTTTTCTTTCTCTTGCTTGCTTGCTCTGGCCAGGACTTACAGCACTATGTTGAATAGGATGATGAGAGTGGACATTCTTATCTTGTTCTGGTTCTCAGGGGGAATGGTTTAAGTTTTGTCTATTCAGTACAATGGTAGTTATGGGTTTGTTACAGATGGATCTTATTTTGTGATATGTTCTTTCAATGCCTAGTATGTTGAGGATTTTTAACATGATAGATGTTGAATTAAATGAAAAGCATTTTGTGCATCTTTTGAGATAGCATGTGGTTTTTGTTTTTAGTTCTGTTTATGTGCTTAATCACATTTATTGATTTGCATATGCTAAACCAACCTTGAAGGAATAAAGCCTACTTGATCATGGTAGATGAACTTTTCCATGTGCTGCTGGATTTGGTTTGTTGGTATTTTGTTGAGATTTTTGCATCTATGTTCATCAGGATATTGGCCTGAAGTTTTCTTTCTTTGTTGAAACTATCAACAGAGCAAATAAACAACCTACAAAATGGGAGAAACATTTTGCAAAATATTTACCTGGCAAAAGTCTAATATCCTGTATCTATAAGGAACTTACACAAATTTATAAGAAAAAACAAACAAACAAACAATCCCATTAAGAAGTGGACAGAGAATATGAACAGACACTTTTTATTATTATTATACTTTAAGTTCTGGGATATATGTGCACAATGTGCAGGTTTGTTGCATAGGTATACATAGGTGGTTTGCTGCATCCATCAACCCGTCATCTACATTAGGTATTTCTCCTAATGCTATCCCTCCCCGTATCTGCGGCTACATGCTGGGAATACAGGTATGTGACAGAATTCCCATCCTGATCTACTGCAGATTCTCTTGATTTCTAGGTAAAGGGACTGACTGCACCATCCTATTCTGTGAAACCTCTCACACAAATACTTCTACTTTAAGAGTTCTTCCACTTGATCCAGAACCATAATCCATCAATTCCATTATTTTGTCTCTTAAGAGAATACACAAATGACAAGCTGACCCATCAAAACACACACCTCTTTGCCCCAGATAACAAACACTAAAAACCCCAGCTGGTCTTCTTTCACTTCATCCACTTGAGATAGTCACTTTCTCATGAGTGCCTTAAACTCCTTGATTTACTGCTCTCCCTTTCTCTGGCACAATCCTCCACCTGGATGAATCCTGTATTATCTTTGTTCAATGACATCACTCAGCTGAGCCAGAGAGAATGTAGAAAAGTGGCCAGGTGGTGTCAGCACAAATTCAAAACTACCCACACACCAAATTGGCCATAAACATTGTCCAGAAATCATTAAGTTTATGTTTCTCTGAGAAAATCCTTTCTTCAGAATCCCAACGTCTCTGATAATCTTCTCCACGTCCTTGTAACATTCACTCACCTGGCATCTTGCCCAGTAATTCATACAAAAATTAGATCCCATGAGGCAAGAACCATCTAATCTTCCCACCACTTCCCAAAGTAATATGCCCAGGTCTGTACCTTTCTTATCCTTCTTTATTTCATCATGTCAGTAAAAAGGCATACCATAGATAAGAGACTGAGATGACATCCAGTCTCATTTGTAAGGTAATCTTGTAAGGATACTGGTAGGCTGAAGTGGAGAATCCCTTGAGGCCGGGAGTTTAAGTGTGCAGGGATTGTGCCTGTGAATAGCAGCTGCACTCCAACCTGGTCAACATGGTGAAAACCTGACTCTAGAAATATGCATACCTAGTAGCTCAGACTCAGGCCCCTAAAAACAGATGGAAAAAGGAAGTCCTCACAGCAATTGGTACCTTAGTGGTAACAGAATTTTCTTAGTATAGTGAGTCATCTGTCTTTAGCCCCAGTCAGTGACTATTGTTAGTGGCTATTGCCTGTCCTGGCATGGTCCCTGCCCCAGCCCAACCCTATACTCCCACCCAAATCTTTTCTGCCCTCAGCCAGAGTCACAGTGGAAAGGCCCATGAGGAGAGGTATATATTAGTGCAGTCCCAGAATAAGTCTTATCTCATCCTAAAATATATTGCTACTGTGTCCACTTTCCCCAAGACATCACTTCAGTGTTACTTATGCGTGATTTCCTGGGGACAAGGGACCTAGCTCAGTTCTTAAGATGAAACCCCTTGCCTTTCTCCCCAAATCCACTGGCCAGCTTGATGCATTCAAATATACTTGATTCAACTGTTTATTCGAATGCAAAAGCTTTGGGGAAGTTGCAACTTTTGATATGGCCTTGAGGTTCTCTTCATTAGATGGTTTTCTTCAATGCCCCCACTCTTAGACTGTGGCTTCCAAACTGAAGAAGCTTGTCTTAGACACCTGCCCATCTGTAGCACAAATACTTCTCTATTTTTTTTAACCAAGAAAACCCCACTAAACCATCTGTCAGTCATCGGCTTGGAGGCTGATGTCTCATTTTATGTCTTCCGTAGGGATGACCGAGTGAAAGGGGGATGCTACACAGGTTATCTTGGTCTCTTTGAGCACATTTTTCAAAATATGGACTGGAGTAAGAGGATCAAGGTCTAGCAGTAGGTGGCTCTGACCCACCTAAGCCCATCCCATCATGCAGGTTTTTATCATTAATCTTTAAGGTCCATTTTCCACCTGTTTTCCAGGGGAAATCTTCAGTCTAATTCCACACATCCATGGCTGCAGCCTGTTGGAGTTGAAACCACCTTTGCAGAATTATAAAGAATGAGATCAATTTAACATAACAGACTCCATCTTACTTTTAATTTCACAAGTTACATTGGTTTTTGCTTAATCTGTCATGGAGGTCAAGGTAACTATGAAAGGAATTTGGTTTATTGTTAAACTTTGAGGCAGAGAAACCTGACCCCCCTCCTTGTTTGGAGATTGAAGCTGCATTCATAAGACAAGATGTGAATTATAGTAGTGGTGTAAACTTTGTTAAGGACAGGGATAGTTACACCATGCCTGCTATTGCTTGGCTTGAGTTCTGTTTTTTTATATATATACTTTATGTTCTAGGGTACATGTGAACAACATGCAGGTTTGTTACATATGTATACATGTGCCATGTTGGTGTGCTGCACCCATTAACTCATCATTTACATTAGGCATATCCCCTAATGCTATCCCTCCCCACTCCCCCAACCCCACCACAGGCCCCAGTGTGTGATGTTCCCCTTCCTGTGCCCAAGTGTTCTCATTGTTCAATTCCCACCTGTGAGTGAGAACATGCAGTGTTTGCTTTTCTATTCTTGTGATAGTTTGCTGAGAGTGATGGTTTCCAGCTGCATCCATGTCCCAACAAAGGACATGAACTCATCCTTTCTTATGGCTGCATGGTATTCCATGGTGTATATGTGCCACATTTTCTTAATCCAATCTGTTATTGATGGACACTTGGGTTGGTTCCAAGTCTTTGCTATTGTGAATAGTGCTGCAATAAACGTACATTTGCATGTGTCTTTATAGCTGCATGATTTATAATCCTTTGGGTATATACCCAGTAATGGGATGGCTGGGTCAGATGGTATTTCTAGTTCTAGATCCTTGAGGAATCGCCATCTGTCTTCCACAATGGTTGAACTAGTTTACAGTCCCACCAACAGTGTAAAAGTGTTCCTATTTCTCCACATCCTCTCCAGCACCTGTTGTTTCCTGACTTTTTAATGATCACCATTCTAACTGGTGTGAGATGGTAACTTATTGTGGTTTTGATTTGCATTTCTTTGATGGCAAGTGATGATGAACATTTTTTCATGTGTCTGTTGGCTGCAAAAATGTCTTCTTTTGAGAAGTGTCTGTTCATATCTTTCACCCACTTTTTGATGGGGTTGTTTGTTTTTTTCTTGTAAATTGTTTGAGTTCTTTGTAGGTTCTGGATGTTAGCCCTTTGTCAGATGAGTAGATTGCAAAAATTTTCTCCCATTCTGTAGGTTGCCTGTTCACTCTGATGGTAGTTTCCTTTGCTGTTCAGAAGCTTTTTAGTTTAATTAGATCCCATTTATCAATTTTGGCATTTGTTGCCGTTGCTTTTGGTGTTTTAGACATGAAGTCCCTGCCCATGCCTATGTCCTGAATGGTATTGCCTCGGTTTTCTTCTAGGGTTTTTATGGTTTTAGGTCTAATTAAGTCTCTAATCCATCTTGAATTAATTTTTGTATAAGTTGCAAGGAAAGGATCCAGTTTCAACTTTCTACTCATGGCAAGCTAGTTTTCCCAGCAGCATTTATTAAATAGGGAATCATTTCCCCATTTCTTGTTTGTATCAGGTTTGTCAAAGATCAGATGGTTGTAGTTGTGTGGTATTATTTCTAAGGGCTCTGTTCTGTTCCATTGGTCTATATCTCTGTTTTGGTACCAGGCATCACCACAATGCAATCGATGCAGGTGTGAAATCTGCAAGTACCCTCCCTAAATATGTAACCATTTATTTTAAAAATTGAGAGAAGAAAATAAAAATCACAGGACTCCCAACTTTGTTATGTCAAGGGGAAAGGTAAGCCTAGGAACAGAGTCATGGAACCCTGCCATTTATTTTCCGTAAATAGGTAGTTAGCTGTAATTTCACAATCCCTTGTCATAGCATTATGTGTAAGCCAGGATCCCACAAGAGCCCAAAGCCATATACTTCCCCAGATGGCCTGCATTACAAATCACTCACAAGGAAATTCCTTGCTAGCCCCTGAATCCTACATATCCTCCTATAAAACGAGCCTATGCCCATGGTTGCCTTAGGTCTGCAACCTAAGTTTAACTGCTAAAACTGAGTTCTCTTAAATTTCACATTGACAGTATCAATCACCAACTTATCTTCACAGGTACAGAACACAGACAAGATGAGATCAATTGTTTTTCCACCTAGCCTAAGACAGCTGCATACATGACTCTTTCCTACACTCTTTCTTTTCAAACGTCTGCCTTATCTTATGCTTATGTAAAGCATCGATTTACTGAGCACTAAATAGACTCTCCCAAGATGTAGCCATTAGCTTCACTGCCTACCCCATCCTTTCTCTTTCCTTCTGCATGTTCTCTTGCCCTACGTACTGAGTTCCCAAAACCCACTAAAAATGCACAAATGCTCCTGTGACTTGTGTTGTTTCTGGGTACAGCCTCAAACCTTAGCTCAATAAACCTCTGCTAATCAAGACACTTGCCTAAGCCACTTTCACTGGTTAACACGCCCTACTCCACCCTCCTTATTTTTCTCCATAAAGCTTATCATCTCCTGACATGCTCCATTCTATAGTTAATTGTATTGTCGAATTTCATTCTTTTCTCCCTAAAATGTCAGCCACATGAAGACAGGGACTTCCCTTCTATTATTCATGGCTCTGTCTGCAATACAGAAGCCCTTCTCCTGATGCTGTCTCTGTCGTTGATCTCACGTGACCCCCCATCTCTCCCAGTTACTCACAGTGTCACTTGCTGCTCCCCTTCCATTGTGACAGTGACCAGTTTGTGCTCATTGCCTAATGGGGAGACATCACTGATGACCAAATGTATGAATGATGGGAACCCTGGCTTAATTTTCTGAGAGAGAGAAACCCTTATAACTTTCTTTAGCTTTCCACTGAAAAGTGTTTCTGATGAATTTGATATGGGTTGAGGAGTAGCAACATGGAGTTCTCCAGTGTTGTCCAAGGGGATCTATTCTTCACCAAACATTTCTCCCTACATTACTCATGTAGTAAAAGAAAGCAATTTCTGTGTCACTTATCAATGTTATTTTTTAGAAAATGTCCATGATTATGTAAAAATATAAATATTAAATTGTATAAATTTCTATCTAAGCATACCAGTTAACTCTATCCCCCTCAAAAAAGCTATTATTTTCTTTTATTCTGGAATGTATACGTACTTAAGCAAAAAATGTTGCTTTAAATTATGATGTAACTATTGGAAATGTAACTGTAGAAAAAATATTGCTATAGAGTACTAAAAGTCTCTACTGATAAAGTGCATATATTTTCAAAGTGTAATATAATAAGTATATAGAGAATAAAATATGTTATTCACTTATAAAATTAGTATATAAATAATATTTACAGAGAATTGTTTTGAGAAATGTGTTTTGATATTGTTTCAGTTAGAGGAAAAGATTAATCTCTCAAGTATATCAGTTCTTCTATTGTGAAAAAGAATACAAACTTTCTGTGAAGAGAAAGGAATGTAGCCAAGTCCAACCTCATCCTGCTCCCCACACACCAGAAATATGTCAGGAGACAAGGATTTGGAGCAAGGAAAGGTGACTTTAGTTTGGAGAGCCAGGAAGCCAAGAAGATGGTGGACTAATGTCCCAAAGAAGTATGTGAATCAGAATAAATTTCATGCTCTTTTTATGGAAAGGGCAGAGGAAGGGGAGGTGGGTGGGTAGGATCCAGAGGTGACTGAGGAAGGCAGACACCTGGGAGCCAGTGAGAGTCTGAGGAGGATGGGAACTACTTTGTCATTGGTCAGGTCACAAAGCTCCTACAAATCTCTAACAAAGCATAGTTGTTTACATACTTTCCCTTTAATCTCAGAGTTAGTTTCAAAAACTATATGATTGCTGTTTTTCATTTTATCTCAGTGTTGTAAAATTATCCTAGCCTATGTGCAGGAATGGATGAAGGCCCCTTAAACAGAAGTGGAGTTACTTATGTTCGTTCTTTTGCTGTTTCACTGTTACATTCATTCCAATATTTCTTGGTGTGTTTCAGGATCTCCAATATTTTTTATATTTATAAGAATCAACCATGAAGGAGATGACTGCTGTGTTCAGCATGTGAAGGTGAAGGAATTCCAACCCAGAAAGTGACTCCCCTAGATCCACTGACCTCAGTTACTCTCAGATGCAGTTGAGGTTGGTGAACACAGCCTGGCAGATTAGGAGGCCTTCGTGGAGAGGAGGGAACAGTGCTGCTTTAAGGCCCAGGCCCAACTGCTGGTGAAGGAACCAACAGGGCTCAGCTCATGCTATTTCTCCACTGTGGTGTAAACACAGTGGCCAAAAACAGAGTAGTGCTTTGCCTTGCCTTTGTCAGTGACTTTTCTCATGGGCAGCCTCAGGCATACTCTTTACCTGCACAGTACGTTAAAAACGTCTCCCTTGGAACATCTTTCTATTTTGAAAACTGATCTATCAAAATTAAATTTGTTTTCCTGTTGATTTTATCATAAAGTTGGAATCTCAGAAAATATGCAAAAAGTGCATACATGAATGAGGAGAAGCCTCTGTAAATCCCCACAAACACAGGTCACCCTGTGGAAGTACTGGTGTCCAGCCCTTAGCCCTTGTCTTTTCACCTATACTTGTGGTCCTGGGGGAGAGTCTCAGGCCTGGCATTGCTATGTGCTGCTTTTCTGTATTTTAAATGTTAATATATACTGTCTGGTTGCCAACCCCTAAATGTGAAACACTTTATAATCCTGATATGCAATGTAGGAGAATTCTGTCCTTCATTCATCATCATGTGAAACATTTATTCACTTAAATTTTTATCAGTCTAAATAGTTTAAATGAGGTGTGTTTTCCCTGTTCACCATTGTTGAAATGTCTTCCCTTTTCATGCTATAAGAAAAGTTGATATTCCTCTATATCTATGCCTATATATCTATGTATGTCTATAGAGATATGTCTAACTGTTTAAACACTTCTCCGAGATTAATGTAATTGTGCTATACCTGTTTTTGAAAGGTTTTATTAAGATTTTAAAATAAATTTTTCAAAAGAATTCCCTTATAAAATATTTGACCCATATAACATACTAAGAAGTGAAAATTATGGGTCAATTTTTTTTTCTTATGAATCACCAGATATTGCTGCATTCTTTTCTTTTTTCTTTCTTTCTTTTTTTTTTTTTTTTTTTTTTTTTTAAGATAGGGTCTTGTTCTGCAGTGGCAAGATCAAAGCTCACTGCAGCCTTGACCTGCTAGGCTCAAGTGATCCTCCCACCTCAGCCTCTTGAGTAGCTGTGACCAAGCCTCTCTGAGCTTTTAGTTGATTTACCAATCAAGACCACAGGCAATGATGATCCCAAATACCTGCTTTTTCTGTGGCTCCATCTGACACAGCACATACTAGGACACTGACCCTTGAATAAAGTCACAGATATCCCAATGACTTTCAAACACCTCTGGCAATTCTAGAATATCTATTTAAAGAATAGTTATCCAAATGCATATGAGGACCGCTTCCTTATACAAAGATGAATTAGATAAATTGATGAATAGGTGTGTTTGTGTATATCTATTTGCATTTGTCTGATGTGTGTTTTAGTGTTTGGAGAGATGTTGGGTTTTATATACACTTAGATATGAGGATACTGTGTCTGTCTTCTCTGTGAGTGGAGGATTTGGAGTCACAAACTTTTGTACTTGTAGAGAGTACAGAAAAATTTATTTGAAGAATGGAGGTTTGGGATCCTCTGTAATTGATGGAGTATTTTATAAAGACTTGTACACTCTTCCAGAAGAAATTTATTCTTTTGTTTTTGGCTGCAGAATATTTATAACTTAAAGTTTCCCTGGATTGTAGCATCTATTAATGACAAGTAGTCACTATTTCTTTAAAAAAAAAAAAAAAAAAAAGTAGAGGTCTCTGCACAAAACAAACAGAAACTCATATAATTTCAAATGATATTACAAAAAGCAGAGTATAACCAATAAAAGGGAAACTAAATATGTGCAACAATTAACAATATGTTAAATACTGTGTTTTCTGGCCTTCATCCAATGGAATAAGAAGTTTCATGAATAATTGTTTTAAAAGTCAATTAACTACCTCATTTACACACCCATGTTTATAGCAGCATTTTTCACAATAGCTAAAATATGGAAACAATCCAAGCATCCATGAAGAGGGTAATGGATAATCCAAATGTGATCTATCCATGCGATGAAATAGTATTCAGCCTTCAAAGGAAGGAACACCGGCACATATTGCAGACCGGATGAGCCTTGAGGGCCGGATGCTCAGTGAAATCAGCCAGACACGAAAAGGTCATCATTGTATAATTCCACTTCTCTAATGTAGTTAGAGTAGTGACCCTTATAGAGAGAGGAAGCCTCTGTGATGGTTGTCAGGGACCGTGGGAGTTATTGTTTAGTGGGTTCAGAGATTCCGTTTTACAAGATGAAAAGAGTTATGGAGATGCATGGTGGTGATGGTTTAACAACATTATGAATGCATTTCATACCACTGAATTGTACACTTGAAAATGTTCAAGATGGTCAATTTTATGTGTATTTTTCAACACTAAAAATAATAAATGAGAAAAAACAATTAACAAATAACGTTTTGTATATGAAAAGGTGTTGCTGTTGGAAGCTCAGAAACATTTAGATCTGAAAAATCACAATGTCATCACATTTCAAATTTTCTGTATTCTAACAAAAGAGTTTCCCAGAGAGACACTTATACAGTATATATATATATATATATATATACACATATATATATATATATATATATATATATATATACACATATATATATATATGCTAGGGAAAGGGGAATATTTGAAATAATCGTCCAGCCTTCAACTCAGAATTTCAAAAATATCAAACATAAATAACAAAAAATCAAAAACTAAAACTACAGTAAAATTCATATATGTATATAAAACAAGAAAAAAAATAAGAAAGTGAATTTTTTAAATACTTATAACCTGAAACACATGGGCACATCCATGGAAAAGAGAAATGGAACAAATCACAGGATTAAAACGGGTCACTAAAGATGGACAAGAGACTGGATATAATATTTAGTCATATGACTAATTATAAGCTCAAAATAAAACACAACTCAGAGCCAGAGAGAGATTTCAGTGTGTGTGTGTTGGGGGCGGGAGGGGGGTGGCAGGGCGTTGCAGGGAGGATTTAATTTCAGTGAGAAGAGAATTTTTTATTTCAGAAATGAGGTTGGGGCCTGGCAGGTGCAGTGGCTCACGCCTGTAATTCCAGCACTTTGGGAGGCTGAGGAGGGTGGATCACCTGAGGTCAGGAGTTCAAGACCACCCTGGCCAACATGGTGAAACCCTGTCTCTACTAAAAATACAAAAATTAGCCGGGCGTGGTGGCACGCTCCTGTAGTCCCAGCTACTTCGGAGGCTGAGGCCCGAGAATCGCTTGAACCTGGAAGGCGGAGGTTGCAGTGAGTTGAGATCGCCCAATGCACTCCAGCCTGGGCGACAAGGCGAGACTCCATCTCAAAAAAGAAAAAAAAAAGAAAAAAAAAAAAGGAAATGAGACTGGGCGCGGAGACTCACACCAGGAACCTCCGCACTTTGAAAGGCCAAGACGAGAGGATCGCTTAAGCTAAGAGTTTCAGACAAGCCTGGGTAACATTGGGAGACCCCGTCCCACAAAAAATAAAATTTAAAAAAATTAGCTGGGTGTGGTGGTGTGCACCTGTGCTCCCAGCTACTCAGGAGGCTGAGGTGGGAGGATCGCTTGAGCCTGGGAAGCTGAGGCTTCAGGAAGCCCAGATCGCCCACTGCACCCTAGCCTGGGTCACTCTAGCCTGGGTAACAGAGACAGACCCAGTCTCAAAACAAACGAATAATATAAAAAACAACCCACAGACTGGGGGAAGATTAAAAAAAAAAGAAAGAAAGAAAGAAAGAAAAAGAAAAAAAAAGCTTATAAGTTTAAAGCTGAAAGTGTGGAGTAAACAAAGTCGGGCAAGGGTGGACAGGCACAGCTGACAGGAAGGTCCCTCGCGGGCGGCATCTGGGGGCTGCCAGCCAGGTCTGGCCACGCCTGGTGACGCTGGGCCTGGGGAGGCGTGGGCGGGCAAGCTGCTCCCAAGGCCGCTCTGGGTCCGAGTCCGCGCCCTGAGTGAAGCCGGGAGCCTCCAGCGTCCCAGCGCCTCGGCACTCAGTGGCGCCACCGGCGTCTGAGAATTCAGCAGAGGCTCGGGCGGAGGCCACACCCGGACTCGCTAGAAGGACTAAGCCTGGAGCCCGCCCACAGCCAGGACGCCGAAGGAACCGAGAAGAACGCCGGAGGAGCCAGGAAGAACCTTGCGGCCCCGGAGCTAGAGCGCCGAGGTTCCCGGAACAGCGGCCGCCTCGCCATCGGCCCCGGCGCCCAGGTCTCAGTGGCTCGCCAGCTGCAAGGGGCCCGGGACTGGGGTGGCCTCCAGGCAGCACGGATCTGCCCGCACTACCGCAGCGCCGCCTCCAGGACCAGGTCTCTCAGAACTGGACGCGGCCACCCTGCAGCCACCTGCAGGACAAGAGTGAAGGCCCGCCTGTCCTCAGCGCGGTCCTCAGCGTCGCGTCCGCCCCGCAGCGTCTCTGTCCTTTAAATCCTGTCGCGGCTGGGCCCCTGCCCTGCTCCCGCTGCTTCTGTCAACGGAACCTTTCCCTGCCGCCTCCGCGTTCCTTCCCGGGCAGGTTTCCCCTTGACTACGTCTGGGTTTCCTCTCCTGATGGAAGGGCCTGGGCGTCGGGCTGGAGTGGGAGACCTGCCTCTGGCTCGCTGACTCCGTCCTCCCTTCACAGCCTCCCGCCCAGCTCCTCACACACCCGCACATCATGGGGCTGGGGGAGCCTGAGACTCCAGGACCCTCAGGCAGGGGTTCCACCCAGTCCCCACAGTGGGAACCACTCCTTGTCCCTGGGTTGGGGACCTGGCTCCGCCATTGTAGGGACCGGTGCCAGAGGCTCTGTATCTCTTTCTCAGAGAGGAGGCTGCTGCCTGCCCCCGCCCTGCCCCCAGGGTTCTCCCTCCTCTAGGGCAACAACAGGAGCCTGATGTTCACGCTGCAGAGCCAACGCCTACCTCCTCTCCCCACGCGTTCCTGGCACACTGCGATTCTGCCTCCTGCCCAGCAGACCTGCAGTGGACAAAAGGAGCACCAAGAAGCACCTTTCTTAATTGTGGGACAGCCGCAGGAAGGAGGGGAACATGGAGTTCTCCCCTGCAGCCCCTTTTCCCAACGCCCACCTCCAGTCTCTAGGGACAAGTCCAGCCTAGGAGGAAGTCGTGGTCCGAGGGGAGGGCAAAGATGCCTCTCAGCCTGTGGATCTGCAGCTCCCCCAACTCCCAGGATCTGTGTCAGGTGGACCGCCCCTCTCTGCTCCTCCTGGGAAAATAACTCGGGCCGTCCATGGCCTCCCCTGCCCAACCCAATGCCAAGTGGACTTTGAGCTCCACAAAGCTGGCAGAGACCACTGTATCTCCAACAGGGGGTGTGCAGAGCAGGAGCATGTGTGTCTGCAGGTATCTAAGAGATGGGGCAGGGACAATCTTTGGGCCTGTGTGCAGTGAGGTTATGTGAGAGTGTGCAGAGTGGTCTTCCCCCCATAGTTTCCCCAAAACCCACAGCAAGAGTGGAGGGCCCCTGGGGGAGAGAAGGGCCTTGTCTCCTTCCCCTTCACAAGGAGCTATTCCTCCTCCTGAGGAAGAAGTTCTTCCTTCCCCCATCTCTAAGTGGAGGAAGCCCAGCTATCTGCCTTTGCAGTGTGCAGGGTAGAAGGTAAAGAGTTGGTGTGGGTAGGTCGGGGAGTCTTTGGGTCTACAGCTTGCTGGGATAAGGGCTGGGGGAAGGCTCTGTCCCTCCAGACATATTTTCTTCCCCCATCTCTGTCTGGGGCTGCAGAATGGGGTGCCAGAAAGACCCTGTGTCCCCCACACTGTGGGTGTCTTACTCTGGGGGCTCTTCCCCCTCATATAAAGCACCCTTGAAACAAGAAAGAGGGTCCCAGGGCTGCAAAACGTGGAAGCACAGCTTCTGCAATGTGTTGGGGAAAGATGGCACTGTATCTCTCTGCTGGTTGGTGGCTATGACAACCCTGGCCAACTTTATCTCTGAGTTTTCTTGCCACCCCTCTGGGTGTCTCCCCAACCATCTTCACCCTGAATCCAACTGTTTCGGGGAGGGGAGGGTCCTTGCTCCCAGAACTCCCAAGATGGTGGTGGGCCACCTCCAAAATAGTGATAGGCCACTTCGAAGATGGTGGCAAGCCTGGTGTTCTCTGACCTCAGGTTCATGGCCTCATGGGTTCCAAGGAATGGAATCTTGGGCCATGCATGAGTGTTATAGCTCTATTAGAAGCCATGGGTCACGGATGAGAACCATAGAACCCAGTGACTAATGTTCAGCTCCCTTAGGACAAACCCAGGCACTTAGCTGTGCAGGAACAATGGCAAGCTTTTAGCCCCATGGGGAGTAGCAATGGGCACCTGGCTGGATCAGGAGCACAGCGGATGGATCCAGAGGGATGCAAGTCAGCAGTGGGTCTGCAAAGGCGCAAACAGCAGTGGTGGACTGGAGCGAAAGCTCAGCTCAAGCCATAACAAATACGGACCAGAAGAGTGCAGTTGCAAGATTTAATAGAGTGAAATAGAGTGGAAACAGAGCTCCCAAACAAAGGGAGGGGACCCAAAGAGGGTAGCCATTGTCGGCTGGAATGCCTGGGTTTATATCCCTATTGTAATGTAATAGGGAGCCGAGTAAGAAGACACAAGGCAGATGAGAACTGAGGTAGCCTTTATTGGGCTCGCAGGTGAGGTTCACCGGTCCCCTAGGAGGAGGGCTGAGGAAGTTGCACTCAGGGTGGGTATCCAGGGCCTTTTATAGGGTGAGGTAGGCGGGGTTTGTAGGTTTCAGTTTTCCTGAGTTAGGTTTCGATTTCTGAGGAATGACATGTCCAGGAGCTTGCGCAGAGCGGGGTTTTTGTGGTGGGTGCGGGCTTTTTTTCGCACACTGAGAGTCTTAGCAGGAAGTGAAGGGTGGGAAGTCCTAACAAAGGGCCTGCGGGAAGACCTAACAAAGGGCCTGCCATGCCAGGTGATACTGCCATGTTGGGTCTAGATTCCTGCCTAACACCTATCATTGTCCCTTCTGCTGTGCTCTCAGGTAACAGATGATTGACTATTTCTTTACCTCCTGTATTTGCCTAATTAGCATTTTAGTGAGCTCTCCTTACTATCTGATTGGTTGGGTATGAGCTAAGTTGCAAGCCCCCTGTTTAAAGGTGGAAGCACTCACTTTCCTAGCTAGAGTTAGGGATTCTTAGTCAGCCTAGAATATCCAGCTAGTTCTGTCTCTCACAACCAAGCCCCACCATTGACCTCTTGTCCCTTTGCACACTTGTACTCCACAGGTGGGACAGGACCTGTTCAACCATCAGTTCATCATGGGTGTTTTTGTCAACTGCTTATTAATTGATTCAGGGATATTTGCCCCAAATCAGAGGTGAGGAAATGACTGTGGGTGAGGAGTCCTTACCTGACCAATCCCTTTTCCTTTTGAGCCCCAGCCTAGGTGGGGGTGGGTGGAATATCTTATATTGGACAATTTGGGGGCTAGAAAGGCAGAGAATCTCTTGGGGGCAGTGCTGGTGTATTCTGTTTCCTCTTGCACTCAAAGCCCAATGAGGATTTGAGGACCAAAAGTCATGGAATCATCCCCTTAGAGGACATGTGTTCGGGAAAGTAGTGAGTGGAGGGCGGGGAACAGCAGGAAGTGGCCTGTTATGACTCAGCTTAGTTTTCCTTCCCAGTCAAGGCAAGACAGCCATGGAATCTTGCCGCAGGCCCTCCCCCTACTCTTTCTGGCCTCAAAATTGGTGCCATTTTCTGACACACCCCCAGAGAGTATGGACCATCACTGGTGCTGGGGGGCCCAGGGCTGCTGGGCATCTGTTCTTACCAGAACTGTCCATCCCTAGAAGAGCACAGAGCCGTGAGTGCTGAGCTGAGGCCCTGGTCTTCTCTATAGTTCAGAGGTCTTTCAGCAAGTCTACTCCCAAGAAGGAAGATGTCAGAACTAAAATACAAAAGTAATTGTTGTGGACCAACAGTTAAATGCAAGAAGCCCGGGGGTGAGAAAAGTGAATTCTCCCAACACTGCTTCCTGTTTTCTCCCATTCATGTCCCTCCAGGGAAAACTACTTTGTTGCTTCATTTCTGCCTTTTCCCCCTGACATATGCACTTTGGGGCCTTTTCTTACAACTGGAAGAAAACAAAATCCCACCGCCACAAACCTGTATTTAAAAAGAAACAGGGCAGGGCATGGTGGCTCACGCCTATAATCTCAGCACTTTGGGAGGCTGAGTTGGATGGATAACCAGGTCAGGTGATCAAAACCTTCCTGGCCAAAACAATGAAAGCCCTTCTCTACTAAAACATAAATAAATAAATAAATAAATAAATAAATAAATAAATAAATAAACAATTTAGTGGGTGTGGTGGCACGCACCTGTAGTCAACTACTCCAGAGGCTGAGGCAGGATAATTGTTTGAACCCAGGAGGCAGAGGTTGCAGTGACTGCACTCCAGGCTGAGCGATAGAGTGAGACTCTTGTCTCAAAAATAAAGAGAGAAAGAAAAAAAGAAAGAGAGAGAGAGAGAGAGAGAGAAAGAAAGAGAGAGAGAGAGAGAGAGAGAAATGACCATGTGAAATTTGCCTCTGTCTAAATATTTCATCCTTGCACACATGCACGTGCCCCTGTGTGTGTGTGTGTGTGCATGTGTGTGTGTGTTTGTAGCCACCCATTTATTTTTTATATGGAGTATTGTCTTATTTCTGTCTGTTTTGGTCCCCACCTCATGAGCTTGTGCTCAGGATCAATCTTTTATGTCGTGTTATGATTCTGAACATTTGATTTGACCCACAAGGGAATCTTTCTCCTGGTAACTCAAATAAAATTGTAATTTAAAAATAATAATAATAAATAGGCCGGGCGTGGTGGCTCATGCCCGTAACCCCAGCTCTTTGAGAGGCTGAGGTGGGCAGATCACAAAGTCAAGAGATCAAGACCATCCTGACCAACATGGTGAAACCTAGTATCTACTAAAAATACAAAAATTAACTGGGCGTGGTGGTGTGTGGCTGTAGTCCCAGGTACTCAGGAGACTGAGGCAGGAGAATGGCTTGAACCCAGGAGGTGGTGGTTGCAGTGAGCCAATATCTTACCACTGCACTCCAGCCTGGCAACAAAGCAATACTCCCTCTCAAAATAAATAAATAAAGTTTAATACAATAAGTATATAGACAATAAAATAGAAATTGCTGATGACATTAATAGATAAATAATACGATGCATTGTCTTGAGAAATGTAGTTTAATAATCTTTCAATATTAATAAAAGATGAGATTGTGAAGTACAGCATCTCTGTCACTGGTAATAAAAGAAAATCCAAACTTTCTGTGAAGAGTAGTAAACCTCAAATTCTTGGCGTGTTCCAGGAAGCTAAGCGTTCTTTAGATTTGGAAAAATCCACCGTGAAAAAGCTGACTCTTTTTTGTTTGCAAAAATGTGACTCTTCACATATTTGCAGCATGTGAAGGTGGAGGAAGGGGCTTCCAACT
This sequence comes from Macaca mulatta, assembly GCF_049350105.2. Classification (NCBI taxonomy): domain Eukaryota; kingdom Metazoa; phylum Chordata; class Mammalia; order Primates; family Cercopithecidae; genus Macaca; species Macaca mulatta. The sequence continues at coordinate 51,795,733 of NC_133414.1, forward strand.
TGGTCCAGTGACCTTCAGAGAAAGTCCATGTGGGTGAACAGAGGCTGGCAGCTCAGAAGGCCTGAGTGGAGGGGAGGGAACAGCACTGCTTTAAGACCCAGGCACATTTCTGGAGGAGGGCACAGTAGAGCTCAGCTCTTGGCCTCTAGGGCAGGTTTGGAACAGCTGCTTGTGAGGGGGTGAATCTCATGGCCTATTCCAGGGACTCAGCACTTTTAGCATCTCTGCAAAATTCACCTCTTGTTCTTTGGAGACTTTAAGTCTCTTGTCTTTCAGTGCTTGAACCAGGGCAGTTAATTCTCCCATAAGCATCAAAATTGTCTCTCTTCACATTTACATAAGCATTTATAACGCTGTGTGTAATCAATGACTCTCTCTAGCCTTGCATTCTCTAAAGGTGACTCAATCTCTTCCTGCTCATTTTTGGGAGTACTAAGCTAGTCAGTGAGTGGGCATTCTTCTCCATTTGTGAATCGACTGTTTCCACAGTTTGTTTTTTATATCTTCCATAAAGTCAGCTCTTAACAGGTCTTTGCATTGTGGATGCCCTTCTTGGAATCCTGGACCTAAACCCCAGATGGTGTTCTCCCTTCGCCCTTCAGGATTCTGCTTCAATGTTGCCTTGCCAAAGTCTTCTCACATTTCTTGTAGCAATTACCCAGTAGGAAAAGGGGTACCCTCTCCACCCCTCACCACCCAACCACCTTCCTGCCTCATCTCTCTTCCCAGCCTCCTCGCTCTCCATGCAAAGTACCATTGTTTGTGTATTGTCTCTCTTTTCTCATTGGATTTAAACTTCATTAAGGCAGAAATTTGTTCCAATTTTGTTCTTGCTGTATGTTTAATACCCATTATTGCCAGGTGCAGTGGCTCAGGCCTGTAATCCCAGCATTTTGGGAGGCCAAGGTGGGAGGACCACTTGAGTCTAGGAGTTTGACACCAGCCTGGGCAACATAGCAAAACTTCATCTCTACAAAAATACAAAAAACTAGCTGAGAGTGGTGATGCATGCCTGTGGTACCAGCTACTCGGGAGGCTGAGGTGGAAGGATTGCTTGAACCGAGGAGGCAGAGGCTGCAGTGACAGAGAGAGGCCCTGTCTCAAAACAAACAAAAAAGTACCTCATAATCACACACACAAAAATATGTGTTGAAAGAATTGCTGTTCCAAGGCTCCAAGGGGCTGCAGCGGGGAGCTGGAGTGGGGATGCCCAAGGGAGCACTGTGGCTCCGGAAAGTCAAGGGACTGAGGCAGCCTGGGTGCCCTTGGAGGCTGCAGCGCCCGCCCCCCCGCATCCTCTTGGCTGCCATGCTCTGGGAGTCCCAGACTTCGGTAGGGCGAGCCAATCCTCCACTGCCACCGCCCAGTTCGGCCGTGCCACCCGGCTGCCATCGCCAGCACCCTGTCCGTGGCTGCCTGCAGGACTTCGTGGCTGCCCAGGTTCTGGTTTCCATTTGGAGCCGCGCTGTGAGTCAGAACACCTGGGCGCGGAGAGTAGGCAACTGCCTGAGGTGACCGACCTAGGAGGAGGGTAGTCTGGGACACCTGGAAGGGCCACAGCATGCCGATGACCCTCGCCAGGACCTCATTTGACCTGAATAAGCACCGACCCATCGAGACCTCCTCGGTGCACAGCGACAGCCCGAAAGGTCCTGATGAGGCCATAGGACCAGCAGTCACTTACGTGGCCGCCCAACCTGGGTCGAGCCCTTCCTGCAGCCCCAAGCGAGGCAGGGTCCTCGCAACACCCAGTCTGCTCTACCACCCCTCATAGTAATGAGGGGCAAGGATTTAAGATCAAATATGAGGCAAAGAGTTTAGGTAAGTATTTTCACTGAGAATTATATCTACTTTTCCTGCAATTGCTTGGTCATCTTTGATTAAATAGATTTGAGAAAAAACATATAAAGTTTTCTTTTCTGAACTAACAGTAATAGAATTAATAAGAATGCCTACTCTTAAGTACTTATTATGTTTGATACATTCAATATCTCATTGTGACTACTTTTCAAGTAAAGTATCATTATTTCCATTTTAAAGATAAGTAAAATGAGGCTTGGACTTTTTCAAGGCCACATATCTAATTAGTGACCAAAGTGAAATTTTCCATGAGTATAAGATAAACTATTCTTCGTGATCCCTGAAATTCCTTAGACCTTTCCATTATAAGATGTCTAATTGTAAGTTAAATCTAGTTATAGAAACATTATAAGAATTACATTTGCCTTATTTTGTAATAATGTGTATGTTGTTTTTAAAGGAATACATAATCTTTTGATTCTGTTATTACTGATTGAATTATATGTCATCTAAGATCTTTACTTAATTGATTGTACTTAATTACACTTGATTATAATTGCATTTAATTCTACTGTAATGATTTGATTTTGGTGACTTTACTTTTTAGTAATGTTTAATTGAATAAATAAATAAGTAAATAAAATATGATAAATTTTTGCTTTTGTCCCACCAGAAGTTAGATAATACAGATTTCAAAATGATCCTACTACTTGTATCCCAGGTTCCTAAAAATATATATATATCTCTCTCAATGAAATCATATGTTTTATTGCACATTGTATGAGATTTAAAGTCAATATCATTTCTTCATTTTGGTAAAATAAATGAGTAAGAGTGTTTACGAACTGACACACAGAAATAATCAAATAGCTGGAGTAAGGTCCAAAACACCAGGGAAGGGGCTTTGGTCACTTCCCAGTGCACAGAGCTCTGGCACAAGGAGGGAGCTTTAATGCAACTCTCTAGGCACCTGCACTATGGGTTTCTAGGCTGGGACCTTCTCATCCCTCTCTCTCTCCATGCTGAGCTCTGCAGCTGAGTCACAAATGGGAAGGTTTTCACCTGGTACCAAAGCATTTTGAGAGTAGCAGTGTCTTGAGTCTAGTGAGTAGACATCAGACCGTCCTACAGAACTCTACTTTTCTATTTTTATTTATGATAGACTCAGTCTTTTTTTCTTTCTTGAGACAGGTCTTGCTCTGTCGCCCAGGCTAGAGTGCAGTGGTGGGATCTCAGCTCACTGCAACCTCCGCCTCCCAGGCTCAAGTGATTCTCCTTACTCAGCCTCCCTAGAAGCTGGGATTACAGGTATGTATCATCACACCCAGCTAATTTTTGTATTTTTGGTAGAGATGGGGTTTCACCATGTTGCCCGGGCTAGTCTTGAACTCCTGAGCTCAGGTGAGCCACCTGCCTCTGCCTCCCAAAGTGCTGGGATTACTGGAGTGAGCCACTGTGCCCAGCCAATAGACTCAGTCTTGATTTAAATTTTTTTTTTTTTTTTTTTTTTTGAGACGGAGTCTCGCTTTGTCGCCCAGGCTGGAGTGCAGTGGCCGGATCTCAGCTCACTGCGAGCTCCGCCTCCCGGGTTTACGCCATTCTCCTGCCTCAGCTTCCCGAGTAGCTGGGACTACAGGCGCCCACCACCTCGCCCGGCTAGTTTTTTGTATTTTTAGTAGAGACGGGGTTTCACCATATTAGCCAGGATGGTCTCGATCTACTGACCTCGTGATCTGCCCGTCTCGGCCTCCCAAAGTGCTGGGATTACAGGCTTGAGCCACCGCGCCCGGCCCCGATTTAAATTTTTAAAGTCAACATTTAATGGTAATTCAGATACACTGAGAGATACACTAAGGGTATATTTGACATTGCACCTCTTCTATTTCTTTATGGACTCGCTGTTCATGCAAGTATGGTTATGGCCATTGCTTTCTCCCTGTCTTTCTTAAAGCTTATTATGACTGTAGTTGACATCAGACTTAAACAAAAGTCTTTTGATTTCACAACCTATTGTTGGCAACCTGAAGCAATAGCATCACTCTTATTTCTCTCTACTTACCAACTCAACCATATTCCATAACTATAGCCAGCCTTCTACTTCCCACATCTATCTGGCTAGCTTCCCACCATATCTACTCCCATGCCACTCCTATTTCTCAGCCTTTAACATAGGTCCTTTTGTGAACATCTTTCGATATTGAATCACCTAGTTTTGTACCATTTTTCTCCAGAGACACTCTTTTGCTGTGGTTGATTGAGATTTCTAGGATCCTGTGGTAGATGCCTTTTATTCTCACCTATTAATCTCGTCTATTAATTAATTAATCAAACATTTACAAAGTGTTTCACATCATGAAAACTACCAAGTTCTGGCAAGGAGTTCACAGCGTTGTGCAGGAGACAGACAAGCAAGAGTGCAATTAGAACAATGTAGGGCTGGGCACAGTGGTTCATGCCTATAATCCCAGCACTTTGGGAAGCCAAGGCAGGAGGATCACTTAAGCTTAGGAGTTTGAGACCAACCTGTGCAGCACAGAAAGACCTCCTCTCTACCAAAAAAATTTTAAAGTAGCTGGGCATGGTGGCACACTTCTGTGGTCCCAGCTACTCAGTAAGCTAAGTTGGGTAGGTTGGGAGGATCACTTGAGCCCAGGCAATTGAGGCGGCAGTGAGCCATGATCATACCATTGCACTCCAGCCTGGGTGACAGAGCAAGACCTTGTCTCAAAAAAAAAAAAAAAAAAAAAAAAAAAAAGAACATGGTATATGGTATAATCAGTGCTAGAAAGAGGAATGTATAGAACAGAAACACCTACTTCAGCCCAGGACATCAGAGAGGGCTCCAGAGGAAGTAGATGAAGAGATTTGCCAATCAGTGATAAAAAGATGTGAGTGCATAGAAAGTCTCAATGTTACAAGTCATATTCAATAATTTGAAAGAATTCACCACCGCTTTAGAATAGAGTCAAAAGAGGTAAACATAATAGTGATGAAGCAGGCAGGAATCACTGTGCTCAGGGCCATGGATGCCACCATAAGTTAGTTACGTGTTCATCAAAAGGTAATGGGAGGTATTGGAAGATTTTACTCCAAAGCCTGAACAGTGTGATCAGATTGAAAACACTAATGTGGCTGCAACACTGAAAACATTGGCGGCAGGGAAGACTAAAGAGAGAGAAACCAGATGAAAGAGTAATTTAGGAAGAATATTACTCCCTGAACTAAGGCAATGCCAGTAAGAAAGTAGGAGAGAGGGCATATCAAAGATATTATCAGTATGGGATGGAGTGAATTTGGAGGTCAGCTGGATGTGAGGCAGGAGGGAAGGGATGGGAGAAGCCTTTGAAGCAGTTGTTGGGTTTTTGGCTGAGTGGATCCTTTCATCCCACAGACATTTATTAAGAACTTTCCATGGGACAGATACTGTATTAGGTCCCAGGGATATTGCAGTAAACAAACAAAATCCATGTCTTCATGGAGCCTAATTCTAGTGTTAAGACTCAGACAATAAATAAGTAAAATATGTAATACGTCATATGGTGAAAGGTATGAAGGAGAAAAATAAGGCAGTAAAGTGAATACAGAGTGTCCGTAGGAAGAAGGGCTGACACTGTCATCAGCAGACTCAGGTATGGAACTCTGGATGATGAGCAAATGAGAGTCCTCATTTGAGACATGTTCAGTTTGAAACCTCTGACTTACCTCCACTGGAGATGCCCACTAAGTGGTCGGAACAGGAATCTGTAGGGCAGAACAGAGGTCTAGACTGAATCTGTGAATATGGGAATTGTTAAGAGACTACTTATAGTTGAAGTAATCAGGATGTATAACAGCAATTGGGGAATTATTTAGAGTGAGATGAAAGGCCTACAGGAGGATTCCTGAGGCCCTTCAGCAATGTCAGGGAAGCCCTGGAGAGAGGCGCCTAATACAGTATTCATTCCAAGAGGAAGAATGATGTGAGGAGTAAAAGGAGAAGAGCTTGGTGTCACAGAAGTCAAGGGACAAAAATGTAAAGAAGGACAATGTGATCATGTTAAAAGCTGTGGATATAAAATAAGAATTTAAAAAGTTATTTGGGCATATAACTGTGAGGTGACTTGGGAGAACATGAGTGCTTTCATAGGATTGAAGAAAGAAGGGTTAAAAGAGAGAAAGAGAGAGACTGACAGAGAGAGAGAGAGAGATTAAATAGGGCAAGATCCCAGAGGAGAAAATAGGATGGGAACTTGATCCAGAGATACAGGAAGATAATATACAGAGGGTAAAATAGAGCATAAAGATGTGGATGAATTTATTAAGGATAGTAACAAATGAAGGGTAACAAATGGAAGGGATTATCATGTAATTGTTTCACTTTCTTTGTAAAATGGAACCTAATGTAGTGTGCTGAGAACCAAGAGGAAATGGGGAAAGTCAAGGGTTTAGGGAATAAAGTTCCAAATGGCTGTTGTAGTTTATATGAAAAGAAATGGGTGAATTGCTTGGCGATGTTGAGATGCGAGAACATATATTTGCAGGGGCATCAATTTCCATGAATGAATGGCTTGAATCAAACACAACTATGGAGTTGGTATTTTGCAAGGGAAGTCTGAAGGAAAGACATGAAGCAAGGGAGTTGGAACTCATGAAAGGGATTTGCAATTTAGAGTTTCAGAGATGGGGGAGTTAGAGGTATTGACAGAATTCAGGATGTGACTATAAGTGGATGAGTGACAGTGGACATAAATGTTGCTAGAGTTGAGCAGATCAAGTATCTGTGTGGCTAAGTGATTGGACAGGTTAATTTCATTGGCATTGTAAGTACATTTACTCCTGTCTGGTTTGTTTGTTGAAAATGCCAAAGAATATTTATTGAAAATAGAAAAGTATTTTTTGATAATACTTTGTTTTTCTAGAAAAGAAGTATTAAAAAGCTCCTTTATCGTCTGGCAAAACATGGCTAATAAATTGTCTCATGCCATTGATCTTGTTTCTCAAATGCATCTAAATCCTGAAGAGATGTAATGAATGAATGCCTCCAGAGTTGTGCAAAGATACATCTGCTTAGTCTTTTGAATACACCACGATCATAGCTCTGCATCATTCTGCTGCACTGAACACTCAGTGGGAAGCTGTAACTGCTAGCATACTTACATGCTTATTGAAGTGGTGGATATTTATTCATGCTTCTGTGATGTTCTGCCCCATGCACCATGCGCCATAATCATTTGGTTGGCTTTAAGAAAGAATGAAATTTCCAATGAGAATAGTTAGATGGTCTGGCAAATTAAAAAGTGTCACACCTGGTAGCTCCCTCGATAGCAAATTGAGAATTCGTTTGCTGGAAAAGAAAATGAGGATCATAACAGATGAAAGGAAATTGAGACAAATTACAGAGAAGTTGACTTTAAAAGATGATTTTTGTCCTTTGAATGCATCTCCTTCACCAGAGCATAGATTGATTTTAACTGTGTTTGCTGACAGCCTGTAGGGCCAATGTCTACATCCATGAAGCTGAGTCTGCTGGGAATGTGACCTCTCCCAACCACTCTGATAATTACCCCCCCCCCCCGCATGCTGATTGCATTTGGATCTCAGTGGCTCCACTGTAAACATGCATACAGCTGCAATTTGAAGATCAATTTGATATTGAAGTGACACCCAAGTATGTCACTTACATTTTCATTTTTTTTCCTACCCAAAGTTAGTATTTTTTAACTGTCATGTCTCAGGGCAATTCATTTCTTTCAGTAGCACATACTGCAAGGAAATCTAGGGGAAAAGGGAAATGCTTAATAACTCAGGCCTGAAAACACAGTGTACCAGTCACTCTGCCATCAGCAGAGTGGGTTATGTACACGGATACTGTCCCTTGCTAGAAATAAGTAAGGAGTGTAAATGTTTAAAACCACAGTCATCAACTTTAATTTCTCTTTTAATTTTTATTTTAAAATGTAATCTTAGTAAACTTGAATATTTTATATTTTTTCTAACTTATTTGTGAAGAAATACGTGTAGTTGAATCAAACTCCTGTTTCTTCTGTGTACTATGAAATTCAGTAGTTCTCTCTTATCCATGGTTTCATGTTCCATGGTTTCAATGCCCTTGGTAAACAGAGGCCCCCAAAAATAGGTGAGTACAGTACACCAAGATATTTTGAGAGATCACATTTTCATAACTTTTCTTACAGTATACTGTTATGATTGTTCTATTTTATTATCAGTTATTGTTGTTAATCTCTTACTATGTTTAATATATAAAGTAAACTTTATCATAGATACATATATATAGAAAAAAATTGTCTATATGTCTTTATACGGTTTGGTACTATCCAAGGTTTTAGGCACTCACTGTGGGGACTTGGAATGTATCCACTAAGGCAAAGGAAGAACTACAGTATGTTTATTACTTTAAGTAATAAAACTGTTTAAGAACCAGATAACTATACTTAGAACAATGTCTTTAAATTGCTCATCATATATAAAATAATTAAGGTTTTTTTTTTCTCTGAGTCTCTAGTGCCAAATCAGTCACTGGATAAAAAGCAAATATGTCTCTTCAGGATTTTGATTTCCTTATTTAAAAACTGAGCAGTAATTTTGCTTGTTGAAGATTCACTATAGTATGGTCATGATAGCATATAACTTAGTATCTAATAGATCTAGACACAAACCAGGCAAATATTTAATATAGCAAAAGTTCAGAAAGCCTAGTTGTAACAATATTTAACTATACCATAGATCATGTTATATCCCGAGTCAAGCTGCATGTAATTCAATTAGCTATCACATCCAGCTAATAAGACATAATTGAACAGTAATTTTCAAGGCCCTGAGATATCAGTTACTGTAGTGAACAGTTTAGTTGATAGTAAAACTAGAAATGGCAGGCGTCCCCACAGTACTCCTTCCAGCTGAGCTTGGGTTCAGTCTTTAGAATCAACACAGGGTTCTAGGCAGGTCAGATGAGTCTACCAGTTTGTTCTTGAGATAAAACTTGCTTGCGACTAATAGCTCTAACGCAGTGTACCAAAAGAATTAATGTGACATTACAGAATATGCCATTTAGTGGTCATCTTGTTTCCCATTATTGGATTGGACTTGTGGTGTCACTTCTGTTTACATCAACCCTGGAATTCAAATAATGAGGAAAGCACTAACCATTTTCAGAATTTTAAAAACTTCAATTCATAGTCACTTGGCACCTAAAAGTTTTCACATGTGCTGGCGAAATGAAAAAAACAAAATTTGACATAGAATCTTTCAAATCTTTCCTTCCTTCCTTCCTTCCTTCCTTCCTTCCTTCCTTCCTTCCTTCATTCCTTCCTTTCCTTCCTTCCTTCCTTCTTTCTTTTTCTCTCTTTCTTTCTTTCTTTCTTTCTTTCTTTCTTTCTTTCTTTCTTTCTTTCTTTCTTTCTTTCTTTCTTTCACTCAATGTGGGGGAAGAGTAGCAGGGCAAAATTGTATTGTTGAAAGCATTGGCCATCTAATGCTTCCATATAGAGACAACTTATTCTGTGAGTGGCATCTCCAGGGGCTCTCCAGATACTATCTCACCATCTCTTTTGAAGATTTTAACCTTCAGAATTCCTCTAGCTGTGAAAAAGACTTCATGGAGATCTGGGACTATCATACTTCCGGTGAGTGAAATGTATCTGCTCTCTTTGGTGTATTTATTTTTGCATGTACTTATTCAGCCTCTGAAGTTTCTTCATTTCCAAGAAAGGCACAAGCATGTCTATACTCTGCAAAGAAGTGCAGATTAATGAGCTTTGGGCAGTACCAGCGATTCTCTCCCTCAATTCTACCATTAACAATGGATGCCCAGAGCCCAGGTGTCATATAGCCTATCCTGGAGGTCACTTGGGGAGAGCAATGGTAGTGTGAAGGCAACGTGTTGCTGCTGAGACATCCCATTGCCACATGCTATTATTTGAGGGGTGTTCTATAGTTTGAGGCAGAGAGAAGGTCATGCATGTCTCCTGGCAGCAGCATAAGGCAGATATTTGTCACTCTGTTGTCTCAGAGCACTTTTTCAACCAAATAAGCAAGCCTTCCTCATTGTCCTGAGATATCCTTCCCCTAACTGGTTGCATTTTTTTTCACTTCTTCATATATTTGAATATGTTAATTTTCACTCATGTTTTCCTGTTTTCTTGACAGAGATTAACGTTTCTTCATGGGCAAGGTTTTGTTTTTTATTATTTTCTTTGTACACGCAGGACACTTCAAATAGACACTAAAAGAAATCAATCACCTGGACATATGTATTTAATTATTTGTCTCTCACAGGAGGCATCTTGGGCAGATGCTGTGCAAACGCCATTCCTGACAGCATAGACACTTGTAGCAATACTGCCGTGGTCAGGTTTGTCACAGATGACTCTCTGTCTCAGGATTCAGACTGTGATTTGAATCCAGCATGGAAGGTGATTTCATTGATTCATTCAAAACAACATTGAGCACCTGCATTGGACAGACACTGTGCTAGGCACTGGTGTTACAACAGTTTGAAAAACAAAACAAAACATGACCCCTATCTTCTTGGACCTTAATCAAAAATCACAGTGATAAATGAAAAATTACAGCTGTGATCAATGCTATAAGGGAAAATAACTAGTATCACGAGAGATATAATAAGAGGATGAGAGTTATACTGCAGTGCCTGCCTTAAGAAAGTCCTGTAGTTACTCAGAATTTGCATTACTGCAAATCCAACAAACTCAGATGAAATAAAGATCTTGTTTGGAAGAACTGGATACTTACATTAACCTTCTGATTTTCCTGATTTTTTTTTGTAAAGATGGGGTCTTGCCTTGGCCTCCCAAAGTGTTGGGATTACAGGCGTGAGCCACCACTCCTAGCTTATTTCTCTGATTCTTTTTTCTTGAGATGGAGTCTCGTTCTGTCACCCAGGCTGGAGTGCAATGGTGCGATGTTGGCTCACTGCAACCTCCTCCTCCCGGGTTCAAGCGATTCTCCTGCCTCAGCCTCCTGAGTAGCTGGGATTACAGGTGTCCACTACCACGCCCGGCTAATTTTTGTATTTTTAGTAGAGACAGGGTTTACCCATGTTGGTAAGTCTGGTCTCGAACTCCTGACCTCATGATCTGCCCACTTTGGGCTCCCAAAATGCTGGGATTACAGGCGTGAGCTATTGCACCTGACCCACTTTTCCTGATTCTTAAGTTCATTGTATTCATTGGTCTCTCATATTTCTTGGGCCATGATGATAATTAAATTGCTGTCTGTGGACTATCATCCATGGAAGCCAGGGTTAAATATTAATAGAGATAGGAAATAAGTGTATATATTCACTAAAATCGTCACCCACATAAATACAGAGAATAATTTTGTCTAGAAGGATAATTTTTAAATACCTGAATTTTGAGAGCTTCCCTGATGGAAAGAGACACTTCGATTTGATTGGAAGTTTTCTTAGCTTTTTTCCCCTCACATCAGAGTGTGGTGGGGGTCTTCAGGGCTCTGCTGGAACATCTACTTCTCCCAACTAACAGAACCCAAATCCTCATGGCCGGATCTACGAGTGGAGAATCACCATCCCAGAGGGAAGGCGGATCACCCTAACGTTTAACAACCTGAGGCCGGACACGCATCCATCCTGCAACAATGAGCATGTGATAGTAAGTGTTCCCTGCGGCCTGAGGTGTTATATTCCATCATTTAAGGAGTTTACTGACCCACAAATCATAGTCAGAAAACTAGGTCAGGAAAATTGCCGTCTATGCAACTATAACTCAGACAAATTCTAAGTATCGTTGGGAGATCAAAACACAGTAAACTGTCAAAATAATTGTAAAAGTTGTTTTAAGAGGCTAACGGCTATCACTCCATGCATCGGGGTCATAGAATAAATTTTAAGAGTGAATGATAATGACAAATGGCAAAACTGGGGAGGCTGTGAGAAGCTAAGCCTACAGCAGCACATAGGTGAATGGGACCAGAGTCACAGCACAAGCCACCACCGAAAGTTTTGAGCAGATGGCTCGTCCTGCATAATGGTTGCTCTCTCCGGGGGTGCAGAGGGACTCCTAGTGGGAGAGCACTGCTACCTGACCTCTATGTCGCCAACCTCCAGTGGTTTCAGATGTGCCTGCAGCACTCTCAGCTTCCTGCAGTGAAAGAAAGCAAATGAGACCTCTGAGTGTGAATAACAAATAGATTGTTAATTGTGAAGTGCTGTACATACATATGTGTCTGTAGATAGGTAGACTGGGTTAATATTAGTACATTTCTCCACCCAACTTGCCCCTTCTGCAGTATATACTATCTCAGGAAATAATTCCAAACTTCTGGTTGCTAAGGTCAAAAATCTTGATGTCTATTTTGGAATACTTCCTCTCACACCCTATATGGCATCTCTAAGCAAGTTCCATTGGGTGTATCTTTAAAAATATCTACAATCAAACTACTTATTATCCCTACTACTACTACCCCCACTGTTCACTTGGATTATTTTAGCAAGTTCCACCTGGTCCCCCTGCCTCCATTCTCATCTCCCAACATTCTCAACACAGCAGTGTGTGATGGTTTTAAACCTCAATTACATCATATTGCTCCCTTTGAAAATCCTCTAATGGCTTCTCATCTCACTCAGAGGAAAATCCCAAATTGCACCTGTGGCCCACCTGGCTGATATTACCTGCTGCCCCTCCCTCTTCTACCTGTCTGCCTTATCTCAAACTCCCCTCTTCTCTGCTTGCTGGGGTCCAGCCACCTGGCCTCCGTTCCGTTCCTTGAATGTGCTGAGATTCTCCCTGTCCAGCTGTTGCCTTCATCTGGAATGCCCCTGCTCACATGGTGGCCTGCTCCACACCCTCACTTCATTCAGGTCTCTGCTTGAATGCCTTTTAATCCATGTGGTGTAAGTATCTTATATTACAGACCCCACCCTGGCCTGACCCTTCTCTGTCATGTTGTTTTACAGCATTTCACACCTGCTGCCATATATCATTTTGATTTGTTCATCAGTTTATTGTCTGCTTCCCCCACTAGAATGTAAGCTCCTTGAGGTCAAGCTATAGTTTCATTCACTGCTGGGGATTCACTGAATCCCCAATGCCTGTACATAATAGAGATAAATACTTGTTGAATGAATGGATAGTAGAGGTACTATCATTATCCCTTTAATAAGAAGCCACTTTTGCTTTCAGTTTAATTGTCTCCTGTTGGATAATGAATTTCAAAAATATGAAACATATTTGTATCTTATGACCACTTTGTATTGCCCTAAAATGATCTCATTCAACCTTCAGATTTTATTTCCAAGTTCTAATATCTGAAGGACTGAACTGTTGTCTTTCAGATCTTGAAAATAAGAAACCAAGTGTGTTTTCTTTTGTTTGAGAGCCAGGAAATTTTGGACTAAGGTTGTTTATTATAAAGAAACTTTGTTTCCTATTATTGATTGAATATATATAAACAAAGATGAAGTAGAAAAAAATACTAACCACTCCCACTATACCATATTTTGATGCGTTTTCTCATCTCTTCTTGGCAAAGCATATTTTATATACTTGTAATCATGTGATATAAATCCACTTGAATTCTAATTTTAGTCTGTTTTTCTGGTTATAAATATAATGGATGCTTATTGAGTAATATTTGGAGAGTTCAAAAAATAAATAACAGTTGTTTTTTACTTTTGAAATTATTTTCGTAGTTTAAATCATACGAATATAATGGTTATTAGGAATTTTACAGGTGGAGTATTCACATGTCCTTTAGGAAAGAGAATATGAACATTCATAGTTTTAGAACTCAAATAAAGATAACAGTTGTAGCCACAACCACAAATTCCAAAGCAGATCTTACTTGTTATCTCCTTATCCCTTAATTATCAACTTATAACTCTTGCAACTACTGCTGGTGGATTTTATGTCATTATTTCTAAATAATATTCCTATTCTACTACTCTTTGCTTCTTTTGGACATTATCTATCCACATCCTACTCTGGAAGATGAGCATTAGCCCTCTGCCACCACAAATGCACATGAAGTATGTACAGTTTATATACTCTCCCAAATGTCTCCCAAAATACATATGTCACAGCTTTTGCTTAAATTGTCATTCAGTTGACATTACCATGATCATGTAAATACCATTCATGACTGAGCCAAGTAGTGTACTATGGCAACACTTGCTTTTGTTTTCCCAAAGAGTAATAATAATTGTGTCCTCTTTACATTTTCTTGGGTTTTACGCATTGATCACTAATTCTTCCACACCCTTTCCACCCTGGGTGTGCATCTTCACCTTCTGTAGTAAAACGTATCAGTTCCATTTCTTTTCCTCAGTAATATCCTTCCTTCAGCCTTTGTCCATCAGCTCCAAACCTGATGCTGGCTGTCATTTCAGAATTTCCCTTTGTCTTCAGATTTGCAAGTTCCTTCATTCTGCTCCTGGGCTAGAAAGCTGGCTTTATGATGCTATGCAAGTCCCTTTCTGATTAATTTCCTCTTTTGGTGAGGCATACCCTCTTGTAGCTCCCCAAGGACAAGGGCAAGGGCAATACATTTTTTCAGAAATGATATACCTGAAATTATCTTTATTTTACTCTCGTTCTTTGAAAAATATATATTTAAATATTTTATATGTTCACTATATTAATATGTACATGAATATATTAATAGTAACTTTGAAGTTTTGTGTTGCTTATGTGGGGTAAGTTTTCTTCATGTTCCTATCTCCTGTTTACTCATATTGGTCTCTACCTTTTACAATAGTCAATTCCCTAAATGTCTGCTGATCCTTGGCTGTTCATTCATATTTAAGAATGAATTACCGAAAGGATGACTGGCATCTCTGTATGCATGAGGGTGCCCTGACTCTTTAAGCAGGGAAACCTACAAATGTCATATCCACAGGTCTTTTCTCTTGGGGAGGTTAAAACTCCAGCAAGGAATCACTTTCAGAATTAATTTTTTTTCTGAATCTTTAGTATAATGTCCACATTCCTTTTTCTATAATATATTTTATCTGTTCAATGTTTATTTTGGTTCCTCTTTACTCTGCTCCAAACAAGGGCATGTGGGTTGGCCTTTGCCCCCACTCTATTTGATTGAGAACTTGCCAAAAAGAGGGAGAAGAAAGATGAAAGGGGGAGAAGAAGGAGAAGGAGGACGAGAAGGAGGAGGAGAAGGGGGAGAAGAACAAGAGGGAGAAGGAGAGGGAGAAGGAGACAGAGGGAGAAGGGGAAGGAGAAAAAAAGAAGAAGGAGAAGGAGAAAAGGAAGAAAAGGAGAAGAAGGAGAAAGAGAAGGAGGAGGAGATTGAGAAGGAGAGGGAGAAAGAGAAAAGAAGAAGGAGAAGAAAAAAAAGAGAAAAGAGTGAAGAAGAAAGAAGATCTGCCGGTGCAGAGGAGGCAGTTTTAACTTTTATTGCACTGCTTCCTGGCTAACGCCTTATCCAGCTGGTCTGAGACTAAAATTTCTCCAAACCCACCTGCCTATCTGACTCTTACAGACAGAGAAAATGAAAAGCTATGCCACCTGGTGCATCCTACAATACTACCTATATCTGATTTTGTCCCTGCTTATAGCAAATTTTATAGACTGTCCTAAATCTCACATGCCTACTTCCTATCCATTTGTATTCTGAGAATTGTAGTTTCTGAGTACAAAAGGGATTAGAGGAGAATGATGAGAATTGCATTCTGGTTGCTTCTAAGAGCAGAACTCTGTGATAAATGGATGACGATAACATGTTCAGTCATTGTGATTCTATGCCAAAGGCAGACTCAGAGGCAGGATAACGCTATTGATCATGGTTTCCAACATGTCCCGTTAACCTTATAGTTGGTTCTAATCTCTTTTGATTTTAGCAATGTGATGCCCATTCCTGTATTCAGCATTATAGAAATATTTGTCCTCATCCGTTTCTTTATACACTACTTCATGGTTTGGAATCAGAAGGATGGTTTGAATCCCAGTTCTATTATTGCTAGTTATTTGAACTTCAGCAAATTACATCATCTTTCTGAATTCTGGTATCTTAATCTGGAAAACAGGGATACTATTATCTGCCCGGGAGGGTATTGTGCTGATTGGATAAGACAGGCTGAGTAGATGATGAGCAAAGACTGGTATTTTTGTCTGCTCAGTAAATGATAGCAAACTCTTCTTCTGGTCTAGTGAGCCAGAAGACACTTTAGACCAGAAGCCCCAGAGAGCTAAATTTAATTAATTATAGTAAAATTTAAAAGCTGACATCTTTTGTTGTGGAGTGCATTCTCCTACTGCATAACTTTTAGTGCCATAGTCTGAGTCATTATTTCTAATCTCGAGTCATTCAAATCCTTTTAAACACTGGAATATTAATCACTTAATGATTATTGTTTAGTTATTTCATGTAAATTTTTTTTATTTTGTATAGCATTGGAACAATAGTTTGCCAATTATTGTAACTATGTGAATGACTACAGTTATTATTTAATATTTTGGAGTCAATAATAATTCATTCTTAAAAATTCAAATAAGAAAATTGAAGCTTTGAATCCATAACTAACGAGGAAAGAACTATTATGTTTAATTGCATATGGAGATTGATTTTTCAAATTACTTTTCAAGGTATTAAAAAATATCTGCTTGCCGGGCATGGTGGCTCACACCTGTAATCCAAGCACTTTGGGAGGCCGAAGCAGGTGGATTACCTGAGGTCAGGAGTTCGAGACCAGCCTGACCAACATGGTGAAACCCCGTCTCTACTAAAAATACAAAATTAGCTGGGCACAGTGGTGCATGCCTGTAATCCCAGCTACTTGGGAGGGTGAGGCAGGAGAATCGCTTGAACCTGGGAGGCAGAGGTTGCAGCGAGCTGAGCCGAGATCATGCCATTGCACTCCAGCCTGGGCAACAAGAGCAAAACCGCATCTCAAAAAATAAACAAAAATTAAAATATATAAAAATATCTGCTTCATTATATACATCGAATCATCAGAAACTAACATTTAAGCTTCCTTTCCAAATAACAAAAGTCCTGATGCATTGTTAAGAAAAACTGCCCATCAGTGAGCTCTGCACACCACATTGTAAGCATGATGGCTTATCTTCCTTTACATTGGGAGCTCGGCTTCTAGTTCCAAAGTGTACAGCAGCTTTTAATCTACCACCCCATGGCAGGAAGGCATTACTGCAATACTTTCACTCTAGTGAAATCATCCTGAGGTCACAAAATGTGTTCAGGGTAACATAGTGGCTTGTGGCACTGGGATAGAAACCTGCATTGTTAGATCATTCATTTTAGGGCAGGGTTCCCATAGAAGGAAGTGGGTCTGGGCTGGCAATATCACCTCCTAGGAAATATGCAGTAAGATGGATTGTGTGTCTAAAGGTTAAACTCTTTCCCAAAGGTATTCAATGGCATTAGAAGTAACTCACCCCAGCTAGAGAAACTGTGTAGTAGTGTGAATGTAAGCAGTGAGATTAAATCTTCAGGAAACACAATGAAAGTCATTTTTTTTTCACATGGATGGATCCAGGCCATATGGAGGCTTCACTGCTTCTTATACCTCCAGTGAAGATGCAGATAATGTGGGATGTTGTAAATGTACCTCATTTTGATCAGGTGCATTGCAGATGCCCCCCAGCTACTGCCAATGGCAGCAGAGCCATCCATTTTCCCTTTAGTGATCAAAGTTCACTTGAAATATTTGACATAAGACAAACACATATAAGCAGATCAAAAACTTACTGCAGACAGAAAAAAGCTTTCTGATTTCAGGAAGAAACTGCTGTGGTGAATTTAAAACTTTAGTGCCATTAGATGAACTTCTAGCACAGTTTCAGTCGTGTTACCACGAGGATTGGTGACCTGTCCCATAGTCCTTGGTCAATTATTTGGTGCGGAAAGAGAGCATCTACCTCCTAGAAGGTAGCTTAGTCTCGGAGAATAATTAATTTTGCTGGGGACAGAACAGGCTTTATTGTTTCTAGTCATCTATTCACACACGTATTTACAGTGAAAATAAATGGGAGGTTTGATTTGATATAGAATATTTCAAAATTAAGCAAGATATGGTCTCTAATTATAAATATCCTCCTATTTCCTGGATTGGTGCTATTACCTAAGGGTTTTAAAATTTAGAAGTGGAAGTGAATATTAAAAAAAAACCACTAAATTATTTCATTGGTACAAGAAGCATCTATTACTTTATTAAAAGGGGGCAAATTCATTGGTAGGTCAATGTCCTATTATCTGTTTGATTTAAATTAAACTATTAGATCAAGTGGAGAATTGCTAATCAAGCCATTAGGACCTGCCACCATTATATTTGGGTATTCCTCTAAATTAAATATTAATGAACAGTAGGCCTCAATATTTTAACTTATTGATACAGAGCCAAACCCCAGCCACCTAATCTACACCAACAGGAAGATAGAGAACTGATTTTTGCACATTTTTCCTTTATAAACTTGCAGAAACTTCCATAATTTGCATGCCTTTTACCCATAATCATAATCCTGACTGCATCTAGAAAAACAAATCAAAGCAGTAATGTTGATGTTTTAGTTACTATTCCTGTATTGTTTATCTCTTCTGTTGTGGCCTGAATCTTACTACTACTTTCTCTGTTGCCTTCTGTTTTCTTAGTGTGTGGTGGGTCTCTTCCAAACACTTCTGAAGGAAACTTTACTTCTCCTGGCTATGATGGAGTCAGGAATTACTCAACAAACCTAAACTGTGAATGAACTCTCAGCAATCGAAATCAGGAAAAATCATCTATTTATAATCATTTTGAAGATTTTTTTACCTAGAAAGTCACCAAGACTGTCAATTTGATGTCCTCGAGTTTTGAGTGGGTGAGTTCTAAGAACACATTCTCCCATTTATATATTCTTTTTACGTTTTTGTTGTTGTGGCTGTTGTTGTTTTGAGATAGGAGCTCACTATCTTGCCCAGACTGGAGTGCAGTGGTGTGATCATAGCTCACTGCAGCCTCAACCTCCCAGGCTCAGGTGATCCTCCTGCCTCGGTCTCCCAAGTAGCTTGGACTACATGCATGCACCACCATGTACAACTAATTTTTAAAAATTTTTGTAGAGATGGGGTCTCTCTGTGTTGTCCAGGCTGGTCTCGAACTCGTGGCCTCAGGTGATCCTTCCTCCTTGGCTTCCCAAAGAGCTGGGGTTGCAGACATGAGCCACCATGCCTGACCTATAATATTCTTCTTATGCTTGGAGACCACCAACAATGAAGGGAGTCAAATGGCTCTAACATAGGTACGTATGATACAAAAGAACTCTGTTCAAAGAAAGCCATAATTCTGTGTGTGCCCAGCTGAGGAAAATGAACCCCAGGGACAGTGAGCGAGGCAGATCACTGCACAACTAGACCCTGTGTTACAGTCGCTTGGTTTTCTGCCATGTGAGACTTCCTCAAGGGAGAGTCCACTACTATCAAGACTCCTTTCCAAGGAGACTGGGACTTAGCATGGTCAGCATGTGTTGGCAGTTTCCTGAACTTCCAGGATTTACAAAGCGGCTGTGAAATTCTCCTGAGGGCTTAGGTGTTAAAAGAAGTTTTGCAATGTACCAGATGGAGAAACCCATGGAAGCTATTTGGGGAAATAACCCCAAAGCAGTCATTTGTCTTTGTTTTTGTAACAGAAAAGTATTGTGATGTACTCAATAAGCCATAGTTCACTTAAGAATTTTTAAAAACTCTGTATTCAAGAAGGATGAATCAATTTTCATTCTTTCTTATAATCAAGGTGTAGTTTATTCATTAGGTTGCTTCTGTGATTACGCTGACATTTTTTTCTCAGTAAATAAACAAGTAGATAGAGAAGACAATAATATTGTAAATAGTATTTACTGTCAAAGTTTTGCTGAGTTCTGTGTTATGCCAAAATTGAAAGAAAAGGAGGCTGGGCTTGGCGCGGTGGCTCACGCCTGTAATCCCAGCACTTTGGGAGGCTGAGGCGGGTGGATCACAAGGTCAGGAGATCGAGACCATCCTGGCTAACACAGTGAAACCCTTCTCTACTAAAAATACAAAAAATTAGCCGAGCAAGGTGGCGGGCACATGTGGTCCCAGCTACTCAGGAGGCTGAGGCAGGAGAATGGCATGAACTCGGGAGGTGGAGCTTGCAGTGAGCCTAGATCACGCCACTGCACTCCAGTCTGGGTGACAGAGCAAGACTCTGTCTCAAAAAAAAAACAAAAAAAAAATACAAAATGTGCTCTTAAGATAGATAACTTGATTTTCTCTAACCTCTATAGTCTGGAATATTGTCTCTTTGGCCTTTCTGTAAATGCTATATAGACCAATAATATTCTTAACTTTAATTTTGAATTTCTTCATTCAGGAATTCTAATTCCATGTACCCAACCTAGCTAGTCCTCTCGCCTGATACCCCAGATGATAAATTTAATTAATTAATTAATTAATTAATGCAATGAGAGTCTCCCTCTGTCTCCCAGGCTGGAGTGCAGTGGCTCATTCTCAGGTTACTGCAATCTCCACCTACTGGGTTCAAGTGATTCTCCTGCCTCAGCCTCCTGAGTAGGTGGGAATACAGGCACGTGCCACCACTCCTGGCTAATTTTTTTTTTGTATTTTTAGTAGAGATGGGGTTTCAGCGTGTTGGTAAGGCTGGTCTCGAGCTCCTGACCTCATGATCTGCCTGCCTTGGCTTCCCAAAGTGCTGGGATTACAGGCGTGAGGCACTGCACCTGGCCTCCCAGATGATAAATCTTATTGCTTGGTGTATAAAGAAAATGTGGCACATATACACCATGGACTACTATGCAGCCATAAAAAAGAATGAGTTCATGTCCTTTGCAGAGACATGGATGAAGCTGGAAATCATCCAGATCCTACTGCTCCTGCCATGCTGCATCACTGCCACTCACTGCAGTGAGCCCAGCTGTGCAGCTGTAGGCTACAGCCTCCAGCATGCAGCAGGTGGCTCTTTCTTTCCCCCTTCCTTTTTTTTTTTTTTTTTCCTCCAAGATGGATTCTTGCTCTGTTACCTGGGCTAGACTGCAGTGGCGCGATCTTGGCTCACTACAACCTCCGCCTCCTGGGTTTAAGCGATTCTCCTGCTTCAGCCTCCCAAGTAGCTGGGACTACAGGAGCACCACTCCCGGCTAATTTTTGTATGTTTAGCAGAGACGGGGGTTTCACCATCTTGGCCAGGCTGGTCTTAAACTTGACCTCGTGATCCACCGGCCTCGGCCTCCCAAAGTGCTGGGATTACAGGCATGAGTCACCATGCCCAGCCCCTTCCCCATTTCTAAGCTGGGCACACACCAGCAGAACACACAGAAGCAAAAGAGCCTGGAAGGGGCTGACTCCTACTTAGCAGGCTTTATATACCAAGGTTCCTGGACTACATGTTCTGATTGGATGAGAGCAAGCCTTAGGCTAACCAATCAGAACATGATAGGAAAGCCCAATCAGAATAAGCCTAGAGGTTTTCTTTCATCCAATCAGAACATTGGTGGCGACAACAGAGACTGAAGTGCAGCCGGAGCAGTAAGATGGCGGACTAGCAGCTGGCTCGGTATGGTGCTATAGCGGGAGGAGAAGGTGGTTTCCGCGGACACAAGCTGGAGGCCGGAGCCTGTGGCACAGCGGCTCGCCTCGCTGAGGCTGGTGGCTGCAACAGAGACGGCACAGCTGCCAGAGTGGTAGAAAGGCGGCCACGGTAGGTGCGTATCCTCAACTGCACTGCCCACTGCGTGGGGGCGCTATTCCGGGCATCACTGCCTGCAGCTGGGAGGGGGTTGGGGTGCTATCCAGGGCTGTGGTGCTCGGGGACGGAGGGCGGGTTGGGGCGCTGTTCTAGGCGTCATTTCTTCCGGTATGGGGGCGGTTTGGGGTCGCTATTGGGTGCTCGAGGTGAGGACGGGTTGGGGGCGCTATCGGTGGTTACACTTCCTGGGAGTGTGGGGGTGTTCGGGACACTATCGAGGGCTCCACTGCTGGTGGTGGCAAAGGTGGCCGCCACAGCGGTGGCCTCCAAGGAAGGAGCCAGGCTCCAGAATCTAGAGGGAGACCTCCTACTGCTCGTGGATTTAGCCCGGTGGGGGCACAGCGTTTCCATGGGAATCAGGAGCATGGCAGGGCCCCGACACCCGTCATGGTTCCCGGGTCTGCGTCCTCTTGCTCTGTGTTGAGACAACCTGGGATCCCTGGACACGGAGTAGCAGGCGTCATGGGGGGACAGGGCCCTGTGGGTGGAGGCGTTAGGAACGGAAACTGGCACTCGGATTGGGCGGGGGGCGCGGGGAGAGGGGGACAGGGCAGGCGGGGTGGTGGTGGCTGGGTGTGAGTTTTGCTGTTCTTGCTCGCCGAGGAGCCGCAGCCCCGGTGGGCCCAACGGCTCCTGTGGATGGGGAGCAGGCCACTGTGGAGTCTCCAGTTAACTGAAACCTGTCACTGCCACCCAGTGGCCACTATGACGAGGTTAGGCTCTAACGTTACCACTCCCTGCATCATGTTCTAGGCTTTTCTGACTTTGTTGGCTCAGCTGCTCCGTGCCAGAAGGAGGAACAACCTGCCACACGCTGGAAAGTGAAGGCTGGAGCCTGGAGCCTGGGACGTGGCGGCTGGCTTCGCTGCGGTGGCTGGTGCTTTGGAGGAGTAGGTAGGAGGGCCGCCGTCTGTGGCCAGGTTGGGGGGCAGGGCTGTGGCTGTGGCCAGGTGGTAAGAGTCTTGTAGGGAGTGCCAGTGCATCGAGGGCGACAGCAGCGGTGGTTGTATTGGCATTGGCCCTAGTGGTGGCAGCAGCTGCAAGTCTGGGGTCCTGGGAAGTGGGAGTAGGAGCGCTGCGGAGCCACCTGGCCTGGCATGGGTAGGAAGCTGTGGGTGCTGTGCCGTGGGCCTCGGTGGTAGCAGTGGAGGTGCCGTCAGGGCAAGGAGGAGTCCTCCCCCTTCTTCTGTAGAATCTGGAGGGTCCCTTCCTTCTGCTGGCACCTGAGCCAGACGTGAATGGAGCATTATCTCAGTCTTAACAAAATTTAGGAGGTGATTGTGTATCTTTTTGCTTGTTTTTTTTTTGTTGTTGTTGTAAAAAAGTCTTGAACTTTTTCAGTTTTCATGAATCAAGGAGGGGAAAAAAGGTATCATAATAGGCCTTCTGGTTCCCTCACCTGTTCTTTTTCCTTTCTTCCAGTCTGTTTTATTCTCATCATCATCATCATCTCGTTCCTCTTTACTTGCTTATGCTGCTGGTTCTATTTCTTGTTTCTATTCTTGTTTCTCCTTCACCTCCTCCTGCTTTTGTTTGCTTTTTCCCAAGCAATGGCATTAACAACAAACCAAAACTGAGTTAAAAATAAACTACTTGTCAGTGTGTTGTACTTTAAAAATAATTGGTCCATTACTATGTCTTAGAGATTTATATAATTATTTAGTTACTTGAATAGCTATGCTTTCCTGTTCCTGTTAACGCATTGTAGGTAGTTATACAAGTAATTAAAAAAAAAAATGAAGCATCAAATAAAATACTGGTAGGAAACAGCCATTTCATACCTCTTTTATATTAGTCTGGAGATATGCAAGAGGCATGGGGTAATAAGTTCCAATTTAGGAGGCCATTAAGTAAACTATATTCCCTTCATGTTATTTCTCTGCCACTGTTTTCAAGATTATTATCTGCATGAGCAAACCTGGTTTGTCACCACATCTTTACAATAGGAAAAGGAAGGGGAGATCATGTGAATAATGTTTTAAGGCCAGGATTCACAACCAAAAGCAAGGCTTTATTAACTTTTGCCTTTAAGAACCTGCAGTACTGAGCCCTCTTTCCTAGTATTACAACCTTTAGTATGAACCCTTTTTTCAGTGATTGCTCTAGAAGTTTATGCATTTTATTGAATACTTTAAAGAAACAAATGTATATTGTATCATTTTTCAAGCCCACAGAGATGGATTAAGGCTTATAATTTTGACATTTTTAAAATTATTTTTAAGGTTATGGCATGTAAAATACTGTTGCTATATGTAAGAATATGCATAAGTACCACCAGATAGCTTATTTTGAAGAGACAGTGTCTAAATTTTTGTCCAGAGTAGATTGGTTGCAGTTTCTTAGGTGTGTTTCTCAGTACATTGCCTCAGTGTTTTAAAGCATGTAGAAATTTGGATTGTTTACTCTCATATGGTCGTTTGTTTATAGGTTGTTTAATATTTCTAGGGACTAAAGACATCACAGCCTCCTTTAAGATTCAGTACTATTAATAAGATTTGTTATATATAGGGTTAGAATCCAACAAACTCAAGAGGAAAATTGTTAAATTATATAGCTGTAGAGCAGGACATAAAACCTAGGTTCTAAGCTCTAAGGGAGCTACCAAACAAGTGCGTCAGTGACTGAGCATAGCATAGAGTGGGCAGAATTACAGGATGGTTAAGAGAGTGAGCTGTGCAGCCTAACTCTATGTAAACATGACTTTTTTTTTTTTTTTTTTTTTTTTTTTTAAACAGATTCTCACTCTGTCGCCCAAGCTGGAGTGCAGTGGTGCAATCTGGGCTTACTGCAACCTCCGCCTTTCAGGTCGAAGGGATTCTTTTGCCTCAGCCTTCCGAGTAGCTGAGACTACATAAGTGCATGCCACTACACCTAGCTAATTTTTGTATTTTTTGGTAGAGATGGGGTATCACTCTGTTGGCCAGGTCTGTCTCGAACTCCAGACCTCAAGTGATCTGCCTGTCTTGGCCTCCCAAAGTGCTGGAATTGCAGGCATAAGTCACTGCCTCTAGCCTGGGGAGGGAGGGTTACTGTTGAAGTACTATCTTTGTATCCTGAAACATGCCCTTTTGAAAGCGATGACGTTGATAAAAATCTTCTACTGAAGTCTTTGCAAGGTATCATCTTTTTACCTCCATTTTCCTACATAGTGTTTGTATTTAATGTTTTCTTGTTTTCCACAGACTGTGTTTTAGTATTTATAACTATAGTATTATGTATTACTTTTCTACATTGAAAAGGAAAAATTGTATTGACCTTTTCTTAACATATAAATGAACTTGACAAGCAAACATTTTTCAAATCAGTTTTCCCTTTCACGAATCTCAAAGTGGGTACAAGACACACTTTCCCATTTAAGGTAAAGGTACACATTTATACCTTATCTCAGAATAGTCAGAAGTTGGGTTCTTATTGTGTGGTTAGTAATGCAAATATTAGTAAGTTCATGTACTTAGTATTTAGAAGAATTCTGAAATAGCACTTGTTAATTTGTAACTTTTATGCATTTATTACTTTTTTGTAATTTTTTATAGTGTTCCCAAACTTGACACTCATAGGCTATTAGTAGTAGGTTTTACTTCTATCTCTTCTGGCCTTGAGTACATAAGATGTATTTTCCTTATGTTTAGCATATAATATAAATTTAATTGTTCAGATTTTAAACAAAAAGGACCTATAGAATTATTGCTTACATTGACACCGGCCCAGTTGTCCCATGGATAGGGTTTTGTTTGGATCAACGTAAGAGTTGACCCTGCTGTTAAACCTTGAAACTTGTATCTGTTTTATCTGAGTTCTCTCCTCAAAAAAAGACCTTCAGTAAGTATCAAATAACTGAAAAATATCAGATCTCAGCACCAGCTGCCTCCTGCCCCTCTCTAATTTCTGTTCTCTTACACATTATTACATTTCTTTCCTGACCCTAGTTTTAGTCAGTCAGGGAGATAAATTTGAGACTGAGCCCCTATCTCCTGGGCTGCAGCACCAGGTTAAAGCTTTCTTGCTTGGTAATACTTGTCACCTCAATGACTAGTTACTGTCTGGTGAGCAGCAGGACCTGGACCAAACCCTTGGTGTTCAGGTAGTAACATGAACAACGATCTTAACTGTCATTCTTTACTGAAATTTTACTTTTTAATTACCGGCCTCTTCTTTATTATCTATCATTCCTTTGACCTCATATCTCTTTTTTCTTTGACTTTACAGTCAAAGAACTTAATGCTTCCTAAATCCAAATATTAAAGTTAAAAAAAGAGAAAGGAAATGTGTGCAGAGAAAGTGTGTTTTAGAAGTTAATTAAAGATGGATTCACAGATGTTTGTAGATTTACCTAGAGTTTTGAATTCAGGTGAGTTTTCACAATATGCAGTAAGTTGAAAAGAATCCCAAGATAATTGTGACATAATAAAGCTAGGTATTGAAAACCAAAAAGGTTTCATCTCAGTATGGCACTTTTAATTCAAGAACAGTAACCACCAAATGAGTTTTTCAGACTAATCATTACTCTTTAAAAATTAAGAGAAAATGTATGTATAACTTTTATTTTAGTTTTAGTACAGCTTCTGACTTTATTTATCAATAGATAGGACAAAATAGATGAGCATCTGCTTCCCTTCCCCCTAAGCAATGTATTCTTCCGAAATGTAATACATTTTTATTTATACTTGAAGGCAGTGTTTTTCAATCTTTTCCATGTTAGTAGCTCAGATCTTTAAGGACAGTGGATGTATTCTAGGGGCAACTTGTGGTCTTAATCCTTACTGGAGCTCTGATAATCTTAGATTCTTTCTTTCCTATTTGTGAATAAACTTCTGCTCCAGTAGGATAAACCTGTTTACCATGTGACTGCCTAACTGATCTATTGCTTTATGTCCCAGTTTTTAGAAGCAAGCAGATTATATTACCCGGATTAAAATGTTTTCTTGATACTGAAGATAGGATCTTAAATTTCTACTTATGAGTTACTTTAAGTACAACTTTGATTAAATTATGGGGATCGAGTTTCCATAGCTTTCACCATAGTGAAAATGGAAAGCAGGAAGCATTCTACAGCAAACCCTGAACTTATTTATAGAAAGTTAATTAAGTGTCTGAGCAAAGCAAGCATTCACACTTCGGGGTGTGTGTGTGTGTGTGTGTGTATATATGAGTGAGACAGATGAGCATGGTACTTGAAGCATAATTGTGCTTCTTCAGGTTGCAATATCCAGTAATTTTATCAGACAGTTACAGTAACTAATGTTAAATCCACAAACCTACTTTGGTCTACTCTGTATTTGTATTCTAAAATAATATTTTTTAGCTTCCAAATAGAAGTGTTATAATTTTTTCTGAATTAGAAAGTATTTTTTCCATTGAGTTAAAAAATCATTTTTCATGTTTATTATATCTTAAAAATGATTGCATTGTTATCTAGATTCTCTTTTGTCTTTCACTGTGAGTTTTTATTGGTTTATTATATGTTTATTTTCTTTTTAGGAAGCCATCATTCTTCAGAAGGCAATGACGGAACAGTACCAGCAGCAACTGAAGGACCAGCAGAAGGTTAAAAGAAAAAGAGATTTTATGTGTTACTGTATTTGTTGTATTTTTATTTTTTATTTTTTTCCTCGAAATGGAGTGTTGTTCCATCACCAGGCTGGAGTGCAGTGGCATGATCTCAGCTCACTGCAACCTCCGACTCCCTGGTTCAAGGGATTCTTCTGCCTCAGCCTCCTGAGTAGCTGGGATTACAGGCACGCACCACCACACCCAGCTAATTTTTGTATTTTTAGTAGAGACAGGGTTTCACCATGTTGGCCAGGATGGTCTCGATCTCCTGACCTTGTGATTTCGCCTGCCTTGGCCTCACAAAGTGCTGGGATTACAGGCGTGAGCCACCATGCCTGGCCTGTTGTATGTCTATTCTCTTTTACAGATTATATTATTCTTAAAACACCTGTCTTGGAAATAAAAGATGATTCTTTTTGGTATGCTTTCCTAGGCAACAAGTTGTTTTAAGTTATAAGAGTTAATATACCTCTTTACTATATTGATCAATAAAGCCTATGAGGATGAAAACTAAGTGGTAACTGAAGGTCTTCATGATGCAAATACTATTTTTCTGATCATAGTTTTTATTATAAATTGTAACTTCCTAAGTATGTATGCTTCATTACTTGTTGATGTCTAAATCTGGCCTAGTAGTCAGTGCACATGGTAACAGATGGTAACGCTAGGTGACAACCTTTAATAATAGAAAAATAGAACATTCTCTTTAATGCAGATTTATTGACATTTTTAGGTATAACAGTTTCCTGCTGACAGCTTTTCAAGTGCTTGTCCATCTTCTCTGTAATACTGGGGCTTTAGTTAAGGGATACTCGAGTGTTGTCAGTAAATTAGTTTATGTACGTAGATGTGTTTTTACAGTTCCTCTTCCTGCATTCAGTGTTTAGCTTTTCAGTTATGCTTCCAATTAAGTGTATTTAATTATTTAATCTCTGAAAGTAGAATTAATTCAACTAAATTAAAGGGGCAAATTTTTAATAAGCATTTAATTCGTATGCTGTTTACAGAAAAACTATCTGGGTTTTAAAAAGTTGCTTTAGATTTTGCCATCTTAGTACGTCCTTATGTGGTGTACTGTTTTGGTGTTTTATTTTTATTTTTTGATAAAATATACATAATACAAAATAACACTTAACCATTTTTAAGGGCACACAGGTCCCTGGTGTTTTAAGCACATCTGTGTTGTTAGCCATCACCACTCTCCATCTCCAGAGCTTTGTCATCATTCTAAACTGCAGCTCTGTACCCCATAAGCAATAGCTCCCCATTGAACCCTCCTCCTGGCCCCTGGCAATTACTATTCTATTTTCTGTTTATGAATTTGTTTATTCTAAATACCTTATATAAGTGGACTTGTACAATATTTGTCCTTTTGTGTCTGGCTTATTTCACTTAGCATAATGCTGTCAAGGCTCGTAACACTATCAGAATTTCCTTTTCTTAAAAAAAAATTTTATTTGTAGAAGTGAGGTCTTGCCGTGTTGCCCAGGCTGGTCTCAAAATTCTGTGCTTAAGCGACCAGCCCGCCTTGACCTCCCAAAGTGCTAGGATTACAGGTGTAAGCTGCTGAACCTGGTGAGTTTTTTTTTTTTTAAATGCCTGAATAATATTCTGCGTATGTGTATATTACATTTTATCTATTCACCTACCGATGGGCATAGGGCTGGTTCTACCTTTTGGCCACTGTGAATAATGCTGCTATTAAACGGGTGTACAAATACCTGTTTGAGTCCCTGCTCTTAGTTCTTTTGGGTATAGAGCTTAAAGGGTGTTGTTGGATCATGTAATTCTATGCTTAATATGTTAACTACCAAACCGTTTTCCACAGTGGGCTGTAACATTTTACATTCCAAAAAGCAATCCATAAAGGTTCCAATTTATCTCTATTATTGTTAACAGTTAATATTTTCTGTTTATGTATTGCATTTTTATAGTGTTTGAAATTCATCTGAGGGTTTTCCTGATACCAAAATATTAGAAAATGTTTTTTAAAAAAATGCCTTGTTGTAAAGACTTTTACATGTTACTTGATGCCCTGTGATCTATTTTCTCAGTAAGAAGAGGAACTTCTCTTCACCCAGCCTCATTCCACTGCACCCACTCTTTTCTGTGTTGGGTTATGCGGGGGAGAAAGGGAGCTTTGTACCACTGTCCTGTGTTGTGGTAGCCCATCACTGAGTTGTAAAGCACCTTGCCTCCTCTTTTACTTGGGAGAAATGCATTGATGCTAGGTGCCATATGGATTTATTTTTGGAGTGATATTTTTCCAACTTCATGGAATTAATACTAGATAGAAAGTTAGCAGATGGATTCTGTATCTGATGAGAGTTTTGGGTAACTTGAATACCTAGTTTCTGAGCCTTATTTTTCCTCTGATGCAAGACCACTGTAAATTAGCCAGCCGGTGAAAAACTCTTAACGCTCTGGATATGGGTTTAGGACCCTCGATTTTTACTACTCATTTTTTTACTACTTGTGCAGGGATCATGGCCCAAGTTGCAGTGTCCCCCCTGCCTGTTGAAGATGAGTTCTCAGAGAGCAGGATGGCTGTGACATTCCTGATGTCAGCTCTCGAGTCCATGATGAGACTTTTTGTTCTAACATTCCATATTTGAGTAGGACTGGGCTGTAGATAAGGTTGATTTGTTTTTTGTAGAACATAATTTTAT
The DNA here is from genome assembly GCF_049350105.2 of Macaca mulatta. Classification (NCBI taxonomy): domain Eukaryota; kingdom Metazoa; phylum Chordata; class Mammalia; order Primates; family Cercopithecidae; genus Macaca; species Macaca mulatta. The sequence goes on from NC_133414.1 coordinate 51,825,454, forward strand.
GTTTTTTTTTTTTTTTTTAAATAATGAGTAGTTCTTTCTCTTGAATAGTAGCTGTGGTCAAACACTTCCAACCAAATGTGCATGTGGAGATTCTACACCAGTTTTCAGACAATCTGGATACCAACTGGGTATCCCCCAATTGCATTCTGACACTACCTGGAGTTAGTGCCGACCCTTCAGGATAGAGGCTCAGTCCCACAAGACTACCTTCACTTCACATGCCAATTGCAAGTCCTAGGTTGTTAGATGTACTTTTGACCAATCAGTTAGAAACCAGGATCTCATGACCTCCTTCTTCGGTTGAATCATTTGCTAGAACAGCTTGCAGAACTCAGAAAAACAGGTTATTTTCTTTTTTTTTTCTGAGATACAGGGTCTTACTGTGTTGCCAGGCTGCAATTCAGCCGTGTGATCAAAGCTCATTGTAGCCTGGACTCGTGATCCTCCTGCCCCAGCCTCCCAATGAGAGTACAGGCCTGCACCACCGTATCTGGCTATGTTCTTTTATGTTTTGTAGAGATGGCGTCTTGTTATGTTGCCCAGGCTGGTCCCAAATTTCTGGGCTCACATGATCCTCCCATCTCAACCTCCCAAAGTGCTAGGATTATGGGCGTGAGCCACTGGATCTCACCAATTTACTTTCTATTACTGGTTCATTGTAAAGGATATATTTCAGAAACAGCCAATGAAAGAGATGTACACATGCTGGGCTTCTGCCTGTATTCTCAGCACTTTGGGAGACCGAAGCAGGAGCATCGCTTAAGCTCAAGAGTTTAAGACCAGGCTGGGCAACACTGTGAAACCTCATCTCTACAAATTTTTTTTTTTCTAAAATAGCCTGGTGCGGTGACATGTGCCTACACTTGTAGTTACTCAGGAGGTTGAGGTGAAAGGATGGCTTGAACTAGGGAGGCATACTGGTTGCAGTGATCCACGATTGTGCCACTCTAACCTGGGAGACAGAGCCAGACCCTGTCTCAAAAAAAAAAAAAAAAAAAAAAAAAAAGGGAAATAGATGCACAGGGCAGGGTATGTGGGAAGGGGCACAGAGCTTCCATGCCCTCTATTGGGCATGTTACCTCTTAGTATCCCCTTTGTGTTCAGCAACCCAGACATTCTCCAAACCCTGTTGTTTAGGGTGTTTATGAAGGCTTCATTATGCAGGCATGATTGATGAAATCAGTTGACTGTTGGTGATTAAGTCAATCTTCAGCCACTGTTTCTTTCTGGAGCTCAGTAGGTGAGGCTGACAGTTCCAAGCCTCTAATCACATGGTTTGCTCTTCTGGCAACCAGCCCTCCTCCTGAAGCTGTCTAGGAGCTTTCAGTCACCCAGTCATCTCAGTAACATCATCAAATGCATTCTTACTATGGTGGAGATCCCAAAGGTCTTAGAGGTTCTTGTGTTAGAAACCTGGGACTAAGACCAAATATTGAAACAGAAGATGCTCCTATCACCTTTATCACTGAGAAGTTTATGAGAACTTTAGAAGCTCTGTGCCGGGATAAGGGCAGAAACCAAATGTGTATTTCTTTTCTTTTTCTTTTTGGACAGAGTGTCTCTCTTTCACCTATACTGGAGTGTAATGATGCAGTCATATCTATCTGCAGCCTCAACCACCTGGGCTCAAACAATTCTTCCGCCTCAGCCTTTGAAGTATTTGGGACTACAGGTGCACACCATCCTTGCTCAGCTAATTTTTGTATTTTTTTTGTAGAGATGGGATCTTGTTACGTTGCCAAGGCTGGTCTCGATCTCCCGGGCTAAAGCGACCCTTTTACCTCAGCCTCTCAAGTAGCTGAAAATACAGATGCATACCACCATGCCCAGCTAATTTTTTCTTTTCTTATTTCTTTTTGGTTTTGTTGTTTAGTTGGGGAACTTGCTATGTTTCCCAGGTTGGTCTTGAACTCCTGGCCTCAAGCCTTTCCCCGCTTTGACCTCTTAAACTGTTGGAATTATGGGTGTGAGCCACGACTACTGTGTCTAGCAGTTACAAGGGTTTTTATAAGAGAAAGAGGGAGGTAAGAGAGTCAGAATTGGAGGAGATGTGATGATGGAAGCAGAGGTCAGAGAAGGAGATTTGAATATGCTTCGCTTCTGGCTTTGAAGATGCAGTTAGGGGCCATGAGCCAATTGAATGGGGGTGGCTTTTAGAAGCTGGGAAAGGCAAGGGAACACATCCTCTCTGGAGCCTCCAGAAGGAATGCAGTCCTGCTGACACCTTGGCTTTAGCCTTAATTGACCTATTTTGGACTTCTGGCTCCCAGAACTGTTAGGTGGTAGATTTGTGGTGTATTAAGGCACTCAATGTAGGGCAGTTTGTAACAGCTGCAAGAAGAAATGAACATGAACCCAGGGGTGGTGGCCCACACCTATAATTCCAGGTATTTAGGAAGCTGAGGCAGGAGGATTGCTTTGGCCCAGGAGTTCAAGACAAGCCTGGGTAGCATAGTGATGCCGTACATATTTTTTTAAAAAATTAACAGGTGTGGTGGCGTGCACCTGTAGTCTTAGCTATTAGAGAGGCTGAGGCAGGACGATTGCTTCACCTATGAGTTCGAGGTCTCAGTTGTGATCATGCCATGGCACACCAGCCTGAGTGACACAGCGAGATTTTGTGGGGGGGGAAAAAAAGGAGTGAGCATGGCAGGAATGGGTACAGATGGCAATATTAAATAGAGTGGCCAGGGTCGCCCTAAGTGAAAATTGAGCAAAGACTTGAAGTAGGGGAAGCAGCTGGCCAAGGTGCTGAGGTAGGAACATTGTAGGCAGAAACAACAGGATAAAGTTGCTAGAAGGGAACTCCGTGATGTGTCTGAAGCTCAGGAAAGAGACCAGTGGGGCCGAGTGGGGGGAGTGGGAGGGGAAGAGAAGTAGGGGAGGAGGCCAGGGAGTTGTTGGGCTGAGATCAGTAAAGATTGTGTAAGCCCTGGGAGGCTATTGCTGGGGCTTTGACTTTTACTCTGACTGGGATGGGAACTGCGGGAGGTTCTGAGCAGAGAGGCAACGTGATCTTTCTTCTGATTTAAAAACATCCCTTGGCTGCTGAGTTGAGAAAGATTGTGGGGAGATTTGGGTAGAAACAGGAGTCCTGAATGTGGCAACATCCAGGCAGGAGATAACGTGTTTCTGACCAGGGTCATGGCAATGGTGAGAGATGGTTGAATTTTTTTTTTTTTTAATTTTTTTGAGACAGAGTCTCTTTCTGTTGCCCAGGCTGGAGTACAGTGGCGTGATCTCAGCTTACTGCAACCTATGCCTCCCAGGTTCAAGCGATTCTCCCGCCTCAGCCTCCCAAGTAGCTGGGAGTACAGGCGCCTGCTAGCCCACCTGGCTAATTTTTGCATTTTTAGTAGAGATGGGGTTTCACCATATTGATCAGGCTGGTCTTGAATTCCTGACCTTGTGATCCGCCCGCCTCAGCCTCTGAAAGTGCTGGGATTATAGGTGTGAGCCACCGTGCCCGGTCCTGAGAGATGGTTGATTCTTGTTGAAATACTAAGTAATAATAATAAGAATAATAAAAAACAGTACTGGCTTTCGCAATTATATGAAGTATGGGATGCTAGATTAAAGAAACCTCAACTCAGGCTGATGCAGTGGCTTATGCCTGTAGTGTCAGCACTTTGGGAGGCAGAGATGGGAGAATTGTTTTAAGTCCGGGAGTTTGAGACCACCCTTGGCAACATAGCAAGATTTCTCTACACAAATAAAAATTAATAACATGTAATTATCCAGGCATGGTGGTATGTGTCTGTAGAATCAGTTACTGCAGTTGTCGAGGTGGGCAGATCTCTTGGTGGGAGTTTTGCAACCAGCTTGGGCAACATAGCAAGGTCTCTCTCTCCACCAAAAAAAAAAAAAAAAAATAGCCGGGAGTTGTGATGCTCACTTGTAGTCCTAGCTATGGTGAGGCTGAGGCAGGAGGATCCCCTGAGACTAGGAGATCAAGGCTGCAGTTAGCTATGAGTGCACGACTGCATTCCAGCCAGAGTGACAGAGTGAAACTCTGTCTCAAAATGCAAAGTAAAAAATCTCAAGTCGGACCAGTTCCTTTTTGACCATGCAGCCTTTTCAACCCCATAGCTGCGTGACTGGGTTTGTGTTGCTGGAGATGAGGAGACCTGTGCCTAGTTGTTGCCTGTCTAATCAGTTTATTTTTAAATGTATTAGTGAAATTTATTTCATACTTTATGTCCTCATATTGTGTGGTTTTTTGAATTCTCCTTTGAATAGCTTGTAACTATTCAAACATCTTATTGGTTCCATAATTTTTTTCTAACTCGCTTCTTAAAAATCAGAATTGATACTAGACTACCTACTCAGTTTTTATTAATGAGGAGATGGAGTTGTTTGCACGCTTTACCTAAGATTAGTGTCATATTAGCCAAATCAAATCAATACTTGAGCAAATGCAAAATTAGAGCTTCTTCAGCATGGAACTCTCTCATGATTCTTGAAGATGCCATTTTCTTTTTTAGTCTTTAGTAAAGAGCTGCTATCATTTCAGACCCCTTACTATTTAGGCACTTAGGAATTTTTCACTGGAATTCATGTAAAGAAAGACCATGGGCGTTTCTAATGAATTTAACATTCATCATTTAACTTCATGACTCATCCCTAGGGCTTTAGTTTTACTAATGAATTTTTCAGATACTACTCAGCTAGCAACTGAGCCTAACCAGGAACACACCCTCAACCATTTAGTGGTCTTTTTTTTTTTCTTTCTTTATTCCTCCTGAAAGTCAGTTACTCTCAGAAGGTGGTGAAAACTTGCATGTCTTTTGTTTTTTTTCCTAGAGACAAGCTCTTGCTCTCTCACTCAGGCTGCAGTGCAGTGGCTTGATCATGCCTCACTGCAGCTGGAAACCCTTGGGCTCAAACAATCCCCCAACCTCAGCCTCCCAAATAGCTGGGACTACAGACGTTTGCCCCTATGCCCAGCTAATTTCTTTGTTTTTTATTGTTGAGATGGGATCTTGCTATGCTGCCGAGGATGGTGTCAAACTCCTGGCCTCAAGTGATCTCTCTGCCTCAGCTTCCCAAAGTGCTGGAATTGTATACAGGCCTGAGCCACCTGTGTTCAACCCCCATTTTCTTTTCTGTTTTTTTTTTTTAGATGGAGTCTAGCTCAGTTGCCCAGGCTGGTGTGCAGTGGTGCCATCTCGGCTCACTGCAACCTCCACCTCCCTGTTTTAAGCAATTCCCCTGCCTGTTAATATGAAGGCCGCCATGGCTGATGCCAACCAGTTCTGTCCCTGTATGTCCAAGCACCAGACTTCCTTACTGACCCTTTGCAATTTCAGACCCTCCATCAGCCTCCTGTATCCTGCTGGAGATTTTGGAGCGTCTCAGCATCTCTGGGGCTGCTCGCATGCATCAGGGAGGGAAAGGCAACAAAGCCCACAGAGACCCTTGCAAGCATCTCAGGATCTCCCAGTGGGATCCTCTTTTCCCCAGCTCATTCCTTCAAATTCTGCTGACTCCCTTACTTCTTCCTCCAGCTCAGCACTTACCTGGAGTTGCCCCAAAGGTGACCACAGGGGAATTTTCACAAGGGACTTCCCCAGACTGTTCTGAGATAAAGGGGGTTAGGATTACAAAGAAGTAAACTCTAAACCCTGGTATCATGATCCCAAACATTTCTTAAGGGATGTACCCACAGTGGGCACTGCAGCTCATCTTATTGGGAGAAAAGGAGACCAAGGATGCTTTTTGTAGATATGTCTGCAGTGAGGGGTCTGGTTATGCAGTTTATAGTAGAGCTTAAGGAATCTGTTCCAGGACCAGGGATACTTTCTTTTAAGTGTTTCGAATTACAACCTAAACACAACACCTTTACTGATGTCTGTGAATGGTCAGGGCCCTGGCTTGGGTTCAGGTCTGCAGGGGAAAGCATGCAGGTGTCCAGGCCACGGAATAACAGAGCAGTCAAGTGTCTGTGTATTCTTGGTCAGAACATACGGAAAATGTGAAGAAACTGCGGAATCCTACTCTATCCTTTCTAGTAAGAATTGATATTAGGAAGTACAAGTCATTTGATTATGTTTTTCTTTTTAAAAAATTGTTTTGTGCAATTTGATTTTCTGTACATATATATTGATTTAAAGGAGTGAGAGACTTTCTAATTTCTAAAAAAATACACTTGGAAATTTGAGGGGATTACATTGAATCTGTAAATCAATTTATAGGGTATTGTTATCCGAAGAATATTAAGTATTTTTAAAATTATTGTAGGTATACATAAGTATGGGTTACATGGGATGTTTTGATACAGGCATACAGTGCATAATAATCACTCACATCCTGGAGGGTAGGGTATCCATCCCCTCAAACATGTGTCCTTTGTCTTAGAAACAGACCATCCTTGAACATAAGATGACTTCCAGTTATTTTCAGTTTATCTTTGATTTCTTTCAGCATTACAAATTGTGTAAAATTCCTGTACCTCTCTTAAATTTTTTCTCTTAATGTTTTTTATTGATACCATTATAAATGGAATTGTTTATTTTATTTTTAATTGTTGGTTGCTTTTATATAAACCATAATCTACTTTGGCATGCCAGTTTTCTGTCTTGTAACATGGATAAATTTGTGTATTAATTCTACTCATATTTTAGTGAATCCCTTTTTTTACAGAAAATTATTTCATTTGCAATAATGACAGTTCTATTTTTATTTTAAATCTGGACAATTTTTTTTCTGTTGTAGAATTTCCCTGGCTAATACCTCCAGTACACTGCTGAGTAGAGTGGTTAAAGTGGAAATTCTTGCCTTCTCAAACTTTCAGGTAAAGAGGCTCAAGTCTGTCACCGTTAAGTATGATGTTAGTTATAGGTTTTTCATAGATACCTCTTAGTGGGTCTCAAAATCTTATTCTATCAGTAGTTTGCTGGGGGTTTTGTCAGGAATGGATGCTTGATTTTTGTAACTTTCTCTGTGCCTATTTACAGGATCATTTTTTGTTCTTTACTAGTATTGGGCATTATCTTGATTGAATTTTAGATATTAAGTCACAACTGCATTTGCAAAACAATCACATTTGGTCTTGGTGTATATTCACATTTTATGTGCCTGGATTTAGCTTGCTAATGTTTTCTGAGGATGTATGTGTCTATATGAATATGGCATATTTGCCTACAGTCCTTCTATTATACTTGTGTCTGGCCTTAGTATTACAGTAATACTGGGCTCTAGAATTAATTGGAAAGTGTTTCCTCTTCTTCATTTTTTGGAAGTATTTTCTGCTGAAGAATTAGCATGAATTATTTATTGAATATTGGTAGAATGTTTTACATAGGTTATTTTGCCCTGGACTTTTCTTTGTGAAAGTATTTTAAATTAATATTTCTGCTTTACTTGAGTGACAATTCATAATACATAAATGTATATTTTATATTATACTTTTCAGTTTACTTTTATAATTTGTACATCCAAGATACTGATTTCTCGACTGGGTGCAGTGGCTCACACCTGTAATCCCAGCACTTTGGGAGGCCGAGGCGGGTGGATCACAAGGTCAGGAGATTGAGACCATCTTGGCTAACACGGTGAAACCCCGCCTCTACTAAAAATACAAAACATTAGCCAGGTGCAGTGGCAGGCACCTGTAGTCCCAGCTACAGGTGAGGCTGGGAGGCTGAGGCTGGAGAATGGCCTGAACCTGGAATGTGGAGCTTGCAGTGAGCCCAGATCGCGCCACTGCACTCCAGCCTGTGCGACAGAGCGAGACTGTCTCAAAAAAAAAAAAAAAAAAAATTTCTAATTCGTAATATTCTATGAGTAATAGATTTTCTAGGCTGTTAACATGAAAAAATCAGAAATAATATAGAGTGAGGCTTCAGCCCAATCAATGAATGACCCAAAGTCTATTGTAGAATGGATCATTGAAATACAATTTTATCCTTAATGTTTACATTTATTGTGGAGGAAAATAAGGCAGTGATTCTAAAGGAAATTAGTAAAAATACCATTTAACTTTGGATTTTCTCAAGGGGGCAGACAAAGTAGACTTTCTAATTTTTATTGATAATTATATAAGACATAAACAGTTTTTAATTAGAACAAACAATATGCCATTTGAAGAATAGTATGAAGATGATAGTTTGATTAATAATTTTGATTAGTATTTGCTTACTATATACAAATATGTTGGGCAAGATTGTAAGCCATTAAACACACACATATATATATAGACATATATAATTGTTTGAAATAAGGAAACCACAGACTCATGACCAGTGAAAAACTGACATATTTTCAACCTTAGTAACTTTCAAACTATCATAAAATTTTACCATTTTGATTTATATTAACTAAATATACATAAAACTATGAAAGAACTTTATTAGAAAGTTTGACTAGTCATGGAGATCAATGTGTTTCACAATTAAAAAGTAACCAAAGACACACATTATTATCAAATACCAAACCAAAGCATTTAAGAAAAGATTACGACTAAAAGATGCTATGGAATTTGTCACAGCAGAAATACAACAGAGCACACTTCTAGGCAATGTGATACCTTAATAGATACTATCAATTAATGTGTAAACACAGGCCAGTGTGCTCATCATTACATGAAAAAAATTTAGAACTGGTAAACTAAGGAAGTTTGCAGGATACTGTATCAATGTAAAGAAAATCAGTTGCATTTTTATCCTCCAACAACAAATACCTGGGAAAAATCAAGAAGACAGTTACATTTACCATAACATCAAAAAGAATAAAGTATTAGGTTGGTAATGGCAAAAACCACAATTACATTTGCACCAACCTAATACTTAGGAATAAATATAATAAAGAATGTAAAAGATTTGTGCAACACAAACTGTAAAATATTAATGGAGGCAATTATCGAAAAGACACATTTAAAAATACTTAGTGTTCATGGATCAGAAAAATTAATACTAAAACATTCATACTACTCAAATTGGTGTATTATTTAAAGCAGTTTCTATCCGAATTCCAATGGCATTTTCAACAAAAATTTAAAAAAATCTACAGTTTGTGTGATATTATAAAAGACTCAAAACAATATTAAGCAAGAGGGACAAAGCTAGAAGCATTACACTGCCTGATTTCAAGCTATATAGCAAAGGTGTAGTCATCAAAACTGCAAAATATTGGCATAAACACAAACAAATAGACCACTGGAACAGAATAGGGAGCTCAGCTATATGTATCCATCTGTATACAGTCAATGAATTTTCAACAAAGGCATACAGATACACAATGGAAAAAGAATAAACTCTTCAATAAATGGTGTCGGGAAAATGAGATATCCACATACAAAAACAAATTGCACCCAACCTTTACAGCATACATAAAATTAATTTAAAATATATTAAAGATGTAGACATTGGACTTGAAACCAAAAATCTTCTAGAAGACAACACTGAGGAAAATTCTTTGGCATTGGTCCTAGCAGTAAATTTTTGTATTTGACGCCAAAAGCACAGGAAAAAAGTGGGACTACATCAAACTAAAAAGTCTACTGCATGGTGAAAGACAGTCAGTGTCATTAAAAGGCTATTTACAGAATTGGAGAAAAATACTTGTACGCCAAATATCAGATAAAGGATTAGTATTCAAAATCTGCAAGAAACTCATGAAACTTAACCCCCCAAAATAAAAGTAACAATAAAAAGTGACACTTTTTTAAAAAAAGCAGCCAAAAACTAAATGTTATTCTTTTAAAGAAGCCATTAGTAATTATGAGAAAAATGCAAATCAAAACCACAATGAGATCTCATTCAAACAAATATTAAGGTGATATTTATCAAAAATTCAAAAGAAAGCAAATGTTGTCAAGAATGTAGAGAAAAGGGACCTTTGTACACTATCATTGGGAATGTAAATGGTAAAGCCATTATAGAAAACAGCATGGAGGTTCATCAAATAATAAAAAATAAAACCGTCATATGATTCATCAATCTCACATCTAAGTAAATATCCAAGGAACGTAAAATTGCTATATTGAAGAGATATCTTCACTCCTATGTTTATTGAAGCGTTATTAACAATAGATAAGATATGAAGACAACCTAAATGTCCATTAACACAGAAGTTAATAAACAGAATATTACGTAGTTGAGCATGGTGGCTCAAACCTGTAATCTCAGTGCTTTGGGATGCTGAGGGAGTAGGATTACTTGAGGCCAGAAGTTCAAGATCAACTTGGGTAACATAGCAAGACCATGTCTTACAAATTAGCTAGGCATGGTGGTGTACCCCTGTGGTCCTTGCTAGTTCGGAGGCTGAGATGGGAGAATAATTTGAACCCAGAATTCAGAGGTTACTGTGAGCTATAATGACGCCACTGCACTCCAGCCTGTTGTTGTATCTTAACAACAACCAAAAGGAAATTTAACATATATGTATGTGCATGTGTGCACATGTGTGTATGTGTGTGTCACAATTCAGTCCTTGAAAAAAAACTTGCCATTTGCAACCACATGGATCATCTTGAGGTCATTAGGCTAAGTGAAATAAGTCAGACACAGAAAGAAGAACACTGCATTATCTCAATTATATGTGGAGTCTGGAAAAGGGTTTGAATTATAGTTACAGACACTAGAATGCTAGTGACCAAGGGCTGTATCTTGGGGGAATCAGATACTGATCAAATGGTACAAACCTGTTTTATAATATGAATAAGGACTGAGGACCTTATTCATGGAGGCTATAGTTAATGTATAAGTAAATTTCATTAATAAAGAAGATCTCAAGTATTTACATGTAAATTTTATTTTAAACCCATTAAAATAAGTTATAGATTAAATGTAAACTCCAAATTGACATATTATTTCCAGTCAGGGATGTTCTAATGAACAAGCATAGTATAAAAGCTAAAATTGGATATTTAGCTAAAGTGTCTTTCATAAATAAGAGTAAATTAAATTTTTTCAGAAGTAAAAACTTTGAGAGATTTGATTGCCGATAGAAAATTGTTAAGAGTATACTTCGAGAGAAACATTTTCTGCTACCAAGATAAAATGAAAATAAAAGTGTAATAGACTTGACATGGAAATGTCTACCCATGGTAGACATTGAACTAAAGAAATTACGTGGTTTTTGGATGCATCCGTTTTGAAATCAGATAAATATTAATAAAAGTGTGATTCCATGCATTTTATTAAGTAAGGTAAAAAGAATTCCAAGGCTACTTGAACAATTTATGGGATAAGACTAGTATTTAGAAATGTTTTCCATTGCTAACTTGTTAAAACTTTATAGCACTTTGCATATTTTGGAGAATGTCAGCTATCCTTTTATCAGCTAATTTGTACCAGTGGAGCAACAGTGGCATAGACATTGCCCACCAGGTTCCACACACTCAGGATGACTGGGTTATATGTCCACAGTAGGGTTGAAGAGGATGATATGATGAGGTCCTCTCAGAACACAAAGTAGCTCACTAACAGCAGGATGGTCTGAATGGCCCTTTTCTTTGGGAAGGCTCTTGGAGAGATGCTGGTGCTGTGAAGGTGCTGGGATTGCCTCGGATGCTGGGACAAAAGGATCACCATGTGTGTGATTGAATGCAGTGTAATTTCTATAATGAAGACATCCCCGGATAATGTCAGAGTGAAAAAAGGACTTCATTAGAGAAAGTGAACAGTATTTGCTGACCTTAAGTAGACTGGTATGCATCACGTTAGAAGCCACGTGAAGAATATTACGTTACTACCGAAAGACAAATTGACCAAAAAAAAAAAAAAAAAAAAAAACAGTGATAATGTTATTTGTGAATTTCTTTACAAAATAACATTTGTTTAAGCCTTGCCAACCAGCATTTGCTGGGGCTGATGATTCTGGCTTGGTGTACACTCGGGAGACAGGTGTTAGAGATACATAGGCCCATCCTCACTCTGCTAATGTAGAACAAGGACTTAGATTTGAACTCATTCCCTAAGTGCAGTGATTCAAGCATATCTGGAGACCAAGCATCCACTACAGTGAGGAACATGAATGAAGGCCAAGTGATAGCTGATCAGGTCATGGTACTTAGATTTGTGATCCTGAAGGAATGTGAAGATGTTGAAGAAAAGAAGGTGTTGGGTGAAAGTTCAATGGAAGCTTGGGGGAAAAACAAGGTATTTTTAAGCATAACAGAAGCAGAAAGTGTGTTAGTCTTAATAACAAAGAAAACGTATTTCGTATATCTGGGAAAAACAGTAGATCTCTCATTATCAATGTTCTTTAGTGTTCCAAATGATCACCATCCTTATTTTAATTTTACCTGCTTCATGGTTAACTCTGATTATCTCATATACATTCTGGATAATGCAGCCTCCTCACTCATTTCCACATCAAATAATACACATATAAAACATCAACACATCCACAGTCATGCTGCATAGAGTGTACAATTCTGAAACTTTTGTTGTACCATCTGGGTTTCAAACATTTTAATGTCAAAGCTCATTTTTCTGTGTAGCTTCTGCCTAGTGGATTGTATATTCTCAGAACTTGTCAACAAAATATAATTCCCAATAATCCAGCCTTCAAAATTACTACAACACAATGTCACATTTCCTAATGTGTCCCTGTGGGCTCCGTATGGGTGATTTGTGGTGTTCTTTGTATATGTTCCTTAGTGGATTTTAGTTTTCAGAATTGAACTAGATCAAAATTACTTTCGGAGTCAGAAAAATCTTGCTTCTTTTAGAGAAACATGGGAGAACTGCTCTGTCCTCCAGAGGATACCTCTGTGACACAGAACATGAGATACAGGGAGGAAAATGTAGGTTGCTTATTACCTCTGCTTCCATCAATTTGTCCAGGTACATTTATTGAGAACAGAAAGATATGTTCATTCCAACCACTGTGAGTGTTGTTGTGTCTTTTAGTGAGTCTGTGCCTCTGTATTCTTAGAAAATGCCTCACATTTCCCACGCCCTTAGGTTTGACAGGAAGGCTAGAGAGAATGGGAGTTGCCTATGTCCCTTCACTCACATGAAGGGCTCAAGTGGTCTGAAATTGAATATTTCTCTTCTTCCCAACTGAATACTACAGCAGTTTGGTGATGGGTATTTCCCTTACCTCAGGTCATATAAACTCTGACAAAACCCCAGGAGGTTAGGCTTTGCTAAAACAGTTTAATGATGGCAGAGCTTGGTAAGAACAGAATGCTCTGAGTGGCTTTTAGTAGGGTACATTTCCCTTCCCTATGCCAGAAAGATAAGATTTTTCTGTTTCTCCTGTGAGAATCTGGTAAGGCTTCTGAAAATAAAACTCTCAAAAGTGAGGAGGAACTAAGACTGGCCTCCATGGAGATTTTCACTCTCAAACTTGTCCACTCTCAGCTTCAGCAATTCCTCAATTACATTGTAGGTTTTCTACCATAGTACTAATTGCTACTGAAGTTTTTTCTTATGGGTTTCTCTTTTGGTGAGTTGTCATTATCTTTATTTGTATGTCTTTCTATACAATTTGGGGGCAGATGGTTAGTTTATGACCTCATTTTTTCCTTCTATAATTTTTTTTTGAGACGGAGTCTCACTCTGTCACCCAGGCTGGCGTGCAGTGGCATGATCATGGCTCACTGCAACCTTCACCTCCCAGCATGAGAAGCAATTCTCATGCTTCAACCTCCCGAGTAGCTGGGATTACAGGTGCCTACCACCATGCCCGGCTAAGTTTTGAATTTTTAGTAGAGATGGGGTTTTACCATGTTGGCCAGACAAGTGTCAAACACCCGACCACAGGTGATCTGCCCACCTCAGTCTCCCAAATTGCTGGGATTACAGGCATGAGCCGCTGCGCCTGGCCTTTAATTTTGTTTTTAGTTGACACAATACTTTAACGTATCGTTGGAGCATAACGTGAGCATTAGATACATGTTTACGTATGTAATAAATTATGGGATTTATCATGTCTGATATCTCATTTTATTATTTCTTTGTGGTGAGAACATTCAAAATTCTCTTTTCTAGCCATTTGAAATATTTAATACAAAATCGTTCACCATAGTCACTCTACTGTGCACTTGAATATATTCCTCCTACTTAACTGTAACTTATTGCCCATTGACCATTTTCTCCTCGTTTTGCACTCTTACACACCCTAATTTCTAGTAACCACCATTCTACTCTCTACTTCGATGATATCAACTTTATTAGATTCTGTATATTAGTGACAATGTGAAGTATTTATTTTTTTATGCCTGGTGTGTTTCACTTAATGTTCTCCAGGTTCATCGTGTTGCTGCAAAGGACAGAAGTTTATCTTTTTTAATGACTGAATACTATTTCATTGTGTGTGTGTGCACGTGTATATATATATATGTATATATCACATTTGTAAAATCCTTGTATCTATTGAAGAACATCAGATTATTCCATGTCTTTGCTATGGTAAATAGTACTGCAATGGACATAAGTATGCATGTGTCTTTACAGTCGAATGATTTGTATTTTTGGAGTGTATACCAAAAAATTGGATTGCTGGGTCAAATGGAAGTTTGGTTTTAAATTCTTTGAGAAATCTTCAGACTGCTTTCAGCAGTGGTTGGAAAAATTTACATTCCCACTGGCAGTGTATAAGGTTTTTCTGTTCACCACCCACCACCATCTATTATTCTTTGCCTTTTTAATATGGCTGTTGTGACTGATGTGAGATGGTCTCTCGTGACTTCGATTTGCATTTTTTTAATAACTGATATTGAGTATTTTTATATGCTTGTTGGATGCATGTGTGTCTTTTGGGAAGTGTATGTTAATGTTCTTTTTTCATTTTTAAGCAAGGTTGTTTTTTGCTTGTTGAGTTACGTTCCTTTATCGATTGTAGCTATTAAACCTTTGCTGGATAAGTAAGTTTTTTCTCTCATTCTGTAGGTTGTGTGTTTACTGTTTGTAGTTTTTCTTGCTGTACAGAAGCTCTTTAGCTTAATTAGGTCTCACTTGTCAATTTTGTGATGGTGGTGTTTCAATTGCTTTTAGAGTCTTTGTCATGAATTCTTTGCCAGGGCCAATGTATAGCATGATATTTCCTAGATTTTGTTCTAGAGTTTTTTACACTTTTTAAATATTACATTTAAGCCTTTAATCCATCTTGAGTTAATTTTTGTATATGGTATAATGAAGTGGTCCAGCTTCAATCATCTGCATATGACTAGCCAGTTATCCCAGCACTATTTATTGAATAGGGAGTCCTTTCCTTATTGTTTGTTATTGCTGGCTTTGTGAAAGATCAGATGGTTTTAGTTGTGTGGCTTTATTTCTGGGTTCTCTAGCCTGTTCCATTGGTCTGTATGTCTATTTTTGTACCAGTATCCATGCTCTTTTAGGTATTGTAGCCTTATAGTATAGTTTGAAATTGAGTAATATGATCACTCCAGCTTTGTTCTTTTGCATAGAAAGCTTTGAATATTCAGCCTCTTTTTTGTTTGTTTCAAATAAGATTTTTCATTTTTAAAAAATTCTGTTAAAAGTGTCGTTGGTAGTTTGATAGGAATAACACTGAATTCGAAAGTAAGTTTCTTTCGGTAGTATGTCCATTTTAGCAATATTGATCCTTCATATCCATGAGTGTGGAATGTTTTTCTGTTTGTTTTTGTCATCTCTAATTTTTTTTTAGCAGTGGTTTGTAATTCTCATTGTAGAGATCTTTCACCTCCCTGGTTAGTTGTGTTTCCAGATATTTTATTCTTTTTGTGACTCTTGTGAATATAATTGTATTTTTGATTGGATGTTGTTAGTGTATAGAAATGTTACTGATTTTCATACATCTGTTTTGTATGCTGAAACTTTGCTAAAGTTCTTTATCAGATCTAGGAACCTTTGGGTAGAGACTGTGGGCTTTTCTAAGTATAGAATTATATCATTTGTGAAGTGAAATTATTTGACTTCCTCTCTTCCTGTTTTGGATGCCTTTTATTTCTTTCCCCTGCCTGATTGCTCTGGCTAGGACTTTCATTATTATATTTAATAGGAGTCGTGAGAGTAGATATTCTTGTTTTGTTCTGGTTCTCAAAAGGAATGTTTCAAGCTTTTGCCCTTTCATTGTGATGTTGACAGTGAGTTTGTTATAGATGGCTGTTATTATCTTGAGGTACATATCTTTGATGCCTAGTTTTTGAGGGTGTTTAACATAAAGGGATGTTAAATTTTATTGAAAGCCTTTACTGCATTAATCTTAATAAATCTTCTGAGAGATCATGTGGTTGTTTCTTAGCTCTGTTCATGTGATGAATAACATTTAATTTTATATGTTGAAATAACCATGCATCCCAGGAATAAAGCCTATCTGATCATGGTGGATTAGCTTTTCTGGTGGGCTACTGGATTCAGTTGGCTAATTTTTTTGAGGATTTTTGCATCTATGTTCATCAGGGATATTGGCCTGATAATTCCTTTTTTATTCTGTTTCTGGTAGTTTTTGGTGTCAGGATGATACTGGCCTCATAGAATGAGTTAGGAAGAAGTCCCTCCTCCTACTTTTTTTGGAATAGTTTCAGTACAGCTAGTACCAGCTCTTCTTTATATGTCTGGTAGAATTTGGCTGTGAATCCATCTGGTCCAGGATTTTTTCTGGTAAGCTTTTTTATTATTGATTCAATTTCAGAATTCAGTATTGCTCTGTTTGTGGTTTTAATATCTTCCTGATTCAATCTTGGGAAGTTGTATGTTTCCAGGAATTTCTCCATTTCTTCTGTGTTTTCTAATTTGTGTGCATAGAAATGTTTATATTAGTTATCTAATTGTTTCATGTATTTCTGTGGCATCAGTGATAATATTTCTTTAGTCATTTTGTATTGTAGTTATGAAGATCTTTTTTTCTTTAGTTAGCAGTCTATCAATTTTCTTTCAAAAGTCATTTTAATTGGATTTTTGTACAGTTTTTAAAAAAATCTCCATTTAGTTCAGTTTTAATATTTCTTGGCTTCTATCTTTGGGGTTGATTTGCTCTTACGTTTCTGGTTCCTCTATATATCACCAGGTGCAATGGCTCATGCCTATAATCCCAGCACTTTGGGAGGCCAAGGCGGGTGGATCACCTGAGGTCAGGAGTTTGAGACCAGCCTGACCAATATGATGAAACCTTGTGTGTCTCTCCTAAAAATACAAACATTAACTGGGCATGGTGGCACAAGCCTGTAGTCTCAGCTACTCAGGAGGCTGTGACAGGAGAATTGCTTAAACTTGGGAGACAGAGGTTACAGTGAGCTGAGATTGCACTACTGCACTCCAGCCTGGGTAGCAGAGACTCTGTCACAAAAATAAATATATAAATACAATAAAATAAAAATATACAATGTTAGCTTGTTAATTTTATATCTTTCTAACTTTTTAATGTGGATGTTTAGCGCTATAAACATTCTCTTTGACACTTTTTTTTTTAGCAGTTTCCCAGTGATTTAGGTATGTTGTGTATTTGTCTGTATTAGTTTCACTTAATTTCTTGATTTTAGCCTTAATTTTATTCTTTACCCAAAAGTCATCCAGAAGCAGCTTATTTAGTTTTGATTAAATTTTTATGGTTTTGAGAGATCTTCTTGGTATTGATTTCTATTTTTATTGCACCATATTCTGATAGTGTAGTTGGTATGATTTTGATTCTTTAGAATATGTTGAGAATTACCTTATGGCCAAGTATGTGGTGGTCAGTTGTAGAGTTTGTGTTATGTGCAGATAGTGTATTCTGTTTTTGCTGGATGGAGTGTTCTGCAGATGAGTGTTAGGTCCATTTGGTTAAGTGTCAAGTTTAAATCCTAAATATTTTTTTGAGTATTCTGCCTTGGTGAACTGTCTGGTACTTTCAGTGGGATTTTAAAGTCTCACAGTATTATTGTGTGGTTATCTAAGTCTCTTCATAAGTCTCTAGGAACTTGTTTTATGAATCTGGATGTTGCAGTATTGGGTGCAGATACATATATATATATATATATATATATATATATGCGTGTGTGTGTGTATGTGTATATATACAAATTTATGCATATATATATTTAGGATAGCTAAGTCTTCTCATTGAATCAAACCCCTTATTATTATGAAATGCCCTTCTTTGTCTTTTTTGATCATTGTTAGTTTAAAGTCTGTTTTGTCTGAAATAAGAGTAGTAACTCCTCCTCTTTTTTTTTTCTATTTGCGTGGTAGATCTTTCTCCATCTCTTTTCTTTGAGCCTATGCATTTCCTTGCATGTGAGATGGGTCTCTGGAAGACAGCATGCAGTTGGGTCTTGGTTCTTCATTTAACTTGTTGCTCTGTGCCTTTTCAATGGGGCATTTGCCCATTCTTTTTCAAGGTTAATACTGATATGTGCAGATTTGATCTTGACATTGTGTTGTTAGCTGTTTGTAATGTAAACTTGATTGTTTATTTACATTATAGTGTAAATAGCCCATGTACTTAAGTGTGTGTGTTTTTTTTGTTTTTGTTTTTTTGTTTTTTGATACGGAGTTTCACTCTTGTTGTACAGGTTGGAGTGCAGTGGCGTGATCTCGGCTCACTATAACCTCCACCTCCTGGGTTCAAGTGATTCTCCTGCCTCAGCCTCCTGAGTAGCTGGGATTGCAGGTGTGCACCACCACACCCCGCTAATTTTTGTATGTTTTTTAGTAGAGACGGGGTTTCACCATGTTGCCCAGGCCCTTAGTTGTGGGTTTTTTTTTTTTTTTTTGGTGGCCAGTAGTAGTTCTTCATTTCCATGTTTAATACACCCTTAAGAATCTCTGTTATTTATTTATTTATTTATTTATTTATTTATTTATTTTTGAGATGGAGTCTCTCTCTGTTGCTAGGCTGGAGTGCATTGGCACTGTCTCAGCTAATAACTGCAACCTTCGCCTCCCAGGTTCAAGTGATTCTTCTGCCACAGCCTTCTGAGTAGCTGGGACTATAGGTGCATGCCATCACGCCCAGCTATTTTTTTTTTTTTTGTATTTTTAATATAGATGGGGTTTCACCATGTTGGCCAGGATGGTCTTGATCTCTTGACCTCATGATCTGCCTGCCTCAGCATCCTAAAGTGCTGAGAATACAGGGGCGAGCCACCATACCTGACAAATAATCTCTTTTAAGGCAGGATAATGTAATGAATTCCCTTAGCATTTGCTTGAAAGGATCTTTTCTCCTTTGTTTATGAAGCTTAGTTTGGTGTGATTAGATTCTTGGTTGGAGTTTATTTTCTTTGAGAATGCTGAATATAGGCCCCCAAATTGTTTTTGTCTTGCATGGTTTTTTTTTTTTTTTTTTTTTTTTTTTTTTTTTTTGAGATGAAGTCTTGCTCTGTCGCCTGGGTTGGAATTCAGTGGCACGATCTCGGCTCACTGCAAGCTCTGCTTCCCAGTTTCACGCCATTCTCCTGCCTCAGCCTCCTGAGTAGCTGGGACTACAGGTGCCTGCTATCATGCCCGGCTAATTTTTTGCATTTTTAGTAGAGACAGGGTTTCACCGTGTTAACTAGGATGGTCTCGATCTCCTGACCTTGTGATCTGCCCACCTTGGCCTCCCAAAGTGCTGGGATTATAGGCATGAGCCACCGTGCCTGCCTTTGTGTTGCATGTATTTTTTCTGGAAGGTCTGTTGCTAGCCTGATGGGGTTTCCTTTATAAATGACCTGCCCCTTCTCTCTAGTTGCCTTTAATATTTTTTTCTTTCACATTGACCTTGGAGAATCTAATGACTGCATGTCTTGGGGATGGTTATCTTGTATGCTATATCCTGGGGGTTCCCTGAATTCTCTGAATTTGAATTTTAACCTCTCATGGAAGGTTAAGAAAATTCTCATGGACAATATCCTCAAAAATGTTTTCTAAGTTTCTTGTTCTCTCTCCCTTTCTTTTAGAGATGCCAGTGAGTTGTAGATTTTGTGTCTTCACATATTCCCATATTTATTAAAGGTTTTGTTCATTTAAAAAATACGTTTTTCAGTTATTTTTGTCTGAATTAATTCAAAGAATTGGTGTTTGAGCTCTGAAATTCTTCCCTCAGCTTGATGTAGTCAGTTGTTAATATTAATGATTGTACTACAAAATATTCTTGTGAGTTTTTCAGCTTTATCTGATCAGTTTTGTTCCTTCTTAAGGCGATTTTATCTCTCATCTCTTGAATAGTTTCACTGAATTTTTTAGATTCCTTGAAATGGGTTTCAGCTTTCTCCTGATTCTTGATGATCTTCATTGGCATCCAGATTCCGAATTCTCTGTCATTTCAGCGATTTTATTCTGATTAAGAACTATTGTTTGGGAGCTAGTGTGGTCATTTGGAGACACTCTGACTTTTAGCATTGCCAGAGTTGCATTGTGCTGGTTTCTTTTCATTCGTGTAGGCTGGTGTTTCTTTAACTGTGTTGTAATTTCAGTACAGTCAGCTTGTTTTACTCCTTGATGTTTTCAGAGGGCCCAAGACTTTGCAAAGTGTCTTTGAGGCTGAATTCTTGTCTTTCATTTCACAGGGGGACATATTAGCAAAGTATTATTGGTGTTAATGTTTGAGCTGCAACTGAGTAGATGGCACATAAGTGTAATGGCCAGCGGATAGGCTCTTGGCAACACTGGTCCTCTGTATTTTCTTGTGTTTGCAGCCATTCCCCCTTTCAGTGCTGTGAGAGTGGGGGCTCCTCCTCCACTTGAGTACTAGCCACAGGTCTTGGCTTGGCACTCCCAGGCTGGCATCATAGCCCTGGGGTTAACTCAAGTTTTTTATTCCCTCCCCAGCTTGGGAGCAGCAGGGACGGGGACCTTGGCCTTGGCAATGGCAGAAGGCCTTTCACTTGTTTCTTGGGGTACCACCTCAGAGATATGCAGACCTGCTGCCAATCAGATTGATCAGTCAGGTATGGAGCAGCTACGTTGTGGGCCCACGCTGGGACCCCTGCCTGGTAAAGAGCAGGGGATTTGGGGCCAATAGGGAAGAGAGACTGGGCTCTCCTCCATCTGTTGGCTGTGGCCTGCTAGAGGCATGAGCAAAACACTCAGGCTGTTTGTTTCTTCCCCAGCCTGAGGGCAGCAAGGGCAGGATCACTGCAGCAGTAATGGCAGAAGGGTTGTCAGTTGCCTCTGGGAACTCCACCCCAGAGAGGCACAGAGCCTCTGTCAGTGAGAATGTTCAGCCAAGGGTGAGGTGGCTGCACTGTGGGCTTAAGTGCAGGGTTCCACCTGGTGAAGAGAAGGGAGCCAGAAGCCCACAGAGAAGAAAGACTGGGCTTCTCTCCATCTTGTGGTTGTGGCATGCTGGAAGTGCTAGCAAAGCAATCAGGGTCTTCATTCTTTTCCCAGACCAAGGCCAGCAATGGTGGTACTGCTACAGTGGCAATGGCGGGGAGCCTATGGGTTGCCTCTGAAAGCTCCATTGCGGAGAGGTGCAGAGATGGTCACTGACTGAAGTAACCCATGGGAGTAGTCGGGGGCAGAATGGCTGTGCTGGGGGCCCACGTCAGGAGACTCTATACAGTGAAGAGTAGCAGGGAAGGGGACCCACGTGGAAAACAGTTCGTCTACTTTTTCTGTAAGGCAACTGTGGTATGCTGGAAGCCTATAGTAGTTCTTGGGCTCTTTAGTTCTTCCCTAGCCTACGAGAAGTAGAGCCTGGGGCCATGGCAATTGCAGAAACAGCAGGCTTGTCAGTTACCTCTGGGAGCTCTGTCTGCAGAGTTGCAACCAGCCTGAGTGCTTAAGTAGGGGTTAAGTGGCTGCGCTGGGACCCAGGCCAGAGGGCATTTCTAGGCGAGGTGTAGTGGAAGTGGGGCCTCTATAGGAGATGGAGACAGGAGGTGAGTCTGCTCCTCAGCATTGTAGGTATGGCCCCTATCCTGGGGGCATGTGAGAGAGCCTGTCCTCCCCTAGTGGCAGAGCTTTAGCAACTGGCAGTGTTGTGGTCAGGAGTCCAAGGCCCTTAGGATTCCATGTGGCCCTGACTGGAGGGTCTGCCCAGACTCCATGCAGCTCTCTGTGTCAGTTGGGGAGCCCTGTGGGGAAGGTGTTGGGGGATTTTCTGGGCCCAGGATTTCAAAGATCGATGGCAGAAGGGTGAGTCACCAGCAGCTCTTGCTTACTCACCATTTTCCTACAGTGGAGAGCCTCTCTTAGCTCAACACCAATTCTGGCTGGGTGGCTTTCCTGTTTCACTCCTCTCTGCTCTTTGTGGGTCACATTTCTTCCTTGATAAATTCTCCATTTTAAAACTTTACATACATTTATGGAATCCAATTGCAATTTTGTTACATGCATGGATTGCATAGTGCTATCAAGGTTCATCTATAGCATTATCAGAATTTTATTTTTTAAAAAAGATTTTTAGAGATGAAGTTTTGCTATGTTGCCTAGGCTGGTCTCGAACTCGTGGGCTCAAGCTATCTGCCTGCCTTGGCCTCCCAAGGTGCTAGGATTAAAGGTGTAAGCCACCGAACCTGGCCAGAATTGTTTTTTCTTCATACAGCTGAATAATATTCTGTGTACGTGTATATCACGTTTTGCTTATCCATTCTCCTATTTATGGGCATTAGGGTTGGTTGTACCTTTTTCACCATTGTGAATAATGTTGCTGTGAACACAAGTGTACGAATACCTGTTTGAGTCCTTGCTCTCAGTTCTTTTGAGTATATACACTGAAAGGGAGTTGTTGGATCATATGATAATTCTATGCTTAATATTTTAAGGAACTGCCAAACCATTTTCCACAGGGGCTGCACCATTTTACATTCCAAAAAGCAATGCATAAAGGTTCCAGGTTTTTGATATCCTTGCTGACAGTTAGTATTTCCTGTTGATGTGTTATATATTTATAGTGTTTGAAATTCATTTGAGGGTCTTTGCTGTTAACAAAATGTTACAGGTTTTTTTCAAAGAGAACAATATGCTGTATTATAAAGAATCTCACATGTTACTTGATGCCTGTGATCTATTTATTTTTAGTAAAAAGAGGAACTTATCTCCACCCAGCCTCAGTCCACTGCACCCGCTCTTTGCTGTGTCAGGATATGCGGGGGAGAAAAGGAGCTTGGCAGCTCTGTCCTGTGTTGAGCTGTGGTAGCCCATCACTGGGTTGTAAAGCACCTCTCCTCCTCCTCCTCCTTGGGAGAAATTTCACTGATTGACTCAGCCATCTGGATTTATTTTGGGTGTAATGTTGATGTACTTTTATTGAAATAACACTAGATAGAAAGTTAGGGGATGGATTCTCTAGCTGATGAGAGTTTTGGGCAAATCAAGTACATAATTTCTGAGCCTTATTTTTTCTCTTAGGCAAGAAAACTATAAATTAGGCAGCCCATGGGAGACCCTCGAAGCCCTGAATGTGGGTGTAGGACACCAGATTTCTACCACTCGCTGTCTGATTACTTCCCTTGCACAAAGATCATGGCCCAAGTAGCAATGTCCACTCTGCCTGTTGAAGTGAGAAGTCTTCAAAGAGCAGGATGGTGGTGACATTCCTCATGTCAGCTCTTGAGTCCATGGCGAGACCTTCTATTCTGACATTCCATAGTTGGGTAGGACTGGGCTGTAGATGAAGTTGATTTGTTTTTGTAGAATATATAATTTTATGTTTTTTTAGTTTTAAGGAATAGTTTTTTTCTTGAATAGTAGTTATAGATTTAAGCCTTTCAAATCACATTTTATGACCATAATTCAAAATGTTTATTTTTTATTTTATTCATTTATTTAGAGATGGAGTCACGCTCTGTTGCCAGGCTGGAGTGCAGTGACGCGATCTTGGCTCACGGCAACCTCCGACTCCCTGGTTCAAGCAATTCCCCTGCCTCAGCCTCCCAGGTAGCTGGGATTACAGGCACATACCACCACGCCCAGCTAATTTTTGTATTTTTAGTAGAGACAGGGGCTTCACCATGTTGGCCAGGAGGATCTCCATCTCCTGACCTAGTGATCCACCCACCTCAGCCTCTCAAAAGTGCTGGGATTACAGGTGTGAGCCACCACAGCTGGCCCAGGTTATTTAATTTTTACATTTAGTCTCAAATATTTTTCTATGACGATTTTAGGCAATCATTTGTTTTGCAACTGTTAACTTTGAAATTATGTATAATATTTTTGGTTACTCGGAATGAGTTTGTATACTAGAGAATGATGCTGAAGTTTTATGGTATCTATATGTAAAAGATTCCCAGAATTTGAGGCCATCAGGGCATCTTTACTCTTGTATATCTGTGTTTTCTTCTGCTTACACATTCACTATTGCATTAACCACCTGTTTCCAAATTGTTTAGTGTTAGCTGTTTACTTTTTTTTGTTTGTTTGTTTAAGACGGAGTCTCACTGTGTCACCCAGGCTAGAGTGCAGTGGTGCGATCTCAGCTCACTGCAACCTCCACCTCCCAGGCTCAAGTGATTCTTCTGACTCAGCCTTCCTAGTAGCTGGGACTGCAGACATGTGCCACCACACCTAGCTAACTTTTTTTTTTTTTTTTTTTTGGTAGAAATGGGGTTTTACAATGTTGGCCAGGCTGGTCTCGAACTCCTGAGCTCAAGTGATCTGTCTACCTTGGCCTCCTAAAGTGCTGGGATTACAGGTGAGAGCCACCACACCTTGTCAATCTTTCCTTCAAAAAAGAAAAAAAAAAAGCCCATCATATGCATAATTACAACAGAATATTGAGTGCTGATTATATAGTTTTTATTTTTGTGTTACTATCATAGTAGTTAACAATTTATCATATTTTTATAGGTAAGTAGCTGGAAATAGTATTTATTTTAAAAAGTATCAGGCTAAGGTATTTTCTATTTTTCTTTTACTTTTTTTTTTTTGAGTTGGGGTCTTACTCTGTTGTCCAGATGGGAATGCAGTGGTGTAATCATGACTCACTGTAGCCTGGACATCCTGGATTCAAGTGTTCTTCTCACCTCAACTTCTGAGTAGCTGGGACTGCAGGCATGTGCTACCACATCTGGCTACTTTTTTTGAGTTTTGGTAGAGATGAGCTCTTACTGTGTTGCCCAGGCTGGTCTCTAACTCTTGAGTTCAAGCGATTCTGCCTCAGCCTTTCAAAATCCTGAGATTACAGACATGAGCCACTGTTCCTGGCCTAGCTAATTTTTAAGCTTTTTTGTATAGATGGGGTTTCCTTATGTTGCCCAGGCTTGTTTCAAACTCCTGGACTCAAGCGATCTTTCTGCCTTGGCTTCCCAAAGGGATTACAGATATGAGCCACCATGCATGGCCTTAGGTATTTTCTGACACGTTAAATGTAAATATTTTAAGTAGGAGGAGCTATACATTTTCTTCCTCTTAAGTGGTTGGAAGGTAATAGATAGTGCTTAACCTCACAGAGCTCTGTGTGACATAGTTTGTGGCTGCTTTTTTTTTTTTTTATTTTTTGAGACACGATCTGACTCTT
The DNA here is from genome assembly GCF_049350105.2 of Macaca mulatta. Taxonomy (NCBI): domain Eukaryota; kingdom Metazoa; phylum Chordata; class Mammalia; order Primates; family Cercopithecidae; genus Macaca; species Macaca mulatta. The sequence continues at coordinate 51,850,756 of NC_133414.1, forward strand.
TTAGAATGGAGGGCAGTGGCATGGTCGTACCTCAGTGCAGCCTTGACCTCTCGGGTTCACGCGATCTTCCTGCTTCAGCCTCCCAAAGTGCTGGGATTATAGGCTTGAGCCACTGTGCTTGGCCACCTATTTTGTTTTCTTAAATGGAAATTATTTTTGCATAATTAAAATTTGCATTAAAAATTGTTTTAAAAACTTGATAAAATTATCTCCTTAAAGATATTTGAGAATGGTTAGTGGTTATATGCTGTTATTTTATTAATGTGACTTGTTTCTGCCTTGTGATCATAAAACCAGCTGAAATTTGTGACTGTTAATGTTAAATAAAAATTTAGAGATGAAATGCTGTTCTGTTTTTGATAATAAAATAATTTTTTAAAATACAAATTTCTGCATAGAGTACCGTAGGGTCATTTACGTCCTTACAATTTCTTTATAGTCCCTTTATCTTCAGCATAGGCATTTCACTATTCTCAGGCTTTATCTCTTCCTCCCCAGCATTAGTAAGACCATTTCTCCTCCTATTCCTATTTGTATATTACACAGTATAATTAAAGGTGTAGAAACTGTTGAGTTCTTGACTGGCTTGTCAGAATACTAAACAGACCTAGGCTGACTTCATTTCTTCCTTGGCTGGTAGACTTCTTTTGTCTTATCCGTGGATAGTACATGAATCTTGATTTGCTCTTTCATAAACTGCCTTTGCTAACAGGATTAAGTGTGGATAGTGAAGCGAGAATGCACCCTCACTTACCACAAGGTAAGTAAATAATAGTTCCTTACAGGAGAGCAGCCACAGCACATTTCATGTAAGTGCAATGGAAGGAAATTACCGTGCCCTATCATTCTTCACGCTGGGGCGCTGTTGGCTCACTTCTAGGCCAGAAGTTCTCTAGCATAGCTTTATTGTAGTTCAAAAGATTTCTGATCACCTTGCTAGCTGCTAAATTAGTTATTGAAGATAACATTTTAAAGCAATATTATGCAAAAATAATTTCCATTTAAGAAATTAGAGGGTGATTATTACACAAATCAAAAACAAATAGTGGGAAGCTTATAGTTTTCAACAAATGATACTGAGAAAATAGGGTATTTGGTAAAAAATAAAAAAACTTCAATATATAGTCCTCATCATGTGATGAGTTAAATTCTAGATGAGGAAAATAGTTATACTAAGACACATTTTAAAACTAAATCAAAATATATATAATTATTATGTAATTATTTAATTCCATAATGGCTTTTCTATGCCTAAAATAAGTGATGTACTTGTATGGATCAGTAGGAAAATACACTAACACATTTGAAAAATAGGCAAAGGATATGATAATTTTCAGAAAATTATGCTACAGTGCTCTCTAATTTTAACACCAATCAGTGGAATATGTTTATGATAGTAAGATACCCCTTTTCAAGGTTTCTGGAAAAGTTGCACGGTAGCATTTGCTGGGATATTATGAACCTTATTAGGAAGCAAATTTTAGTAAATTTTGAGTATATGGAGTATTTACTCTCAATGTTTTTTTTTTTTTTCTTTTGGACTCTCATGTCTCTGATTCTTTTGAGAAAGTCATTCAAGATGTACATATTTTGTTTCCATTTATTACAGTAGTGTTCTTTTTAAGAGGGAAAATTGGAATAACTGGCCTTTGAAATAATGTTAGCACTAAATGAATTATGGTATATACATAAAATGGAATACTATATACTCTATAACATTTTTAAAGAATATTTAATCCTAGAAATATACTTAGTAAAAGTCAGTGAGTACTCACCTAAATGTGATTCTGGCTATGTGTAGATGTGGGAATACTTCTGGAGGAAGGAATTACGTAGTGAATGCTGTAACGTGAGTTCCAAACCCCTCTTTGAATACTGATGGCACTAATTTCCCCAGCTGCTGTAAGTGTTTGGGTCACCTTGCCCACCCTTGCCCCGAGGAGGGCCACATTGGCTTCTGAGCTCATGGTGCAGCTGCATCCCTGTTCATTCCTGCGTGCCTCCCACCTCCGGGGTGCTGTTACTGACAGTGCTCCCCAGCAAGCGTGTGTAAAATCTGTGTCTATTTTTTGGAGAATCTGACCTATAATAGATTAAAAGGCATTTCTGCATTTTTTTTCTTTTAAATTCTGTGTTGTCTTTTGTTTAAAATCAGACAAAAATTTAGGAAGAGTAGTACCTTTAAAAATGCTGTTAGATTTGTGTTAGATTTTTTAATTCATCTAGCAGAAATGGTGTTTTTAAATGTCTGCCTTTAACATGTTTGCTGTTTGTATTGTTTAAAGCACTGATCAAGTTTAAGGCCGAAGTGACCTGCATCACAGTTTACAAAACAGATGTGTTTGCCTTCAGAACTGAAGGATGGAGGACATAGTTTTTTCAGTACCAGAAAGAATATTTAAATAGATTTCATAAAATATTGTAAGCATTTTTTTTTTTTTTTGACAGTGTCTTGCTCTGTCGCCAGGCTGGAGTGCAGTGGCATGATCTTGGCTCATTGCAGCCTCCACCTCCTGAGTTTGAGAGATTCCCCTGCCTCAGCCTCCTAAGTAGCTGGGACTACAGGCACACGCCACACACCCGGCTAATTTTTTGTAATTTACTAGAGTTAGGGTTTCACCATGTTGGCCAGGATGGTCTCAATCTCTTGACCTTCTGATTTGCCCCCCTCAGCCTCCCAGAGTGCTGGGATTACAGGCATGAGTCACTGTGCTAGGCCAGCATTGTATTTTTATCATTTTTTATTTTATTCTAAACCTAGATATTTATATATATGTCATTTTCTTCTAAAGCAGAATGAGGTTTAAACTATAAAAGATTCCCTCCCTCCCTCCCTCCCTCCCTTCCTTCCTTCCTTTTTTTTTTGAGACAGAGTCTCACTCTGTTGCCTAGGCTGGAGTGCAGTAGCATGGTCTTGGCTCACTACAACCTCTGCTTCCTGAGTTCAAGCGATTCTCCTGCCTCAGCTTCCTGAGTAGCTGGGATTACAGGTGTGTACCACCACACCCAGCTAATTTTTTTCTATTATTACTAGGGACGGGGTTTTACTATGTTGGTCAGGCTGGTCTCGGACCTCCAGCCACCTTGCACTCCCAAAGTGCTGGGATTATGGGTGTGAGCCACCGTGCCAGACTGAACTGTAAAGGATTTTCTGAAATGTTCATGGAGACATTTCAGAATGCTCAAAAGGAATCACAGTAGTGGTAATATGTCAGGGTAAATACTGAAGAGTTAAGAAAAATGGAAAGTGTTAATAGTATGGGGTTTCTTTCTTGGTTTTACTCTGAATTAATAAGACACATTAGAGAGAAGGAATGAAGGTAGAGAAATTTTGAATAGATTAAAAGTTCTTACTCAGATAATGAGTTCTTTTCTAAGTAAATATTTGGTGTATTGAAAACAAGAAATTCACTTTGCAAATGAGTTTGTTTAAGGAAGATGCAAAATTAAACAGTTCTCCTCAACTCACTCAGTGGAATCACCTTATCAGAATCTTCAGTGGGTTTTGTAATCCTCATTTAGAGAAGTGTTGAGCTTATTTGACATTGGAACACGGTCTTAACATTTACTATAGGATGTTAGTACTTATGACCTTTCACAGTATGACAGTTTTCCTATCTTTGTGTAACTGAACACTATCGATAAAGTTTCATGTTAACTGAGTGGTAGAGCATTTTCTTAAAAACATAGAAAGGAAACAAAAAGGTAGGGTGCCTATAGGCACAGAATACATACAGGCATACCTCATTTTTTGAGCCCTGCAGATACTGCAGTTTTTACAAATTGAAGATTTGTGGCAACGTTGTGTCAGTTAAGTCTATTGTGCCATTTTTCCAACAGTGTGTGCTTGCTTTGGTTCTCTGTGTCACATTTGGTAACTCTTTACAATATTTCAGACTTTTTCATGATTGTTATATGTACTGTGGTGACCTGAGATGAGTGAGCTTTGATGTTACTGTTGTAATTGTTTTGGGACTCCATGAACGCACCCATATGAGATGGCAAACCTAATTGTTGAATGTCGTATGTTCCCATCATTTTCTCTCCTAAGGCCTCCCTAGTCCCTGAGGCACAATATTGAAAGGAGGCCAGTTAGTAGCCCTCCAGTGGCCTCTAAGTGTTCCAGTAAAAGAATAGTTGCAGGCTGCTTACTTTAAATCAAAAGCTAAAAATGATGAAGCTTAGTGAGGAAGACATGGTGGCAGCTGAGAAAGGTTGAAAGGTAGGCCAGTTTGCCAGGTGGTGGGTGCACAGGAAAAGTTATCAAAAGAGATGAGAAGTGCTGCTCCAGTGAACACACAAATGATAAAAAAGCAAAACAGCCTTATTGCTGATATGGGGAAACTTTGAGTGGTCTGGATAGAAGATCAAGCCAGCCACAATATTCCTGAAAGTCAAAGCTTAATCCAGATCAAGGCCTTAGCTCCCATTAATTCTGTGATGGCTGAGAGAGGTGAGTAAGCCACAAGAGAAAAGCTGGAAGCTAGCAGAGGTTGGTTCGTGAATTTTGAAGGAAAACACAGTCTCTATAACATAAAAGTTCAAGGTGAAGCCTCAAGTGCTTGATGTAGAAACCACGAATTCTCCAGAATATCTTGCTGAGATAATTCATGGAGATGGCTATGCTTAAGAAACAAATTTTTAATGTAGACAAAATAGCCTTATATTGGAAGATGCCATTTAAGATTTTGCTAGCTAGAGAGAATTCCATTGCTGGCTTCAAAGCTTCAAAGGACAGACTGAGACTCTTGTTAGGGGCTAATGCAGCTGGTGACTTTAATTGAAGCCAGTGTTCATTTATCATTCCAAAAATTCTAGGGCCCTTAAGAGCTGTGGTAAATCTACTCTGCATGTGCTCTGTCAGTGGAACAATAAAGCCTGGATGACAACACATCTCTTTATAGCATTGTTCACTGAATATTTTAAGCCTACTTTTGAGACCTACTGCCCAGAAAAAAAAATTCCTTTCAAAATATTACTGCTCATCAGCACTGCACCCAGTCACTCTGAGAGCCCTGATGGAGGTGTATAAGGAGATGAATATCCTTCTCATGCCTGCTAATGCAGCATCCATTATGCAGCCCATAGATCCAGGAGTAATTTCAACTTTCAAATCTTAGGATTATTACTATCTTTTTCTTTTTTGAGAAGATCGTCTCACTGTCACTCAGGCCGGAGTGCAGTGGCACAGTCACAACTCACGGAAGCCTCAATCTCTTCAGGCTCAGGTGATCCTTCCACTTCAGCCTGCTGAATAGCTGGGACCACAGGTGGTGTACCAGCCTGCCCAGCTAATTTTTGTATTTTTTTGTAGAGGTGTTTCGTTTCCATGTTGCCTAGGCTGGTCTCAAACTTCTGGGCTCAAGTGATCTGCCCACCTTGGCCTTCTTCAGAGTTTGAGATTACAGGTGTGAGCCACTGCACTCAGCCTTCAAGTTTTATTCTTTAAGAAATACACTTTGTAAGGCTGTATCTGCCACACATAGTGATTCCTCTGATGAATCTGGGCAAAGTAAATTAAAAATCTTCTAGAAAGGAGAAGGTGCCATTAGGAACATTAGGAACTAGGTGCCATTAGGAACATTTGTGATTCATGGGAATAGACCAGAATATAACAGGAATGTGGAAGAAGTTGATTCCATCCCTCATGGATAACTTTAAGGGATTCAAGATTTCAGTGGAGAAAGAAACTGCAGATGTGGTGGAACTAGCAAGTGAACCACAATTAGAAGTGGAACCTTCAGATGGGACTACACTGCTTCAATTTTATCATCAAATGTGAAGAGATAAGGAGTTGCTTCTTATGATGATCAAAGAAAGGGATCTCTGAAATGGAATCTATTCCTGGTGAAGATGCTGTGAATATTGTTGAAATGACAACAGAAGATTTAGAATATTCTGTAAACTTCATAAAGCAATGGCAGGCTTTCAGAGAACTGACTCCAATTTGGAAAGAAGTTCCACTGTGTGTAAAATGCTATTCAATAGCATGACACCACTGAGAGATCTTTCATGAAAGAAAGATTCAGTGTAACTTTTAAATGCATTCGGCAACCAACAAATTTGTGTGACTTCACTTTATACTTGCATGATTGTGGTGGTCTGGAATTGAACCTACAATATCTCCTACAGATGCATTTATGCCACTAAGGTATAAACTTGAATTTCTGTTGTCAGATTAGATTCAATTCATAATAAATTGAGATTACTAGTGAATAAAAAGTTTGTTAATTCACTAATTTTAATTCCCACTAGAATTTTAACTTCTTTAAAAAACTATCCTCTGACACTGTATCCCTCCCCCAACCTCCTGTGTTATAATCTTCCAAGCTTTTATGGTAGTAACCTATTTTTAAAATTCTGTCAATAGTGTAATTTTGAGAAATGTTAAGGCCTTGATTATGAGTGTATGTTTATTTATACTAATAATGATGTTTTGATTGTGTGTGTATCAGCTGCCCTCTGTCCCACAGATACCATAACCCTGTCAGTAGCTATGTTTATTCTCCCCATCCTGTGCTGCCTGGCTTATGTGGTTCTCCGGTGATTATAACTAAGCATTAGGGGAGTTGTCCTCAGTTGTGAGTTGTAGTCCTTGCCCATCGGTATTTGTACTTTGTTTACATTGTTAATAATTTGATACCATGAAGAATGGTTTTTGTAATCTAATTCTCAAATGCCTCTTATTTTTTTGCAATAGTGTTTTCTGAAACATAATCCATAGGTTCATGAGGCAGTTGTAGAAATTCTTCAGGAGAATTCTAAGCTCTTTTCTGGGATTTAGAGAAGTGCTGTTGAATAGAACTAAATATAATGTGAGTCATTCACATGATTTAAACTTTCTAGTTATGACATTAGAGAAGAATACAGAGAAACTTGTGAAAATCATTTTAGTGGTAACTTTAACTTAATATATCTAAAATATTTCAACATGTAATCAAAATGGAAATTATTTAGATATTTAGAATACTTTTTTGTATCAAGTTTTCGAAAGTCAGTGTGTATTGTACACTTATGGGACATCTGAGTTTGGACTGGTCACATTCCAAGTGTCACATGTGTTTAGTGGCTATTGTGCTGGATTTTGTAAGTCTAGAATTTATTTTCTGATGATAATCTTCCCGTGTTTAAATTTGTAGCCAATAAATTGCTCTTATTTTAGGTTTTTATTTTAAAAGCACTCTTTAAAATCTTCCCCATACTTTTTTTTTTTTTTTTTTTTTTTTTTTTTTTTTTTAAACAGGGTCTCTTTTTGCAACCCGGGCTGGAGTGTACTGGTGCAATTATAGCTCATTATAACCTTGAACTCTTGGACACAAGGAGTCCTCTTGCCTCAGCCTCCAGAGTAGCTAGGACTACAGATGTACACTGCCATACCTAACTAATTTTATTTATCTTTTTTGTAGGGATGGGTTTTTCATATGTTGCTTAAGCTGGTCTTTAACTCCTGGGCTCAAACAATTCTGCCTCAGCCTCCCAAAGTGGTGGAATTATAGGTGTGAGCCACCTCACATGACGTATTACTTGTTTGTATAACAAATCACACATTTTAGAATACAGGAAAAATTATTTTTACTAAAAGCCAAATAAAAAGATAATAGATAATGGCCATGCACCTTTTTATTATTTTTTGCAGGTGTTGAAGAAGAAGAAAAGGTTGCAAAGATGTGTAAAATGAAGTCTGCAATCCAGGTGTATCAGATGGTGTAGATGCTGTAGAAATGGCAACCTTCGGAAAAACAGTTGAGGACTTTTTCTGCTTTTGCTATGGTAAAAGCAATATACTTAAATTTTCTAAAAGATACATGATGTAATAGTGGTATGCCATTAATTTAACAGTCATGTAACACACATTTTCACAAACTGAATGAATGAGGAATAACCTTACTTTCCACTTCCATTTTGTTTTTTATTTATTTGTTTATTTATTTATTTATTTTTTTTTTATTATTATACTTTAAGTTCTAGGGTACATGTGCACAACGTGCAGGTTTGTTACATATGTATACTTGTACCATGTTGCTGTGCTGCACCCATCAACTCGTCAGCACCCACCAACTCATCATTTACATCAGGTATAACTCCCAATGCAATCCTCTCCCCTCCCTCCTTCCCATGATAGGCCCCAGTGTGTGATGTTCCCCTTCCCGAGTCCAAGTGATCTCATTGTTCAGTTCCCACCGATGAGTGAGAACATGCAGTGTTTGGTTTTCTGTTCTTGTGATAGTTTGCTAAGAATGATGGTTTCCAGCTGCATCCATGTCCCGACAAAGGACACAAACTCATCCTTTTTTATGGCTGCATAGTATTCCATGGTGTACATGTGCCACATTTTCTTAATCCAGTCTGTCACTGATGGACATTTGGGTTGATTCCAAGTCTTTGCTGTTGTGAATAGTGCCGCAATAAACATACATGTGCATGTGTCTTTATAGCAGCATGATTTATAATCCTTTGGGTATATACCCAGTAATGGGATGGCTGGGTCATATGGTACATCTAGTTCTAGATCCTTGAGGAATCGCCATACTGTTTTCCATAATGGTTGAACTGGTTTACAATCCCACCAACAGTGTAAAAGTGTTCCTATTTCTCCACATCCTCTCCAGCACCTGCTGTTTCCTGACTTTTTAATGATCGCCATTCTAACTGGTGTGAGATGGTATCTCATTGTGGTTTTGATTTGCATTTCTCTGATGGCCAGTGATGATGAGCATTTTTTCATGTGTCTGTTGGCTGTATGAATGTCTTCTTTTGAGAAATGTCTGTTCATATCCTTTGCCCACTTTTCGATGGGGTTGTTTTTTTTTTCTTGTAAATTTGTTTGAGTTCTTTGTAGGTTCTTGATATTAGCCCTTTGTCAGATGAGTAGATTGCAAAAATTTTCTCCCATTCTGTAGGTTGCCTGTTCACTCTGATGGTAGTTTCTTTTGCTGTGCAGAAGCTCTTTAGTTTAATGAGATCCCATTTGTCAATTTTGGCTTTTGCTGCCGTTGCTTTTGGTGTTTTAGACATGAAGTCTTTGCCCATGCCTATGTCCTGAATGGTACTACCTAGGTTTTCCTCTAGGGTTTTTATGGTATTAGGTCTAACATTTAAGTCTCTAATCCATCTTGAATTAATTTTCGTATAAGGAGTAAGGAAAGGATCCAGTTTCAGCTTTCTACTTATGGCTAGCCAATTTTCCCAGCACCATTTATTAAATAGGGAATCCTTTCCCCATTTCTTGTTTCTCTCAGGTTTGTCAAAGATCAGATGGCTGTAGATGTGCGGTATTATTTCTGAGGACTCTGTTCTGTTCCATTGGTCTATATCTCTGTTTTGGTACCAGTACCATGCTGTTTTGGTTACTGTAGCCTTGTAGTACAGTTTGAAGTCAGGTAGCATGATGCCTTCAGCTTTGTTCTTTTGGCTTAGGATATTCTTGGCAATGCGGGGTCTTTCTTGGTTCCATATGAACTTTAAAGCAGTTTTTTCCAATTCTGTGAAGAAAGTCATTGGTAGCTTGATGGGGATGGCATTGAATCTATAGATTACCTTGGGCAGTATGGCCATTTTCACAATATTGATTCTTCCTATCCATGAGCATGGTATGTTCTTCCATTTGTTTGTGTCCTCTTTTATTTCACTGAGCAGTGGGTTGTAGTTCTCGTTGAAGAGGTCCTTTACATCCCTTGTAAGTTGGATGCCTAGATCTTTTATTCTCCCTGAAGCAATTGTGAATGGAAATTCATTCGTGATTTGACTCTGTGTTTGTTTGTTACTGGTGTATAAGAATGCTTGTGATTTTTGCACATTAATTTTGTATCCTGAGACTTTGCTGAAGTTGCTTATCAGCTTAAGGAGATTTTGGGCTGAGACGATGGGGTTTTCTAAATATACAATCATGTCATCTGCAAGCAGGGACAATTTGACTTCTTCTTTTCCTAACTGAATACCCTTGATTTCTTTCTCTTGCCTGATTGCCCTAGCCAGAACTTTCAACACTATGTTGAATAGGAGTGGTGAGAGAGGGCATCCCTGTTTTGTGCCAGTTTTCAAAGACAATGCTTCCAGTTTTTGCCCATTCAGTATGATATTAGCTGTGGGTTTGTCTTAAATAGCTCTTATTATTGTGAGATATGTTCCATCAATACCGAATTTATTGAGTGTTTTTAGCATGTAGGGCTGTTGAATTTTGTCAAAGGCCTTTTCTGCATCATCTATTGAGATAATCATGTGGTTTTCGTCTTTGGTTCTGTTTATATGCTGGATTATGTTTATTGATTTGCATATGTTGAACCAGCCTTGCATCCCAGGGATGAAGCCCACTTGATCATGGTGGATAAGCTTTTTGATGTGCTGCTGGATTCGGTTTGCCAGTATTTTATTGAGGATTTTTGCATCGATGTTCATCAGGGATATTGGTCTAAAATTCTCTTTTTTTGTTGTGTCTCTGCCAGGCTTTGGTATCAGGATGATGCTGGCCTCATAAAATGAGTTAGGGAGGATTCCTTTTTTTTCTATTGATTGGAATGGTTTCAGAAGGGATGGTATCAGCTCCTCCTTGTACCTCTGGTAGACTTCGGCTGTGAATCTGTCTGGTCCTGGACTTTTTTTGGTTGGTAGGCTATTAATTATTGCCTCAATTTCAGAGCCTGCTATTGGTCTGTTCAGGGATTCAACTTCTTCCTGGTTTAGTCTTGGGAGAGTGTTTAAGTGTCTAGGAAATTATCCGTTTCTTCTACGTTTTCTAGATTATTTGCGTAGAGGTGTTTATAGTATTCTCTGATGGTAGTTTGTATTTCTGTGGGGTCAGTGGTGATATCCCTTTTATCATTTTTTATTGCATCTATTTGATTCTTCTCTCTTTTCTTCTTTATTAGTCTTGCTAGCCGTCTATCCATTTTGTTGATCTTTTCAAAAAACCATCTCCTGGATTCATTGATCTTTTTGGAGGTTTTTTGTGTCTCTATCTCCTTCAGTTCTGCTCTGATCTTAGTTATTTCTTGCCTTCTGCTAGCTTTTGAATGTGTTTGCTCTTGCTTCTCTAGTTCTTTTAATTGTGATGTTAGAGTGTCAATTTTAGATCTTTCCAGCTTTCTCTTGTGGGCATTTAGTGCTATAAATTTCCCTCTACACACTGCTTTAAATGTGTCCCAGTGATTCTGGTATGTTGTATCTTTGTTCTCATTGGTTTAAACGAACATCTTTATTTCTGCCTTCATTTAGTTATGTACCCAGTAGTCATTCAGGAGCAGGTTGTTCAGTTTCCCTGTAGTTGAGCGGTTTTGATTGATTTTCTTAGTCCTGAGTTCTAGTTTGATTGCACTGTGGTTTGAGAGACAGTGTGTTATAATTTCTGTTCTTTTACATTTGCTGAGGAGTGCTTTACTTCCAACTATGTGGTCAATTTTTGAATAAGTGCAATGTGGTGCTGAGAAGAATGTATATTCTGTTGATTTGGGATGGAGAGTTCTGTAGATGTCTACTAGGTGCACTTGATGCAGAGTTGAGTTCATTTCCTGGATATACTTGTTAACATTCTGTGTCGTTGATCTGTCTAATGTTGACAGTGGGGTGTTGAAGTCTCCCATTAGTATTGTATGGGAGTCTAAGTCTCTTTTTAAGTCTCTAAGGATTTGCTTTATGAATCTGGGTGCTCCTGTATTGGCCGCATATATATATATAGGATAGTTAGCTCTTCCTGTTGAATTGATCCCTTTACCATTATGTAATGGCCTTCTTTGTCTCTTTTGATCTTTGATGGTTTAAAGTCTGTTTTATCAGAGACTAGGATTGCAACCCCTGCTTTGTTTTGTTCTCCATTTGCTTGGTAGATCTTCCTCCATCCCTTTATTTTGAGCCTCTGTGTGTCTCTGCATGTGAGATGGGTCTCCTGAATACAGCAAACTGATGGGTCTGGACTCTTTATCCAATTTGCCAGTCTATATCTTTTAATTTGACCATTTAGTCCATTTACATTTAAGGTTAATATTGTTATGTGTGAACTTGATCCTGTCATTGTGATATTAGCTGGTGATTTTGCTTGTTAGTTGATGCAGTTTCTTCCTAGCATCGATGGTCTTTACATTTTGGCATGTTTTTGCTATGGCTGGTGCCAGTTGTTCCTTTCCATGTTTAGTGCTTCCTTCAGGATCTCTTGTAGGACAGGCCTGGCGGTGATAAAATCTAAGCATTTGCTTGTCTGTAAAGATTTTATTTCTCCTTCACTGATGAAGCTTAGTTTGGCTGGATATGAAATTCTGGGTTGAAAATTCTTTTCTTTAAGAATGTTGAATATTGGCCCCCTCTCTCTTCTGGCTTGTAGAGTTTTTGCCGAGAGATCTGCTGTTAGTCTCATGGATTTCCCTTTGTGGGTAACCCGACCTTTCTCTCTGGCTGCCCTTAACATTTTTTCCTTCATTTCAACTTTGGTGAATCTCACAATTATGTGTCTTGGTGTTGCCCTTCTCAAGGAGTATCTTTGTGGCATTCTCTGTATTTCCTGAATTTGGATGTTGGCCTGCCTTACTAGGTTGGGGAAGTTCTCTTGGATGATATCCTGCAGAGTGTTTTCCAACTTGGTTCTGTTTTCCCCCTCACTTTCAGGCACCCCAATCAGATGTAGATTTGGTCTTTTCACGTAATCCCATATTTCTTGGAGGTTTTGTTCATTTCTGTTTCCTTTTTTTTCTCTAGACTTCTCGCTTCATTTCAATCATTTGATCTTCAATCATTGATACTCTTTTTTCCAGTTGATCGAGTTGGTTACTGAAGCTGGTGCATTTGTCACGTATTTCACATGTCATGGTTTTTATCTCTGTCAGCTCGTTTATGGCCTTCTCTGCATTGATCATTCTAGGTATCCATTCTTCCATTATTTTTTCAAGATTTTTAGTTTCTTTGTGCTGGGTACGTAGTTCCTCCTTTAGCTGTGAGAAGTTTGATCGACTGAAGCCTTCTTCTCTCAACTCGTCAAAGTCACTCTCCATCCAGCTTTGATCCATTTCTGGCGATGAGCTGCGTTACTTTGGATGGGGAGATACACTCTGATTTTTTGAATTTTTTGAATTTCCAGCTTTTCTGCCCTGCTTTTTCCCCATCTTTGTGGTTTTATCTGCCTTCAGTCTTTGATGGTGGTGACGTACTCATGGGGTTTTGGTGTGGTTGTCCTTTATTAGTTTTCCTTCTAACAGTCAGGACTTTCAGCTGTAGGTCTGTTGGAGATTCCTTGAGGTCCACTCCAGACCCTGTTTGCCTGGGTATCAGCAGCAGAGGCTGCAGAAGATAGAATGTTGCTGAACAGCGAGTGCTGCTGTCTGATTCTTACTCTGGAAGCTTCATCTCAGGGGTGTACCCAGCCGTGTGAGGTGTGAGGTGTTGGTCTGCACCTAGTCAGGGATGTCCCCCAGTTAGGCTACTCAGGGGTCAGGGACCCACTTGAGCAGGCAGACTGTCCATTCTCAGATCTCAACCGCAGTGCTGGAGATCCACTGCTCTCTTAAAAGCTGTCAGACAGGGTCATTAACATCTGCAGAGGTTTCTGCTGCCCTTTTTTTTTTTTTTTTTTTTTTTGCTATGCCCTGTCCCCAGAGGTGGAGTCTACAGAGACAGGCACACCTCCTCGAGCTGTGGTGGGCTCCACCCAGTTCAAGCTTCCTGGCTGCTTTGTTTACCTACTTAAGCCTCAGCAATGGCGGACGCCCCTCCCCCAGCCTTGCTGCCGCCTTGCAGTTAGATCTCAGACTGCTGTGCTAGCAATGAGGGAGGGTCCGTGGGCATGGGACCCTCCTGGCCAGGTGTGGGATATAATCTCCTGGTGTGCAGTTTGCTAAGACCCTTGGTGAAGCGCAGTATTAGGGTGGGAGTTACCCGATTTTCCAGGTGTTGTGTGTCTCAGTTTCTAATGGGATTCCCTTCCCCCTTGCACTTCCCAGGTCGCCCTGCTTCAGCTCTCGCTGATTGGGCTGCAGTAGCTGACCAGCACCGATTGTCCAGCACTTCCCAGTGAGACAACCCCAGTACCTCAGTTGAAAATGCAGAAATCACCCGTCTTCTGTGTCGCTCGTGCTGGGAGCTGGAGGCTGGAGCTGTTCTTATTCGGCCATTTTGCTCGCACCAATTTTGTTTTTTAATCTTACCATTTAATGACGTTTATCTTCCTTTCACCTCCTCCAGGGAAAGTTTAGAAAAATCCACAGTGGTACCTGTACCATATGAGAAGATGCTATGAGACCAGTCAGCTGTGGTAGTATAGGGGCTTCCAGAAGATGTTGCCTTTAAACACCCTGAGAATTACTATCTTGCAGCCCTAAAATAGATTTTGGAGAACACAGCAGGGATTTCATTTATAATTAAGAGGTGAGGTGCTTTTCCCTTCATGCCCATCAATGGTTTATTCATATAAATTTGAATATTCAGCTTATGTTAAATTCTTGGTTAGCAAAAGTCATTTAAATTTATGCTGTTAATCATTCTGTGTATTCATGTTTAGTTTTATTATGTTTTGTTTTATTGCAGACCTTTCTTTGGGCCAAAGAAACATCTAGGTTAATGATTGCTTTCCTTCCTTGATGGCTGGCTTCATAATCCCGTTTTGCTAGATTTCAATACACGTTAGTGGTGTCTCTTTTATTTTCTTTGAGAATACGATGTAAGACATTTTCAGATGGGCTGCTTAGATGTTTACATAATCCAAGAAAGGTTCGTTGAGCTGAAATAGTAGAGACTTATTTTTTGTTTTCAGCTCTATTTGTTGTTTTCTATGTAAGATCATAGATCTGCCCTCACTTGCCAGCATTACGAGTAGGATTAATTGACCTAATGTCACTGAATAAGCAAGGCATTATTGGGCACAGCATTGGGTGAGGAGGGGATACATAACTCTATATAAGCATTATGACTTTGGAGTGCTGGGAGTCTAATGGAAGAGAGAAAAGTTCATAAAATGACCATGGCAACAGCCTCACATCCCTACTGTAAGAATAGTTCTGAGAAAGTGCTGCGATGTTCATTAGAGGTTGGATTCCTTTATAGTTCAGGAAGTTTCATGAGGAGAGGGAATTTAGATGAGCCCTTGGAGGATGAGAAGGATTTCAACTTCCTTTAGGGAAGTCTAGACATTTCATTTGAAGAGAAAAAATGATTAAGAGTGGTAACCTTTGGAGCCAGAATTTTTTTAGACTTTTCAAAGTAAATAACCAGTATCATTGGCATACTCTTTACAACGTAAGGATGAAAGGGAAAATAGTATGTACATAAACACACCCAGTTTGTTTTCTGTTTACCTTTGTTTTATTCTCATTGTGGTGAAAAGGTTAATTTTTAGCACCTTTATGGAGGTATAATTGATGCACTATAAAATTCACCTGTCTCAAGTATATAATTCACTGATAGTAAATTTACAGTCTTAAAATTTTTTAGAAAGATTTCACAGACATCACAATCTAATTTTAGGATGCTTTCATTATCCCTATCTCTGTTATTTCATGAATTATGGTGTAGAAATGGAATACATACTGTGTTTACTATTGAAATTAGCTTTCTTCACTGAGCATAATTCACTTAACACTCATTGGGCTTGTTGAGTGTATCAGTAGTTACTTTTTATTGCTGAGCATTAAGTATTCTATTATATGAACATACTATCTGTTTATCCAATCATCACTTGATAGATATTTCTGTTTTTTTCATTTTCTGCTATTAAGAATAACGCTACAGTGAATGTATTTTAACAAGTTTTTGTCTGGACGTATACCTTAGTATCTCTTATATATATATACCTAGGAGAGTAATTACTAAGAAGTGGATAAATTTACACTGAACTGTTAAGAAACTGACCAGCTGTTTTCCAGAGTGGCTGTACTGTTTTCTAGTCTCTCAGCACATTATGAAGGTTCCAGTTTCTTTACATTGCTGCCAACTTACTGTCTTCTTGATGTGAGCCATCGTAATAGGTATGAAATGGTATCTCATTTTGGTATGATGTTTTTATTTTTCTAGTGACTGCTAATGTTCTGTTATCTTTTAGTTGTTTTGGATTTTTTTTGGATTTTTTTTGTTTTTTTGAGACAGGGTCTCACTATGTCACTCAGGCTGGAGTGCAGTGGCATGATCTGGGCTCAGTGCATCCTCAACCTCCCTAGCTCAGGTGATCTTCCTGCCTAAGCTCTGGAGTAGCTGGGACTACAAGTGTATACCATTATACCTGGCTAATTTTTAAATATTTTTTGGTAGAGATGGGGTTTCCACACGGTGCCCAGACTGGTCTTAAACTCCTGGACTCAAGCAATCCACCCACCTATGCTTCCCAAAGTGCTGGAATTACCATTTTGTGTTACCTTTCAATGTGCTTATTCGTCATCTATATATAAAATACATATTTGGAGAAATATCTATTTAGATCTTTTTTCCATTTTAAAATTGGGTTTGTCTTTTTATTTTCAGTCATAAGATTTTTTTACATAGTCTTGATATAAGTCCCTAATTGATTGATAATTTGTTAAAAAAAATTTGTGTGCGAGCCAGTGTCACTCTTTCATGCAGGCTGTAGTGTAGGATTTGGAAATATTTTCTCCAATTCTAACAATTCTGCATTATTCTTAATATGTAATTTGTCTTCTTTGCTTGGTAGTACTTTTTGAGGCAGAAAAGTTTTTAATTTTGATAGAAACCAGTTTATTCTCTTGGCATTTGGCTTTTGACTTTATATTTAAGAAACCATTGCCTAACCCAAAGGCATGAAGATTTTATTTTATTTTATTTTACTTTTTTTGGTGACATGTCTATATAAAAAGTGTTTGGCCCTTTTAAAAATTGAGGATTTTTTTCTTGTTTTATATGTTATAAGAGTTCTTGATATATTCTGGATACAAGTCTTTTATCAGAAATAACATTCTGCACATAGTATTTCTCTCTGTGGCTAACTGTCTCACTTTCTTGGTGGTGTCCCTTCTAGCTCAAAAGTTTTGCTTTGGAGAAATTCAGTTTTTCAAGTTTTCCTTTTATTGCTATGCTCTTGGTGTTGTATCTAGAGAATCTTTGTCCAACCTAAGGTCGCAAAGGCTTAGACTTAGATTTTCTTCTTGAAGTTTATAGTTTTAGCTCTTATGTTTAGGGGTACGATCCATTGTGAGTTATTTTTCGCACATATCATGAAGTAAGGGTTTAATGTCATTGGTTTGCATGTGGTGTACCAGTAGCACCTGTCGAAAAGACCATTCCTTCTCCATTTAATTGCCATAAAACCTTTTTTAAAAATCAACTCCTGGTCTCAAGTACTCCACCCAACTCCACCTCCCAAAATTCTAGGATTATAGGCATGTATCATGTATATTCCTTTAATATGGAATTTATAGCTTACATGTTTCTTTAAGCTGTATAACTTGCCTTTAGGTTACATATGGGGTCCAAAATTTTAATCATATGAAACACAATTTTACATTGTTGACAAATAGTTGATGTCTCCGAGTTTAATCTCTTGTAGAGGAGTTTTCAATTGTGTTATATCTGAATTCTCGCTGTTGCAGATCCTGGCATTGTGGGGCTTTTAACCTTGCTTTACATGAGTTCAAACGTTACCTTATGGTTGTGTGTGGTGGTTCATGCCTGTAATCTCAGCACTTTGGGAGGCAGTGGCGTGTGGATTGCTGGAGTCAAGGAGTTAAAGACCAGCCTGGACAACATGGCAAAACCCCATCTCTACAAAAAAAAAAAAAAAAAAAATACAAAAATTAGGTGTGGTAGTGCAAGTCTATAATCTCAGCTACTCAGAAGGCTGAGGCAAAAGGGTCGCTTGGGCCCAGGAATTGGAGGCTGCAGTGAGCTAAGATTATACCATTCCACTCCAGCCTGGGCAACAGAGCAAGATTCTGTCTCTAAAAAAATAAAATAGTACATTCTTTAGTGAACTTCAGATTTCAGATTTATCCAGAAACATAGGATGATTTTATAAAAAAGCTAATTCATTTTCTCATATTGTTGAACTAACTAGAAATAATATATCATCTGGGTATCTAATGAAAAGACAGCAGAAATCTAACATAATTGGTTGGAATATTACTTCATCAAATGGATAAATTGCAAAATTTTCTCTTATTCTGTAGTTTATTCTGATGATAGTTTCTTCTGCTGTGCAGAAGCTGTTTAGTTTATTTAGATCCCATTTGTGAATTTTTGCTTTTTGTGTAATTGCTTTTAGAGTTTTTGTTATGAAATCTTTGTTCGTGCTTATGTTCTCAGTGTTATTGCCTAGATTTTCTTCTAGGGTTTTTATAGTTTTTGGGTATTGCATTTAAGTATTTAATCTGTCTTGAGTTAATTTTTATATAAAATGTAAGGAGGCAGTCCAGTTTCAGTTTTCTGCATATGGCTAGCCAGTTCTCCCAGCATCATTTATTAAATAGGGAATTCTTGCCTAATTGCTTGTTTTTGCCAGTTATTGAAGGTCAGATTGTTGTAGGCATGCAGTATTTTTTTTTTTTTGAGTTCTCTATTCTGTTCCATTGATCTGTGTGTCCTTTTTCTACCAATACCATGCTGTTTTGGTTACTGTAGTCTTGTAGTATAGTTTGAAGTCAGATATGCTTCCAGGTTTGTTCTTTTTGCTTAGGATTGTCTTGGCTATTCAGGCTCTTTTTTGGCCTCATGAATTTTAAAATAGTGTGTTCAAATTCTGTGAGGATAGCATTGAATCTATAAATTATTTGTGGCAGTGTGGCCATTTTCATGACATTGATTCTTCCTGTCTATGAGCATGGATGTTTTTCTATTTGTTTGTGTCCTCTCTGATTTTTTTGAGCAGCAGTTTGTAGTTTTCCTTGAAGAGGCTTTTCAATTCCCTTGTTAGTGGCCGGATTTTTAGGTATTTTATTCTCTTTGTAGCAATTGGGAATGGAAGTTCATTCATGATTTGGCTCTCTGCTTGTCTGGTGTTGTTGTATAGGAATGTTTGTGATACTTGTACATTAATTTTGTATTCTGAGACTTTGCTGAAATAGCATTAACATTTTCTTACACAGCCATGGTCTTATCACGTCTGACCAAATTTACAATGATTTTTTTGATATGAGCTTATATGAGGCTTTTAGTCCAGTTTCCTCTCTTATCTGAACAGTATCTCATTTCCTCCTTTATCTGAAAAGTATTGCTTTAAATATGGATCTAAACAAACATGATATATTAACTTTGGTTGTTATGGCTCTTTTAATCTCAACCAGCCTTTGCTAACCTTTATTATTTTCCATTCCATGAATTCATTGTGGAATGTTTTCTTTAAAATGGTATGCTCGCTAGGTTGAAGGGGTAAAGAACCTTGGTCTCGTGTTTGCAGTGTGGATGAAAGTGTAGCCTGAAATGTGCCAGTGTGCAGCAGCCAATGGAGTAGGGTTATTAGGGCCAGGAGCAGTTAGTAGCAACAGGCTGCTTCCAGGTTGTAGTTAGGTTGTGTTCTGTATTGTCTATCATGCTTTTCTTTCTCTTTTTTCTTCCTGAGGATACTGAGCAACAAAGATCAGTGTTTTGAGATTTTAGAGCTGTTAAGATTATCTTAGGATCAGGATACTTCAATCTGCCAAACTCTGGCTGTTGATGATGGGTCATTTCTGCTTGTCTTTGCTGTATTGCCTATTTCAATATTTAGTAAGTACATTTCTACAGTCTTTCCAGTTAAAAAAAAATTGACATGTGCCTTGCTTTGTATTGTACTAAAATCTGATTTCAACATATAGTCTCTTGAATTGCTTTAATTTTGTTCAGTTGAAGAATTGGGGAGCACCGAAGCCAAGGCTGTCCTGTACCAACAATTTGAGGCACACCTGAACGATCTGTGTCTGGAAGGACTACCAGAAAATATTCCTTGCAGAAATCCCTCATGGCATGGAATCTCAAGGATGGAAAACATCGTTCAAGTGGGCAGTCAAATTTGTTATAAAAGGTAAGATGATAATCTGAAGAAACAAATTCAATGTGTTCAGTAGGAAAAGATTAATTTGATGAAGAAAGGCCTCTGGTTCCTCTCTCATCACAACTAATCTATATTTGATAATTAACTTTTAGATTCATTTATTAAACAAATATTTATTTAGTATAAGCATCAGATGTGCAAAATTGGGTCTAACAAGAACCCTGTGCTTGGGAGACTTCATATGAACAAAAATGCAATAGAGAATTACTGAGCATTTTGTGGGGAGAAGGTGAGGATGGCACACCGAGATCGGTCACTTGTGCATACAGAGAAGAGGGAAGGTGTTTTAAATAAGAAAATCATCTAAGTATGCTTACATATTCACATTAACTCACCTGTTCTGTGGAGAGTAAGGAGTGCCATGTGGGTCTGGTGGGACTGCATCAATAGGCTTGGGTAGCTATGTGGAGGAAGACCTCAGATTCTGTGAAAACAGTGGCAGTCACTAAATGGTCTCGAAGCAGATCCCTCTTAAAATAATTTGGTTCTGCCCTTTAGAAAGGTTATTCTGGCTTAATTTTGAAGGGTAAAAAACTGGGTAGTTTGAGTGTAGAGGGTAGAAACAGAAGGCCTCTCTCTACTTATGGAAGGAGCGTTGAAGGGTAGATGTTGCTTACTCATCGGAGTTGTGCATCTGTGTGTGTTTGTTGGGACTGAGTTACAAGGGAGAGGAAACATTTAAGATGATACAGCAAGCTGCTTCTGCCTGTGCTGCAGTACAGTTTAAGATTCAGAAACATAATTGAGCTGGTTGGGGAAAAGTGGCTTTTGCATATTTATCTTAAATGTAACATGACTTTGGAGACATCTAGGTAGTCTCACCTGAGTGACTGAAAATTGCCATTTTCAAAACAAACTCAAGTCACCAAAATGATTTTTTAACTAAAATGAAGGCAGAATGAACCATATTTAAAAATAATTGGCAATGAACAGCTGTATGAGAAAGGCCTGTGAGTTGCTTCTAAATGCTTTTTTACTAATATCAACTGTATTTTTACAGACAGGAACTTCTGACTCACAGTACAACAGAAGTTACTCAGCCAAGAACAGATACACCAGGTAAAATAGTTGTGAAATCTTTCTAAAAGCACAGATCAATAATTTCTAAGATTTTAAAAATTACTTTAATCTTTTAAAATTATGGAACTCTTCCTGCTGTAGTCTCCCCAAAAATTCTTTTGCAGAAAGTCAATACGAGCACTCCTTGATACATCAATATGAACACATGCAGTTTGGAGATAACTCAGGCTTTGAACTTAGACTAATGCCATTCAAGAGAAATACAGCATGCACCACAAATGTAAGCAACATATGTGACTTTAAATTGTCTATTTCAATTAGTAATTATTGTAAATACACAATGAAGTATTTCGCGTTCCCTATTTTACATGCACATATTCTTTGACAATTGGAGTGTCTCTCATACAGCGTGTTTCAGTTCCAAGTTAGCCACATTTTAACCACTCGTGGATAGCAGCTACCATACACATTTAGACCTTAATGTTTCTTAATATGCACCCTGCTCCTGAAATGGAAAATACTGTAACTCTCTGGTATGCACACTAATATCACAACCTAACAGGAAAGATCTAAAAAGTCTCCATTGAATGAATGACATTATTTTATTACAGCTCTAAGTTTGGCCTTATTTTTTCCCACTTTTTGTTTGCCATTAAGTAGTGTCACAGTGAGTGACCACAATTTGTAGATTGTCTACCATCTTAGGAACTTTTGTTGCCATGAACCAACAAATAGTCATATCCTGTAGTATGAAGTGTTATGTTGTCAGGCAGTAAGTGTTTGGAATCGTGTGAATTTAGTATGTGTATTAGGTTTTTAAAAATGTATGCAGTTAGTCATTCTGATGAATACTAAGGTGAACAAGGATTCTCAAGTTCGGTTTATAGGTGTATCCTAAAATACTGCTCCTTCAGCTTTCACAGTACCTTGGAGAAATTTGTTATGGTCAGTGTGCCAAGTAGATTTAGTATGTATAATGAATGGAAAGTGGTTAAGAAATTCTGTACTAGAGTAACAAAATTATCCTGTTCCAGGAGCCCTGCAGAGGAGAAGATAAAGTCAATGCTTAACTCATAGGTTAATCTACTCAGCATGCTTTTGATTTGGGCAAAGAAGCAAAGTATTGAAGAAGAAAATGGGAAGTGACATTTTTTGCTCTCAGCCAACCTCCTAGCCAAGCAGCTGCTCATCCAACCTCTTAGTAAACCTCTGAGACACTCTCAGTCAGACAGTCTTTTGGCCAGCCCCACAGCCAGCCAGCCTCACGGCGAGCCTCCCATGCAGCCAGTGTTTTGAATAGCATTTTAGCAAGCCTCTTGCCCAGTGAGAAAACCTGGAACTTGGTCAGCCTTCTAGCCAGCCTTTTGGTTTAGCCTCCCATGCAGCCAGCCTCTAGGCCAGCCGCCTAACAATCCAGCCTGACACCCAGTCTCTTAGCTGGACTCAGCCTACCAGGCTCTCAGCAAGCCATTTAGCAAGAATTTAAAGCAGGCTCTCAGACAGACAGACTCTCACACAGGCTCTACGCCAGCCTCCTAGTTGGCCAACCTCTCATCCATGTTCTTGGCAAGCCTCCCAGCAAGCATCTGTTGGCTTCCTAGCCATTTAGCCTGAAGACCAGCCTCCCATGCAGCCAGCATTCCAAAAAGTGTTCCAGCAAGCCTCTCTTCCTGCCATAAAAACTGTCATTCGACCAGCTTACCATGCAGCCAGGCTATAGGCTGGCCTCCAAAAAAATGGCCTGCCACCCAGCCTCCTAGGCCAATTCGTCTTGCCAGACACTTGGCATGCGTTTCAGGAAGCACGTAAGGCAGCCTGTCGCACAGACTCTCACACTGTCGCCCAGGCTTCCAGACAGCCAGCCTCTGATCCAGCCTTTCAGAAAGCTGCTAAGCAAATCTCCCACCCAGCCTGCTTCAAGACCAACCTCTTATGCAGCCAGCATTTTTAACAGCCATCCAGCAAGCCTCTTGCATAGCCAGACAATCTGCCACTCTGCCAGTTTCCTTGCCAGAATCTGGGTTAGCGTCCTATGCAGCCAGTCTCTAGGCCAGGCTCCTAACAAGCCAGCCTTCCATTCAACCACTTAGCCGGAATCAGCCTGCCAGGATCTCAGCAAGGCTTTTAGCAATCGTTTAAGGTAGCATATCAGATGGAAACCCTCTCACACAGGCTCTCAGCCAGCATCCTGGCCAGTCAGCCTCTCAGTAAGCCTCTAAGCCAGGCTCCCAGCACATGATCCTCAAGATTGCCATTCCATACAGTCATCGTCTCAGCCACCCTCTTAGCAGTGCTTTCATCCATCCAGCCTAATTGCCTCTTGGCCTGTCTCCTAGCCAACCAGCCTGCTGGCCAGACTATTAACAAGCTTGTCAGCCATTGAGGCTCTCAACAAGCCAGACTTTTATTTGGCCTTTGAGCCAGACTCCACATGCCACGCTCTCACTGTGTCTGGAGTTGGTTCCTGCAAGTGGGTTTGTGGTCTCACTAACTTAAAGAATGAAGCCCGCAGACCTTTGTGGTGAGTGTTACAGCTCTTAAAGATGGCACGGACCCAAAGAGTGAGCGGTAGCAAGGATTATTTTGAAGAGTGAAAGAACAACGCTTCCACAGCATGGAAGGGAACCTGAGTGGGTTGCTGCTGCTGGCTGGGGTGGCCACATTTTATTCCTTTTTTTGTCCCCTCCCATGTTGTGTTTCTGTTGTATCAGAGTGCCTTTTTTTCAATCCTCCGTGCGATTGGGTACTTTTAGGATCCTGCTGATTGGTGCATTTTATAGAGCGCTGACTGGTACATTTTACAGAGTGCTCATTGGTGCATTTCACAGAGTGCTGATTGGTGCATTTTACAATCCTTTTGCTGGCTACAGAGTGCTGATTGGTGCATTTTTACAGAGCGCTGATAGGTGCATTTTACAATCCCCTTGCTAACTACAGAGCACTGATTGGTGTGTTTTACAGTCCTAGCTGCAGAGTGCTGATTGGTGTGTTTTACATTCCTCTTACAAGACAGGAAAGTTCTCCAAGTCCCCACTCGACCCAGGAAGTCCAGCTGGCTTCATCTCTCAATGCCCCCTCTAAACAGGACACCCCAATTGCTGTTGGGAATTGGTGATGACCACTCTAGCTAATTCCTGCTGGACAGGGGTGAAGAAGGAGCCCTGCAGTTGTAGTGTCCTCCAGAAGGGAAATCTCTAGCCCAAAGGACCAGTGGGTCGATCCCAGGGTCCTTGGTAGAAGTTGTGCGTTGAGCTCATTTGGGGTTCCATTTATAAGACCATCTGTAGCTAGATGGCCTTGATCCTGGAGGAAACAAATTCGACAAGGAGGTTAAAAATGCAAGGCCAAGAGGTGAGTAATAGCAAGATGATTGTCATGGGACCTAGAATGGGGAGAACCCATGTTGCCCAACTCTAGAGATAGGTATAAGAGTTTGAGAGGCATCTGATTTCAGAAGCCTTTTCCTGTAAATGCCAGGCGGTGTCTTGTACTATCCCTGACTGGTGAGTGTAAAAGCAATACTCTTCCCCTAAGAAGGTTCAAAGTCCTCCTTTCTCAGCAGTGAGGTGGTCTAGGCCTCTGTGGTTTTGCAGAGTCACTGCTGCCAAAGAATCTATTTGAGATTTGTAGGCTAAGGATAGGTTTTGTTACTTCTTGCAAACTGAGAAATCCTTTGAGAGTGTGTGGTAGTAGGATAGTGAAGTGGACAAACTTGCTATTCTGATTCCTGTAGCAGTAGTCATTCCTAAATCCTATAAGTAGGGGTATTAGTCCTGTACCGATGGACTTGAGCCTTGAGGGGCACTGATAGGGTCTGATTTCCTGGTACAGTGTCAGTGTTGGGACTTAGGAAGACTAAGGTGCAGGTGCCTGTCCAGTTGGTGGGGAGGCAGATACAGGTTGAAATTCCACATAAGAATTTCATGCCTTGACTGGGTAGGCAGAACTGGTTGTGTCTGTTAAAAGGGTGTGTGGTTTTGTTTGTTTTCATTTTCCCATACTCCTAGAGTACTTCCCGAGGTAGCTCCAGTGAGCGGCTAGAAAGGGGTGTTGGGAGCAAACTGAGTGACTCCTTGTGTTCTATTTTCCCATTGGAGAAAAAAACCATTTTGTATCTTAGTAGGAACCATTCAGGAGAGTGATTGAGAGTGGATGAGAAGGTACTCATTAGTGGTGGGGACGCTGCTGCAGGTGGTCCAGGGGTTACTGGTCATGCAGGGAGTATGTTTGCCATTACAAAACCCAGACTTCGTTAAGCAGGGAGGAGATGATAATTCTTAGGGGCCCTGAAAGCAGACAGGCCATCTGAATGGAGCTGTTTGGATGACTTGGAAGTTACTATGATCAATTGGGGTTTGAAATTGTAGGGTGTAATTACACTGATGGGATAGTAGGATCCCCAGGAACAGTCCTGATAACAGGTTGCACTGGATGCATAAAGGGGCTTAGAATGTTAAGATGATATTCATGGTTATAGAGCCATGTATGGGCTTTTCATTGCTTGTGTATTAGGTGAGGTTGGAAATGTAAGAGCGTAAAAGCTGCGTTGCACATCCTGTTGGCGTATTTTTGGTCCTATCAGAGATAGGGAAGTCAGCTAATGACTGCATATTTAGAAGTTGCAAAGGGTCTTTTCCTTCATAGTGGGGGTGGTAGGTTAAATCAGTAAAGACCACTTTCTGAACTTTCTCTGTCTTGCAGGGGAAGGGTTCTATCCAGTTTGTAAAGGTATCAACACAGACCAGTAAGTATTGAAATCCCCTTGATTGAGGCATGTTGGTGAAGTCTAACTGCCAGTCCTCTTTGGGATAGTGCCCTATTCTTTGTTCCCCAAGAGGGGCCTTACAGTGGACCAAGGGATTATTCCTTTGGCACACCTCATAGGCTTTGACTATTTGCGGGATGGTCTGGAGGAGATTTAGCCCTGTAAATAGGGATTTGGCCATTTGATGAGTATTCTCAATGCCCATATGAAAAGTTTGGTGGAGGGTCTTAAGACCTTAAATACTTAAGTATTTTCCATTGGCTGGCTTTGGGTATGAGTATTTTTCCCGTTTCTGTTGTTAACCACCCCAAGGGGAGAAAACTATGCCTCCCTGAAAGTTCCCATTCTGTTTCAGTCGGGGAATACTGGGACTTAATCTCTTGGAGAGGGTTGTTCCACACCAAGGGTCCTTCCATAGGTATTTCTAATGGGAGATTCTGCCTGGCAGCAATTTTGGCTTCAACGTCTGCCCAACGGTTTCCTTCTGCCTTTTCTCCTTCACCTTTTTGATGGCTTCAGCAGTGTAAGACTGCTACCTCCTTGGGTGTTTTTCACTGCGTGCAATAACTCCATGATTTCCTTGTGGTATTTAATGGGGGTTCCCCCAGAGGCTTGGAACTCTCTTTCTTCCCATATTGCAGCATGGGCATGTAGGAATAGATAAGCACTTGGTATCTGTATATACATTTATTCTTTTTTCCTTTCTTAGTTCTAGGGCTCGGGTAAGGGCCATTAGTTCTGCTAACTGGACTCTGGTCCCTGGGGGAAGAGGCTTACTTTCAAGTACTGTTACATCACTAACTGTGGTGTAACCTGCCCTTCATATCCCATTCTCCACGAATGAACTTCCATCAGTATATAGGTTAAGGTCAGGATTAGCTAAGGGGACTTCTAAGATCGTCTCAGGTGGCGTAAGTCTGGGCTACAATTTGTTGGCAGTCATGCTTGATTGGCTCCCCATCCTCTGGGAGAAAAGTGGCAGGGTTGAGGGCTGCACATGTGCCTATTCGAAGCACCAGTCCCTCAAGGAGTAGTGCCGGGTATCTAAGCAGGTGATTGTCTGATAGCCATAAGCTTCCTTTGGCACCTAGTGTGCCATTTACATCATTAGTAGTCCAGACAGTGAGATCCTTTTCTTGTATTATTTTGATAGCTTCTGATACTAAGACAGCCACCACCACAATTGCATATAAACAGTGAGTCCAGCCTTTTGCTGCTACATCCATTTCCTTACTTAGGTATGCCATGAATCTGAGTAAGGATTCCAAGAGCTATTCCTGCTCTCTCTGTGATATATAAAGATAAATTTTGTCCTGTGGGAAGGGTTAAGCCTGGAGCTTATACTAGGGCCTTCTTTAAGGTTTTGATGGCTGTTTCTGCCTCTGGTTCCCATTCTACTAGATGAGTATTTGCCCTCTGGGTCTCCTTGATTAGAGTGTAGAGTGGCCTGGCCATCTTGCTGTATCTGGGGATCCATAGTCAGCAAAAGCCGGTGATCTCAAGGAACACCCACAACTGGTTTTTTTTTGTTTGTTTTTTGTTTTTTTTTTTTGAGATGGAGTCTCGCTCTGCCACCCAGGCTGGAGTACAGTGGTGCAATCTCGGCTCACTGCAAGCTCTGCCTCCTGGGTTCACACCATTCTCCTGCCTCAGCCTCCCAAGTAGCTGGGACTACAGGCGTGACACCATGCCCGGCTAATTTTTTGTATTTTTTTTAGTAGAGATGAGGTTTCACCTTGTTAGCCAGGATGGGTCTCGATCTCCTGACCTTGTGATTTGCCCGCCTTGGCCTCCCAAAGTGCTGGGATTACAGGCGTGAGCTACCGTGTCTGGCCCACAACTGTTTTTATGTCTTAGGGTGAGGATAAGTAAGTATGGTCTGTGTTCATTCTTTGCTGAGGGCACTGGTTCCCCTGGCTAAGTGAGGCCTAGATATTTAACTTGTTATAGGCAGAGCTGGGCCTTCGATTTAGATGCCTTGTACCATTGATTAACTAGAATGTTCAAGAGATCTAGAGTAGCCTGCTGGCATGAGGCTTCCAAACTGGCAGCCAAAAGTAAATCATTGACATACTGAAAGACCAGAGTGCCTGTACTTAAGAAGTGGCCTAGATCTTGGACCAGTGCCTGACTAAACAGATGAGGGCTACGCCTAAACCCTTGGGGCAAGACTGTCCATGTGAGTTGGGATGTGTGGTCTGTGAGATCCTCAAAGGCAAAGAGAAACTGGGAGTCAGAGTGCAGGGGAATGCAGAAGAAGGCGAGGTCCAGAACAGCAAGCCATTCTGCTTCCGCTGGTATTTGAGAGAGCAGGGTATAGGGATTGTGTACAATTGGATATAGAGGAATTACTGCTTCAATGATGAGTCTAAGATCTTGCACTAGTCTCCACTGACCATTTGGTTTTGTACTCTTAGAATTGGGGTGTTGCAGGGAGTGTTGCATTTTCATACTAAGCCTTGAGCTTTTAAATGTCTAACAATATCCTGTAATCCTTTATGAGCTTCAGGCCTTAAGGGATGTGGCTTTTGAGAAGGAAGAGTGGTGGGGTCTTTTAGCCTGATTTGAACTGGGCAGGCATTTTTTGCCCTTCCAAATTGTCCTTCCAATGCCCAGACTTAACGGTTGATTCCATCCTCAAGTAGGGGAGAACAAATGGCTAACTTTTCATCCGTATTCATGTAGATAATAGCTCCAGCTTTATTTAATATGTCCATCCCTAATAAGGGTGTGGGACTTTTAGGCATAACAAGAAAGGCATGTGAAAAGAGCAAAGTCTTCCAATTACAACTGAGGAGGTGGGAGAAATAAATGGTTACAGGCTGTCACAGGATTCCTTGGATGGTAACAGACCACAGGGACAGCCGTCCAGGGCAGGAGATTAACACTGAGAAGGCTGTGCCAGTGTCCAGGAGGAAGTCAATTTCCTGGCCCTCAGTGGTTAAACTTACCCGGGTCTCAGTGAAGGTGATAACATGAGCTGGTGCTTGCCCTGGGAACCCTCAGTCCTGTTGTTGGATCATCTGGTTGGGGCTTCTGGCCCAGAGAACCTTTGTCCTCTGGGGCAGTGTGCCTTTCAGTGATTGCCTTGGCATAGTGGACATGGGCAAGGGGGCGGCTTATTTCTCATGGGACAGTCTTTTTTAAAGTGTCCTTGCAAACCACACTGATAACAAGCCCTACCGGATAGTTGGCCTACTCAATTTTCTGTTCTCTCTGAACCACCAAGGTTGGTTTGTCTGAGGGCCATAACTAAGGCTATGACCTTTCTCTGATCTTGCTTTTCCTTTTCAGCCTGTTTCTCTTGGTCCCTGTTATTGAACACCGAGGTGGTTAGGTTTAATAATGCCTCCAGCTTTTGTTCAGGGCCCAAGGCTCACTTTTGGAGCTTTCTCCTGATATTTGTGGCTGATTGGGTAATAAACTCATTTTTGAGGATCAGTTGACTCTGAAAGGAACTGGGTGATAGGGGAGTGTATTTTCTTAAGGCCTCCCATAGCCGCTTGAGGAAGGCGGAATAATTTTCTTCCTTTCCCTGAGTTATGGTGCACGTTATTGAATAATGCAAGGGGTCTTTTCCTAATTCTCCTTAGTCCTTCTAGAACACTGGTCAACAGATGTTTGTGACTCCAATCCCCATGATCTGAGTCTAGGTCTCAGTGGGGATCCATACTGGAGATGGCTTGCTGACCAGTAGGGAATTTGTCCATTTCTTTGGCTGTCATTTTGTCATTTACTTGGATAAGATACCAAGT
Source organism: Macaca mulatta (assembly GCF_049350105.2). Taxonomy (NCBI): domain Eukaryota; kingdom Metazoa; phylum Chordata; class Mammalia; order Primates; family Cercopithecidae; genus Macaca; species Macaca mulatta. Next base: position 51,880,241 of record NC_133414.1, read on the forward strand.
ATCTCCAAACTCAGGCTACAGCTAAAGCCCCATTCTTTTCACAAAAGACCAGGATTTGAATCATCTAACAATAGCATGACATCTCCCCAAGTGAGATCTAAGGTTTGCTCTAGACCCTGTAGGACATCTGTATACCTATCAGAATCATCTGAAAACTTCCCCAGGTCTACTTTCATCTGCTTTAAATCAGAGAGGGAGAAGGGGATTATGTACCCTGGTTGGGCCAAATTCCCCTCACCCTGCAGCTTGAAGGGGACATGATCAATAGCCTGGTGGTTTTTATGGTCCCTTAGAAATTTTTTTGCTTGTTTCCTTCTGGGTGGGGGAGATTAGAGGTCACTTATCATTAATAGGAGCTGTAGGAAGGCTAGAATATAGAGGTAAACTGAGAGGTCCTGCTGTGGAATGTAAACCACAAGCTTTGCATAGTTGTGGATATACTTCAATGAAAAGAAAGCTTGGACATAAGGTACTTCATTCCATTTGCCTGCCTTCTTACAGAAAAGATCAGGCTACAGGATAGCGTTGTAATTTATACTTCCCTCAGGTGGCCATTATTACCCATCAGAGAGAGAATTGGGGCCAGGCCGTAGTGAAGAAAAAAATGAGCCACTTCTTTTTCATGGTTTGTGTGTCAAATTGGTCCCAGTGGCTTAGGATGCATTTTAAGAGTGAGCCTGTTGATGCCTGAGTGTACCCCATCTGAAATAAAAAACGCCTGTGATTTTTTTTTTCCACTGACCAAGAACTCGCAATGGTCCCTGAATCCTTCTGTTCAGAATAGTGGAGCTTACCAAAGCAGCAGCGGAAACACTAGTTTTCCTCTTAGACCACAAAAAGGACTGAGGAAGGTCTGATTTAATGGCCTTTACTGATGCATTCTGAAAAACCTGCATCCTTGCCTTTCCTCTTAGACCACAAAGAGGACTGAGAAAGGTCGGATTTAGTGGCCCTTACCGACGTATTCTTGAAAACCTGTTAGAGTCCTAAGCATTTTCTCCTGTTGGTATTGGGACCTTACCCTTGTCCTATAAAGATGATGTGCTTCAAAAGGGAGTGGAGGGCCATACATTGAGGGAGGGAAGGGGAATCTTCAGGGTTGGAAGAGTGACACCTTTTATTCTCATTTCTTATCAAATGAATAGGAAGGATATCCCAATTTTGGAGTCTATAATTTCTGAGGCTTCCTATATTCTAGCTTTGGGAATAACCTTTGTTAGGCCTGCTAGTCTAAGGAGGGATCCTTAAAGGATAGATGGCCACCCCCAGTGGGCTTTGGCCAAAAGTTATGTCTTTCTGATTGGTGATCCCAGGTGCCTAAAGAAGGAAATAGAGTGCCAGAATTGATACCAGAAATCATTGTTATAGGAGAAACTAGAAAAGCACCAGAGACGGGGCGTGGTTTTTAGAAGCAGGACTAGCCTTCTAGAAGAGAGGCAAGAGGAAGTTTGTCTGACAGGCGTTAGGACCCAGGAAGCAAGTGTCCGGATAGATAGGATAGATGAGCAAGTCTCTCTTGGGTGATTTAACTTTGAGAGTTCCGCTCATGGCTGCAGGGTCAACCAACTTTTTGTCAGGACCCTGGAGCTGAGTGGCTTTCCTCTGTTGACCCTTGGCTCAGCCTGGAAGTGCAGAGAAAGCAGAAGGTGGTTCCAGGCAAACTAATGCTCCTGGTTCAAAGAGTCAGGGGTTGTTAGCCCTTTTCTAGAAAGCCTGACATGATGTGTCTTTAGTCCAGCAGCTACACTAGTCACTTTTAACTAGCTAACAGGTGCCCAGTGTTTAATCCCCGAATTCGGAGGAAAAATAGAACAGAATAGCAAGTGAAAGGGGTCTGATGGTACTCACTGTGTGACAATGTCCTGGTCGAGCCCCCAAGATGTGTCCAGACTTGGTTCCTGCCAATGGGTTCTTGGTCTCGCTGACTTCAAGAATGAAGCCACAGACCTTCGTGGTGTTATAGCTCATAAAGATGGCAAGGATTCAAAGAGTGACCAATAGCAAGATTTATTGTGAAGAGTGAAAGAACAAAGCTTCAGCAGCATGGAAGGGGACCCGAGCAGGTTGCTGCTGCGGGGTGGGGTTTTCAGCTTTTATTCCCTTATTTGTCCCCTCCCATGTTCCATTTCTGTCCTATCAGAGTGCCCTTTTTCATTCTTCACTGTGATTGGTTATTTTAGGATCCCTGCTGATTGGTGCATTTTACAGCACTGATTGGTATTTTTTATGATCCTCTTGCTAGCTACAGAGTGCTAATTGGTGCGTTTTTACAGAGCACTGATGGGTGCATTTTACAGTCCTCTTGATAACTACAGAGCACTGATTGGTATGTTTTATAATCTTAGCTACAGAGAGCTGATTAGTATGTTTTACAATTCTCTTGTAAGATCAAAATGTTCTCAAAGTCCCCACTCAACCCAGGAATTCCAGCTGGCTTCACCTCTCACCAGCAGGACATTTAGTATGCCTGTAAGGCAGCCTACCAGCCAGTCAGCCTCTCATCCAGCCTCGCAGCAAACCTCTAAGCCAGGCTTCCAGTCAGCAAGCTTCAAGACCAGCCTCTCATGCAGCCGGGATCACGGCTAGCCTCCCATCAAACCTCTTGGCCATCCAGCCTGCCTGCCTCTTGGCAAGGCTCCTAGACATCCAGCATGCTGGCCAGATTCTTACTCAGCTGCTCGGCCATCTAGTCTCTCAGCAAGCCTGTAAACCATCCTCCCATGCAGCCAGACTCAAGAGCAGAATCCCACACAGCCAGTGATTTGAACAGTCTTCCAGCAAGCTTTCTTGTGCAGCCAGACAACGTGCCACCTGGCCAGCCTCCTAGCCAGCCTCGTGGGTAGCCTTTCATGCAGCCAGTCACTAGCCCAGCCTCCTAAAAAGTATGCTTTTTATTCATCCTGTTAGCTGAATGCAGCCTGCCAGGCTCTCAGCAAGCCTTTAAATAAGCCTTTTAGGCAGCCTGTCCGAAAGATGGACTCTCACGCAGGCTCTCAGCCATCCTTCCATCCGACCCGCCTTGCATACAGCCTCTCTGCAAGCTTCTCAGCAAGACTCTAAGCCAGACTGCCAGCCAGCCAACCTTAAGACCAGTCTCACGTGGAGCCAGAATCTCAGGCATCTCCCCACCAAGCCTCTCAGCAAGTCTCTCAGTAAGCCCCTAAGCCACCCTCCCAGTCAGCCAGCCTTAAAACCAGCCTCCCACATAGCCAACATCTTGGCCATCCTAGCAGAAGCCTATTGCCAAGCCAGACAACCAGCCACTCAGTCAGCCTACTGCCCCGCCTCTCAGTCTGCCTCCCATTCAAACAGTATCTAGGCCTGCCTCCTAAAAAGCCACTCTTCCACCCAACCTCCTGGCCAGAACCCAGTCAGTCTCTCAGCAAGACCATTAGAAAGACTTTAAGTCTGGCTGTCAAGACACACAGCCTGTTGGTGAGACTTCCAGCCAAGCAACCATTTATCCAGCAACTCAGTAGAAGTCTGTAAGCCAGCCACCTAGACAACCAGTTTCAAGAACATCCTACCATGAGGCCAGCATTATGAACAATCTTCCAACAAACACATTACCCAGCCAGCCAACCTGCTACTCGGACAACCTCCTAGCCATCCTGTCAAGTAACCTTTAATACAGTCAGCCAGTGGACAGCCTCCTAACAAGCCAGCCTTGCATTCAGAATCTTAGCCAGATTCAGCCTGTCTGGATATCAGCTGGCCTTTTAGCAAGTGTTTACGGCAGCCTGTCAGCCTCTCACATAGGCTCTCGGCCAGCTCATCCAGCCCATCAGCAAGGCTCTATGCCGCTTTCCAAAACAGTCCCTCCCAAGACCGGCTTCTGTTGCAGCTAGCGCCTTGGCCAGCCTTCCAGCAAGCCTCTCAGTAATTCTGTTAGCCAGCCGCTTAGCCAGCTAGCTTCAGAACCAGCCTGCCATGCAAACAAGGTCATGGCCAGCCTCCCAGTACGCCTCTCAGGGAGCCCTTAGGCAGCCTCCTCACTAGCCAGCCTCAAGACCAGCTTCCCTTGCAGCCAGCATTTCAAACAGCCTCAGTGGGAGTGAAGGAGAAATCATCAAAAGTTTGGGGTTGCCTACAAGGTGGGGTGGTCCCTCCATCCTGCACAACTCCCCAATCTCAGGCCTGGGGGGTCTACCTGGGCAGAAGGCCGAGACCCCGGGGTCCAGGATTGCCACCCTGCCACCGCCCCACTCCTCTACTTGCTCCCTTCGTTTCCAGGCCACCCACAACCCAAGATGAAGGGACGATCCTCCTTCAGCTGTCACCACCTCCTGAAATCCTAGCTCAGGGAGGGCATGGCACCTCTTCTTCGCGTCTCTTATGTTCAGATCCATTGTCTTCATCTTTACCATCATCCCCTGCAGCTTCCAGCTGTACCCTCAGAAGGCAGCTTTGTGGATCTTCTTGAGTTCTCCATAGTGGATTACTTAAGAGTCTTTTGTGTAGACCAGTTGACTGAAGGCGCTTGGGTGCTCTGGACTCGTCACGCCCTTGACAGCAGCGGCAGAGAGCCTCTCCATAGCCACTGCCACCTGTTGAGAGCTTGCGCCTCCTTCTCACCCTTTCCCAGGCGAGGATGCACCACTCATCCTCGTCCTTCTTCGTCGACACACCCAGCCTGATACCAGTTGAAATCACAGTCTGGCAAAGCCCTTGGACACTCTGGTCTCTTCTGGGAGAAATTCCTTGAGCACAGCCATTAGGCTTTCAGAGTATCTTGCAGTCAGCCTCTAGGCCAGCCTCCTAACAAGCCAGCCTGACACACAGTCCCTTAGCTGGACAGCCTACCAGGCTCTCAGCAAGCCTTTTAGCAAGAATTTAAGGCAGCCTCTCAGACAGCCTCTCTCACAGGCTCTCCAGCAGCCTGGTAGTTGGCCAGCCTCTCCTCTGGGTTCTTGGCAAGCATCCCAACAAGCCTCTGTGTCGGTCTCCAGCAAGTTAGCCTGCAGACCAGCCTGCCATGCAGTCAGCATTCCGAATAGCTTTCCAGCAAGCCTCTCTGAGACCCTGCCAGGAAACCCGTCATTTCGACCATCCTTCCATGCAGCCAGGCTCTAGGCCGGCCTCCAAAAAACAGGCCTACAACCCAGCCTTCTAGCCAAATTCATCTTGCCAGACTCTCAGGAAGTGTTTTAGGAAGGATTGAAGGCAGCCTCTCAGACAGCCTCTCACAAAAGCTCTCAGGCTCCCAGCTAGCTAGCCTCTGATGCAGACTTTCAGAGAGGCTCTAAGCGAATCTCTCATCCAGCCAGCTTTCAGACCAACCTCCCATGCAGCCAGCGTTTTTAACAGCCATCCAGCAAGCGTCTTGCACAGCCGATCTGCCACTCTACCATTTTTGTTACCAGCCTCTGGGTTAACCTTCCATGAAGCCAGCCTCTAGACCAGATTCCTAATAAGCCATCCTTGCATTCAGAGTCTTAGACACATTCAGCCGGCCAGGATGTCAGCAGGACTTTCAGCAAGTGATTACGGCATCCTGTCAGAAAGTGTCTAACACTGGCTCTCGGCCAGCCTCCCAGTGAGCCTCTCAGCAAACCTCTATGCCACTTTCCAAGACAATCCTTCACTAGAACAGCCTCCCATGCAGCCAGTGCCTTGGCCAGCCTTCCAGCAAGCCTCTCAGTACTGTTAGCCGCTTAGCCAGCCAGCTTCAGAACCAGCCTCCCATGCCACCAATGTCATGGCCAGCCTTTTTGTAAACCTTTCAGAGAGCCTCTTGGGCAGCCTCCTGAATAGCCAGCCTCAAGGTGAGCCTCCCTTGCAGCCAGCATTTTGAACAACCTCAGTGGGACTGAAGGGGAAAGTAGTGAATGTTAGGGTTGCTTTTAAGTTGGACTGGTCCCTCCGCCCTGTAGGGCGCCCCCATCCCAGGCCTGGGGGGACTACCCGGGAAGAAGGCCCAGACCCCAGGACCCAGGATTGCTTCCCCGCCACCGCTTCACTCCTCCATCTGATCACTCTGTCCTCGGGCCCCCCACACCCCACTCTGAAGGGGCAATTCTCCCACAGCTGTCATCTCCTACAATCCCAGCTCAGGTAGGGCATGGCACCTCTTCTTCGCATCTCTTATGTTCAGGTCCATTGTCATTTTTACCATCATCCCCTGTAGCTTGCAGCCATGGCCCGGGAGGCAGCTTTGTGGATCTTTGTGAGTTCTCCTTAGTGAATGACTTGAGTCTTTGGTGTAGACTAGCTGAATGAAAGTGCTTAGGTTCTCCAGACTCATCCCACCCTTGACAGCAGCAGCAGAGAGCCTCTCCATGGCCACAGCCAGCTGTTGAGAGCTCCCATCTGCCTCTTGCCATTTCCCAGGCCCCACCACTCATCCTCGCCCTTCTTCATCGACAAACCCGGCCTGACACCAGTTGAAATCACAGTCTGGCAAAGCCCTTGGACACTCTGGCCTCTCCCAGGAGAAATTCATTGAGCAGAGCTGTTAGGCTTTCACAGTACCTTGCAGCCAGTTTCTTGGCCTGCCTAACAAGCCAGCCTGACACCCAGGCTCTTAGCTAGACTCAGCCTACCAGGCTCTCAGCAAGCGTTTTAGCCAGAATTTAAGGCAGCTTCTCAGACAGACAGCCTCTCACACAGGCTCTCTGCCAGTCTCCTAGTCGACCAGCCTTTCTAGGTTCTGGGCAAGGCTCTGTCGGCCTCCTAGCCAGCCTGCCATGCAGTGAGCTTTCTGATCAGCCTTCAAGCAAGCCTCTCCTCCTGCCAGAAAACCCATCATTCGACCATCCTTCCATGCAGGCAGACTCTAGGCTGGCCTCCACAAAACCAGCCTGACAGCCAGCTTCCTAGCTAAACTCATTTTGCCAGACTCTCAGGAAACATTTTAGAAAGCATTGAAGGTAGTAGCCTCTCAGACAGACTCTCACACAGGCTCTCGGACAGGCTGTCGGACATGCAACCTCTGATCTAGCCTTTAAGAAAGCCTGTAAGCGAATCTCCCATCCAGGCAGCTTCCACACCAGCCACCCATGTAGCAATGGTTAACAGCCATCCAGCAAGCCTCTTCCACTGTCAATCTGCCACTCTGCCACTTTCCTCGCCAGCCTCTCAGCCTTCCATGCAGCCAGCATCTAGGCCAGGCTCCTAACTTGCCAACTTTGCATTCAGACTCTTAGCCAGATTCAGCCTGCCAGGATCTCAGCAGGCCATTTACCAAGTGTTTATGGCAGCCTCTCCGACACAGAGCCTCTCACACAGGCTGTCAGCCAAGCCTCCCTGCGAGGCAGCCTTTCAGCAAGCCTCTATGCCACTTTCTAAGACACTCCTTCACTAGACCATTCAGCCAGCCCTTGGCCAGCTCTCCAGCAAGCCTCTGTTAGCCAGCCGCTTAACCAGTCAGCTTCAGAATCAGCCTCCCATGCCACCAGTGTCGTGGCCAGCCTCCCCGTAAGCCTCTCAGAGAGCCCTTGAGGCAGCTTCCTGACTAGTCAGCCTCAAGACCAGCCTCTCTTACAGCCAGCGTTTCAAACAGCCTCAGTGAGAGTGAAGAAGGAGAAAGCAGCGAATGTTTGGAATGTTTGGGATTGCTTTTAAGGTGGTCTGGTTCCTCTACCCTGCAGGTGCCCCAATCCCTGGCCTGGGGGGCATGCCTGGGAAGAAGGCCCAAACCCCGGGGCCCAGGATTGCTGCCCCGCCACCGCTCCACTCCTCCACTTACTCGCTTCGTCCCTGGAACCCCCACAACCCACGCTGAAGGGGCGATCCTCAAAAAGCTGTCACCTCCTCCTGCAGCCCCAGCTCAGGTAGGGCATGGTGCCTCTTCTTCGCATCTCTCGTGTTCAGGTCCATTGTCTTCGACTTCACTGTCATCCCCTGCAGCTTCCAGCCGTGTCCACAGGAGGTAGCTTTGTGGGTCTTCCTGAGTTCTCCACAGTGGATGACTTAAGAGTCTTTGGTGTAGACCAGCTGAGTGAAGGTGCTTGAGTGGTCCGGGCTCATCACGCCCTTTACAACAGTGGCAGAGAGTCTCTCCATGGCTGCAGCCACCTGTTAAGAGAGAGCCCCTGCCTCCCGCTTGCCTTTCCCCAGCCCCAGCCGCTCGTTTTTGCCCTTCCTCGCCACCATACCTGGCCCCACACCAGTAGGAATTGCAGTTTTTTGAAGCCCTTGTACACTTTGGCCTCTCCTTGGAGAAATTCATTGAGCAGAGCCGTTAGGAGGCTGGCCTAGAGGCTGGCTGCAAGGTCCCGTAAAAGCCTAACCAGCCAGCCTGACACCCAGGCTCTTAGCCTAACTCAGCCTACCAGGCTCTCAGCAAGCCTTTTAGCCAGAATTTAAGGCAGCCTCTCAGACACACAGCCTCGCACACAGGCTCTCCGCCAGCTTCTCAGCAAGCCTCTATGCCACTTTCCTAGACAGTCCTTCACTAGAACAGCCACCCATGCAGCCAGTGCCTTGGCCAGCCTTCCAGCAAGCTTCTCAGTGAGTCTGTTAGCCAGCCGCTTAGCCAGTCAGTTTCAGAACCAGCCTCCCATGCCACCAATGTTGTGGCCAGCCTCCCCGTAAGCCTCTCAGAGAGCCCCCAGGCGGCCTCCTGACTAGCCAGCCTCAAGACCAGCCTCTCTTGCAGCCAGCATTTCGAACAGCCTCAGTGAGAGTGAAGAAGAAAGCAGCGGATGTTTGGGGTTGCTTTTAAGGTGGCCTGGCTCCTCTACCCTGTAGATGCCCCCATTGCTGGCCTGGGGGACATGCCCGGGAAGAAGGCCCAGACCCTGTGGCCCAGGATTGCCGCCTTGCTGCCGCCTCACTCCACCTGCTCACTTCATCCCCGGAACCTCCACAACCCATGCTGAATGGGCAATCCTCAAACAGCTGTCACCTCCTTCTGCAGCCCCAGCTCAGGCAGGGCATGGCACCTCTTCTTCGCATCTCTTATGCTCAGGTCCATTTTCTTCGTCTTCACTGTCATCCCCGATAGCTTCCAGCTGTGTCCCCAGGAGGCAGCTTTGTGGATCTTCCTGAGTTCCCCACAGTGAATGCCTTAAGAGTGTTTGGTGTAGCAGCTGACCAAAGGTGCTTGGGTGGTCCGGGTTCATCACGCCCTTGACAGCAGTGGCAGAGAGTCTCTCCATAGCTGAGGCCACCTGTTAAGAGAGAGCCTGTGCCTCCCACTCGCCATTCCCTAGTCCCGGCTGCTTGTTTTTGCCCTTCTGTGCCACACCCGGCCCCACTCCAGTAGGAATCGCAGTCTGGTGAAGCCCTTGGACACTGTCCTTTCCCGGGAGAAATTTGTTGAGCAGAGCCATTAGGCTTTCACAGTTCCTTGCAGCCAGTCTCCTAACCAGCCAGCCTGACACCCGTCTTAGGTGGACTCAACCTACAAGGCTCTCAGCAAGCCTTTTAGCAAGAATTTAAGGCAGTCTTTTAGACAGACAGCCTCTCACACAGGCTCTCTGCCAGCCTCCTAATCGGCCAGTCTCTCATCCGGGTTGTTTACGAGCATCTCAGCAAGCCTCTGTGTTGGCCTCCTAGCCAGCCAGCCTGAAGACCAGCATCCCATGCAGCCAGCATTCTGAACAGTGTTCCAGCAAGCCTCTCCCTCTGCTGTCATTCGACCAGCCTCCCATGCAGTCAGGCTCTAGGCCAGCCTCCAAAAAGACTGACCTGGTACCCAGCCTCCTAGGCAAATTCATCTTGTGAAACTCAAAAAAGCATTTTAGGAAGCGTTGAAGGCAGCTGCTCAGTCTGTCAGACTCCCGTCCAGGCTCCCAGACAGCCAGCCTGTGATCCAGCCTTTCGGAAAGCCTCTAAGCAAATCTTTCATCCAGCCAACTTCCAGACCATACTCCTATGCAGCCAGCATTTTTAACAGCCATGCAGCAAGCCTCTTGCACAGCCAATCTGCCACTCTACCAGTTTCCTTGACAGCCACGGGGTTAGCCTCCCGTGCAGCCAGCCTCTAGGCCAGGCTTGTAAGAAGCCAGCCTTGTATTCAGACTCTTAGCCAGATTGAGCCTGCCAGGATCTCAGCAGGCCTTTGATAAAGTATTCATTGCAGCCTCTCAGACAGCCTCTCACAAGGCTCTTGGCCAACCTCGCAGCGAGCCACCCTCTCAGCAAGCCTCTATGCCACTTTTCAAGACAGTCCTTCACTAGACCAGCCTCCCATGCAGCCAGCACCTTGGCCAACCTTCCAGGAAGCCTCTCAGTAATTTTGTTAGCCAGCCGCTTAGTCAGTCAGCTTCAGAACCAGCCTCCCTTGTCACTAATATCATGGCCAGCCTCCACATAAGCCTCTCAGAGACCCCCTTAGGCAGCCTCCTGACTAGCCAGCCTCAAGACCAGCCTCCTTTGCAGCCAGCGTTTCAAACAGTCTCAGAGTGAAAGCGAATGTTAGGGGTTGTTTTTAAGGTGGTCTGGTGCCTCCGCCCTGTAGGTGCCCACATACCTGGCCTGAGGTGCATGCCCGGGAAGAAGACCTAGACCCTGGGGCCCAGGATTGCTACTCTGCTGTGGCCCCACTCCTCCACCTGCTCGCTTCGTCCCCAGAACCCGTACAACGCATGCTGAAGGGGCAATTCTCAAAGAGGTGTCACCGCATCCCGCAGTCCCAGCTCAGGCAGGATATGGCACCTCTTCTTTGCATCTCTTATGCTCAGGTTCATTGTCTTCATCTTCATTGTCGTCCCCTGCAGCTTCCAGCTGTGTCCCCAGGAGGCAGCTTTGTGGATCTTCCTGAGTTCCCCACAGTGAATGACTTAAGAATGTGTGGTGTAGAGCAGTTGACTGAAGGTGCTTAGGCCGTCCGGGCTTGTCATGCCCTTGACAGCAGCAGCAGAGCGCCTCTCCATGGCTGCAGCCACCAGTTAGAGGAGTCTGAGCGTGTTGCTCACCTTTCCCCCAACACAGCTGCTCGTTTTTGCCCTTCTGTGCCACACCCGGCCCCACTCCAGTAGGAATCGCAGCCGGGAGAAGCCCTTGGACACTTCAGCCTCTCCCACGATAAATTTGTTGAGCAGAGCTGTTAGGAGGCTGGCCTAGAGGCTGGCTGCAAGGTCCCATAAAAGCCTAATCAGCCAGCCTGACACCCAGGCTCTTAGCCAATCTCAGCCTACCAGGCTCTCAGCAAGCCTTTTAGCCAGAATTTAAGGCAGCCTCTCAGACACACAGCCTCGCATACAGGCTTGCCGCCAGCCTCTCAGCAAGCCTCTATGCTACATCCTAGACAGTCCTTCACTAGACCAGCCTCCCATGCAGCCAGTGCCTTGGCCAGCCCTCCAGCAAGCTTCTCAGTGAGTCTGTTAGCCAGTCAGCTTCAGAACCAGCCTCCTGTGCCACCAGTGTCGTGGCCAATCTCCCCGAAAGCCTCTCAGAGAGCCCCTTAGGCGGCCTCCTGACTAGCCAGCCTCAAGACCAGCCTCCTTTGCAGCCAGCATTTCGAACAGCCTCAGTGAGAGTGAAGGAGAAAGCGGATGTTTGGGGTTGCTTTTAAGGTGGCCTGGTGCCTCCGCCCTGTAGATGCCCGCATCCCTGGCCTGGGGGGCATGCCCGGGAAGAAGGCCTAGACACCATGGCCCAGGATTGCCGCCCTGCTGCTGCCTCCTCCACCTGCTTACTTTGTCCCCAGAACCCCCACAATCAACGCTGAATGGGCGATCCTCAAACAGCTGTCACCACCTTCTGCAGTCCCGGCTCAGGCAGGACATGGCACCTCTTCTTCACATCTCTTATGCTCAAGTTCATTTTCTTCGTCTTACTATCATCCCCTATAGCTTCCAGCCGTGTCCCTGGGAATCAGCTTTGTGAATCTTCCTGAGTTCCCCACAGTGGATGACTTAAGAGTGTTTGGTATAGAGCAGCTGACTGAAGGTGCTTGGGCAGTCCAGGCTTGTCATGCCCTTGACAGCAACGGTAAAGAGTTTCCATGGCTGTGGCCACCTATTAAGGGAGAGCCCGCAGCTTCCACTCACCTTTCCCCAGCCCCAGCTGCTTGTTTTTGCCCTTCGGCGCCACATCTGTCCCCCCGCCCCCAGGTAGGAATCACAGTCTGGGGAAGCCCTTGGACACTACGGCCTCTCCTGGGAGAAACTTGTTGAACAGAGCCATTAGGCTTTCACAGTTCCTTGCAGCCAGCCTCTAGGCCAGCCTCCTAACAAGCCAGCCTGACACCCATTCTTACGCGGACTCAACCTACCAGTTTCTCAGGAAGCCTTTTAGCAAGAATTTAAGGCAGTCTTTCAGACAGACAGCCTCTCACACAGGCTCTCTGCTAGCCTTCTAATCAGCCTACCTCTCATCCAGGTTGTTTACGAGCATCCCAGCAAGCCTCTGTGTTGGCCTCCTAGCCAGCCAGCCTGAAGACCAGCATCCCATGCAGCCAGCATTCTGAACAGTGTTCCAGCAAGCCTCTCCCCCTGCCAGAAAACCCATCATTCAACCAGCCTCCCATGCAGCCAGGCTCTGAGCTGGCCTCCAAAAAACTGGCCTGGCACCCAGCCTCCTAGGCAAATTCATCTTGCAAAACTCTCAGCAAGTGTTTTAGGAAGCATTGAAGGCAGCGTCTCAGATAATCTCTCACTCAGGCTCTTGTCCAGGCTCCCACACAGCCTGCCTGTGATTCAGCCTTTCAGAAAACCTCTAAGCGAATCTCATTCAGCCAGCTTCAAGTCCAACCTCCTATGCATCCAGTGTTTTTAACAGCTATGCAGCAAGTTCCTTGCTTGCACAGCCAGATAATCTGCCACTCTGCCAGTTTCGTTGCCAGGATCTGCGTTAGCCTCCCATGCAGCTAACCTCTAGGCAAGGCTCCTAACAAGCCAGCCTTGCATTTGGACTCTTAGCCAGATTCAACCTGCCAGGAAGTCAGCAGGCCTTTTAGCAAGTATTTGTGGCAACATCCCAGACAGAAAGCCTCTCACACGGCTCTCGGCCAAGCTCCTAGCGAGCCAGCCTCAGCAAGCCTCTACACCACTTTTCAAGACAGTCCTTCAGTAGACGAGCCTCCAGTGCAGCCAGCCCCTTGGCTAGCCTTCCAGCAAGCCTTTCAGTAAGTCTGTTAAGTAGCCACTTAGTCAGCTTCAGGACCAGCCTCCCATGCCACCAGTATCATGGTGAGCCTCCCAATAAGCCCCTTAGAGAGCCTGTTATGCACCCTCCTGACTAGCCAGCCTGAACACCAGCCTCCCTTGCTGCCAGCAACCTCAGTGGGAGTGAAGGAAAAAGCAGCCAAAGATTGGGATTGCTTTTAAGCTGGCCTGGTCCATCCACCCTGCAGGGCATGCCCATCGCAGGCCTTGGGGGCCTGCCCAGGAAGAAGGCCTAGATCCTGAGTTCCAGGATTGTGCCCCTCTGCCACTCCACTCCTCCACCTGCTCCGTTCGTCCTCAGTCCCCCCGTGCTTCACGCTGAAGGGGAGATCTTCCAACAGCTGTCACCACCTCATGTAGCCCTGGCTCAGTCATGGCCTGGCACCTCTCTTACGTTCAGGTTTTTTGTTGTCGTCTTTATCATCATCCCCTGCAGCTTCCAGTCCTGGTTCCGGGAGGCAGCTTTGTGGCTCTTCCTGAGTTCCCCTGACTTAAGCGCCGAGGCGATATCTGTCTCTGGTCTGCGCTGCCTGGGTTCACAGGGGAAGAGGACTGTTTGGGGTGGTTTGGCCGTATTTGCCTGTGTGCCAAATGCAGGTAGCAGCTAGAGCCCAGATGGGCATGGATGACAGGTCCTTTTTGGAACGCTTCAAGGTTGCTGAGTGCACTTGCTGCTAGGCCTGAGGATCCCTTCCTCATTGACCCACATCTGGAGAATGGCAGTGGTGTGGTGTGATCTGCAGCCATCCTGGATGGGGCAGTGCTGCGATTCTCTCCTTTGAACTGAGAATGAGACTTAGCTGAGTAGAGCAGATGGAGAAACAGTTAAATTGAACTCATTCTATTTAAAGACTTCCGGCCTGGGTGCAGTGCCTCACGTCTGTTCTTCCAGCACTTTGGAAGACGGGGATAGGAGGATCACCTTATCCCAGGAGTTTCAGGCGAGTTTTGACAACAGTGGGAGATTTCATCTCTAGAAAAACAAAATAAATCAGCCAGGCGTCATGGTGCATGCCGGTGGCCATAGCTACTTGGGAGATTGATTGTTGGAGGATCACTTGGGCCCAGAAGTTCATGGGTTTGTGGGTACAGTTATGTGCGATTGTGCCACAAACAAGGAATGAGAAGTCCTGTTGCTCCACATCCTTGACCGCTTTTGACATTTTCAGTCTTACAGATTTTGGTGATTGTTTGGTTATTCATGCTGCTGCACTTCAAGCCTGGGCAACAGAGACTCTAAATAAATAAATAAATAAATAAATAAAAGATTTCTAGTTACTATACCATATATATATCATATTCTTTACACAGCAAACTTGCAGAGTTAAAACCCACAGCACCCTTTGTGATAAGGACCATGTGGTTAAAGTGGGTGCCCATGTTCTTGCTTTTGGTCATTCTAATAGATGTGCAGTGGTAGCTCATTACTGCATTTCCCTAAGGAAATATTACATGGAGCATCACTACATATGCTTAATTTTTATTTGTATATTTTACTTGTTGAGATGCCTATTACAGTCTTTAGTTCACTTTTTAATTGGGTTGTTTGTTTCTTATTCAATTTTAAGACTATTGGTATATTTTGGATAAAATTCATTATTCAAACATGGTTTTTCAAATATTTTCTTCGTCTGTGGCTTGTCTTCACTTTCAAAGGCTTTAACAGGACAGAAATGTGACATTTAAGTCAAGTCCAACTTAGAATATTATTTCTTTTTGTAGTGTAACTTTGGCATTTTTTTCTAGAAATCATCATACCCAAGGGAGTCTAGAGTTTCCAGAAATTTCATAGTTTTGTATTTGACATTTAGGTCTGTGATTTCATTTTGAGTTAATTTTGGTGGGGGAGTGAGATCTGATTAATTTTTTTACATGTGGATATTCAAGTTATTCTAGCACCACTTTCTGAAGAAACCAATCTTTGTTTTATTATATTGCCTTTACTTTTTCATCAAAGACTAATTAAATATATTGATGTGTCTTTATTTCTAAACTCTCTGTCTTATTTCATTAATCTGTCTATTCTTTGATCAGTATGATACTGCCTTGATTACCGTAGCTTTATAGTAAATCTTGAAGTTGAGTACTGCCTGTCTTTCCTCCAACTTTGTTCTCCTTCAGTATTGTGTTAGCTATTCAAGGTCTTTTTCTTCATATAAGCTTTAGAATTAGCTTTTCTGTATTCATAATATAATTTTCTTCTGTTTTGATTAGAAGTGCGTTAGGTCTCTACATTGGGAAGAACATATATCCTGATGATAATGAGTTTTTCTAATCATGAATATAATGTATTTTCTCCATGTGTTGTTTTTGGATTTCTGTCATCACATATGGACAGTTTATGAAATTGCATAACTCCCTCTATCTTTACTAAAGGACAATGATTAATTTTTCATTCTGCAGCCAACAAGTCACCTCTGAGGGCCATGTGTCTAAACATAGGAGGATAAGAAAATAACAGACATCCTGGGAAAAATATGAAATTCAAGAATCAGCAACTGTGTCTAAGTAACTCCTTTCCATTTCCCCAGGGTACCTGTTGTTTCAGCCAGCACCTGCTGGCGTGTACCAAAGTTGCTGGTGCTTCTGGCTTTCCTAGCCCTGCGCTCGGGGCTGCCTTCCTGTGTGTGTCTCTTGACTTTAACAAGAATGTTCTTCTTCATCTCTACCATGGGTGAAAAATTTTCACAAATAAACACTTTTTAAAATAATGTCTAGCTGGGCATGGTGGCTCATGCCTGTAATCCCAGCACTTTGGGAGGCTGAGGCAGGCAGAACACGAGTTCAGGAGATCAAGACCATCCTGGCTAACATGTTGAAACCCTGTCTCTACTAAAAATACAAAAAAAAAAAAAACAACAAAAATTTAGCCGGGCATGGTGGCAGGCACCTGTAGTCCCAGCTACTCAGGAGGCTGAGGCAGGAGAATGGTGTGAACCCGGGAGGCGGAGCTTGCAGTGAGCCAAGATCACGCCACTGCACTCCAGCCTGGGTGACAGAGCGAGACTCCATCTCAATAATAATAATAATAATAATACCAACTTTTATTGTAGATAGAGGTGCTGTGTGTGCAGGTTTGCATATGTCTTGTTGGTAGAACATTTTCTTTTGGGTATATGCCTAGTAATGAGATTGCTGGGTCAATTAGTAGCTTTGTTTTACATTTTTTGTGAAATCTCCAAACTGCTTTCCATAGTCACTGACCTAGTTTACATTCCCAGTGACAGAGAATAGGAGTTTCCTATTGTCTGCAGCCTTGCCAGCATCTGTTAACAAATAGCCATTTTTATTCCAGATCAATTGTTAGTTTTGATTTTAGCACTTTCCACTTTCCAAACATGTTTCTTTTTCTTCTTTTTCTGATGGCATGTAGAAGTTTCTGTCTGCATCAGTTTGAGGTATATGTTAAGAGCATTGTACCTTGAAGTGACCCATCTCTGTGTCCCCATGTAGTGTTCTGTCCCAGATGGACAGATGATGGAACATGATAAAGATGCCCACTGTCACCACTATTATTTAACATAGTACTGGAAATCCATCTAGATCTGTTAGTGCAGCACCCCCAAACCACCCCAACCCACCTCTTGCCACCAGTGGTTTAGCTTCTGATAGCACACCCAACTCACTGCCGCGGGCAGTGCAGCTGCAGATATACTCCTACCCAACCACCTTTCAACCATTTCAGCCACGCTGTGGTCTCCTCACAGACACCAGCCTCAGTAAGACAAGCTGAGGTGCCACAGGCTCCAGCCTCCAGTCTGTAGCAGGGGCTACTCCTTCTCCTTTTCCTGTAGCAGGGCACCAGGCAGCTCCCGCTGCTGGCAGCCCTCCTGTGGCTCCTGCCACACTGCAGTCTCCTTTGCTGACACTCACTGCAGTGAGCCCAGCCATGAAGCTGCAGGCTACAGCCTCCAGTATGCAGCAGTTGGCTCGCTCTTCCACCCCCCCCCCTTTTTTTTTTTTTTTTGAGGCAGAGTCTTGCTTTGTCACCTGGGCTATAGTGCAGTGGTGTTATCTTGGCTCACTGCAACCTCTGCCTCCCGGGTTTAAGCAGTTCTCCTGCCTCAGCCTCCCGAGTAGCTGGGATTACAAGCACACCACACCCAGATAATTTTTGTATTTTTAATAGAGACCGGGGTTTCACCATCTTTGCCAGGCTGGTCTTGAACTCTTGAGCTCGTGATTCACCCACCTTGACTACTCAATGTGCTGGGATTACAGGCATATGCCACCATGTGCAACCCATTCCCCACTTCCAAGCCAGGCATGCACCAGCAGAACAGACAGATGCAGAAGAGCCTGGAATGGCCTGACTTCCCATTAGCATGCTTTATATGCTGAGATTTCTGGACTACATGTTCTGATTGGATGAGAGCAAGTCTTAGGATAACCAATCAGAACATGATAATAAAGTCCAATCACAATAGGCCTAGAGGTTTTCTCTCATTGAATCAGAACATTGGTGGTGAGGAGCCAGACTGAAGCCAGCCAGAGCATAAGATGGTGGAGGACCCCCTGCAGCTCTTCCATGCTCTGCTACGGGAGGAGAAGGTGGTTTTCCCTGTCACAAGTTGGAGGCTGGAGCCTGCGGCACTGCAGCTCACCTCGCTGAGCCTGGTGGATGCGACAGAGACTGCATTGCTGCTGGAGTGGTAGAAAGGTGGCTGTGGTAGGTGCATATTTTCAGCCGCACTGCCGCAGTTGGGAGCGTGTTGGGGGTGCTATTCTGGGTATCACTGCCTGCAGCAGGGAGCAGGTTGTGGTGCTATCCAGGGCTGTGCTGCCTGGGGGTGATGGATGGGCTGGGGTGCTATCCTGGGCATCACTTCCCATGGTGGGGGGCGGGTTGGGGGCACTACTGGTGCTGCAGTGTTTGAGGTGGGGAAGGGTTGGGGGCGCTGTCAGGGGGATACACTGCTGGTGAGTGGAAAGGTGTTTGGGGCACTATCAGGGTCTTCACTGCCAGTGGTGGGTTAGGGGTGCTATCAGGGGCTGCACTGCTGGTGGTGGCAGGTGGCAGAGGTTGCCCCCATAGTGGTGGCCTCCAAGGAAGGAGCTGGACTCCAGACTCTAAAGGGAGACCTCCTCCTGCTTGTGATGGTGCTAGGCAGGTGCACAGTGTTTCCATGGGAATCATGAGTGTGGCAGGGCTCCCACACTCGCCATGGTTCCCAGTCTGTGTCCTCTTGCTCTGTGTTGAGACAACCTAGGATCCCTGGGCATGGAGTCGCAATCATGGGGGGACTGGGCCCTGTGGGTGGAGGCATCAGGAATGGAAACTGGCACTTGGGTGTGGGGGGGTGGCTGGTTCTGTGTTTCTGCTGTTGCTGTTCTCCAAGGAGTGCAGGCCCCGTGAGCCCAGCAGTTCCTGCGAGGTAGGGAGCTGGCCACTGTGGAGTCTCCAGTCCCCATCCCAGGCCTCACTTCCTGGCCAGCTTGGGCCAGATGGAGAAGCTGTACTTTGGAGGGTGGGTGTGAGTACCTTAGCTGAAGCCTGCCACTGCTGCCCAGTGGCCAGCATGACAAGGTGAGGCTCTAATGCTACCACTTCCTGCATCATGTTCTAGGCTTTTCTTGCTTTGTCCACCAAGCTGCTCTGTGCCAGAAGGAGGAGCAACCAGCCACACACTGGAGCCTGAAGCCTGGAGACTGGGACATGGCAGATGGCCTCACTGCAGTGGGTGGCACACTGGAGTGGTAAGTAGGAGGGCAGCCAGCTGTGGCCACGGTTGGGGGTAGGGCTGTGGCTGTGGCCAGGTGGTAGGAGCCTTGTAGGGAGTGCCGATGCATCGAGGGTGACAGCAGCGGTGGTGGTATTGGCATTGGCCCTAGTGGTGGCAGCAGCAGCAAGTCTCAGGTCCTGGGAAGTGGGAGTAGGAGCGCTGAGGGGCCGCCTTGTCTGGCATGCGTAGGAAGCTGTGGGTGCTGTACCATGGGCCTTGGCGGCAGCAGTGGAGGTGCAGCCAGGGCAAGGAGGAGTCCTCCCCTTTCTCCTGCAGAATCTGGAGGATCCCGTCTTTCTGCTGGCACCTGAGCCAGGCATAAGTGGAGCATTATCTCCCTCTTAACAAAATTTAGGGGGTGACTGTGTATCTTTTTGCTTGTTTTTTTTGTTGTTGTTGTTGTTGTTGTTGTTGTCATCATTGTTGTGAAAAAGTCTGAAACTTTTTGTAATTTCATGAATCGAGGAGGGGAAAAAGGTATCATAATAGGCCTTCCAATTTACTCACCTGTTCTTTTTCCTTGCTTCCAGTCTGTTTCATTCTCATTATCGTCTTTTTCTTCCTCTTTATTTGCTTATGCCACTGCTTCTATTTCTTGTTTCTATTCTTGTTTCTCCTCTATCTCCTCCTGCTTTTTTTTGCTTTTTACCAAGCAATGGCATTAACAACAAACGAAAACTGAGTTAAAAATAAAGTACTTGTCAGTGTGTTGTATTTTTAAAATAATTGGTTCATTACTATGTTTTAGAAATTTGCATAATTATTTAGTTACTTGAATAGCTATGCTTTCCTATTCCTGTTAATGCATTGTAAGTAGTTATTCAAGGACTAAAAAATGAAGTATCAAATAAAATATTGGTATCAAACAGCTGTGTCATCTCTCTCACATATTAGTCTGGAGATATATAAGACGCATGGGGGTAATAAGTTCCAATTAGGAGGTCATTAAGTAAACTATATTCCCTTCATGTTATATTTCTCTGCCACAATTTTCAAGAGTATTATCTGCAAGAGCAGACCTGGTTTGTCAACATATCTTTACAACAGGAAAAGGAAGTGGGGATCATGCAAATAATGTTTTAAGCCCAAGATTCACAACCAAAAATAAGGCTTTATTAACTTTTGCCTTTAAGAACCTGCAGTGTTGAGCCCTCTTTCCTAGTATTACAACCTTTAGTATGAACTCTTTTTTTAGTGATTGCTCTAGAAGTTTATGCATTTTATTGAATACTTTAAAGAAACAAATTGTATATTGTATCATTTTTCAAGCCCACAGAAATGGATTAAGACCTGTAATTTTGACACTTTTAAAATTATTTTTAAGGTTATGGCATGTAAAATACTGTTGATATATGTAAGAATATGCATAAGTACTACCAGATAGCTTATTTTGAAGAGACAGTGTCTAAATTTTTGTCCAGAGTAAATTGGTTGCAGTTTCTTAGGTGTGTTTCCCAGTACATTGCCTCATTGTTTAAAAGTATATAGAAATTTTGGATTCTGTTTACCCTCATATGGTCCTTTGTTTATGGGTTATTTAATATTTCTAGAGACTAAAGACATCACAGTCCCCTTTAAGATTCAGTAATATTAATAAGATTTGTTATATATAGGGTTAGAATCCAAGAAACTCAGAGGAAAATTGTTAAATTATATAGCTGTAGAGCAGGAAATGAAACCTAGGTTCTAAACTGTAAGGGGGTCATGAGCTACCATACAAGTGCATCAGTGACCAAGCATAGCATAAAGTGGGCAGAATTACATGATGGTTAAGAGAGTGAGCTGTGCCGCAATAAACATACGAGTGCATGTGTCTTTATAGCAGCATGATTTATAATCCTTTGGGTATATACAATAGCAAAGACTTGGAATCAACCCAAATGTCCATCAGTGACAGACTGGATTAAGAAAATGTGGCACATATACACCATGGAATACTATGCAGCCATAAAAAAGGATGAGTTTGTGTCCTTTGTAGGGACATGGATGCAGCTGGAAACCATCATTCTTAGCAAACTATCACAAGAACAGAAAACCAAACACTGCATGTTCTCACTCATCGGTGGGAACTGAACAATGAGATCACTTGGACTCGGGAAGGGGAACATCACACACTGGAGCCTATCATGAGGACGGAGGAGGGGGGAGGGATTGCATTGGGAGTTATACCTGATGTAAATGACGAGTTGATGGGTGCTGACGAGTTGATGGGTGCAGCACAGCAACATGGCACAAGTATACATATGTAACAAACATGCACGTTATGCACATGTACCCTAGAACTTAAAGTATAATAATAATAAATAAATAAATAAATAAGAGTGAGCTGTGCAGCCTAGCTGTATGTGAAATGACTTTTTTTTTTTTTTTTTTTTTATTCTCGTTCTGTTGCCCAGGCTGGAGTACAGTGGTGCAATCTTGGCTTACTGCAACCTCTGCCTTTCAGGTTGAAGGGATTCTTTTGCCTCAGCCTCCCGAGTAGCTGAGACTACAGAGGTGCATGCCACTACACCTAGCTGATTTTTGTATTTTTTGGTAGAGATGGGGTATCACCCTGTTGGCCAGGTCTGTCTCGAACTCCAGACCTCAAGTGATCTGCCTGTCTTGGCCTCTCAAAGTGCTGGGATTACAAGCATCAGTCACTGCCTCTGGCCCGGGGAGTGGGGGTTACTGCTGAAGTATTATCTTTGTATCCTAAAACATGCCCTTCTGAAACTGATGACATTGATGCAAAACTTTTCCTGAAGTCGTTGCAAGCTATAGTCTTTTTACCTCCATTTTCCTACATACTGCTTGTATTTAATGGTTCCTTGTATTCAACAGACTGTGTTTTACTATTTATAACTATAGTATTACTTTTCTGTATTGAAAAGGAGAAATTATATTGGCCTTTTCTTAACGTATACATGAACATCACAAACAACAATTTTTCAAATCAGTTTTCTCTTTTGTCTTTTGTGAATCTCGAAGTGGGCACATGACCCACTTTCCCAGTTAAGGTAAAGGTACACATTTATACCTTATCTCAGAATAGTCAGAAGTCAGGTTCTTATTGTGTGGTTAGTAATACAAATATTGATAAGGTCATGTACTTAGTATTTAGAAGAATTCTGAAATAGTACTTGTTAATTTGTAAGTTTTATGTATTTATTACCTTTTTTGAATTTTTTTATAGTGTTCACAAACTTGACACTCATGGACTATTAGTAGTAGGTTTTAATTCTATCTCTTTTGGCTTTGATCATATAAGATGTATTTTCCTTAGTTTTAGCATGTAATATGAATTTAATTGTTTATTTTAGATTTTGAACAAAAAAGGATCTATAGAATCGTTGCTCGCATTGACACTGGCCCAGTTGTCCCATTGGTGGTTTTTTTTTTCTTCTGGATCATCGTAAGAGTTGACCCTGCTGTTAAACCTTGAAACTTGTATCTGCTTTATCTGATTTCTCTCCTCAAAAAAAGACCTTCAGGAAGTACCAAATAACTGAAACATACCAGATCACAACACCAGATGCCTTCTGCCACTCCTTCATTTCTGTCCTCTTATACATTATTACATTTCTTTCCTGACCCTAGTTTTAGTCAAGTAGATAAATTTGAGACTGAGCTCCCATCTCCTGGGCTGCAGCACCAAGTTAAAGCTTTCTTGCTTGGCAGTACTTGTCGCCTCAGTGACTGGGTTTCGGTCTGGTGAGCAGCAGGACCTGGGCCAGACCCTTGATGTTTGGGTAGTAACGTGAACAACCATTTTAACTGTTATTCTTTACTGAAATTTTACTTTCTAGTTACTGGCCTCTTCTTTATTTAATCTGTCATTCCTTTGACCTCACATCTCTTTTTTCTTTGACTTTACAGTCAAAGAACTTAATGCTCCCTAAATTCAAATATTAAGGTTAAAAAAAGAGAAAGGAAATATCTGAAGAGAAAGTATATTTTGCAAATGAATTAAAGATGGGTTCGTGGATATAGATTTATAGATTCACCTAGAGTTTTGAGTTCAGGTGACTTTTCACAATATGCAGTAAGTCAGAAAGAATCCCAAGATAATTGTGACATTATAAAGCTAGGTATTGAAAACCAGAAAGATTTCACCTCAATATGGCACTTTTAATTCAAGAATAGTAGCCACCAAATGAGTTTTTCAAACTGTAATCATTACTCTTTAAAATTTAAGAGAAAGTTTATTTGTAACTTTTATTTTACTTTTAGTACAGCTTCTGAATTTATTTATCCATAGATAGGACAAAATAGATGAGCATCTGCTTCCCTTCCCCCTAAGCAATGTATTGTTACCGAAATGTAATATATTTTTACTTATACTTGAAGGCAGTGTTTTTCAGTCTTTTCTATGTAAGTAGCTCAGATCTTTAAGGACAGAGGATGTATACTGGGGGCAGCTTATGGTCTTATTCCTAACTGAAACTCTGTTATCTTAGATTCTTTGTTTCCTATTTGTGAATAATCTTCTGCTCTAGTAGGATGAGCCTGTTTACCATGTGACTGCCTGAGTGATCTTTTGCTTTGTGTCCCAGTTTTTAGAAGCAGGCAGATTATATTACCTGGATTAAAATGTTTTTGACACTAAAGGTAGTATCTTACATTTTTACTTATGAGTTACTTTAAGTACAACTTTGATTAAACTATGGGAATTGAGTTTCCATAGATTTCACCATAGTGAAAATGGAAAGCAGGGGAGCATTCCACAGCAAACCCTGAACTTATTTATAGGGAGTTAATGAAGTGTCTGAGGAATGCAAGCATTCACGCTAGGGTGTGTGTGTGTGTGTGTGTGTGTGTGTCAGTGACAGATGAGCATCGTATTTGAAGCATAATTGTGCTTCTTCAGGTTCCAATATCCAGTAATTTTATCATACAGTTACAGTAACTAATATTAAATCCACAAACCCACTTGGGTCTACTCTTTATTTGTATTTTAAAATAATAATTTTTAGCTTCCAAATAGTGTTATTTTTTTCTGAATTAGAAAATATTATTTGCATTGAGTTAAAAGAATCATTTTTTATGTATATTATATTATGTCTTAAAAGTGTTTGCATTGTTACCTAGATTCTCTTTTATCTTTCAATATGAATTTTTATTGATTTATTACATGTTTATTTTCTTTTCAGCAAGCCATCATTCTTTAGAAGGCAATGATGGAACAGTACCAGCAGAAATTGAAGGAGCAGCAGAAGGTAAGAAGAAAAAGAGATTTTATGTTTTATGGTTTTTTTTTTTTTGAGATGGAGTCTCGATCTGTCACCAGACTGGAGTACAGTGGGACAATCTCAGCTCACTACAACCTCTGACTCTGGTTCAAGTGATCCTCTGCCTCAGCCTCCTGAGTAGCTGGGATTACAGGCACATGCCACCACACCCAGCTAATTTTTGCATTTTTAGTAGAGACAGGATTTCACCATGTTGGCCAGGATGGTCTCGATCTCCTGACCTCGTGATCTACTCGCCTCGGCCTCCCAAAGTGCTGGGATTACAGGTCTGAGCTACCATGCCTGGCCTGTTTTATGTTTATTCTATTTTATAGATTATATTATTCTTAAAATACCTCACTTGGAAATAAAAGATGATTATTTTGGTATGCTTTCCTAAACAACAAGTTGTTTGTGTTATAAAAGGTAATATGCCTCTTTACCATATTGATCAATAAAGCTTATGAAGATGAAAACTAAGTGATAAGTGAAGGTCTTCATGATGCACAGTATTATTTTTCTGATCATGGTTTTTATTATAAACTGTAACTTCTTAAGTAGGTATGCTTCATTACTTGTTGATGTCTAAATCTGGCCTAGTAGCCAATGCACATGATAACAGACGGTAAAGCTAGGTGACACAACCTTTAATAATAGGAAAATAGAACGTTCTTTTTAACATAGATTTACTGACATTTTTACGTACAACAGTTTCCTGCTGACAGCTCAAGTGTTTGTCTATCTTCTCTGTAATACTGGGGCTTTAGTTAAGGGATACTCGAGTGTTATCAGTAAATTAGTTTATGTACATAGATATATTTTTACAGTACCTCTTCCTGCATCTAGTGTTGAATTTTTCAATTATGCTTCCAATTAAGTTCATTTAATTATTTAATGCCTCTCTAAATGTAGAATTAATTCAACTAAATTAAAGGGGCTAATTTTTAATAGGCATCTAATTCATATGCTGTTTACAGAAAAATCATCTGGGCTTTAAAAATTTGCTTCAGATTTTGCCATCTTAGTATGTCTTTATGTGGTGTATTGTTTTGGTGTTTTATTTTAATATTTTGTAAAATATACGTAATATAAAATAACACTTTTAACCATTTTTAAGTGCTGTTGTTAAGCACATCCGCACTGTTGTCAGGTATCACCACTCTCCATCTCCAGAGCTTTGTCGTCATTCTAAACTGAAGTTCTGTACCCCATAAGCAATAGCTTCCCATTTAACCCTCCTCCTGGTCCCTGGCAACTACTATTCTATTTTCTGTTCGTGAATTTGTTTACCCTAGATACTGTACGTAAGTGGACTTGTACAATATTTGCCCTTTTGTGTCTGGTTTATTTCACCTAGCATAATGCTGTCAAGGCTCATTTATAACACTATCAGCATTTCCTTTAAAAAATTATTTTTTTATTTATAGAAACGTGGTCTTGCCATGTTGCCCAGCCCGGTTTCAAAATTCTGTGCTCAAATGACCTGCCCACCTTGGCCTCTGAAAGTGCTGGGATTACAAGTGTAAGCTACTGAACCTGGCCAGATTTTTTTCTTTTTATGACTGAATATTATTCTGTGTATGTATATATTACATTTTCTTTGTTCATTCACCTACTCATGGGCATAGGGTTGGTCCTGCCTTTTGATCACTGTGAATAATGCTGCTATTAAGCAGTGTACAAATACCTGTTTGAGTCCCTGCTCTTAGTTCTTTTGGGTATATACGCTTAAAGGGTGTTGTTTGATCATATAATTCTATGCTTAATATTTTAAGAAATTGCCAAACCATTTTCCACAGTGGTCTGTACCATTTTACATTCCAAAAAATAATACATAAATGTTCCAATTTTTCTGTATTGTTGCTGACAGTTAATATTTTCTGTTTATGTATTGTATTTTTATAGTGTTTGAAATTCATCTGAGGGTTTTTGCTGATACCAAAATATTAGAAAATGTTTTCTAAAAAAAAATGCCTTATTATAAAGACTATTTTCTCAGTCTATTTTCTCAATAAGAAGAACTTCTCTTTACCCTGCCTTATTTCATTGCACCCACTCTTTTCTGTATCAGGTTGTGCAGGGGAGAAAGGGAGCAGTGTATCTCTTTCCTGTGCTGAGTTGTGGTAGTCCATCACTGGGTTGTAAAGAGCCTTGCCTCCTCTTTTACTTGGGAGAAATGCACTGAATCTGGGTTCCATATGGATTTATTTTGAGAGTGATACTGTTATAACTTTATGGAAATAATACTGGATAGAAAGTTAGTGGATGGATTCTCCGTCTGATGAGAGTTTTGGGCAAATCGAATGTCTGGTTTCTGAGCCTTATTTTTCCTCTGATGCAAGAAAACCGTAAATTAGCCAGCCAGTGAGAAACTCTCACAGCTCTGGGTGTGGGTTTAGGACACTGGATTTCTACCACTCACATTCTTGCTACTTTTCTTGCACAGGGATCATGGCCCAAGTTGCAGTGTCCACCCTGTCCGCTGAAGATGAAGAGTCCTTGGAGAGCAGGATGGCTGTGACATTCCTCATGTCAGTTCTCGAGTCCATGTGGAGACTTTTTGTTCTAACATTCTATAGTTGAGTAGGACTGGGCTGTAGATAAAGTTGATTTGTGTTTTGTAGAACATACAGTTTTATGGTTTTTAGTTCTAATGAATACTTCTTTTTCTTGAATAGTAGTTATGGTCAGACGCTTCCAACCAAATGTGCGTGTGGAGATTCTACACCAGTTTTTGGACAATCTGGATACCAACTGGGTATCCCCCAATTCCGTTCTGACACTACCTGGAGTTTGTGCCGACTCCTCAGGATAGGGGCTCAGTCCCACAAGACTACCTTCACTTCACATGCCAATTGCAAGTCCTAGGTTGTTAGATGTACTTTTGACCAACCAGTTAGAAACCAGGGTCTCATGACCCCCTTCTTGGGTTGAATCATTTGCTAGAACAGCTTGCAGAACTCAGAAAAACAGGTTATTTTCTTTTTTTTCTGAGATACAGAGTCTCACTGTGTTGCCAGGCTGCAATTCAGTGGTGTGATCAAAGCCCACTGTAGCCTCGAACTCCTAGGCTCAAGTAATCCTCCTGCCTCAGCCTTCCAATGAGACATCAGGCCTGCATCACCATATCTGGCTATATTCTTTTATTTTTTTGTAGAGATGGGGTCTTGTTATGTTGCCCAGGCTGGTCTCAAATTTCTGAGCTCACATGATCCTCCCATCTCAACCTCCCAAAGTGCTGGGATTATGGGCATGAACCACTGGATCTCACCAATTTGCCTTCTATTACTGGTTCATTGTAAAGGATATATTTCAGAAACAGCCAGTGAAAGAGATGTACATGTAGGGCACAGTGGCTCATGCATATAATGTCAGCACTTTTGGGAGACTGAAGTGGGAGCATTGCTTAAGCTCAGGAGTTTAAGACCAGGCTGGGCAACATGGTGAAATCTCATCTCTACAAAAAATTTTTCTAAAAATTAGTCTGGTGCAGTGACATGTGCCTAGAGTTCTAGCTACTCAGGAGGCTGAGGTGAAAGGATGGCTTGAGCTAGGGAGTCTTAGGTTGCAGTGATCCACGATTGTGCCACTGCACTGTAGCCTGGGAGACAGAGACAGACCTTGTCTCAAAAAAAAAAAAAAAAAAAGGAAATAAAAGAGATGCACAGGGCAAGGTATGTGGGGAAGGGCACAGAGCTTCCATGCCTTCTCTTGGGCATGTTACCCTCCCAGTATCCCCCTTGTGTTCAGCAACCCAGACACTCTCCAAACCCTGTTGTTTAGGGTGTTTATGAAGGCCTCATTATGCAGGCATGATTGATGAAATCAGTTGACCATTGGTGATTAAGTCAATCTTCAGCACTTCCTGGTGCTCAGTGGGTGAGGCTGACAGCTCCAAGCCTCTATTCACATGGTTTGTTCTGGCAACCAGCCCTCCTCCTGAAGCTGTCTAGGAGCTTTCAGTCACCTAGTCATCTCAGTAGCATTATTAATTGTATTATTACTATGGTGGAGATCCCAAAGGTCTTAGAGGTTCTTGTGTTAGAAACCTGGGACTAAGACCAAATATTGAAACAAATGATGCTTCTGTAAATTTTATCACTGACAACTTTATGAGAACTTTAGAAGCTCTGTGCCAGGACCAGGGGCAGAAACCAAATGTGTATTTCTTTTTTTCTTTTTTTCCTTTTGAACACAGTCTCTCTCTCTCTTCCAAACTGAAGTGCAATGACGCAGTCATAGCTAACTGCAGCCTCAACCACCTGGGCTCAAGCAATTCTCCCACCTCAGCCTTCGAAGTATCTGGGACTACAGGTATGCACCATCCATTTAATTTTTGTATTTTTTAGCCCAGCTAATTTTTGTATTTTTTTATAGAGATGGGATCTTGTTATGTTGCCAAGGCTGGTCTCGAACTCCTGGGCTAATGCGATTGTTTCACCTCAGTCTCTCAAGCAGCCTAAACTACAGATGCATACCACCATACCCAGCTATTTTTTTCTTTTCTTATTTCGTTTTGTTTTTGTTGTTTAGTTGAGGATCTAACTATGTTTCCCAGGCTGGTCTCAAACTCCTGGCCTCAGACGTTTCCTCGCTTTGACCTCCTAAACTGTTGGGATTATGGGTGTAAGCCATGGCCACTGTGTCCAGCAGTCACAAGTGATTTTGTAGGAGAAAGAGGGAGGTAAGAGAGTCAGAATTGGAGGAGATCTGATGACGGAAGCAGAGGTCAGAGAGGGAGATTTGAATATGCTTCGTTTCTGGTTTTGAAGATGCAGTTAGGGGCCATGAGCTAAGGAATGGCAGTGGCTTTTAGAAGCTGGGAAAGGCAAGGGAACACATCCTCTCTGGAGCCTCCAGAAGGAATGCAGTCCTGCTGACACCTTGACTTTAGCCTTAATTGACCTATTTTGGACTTCTGGCTCCCAGAACTGTTAGGTGGTAGATTTGTGGTGTATTAAGGCACTCAATGTAGGGCAGTTTGTAACATCAGCAGGAAGAAATGAACATGAACCCAGGGGTGGTGGCCCACACCTATAATTCCAGGTATTTAGGAGGCTGAGGCAGGAGGATTGCTTTGGCCTAAGAGTTCAAGACAAGCCTGGGAAGCATAGTGATGCCCCATCTAAGAAAAAAAAATAGCCGTGTGGTAGTATGCACCTGTAGTCTTAGCTACTAGAAAGGCTGAGGCAGGATGATTTTTTGACCTATGAGTTTGAGGTCTCAGTGCATTGTGATTGTGCCATGGCACCCTAGCCTGAGTGACACAGCAAGATTTTGTAAAAGAAAAAAAAAAAGAAATGAGTGAGTATGGCATGAATGAGGACAGATGGCAATATTAAATAAGTGTTCAGGGTTGGCCTAAGTGAAAATTGAGGAAAGACTTGAAGGAGGGAAAGTAGCTGGCCAAGGTGCTGAGGTAAGAGCATTGTAGGCAGAAACAACAGAATAAAGATGCCAGTAGGGAACTCCGTGGTGTGTCTGAAACTTAGGAAAGAGGCCCGTGGGGCAGAGTGAGGGAGAGAAGTAGGGGAGGAGGCCAGGGACTTGTTGGGCTGAGATCAGTACAGATAGTGTAAGCCCTGAGAGGCTATTGCTGGGGTTTTGGCTTTTACTCTGACTGAGATGGGAACCGTGGGAGGATTTTGAGCAGAGAAGCAACATGAACTGTTTCCTGATATAAAAACATCCCTTGGCTGCTGTGTTGAGAAAGATTGTGGGAAGATTTGGGTAGAAGCAGGGAGACCAAGTCGTGGCAACATCCAGGTGGGAGATAAGTGTTTCTGACCAGGGTCGTGGCAATGGTGAGAGATGGTTGATTCTTATTGAAATACTAAGTAATTAAAAAAAAAAAAGTACAGCCTTTCCCAATTATATGAAGTATGGGATGCTAGATTAAAGAAACCTCAAGTCAGGCCAGTGCAGTGGCTTATGCCTGTAGTGCCAGCACTTTGGGAGGCAGAGATGGGAGGACTGTTTAAGTTCAGGAGTTTGAGACTACCCTTGGCAACATAGTCAGATCTCCTTTCTACTCAAATAAAAAATAATATAATTATCCAGGCATGGTGGTATGTGTCTGTAGAACCAGTTACGCCAGTTGTTGAAGTGGGCAGATCTCTTGAAGGTGGGAGTTTGAGGCCAGTTTGGGCAACATAGCAAAGCTTCTTTCTCCACACAGAAAAATAGCTGGGAGTTGTGGTGCTCACTTGCGGTCCTAGCTATGGTGAGGCTGAGGCAGGAGGATCCCCTGAGACTAGGAGGTCAAGGCTGCAGTTAGCTATGAGTGCACCACTGCATTCCAACCAGAGTGACAGAGTAAAACCCTGTCTCAAAATACAAATACAACTAAAAATCTTAAATCAGACCAATCCCTTTTTGACTGTGCAAGCTCCTCAACCTCATAGCTGCGTGACTGGGTTTGTGTTGCTGGAGATGAGGAGACCTGTGCCCAGTTGTTGCTGCCTAATCAGTTTATTTTTAAATATATTAATGAAATTTATTTCATCATACTTTACATCCTCATATTGTGTGGTTTTTTTGAATTCTCCTTTAAATAGCTTGTAACTATTCAAACATCTTATTGGTTCCATAATTAATTAATTCTTTTTCTAATTAACTTTTTAAAAATCAGAATTGATGTTAGACTACTCAGTTTCTGTTAATGAGGAGATGAAGTGGAGTTGTTTGCACACTGTACCTAAGGTTAGTATCATATTGGTTAAATCAAATCAATACTTCAGCAAATGCAAAATTAGAGCTGCTTCAGCATGGAACGCTCTCATGGTTCTTGAAGATGCCATTTCCTATTTTGGTTTTTAGTAAAGAGCTGCTGTCATTTCAACCCCCTTGCTATTTAGGCACTTAGGAATTTTTCACTGGAATTAATGTAAAGAAAGACCATGGGCATTTGTAATGAATTTAGCATTCATCATTCGACTGCATGACTGATCCCTAGAGCTGTAATTTTACTAATGAATTTTTCAGATACTACTCAGCTAGCAACTGAGCCTAATCAGCAACCCACCCTCAACCATTCAGTGGTCTTTTGTTCTTCTCTATTCCTCCTAAAAGTCGATTACTCTCAGAAGGTGATGAAAACTTACATTTCTTTTGTTTTTCTTCCTAGAGACAAGCTATTGCTCTGTCACCCAGGCTGCAGTGCAGTGGCTTGATCATGCCTCACTGCAGCCTGAAATCCCTAGGCTCAAACAGCCCTCCCATATCAGCCTCCCACGTAGCTGGGACTACAGATGTTTGCCATTATGCCCAGCTAACTTCTTTATTTTTTATTATTGAGATGGAATCTTGCTATGTTGCCCAGGATGGTGTCAAATTCCTGGCCTGAAGTGATCTTTCTGCCTCAGCTTCCCAAAGTGCTGGAATTATACGCAGGCCTTTGTTCAACCCCCATTTTCTTTCCTTTTGTTTTCTCTTTTCTTTTCTTTTCTTTTCCTTCTTTTTTTTTTGATGGAGTCTCTGTTGCCCAGACTGGAGTGCAGTGGTGCCATCTCGGCTCACTACAACCTCTACCTCCCTGGTTCAAGCAATTCCCCTGCCTCAGCCTCCCAAGTAACTGAGATTACAGGTGCACATCACCATGCCTGGCTAAGTTTTTTGTATTTTTAGTAGAGATGGGGCTTCACCATATTGGCCAGACTAGTCTCCAACTCCTGACCTCACGCAGTCTGCCCACCTCAGCCTCCCAAAGTGCTGGGATTATAGGTGTGAACCACTACGCATGGCCTTTTTTAAAATAATAATTTTATTGAAATATGATTAACATCATATATTTCATTTATCAAAGTATGCAATTCAGGCAGGGTGCAGTGGCTAATTCCTATAATGCTAAGACTTTGGGATGCTGAGGTAGGTGGATTGCTTGAGTTCAGGAGTTCAAGACTAGCCTGGGCAACATGGCAAAACAGCATCTCTAAAAAAATACAAAAGTTAGCTGGGTGTGTTGGCTCATACCTGTGGTCCCAGCTAGTTGGGGACATGAGGCTGGGAGATCACTTAAGCCTAGAAGGCATAGGTTGCAGTGAGACCAGATGGTGCCACTGCACTAGTGTCAGTGACAGAAAGAGACCATGTCTCTAAATAAAAAAAGAAAGAAAAAAAGTGTGATTCAGTAGTTTTTAGAATATTCACAGAGCTGTGCGTCTATCACCACAGTCACTTTTAAAAGTGATTACCCACTTATGAGTTACCCACTTACGAATCAGAAGCCCTCACCTCTTAGCAGCTACCTCCTACTTCCCCAACAATCCTGTGTCTTCATAGGCAATCACTGGTTTATTTTCTGTCATTAGTATTTTGCCTAATCTGGACCTTTTACAGAAATAGAATTGTACAATGTATGATCTTTTATAGTTTGCTTTTTTTTCTCTTAGCACAATGTTTTCAGATTTCTTTCATGTTATAGTGTGTATCAGTATTTCTTACCTTTTTTAGCTGAATAATAGTTTATGTTTAGCCATTCATTAGCTGATGGACATTTGTATTGTTTCTGCGTATCGGCCATCATGAGTAATGCTACTATGGACACTCATATGCAAGTTTTTGTGTGAACATATATTTTTATTTCTCTTGGATTTATACCCAGGAGTGAAATTGTTGCATTATGTGATAACTATACACTTAGCCTTTGAGAAACTGCCATGTTGTTTTTCAAAGTGGTTACACCAGTCAGGCTTGGTGGCTCACACCTTTAATCTCAGTTATCTGGGAGGCTGACTTTGGAGGATTGCTTTAGCCCAGGACTTCAGGACCAGCCTGGGCAACATAGGTAGACAATATCTTGGTTTTTTTAAAAAATCAAATGACAAGAAAAGAAACACCCAAATTGATGACACCATTTTGATGACACCATTTTATGTTCCCACCAGTAATGTATGTGGGTTCCAATTCTTCCTCATTGTCACCAACTTTTTTTTTTTTTTTAGACAAAATCTTTGTCACGCAGGCTGGAGTGCAGTGGCATGAACATGGTCAGTGCAGCTGTGACCTCCCTGGCACAATGATCCTCTCACCTCAGCCTCCCAAGTAGCTGGGACTTATAGGTGTATGCCATCATATGTGGCTGATTTTTACATTTTTTGGTAGAGATAGGGTTTTGCCATGTAACCCAGGTCAAACTTCTGAGCTAAAGTGATCTGCCTGCTTTGGCCTCTGGAAGTGCTGGGATTATAGGTGTGTGCCACCACACCCAACTGGTGTAACCACTTTGGAAAACAGCCACTGAGTCCAGCCTTCACCAATATACCAGTATTTGTTAAAATCTATTTTATTTTTACTTACTATTCTTCATTTTTTAAAATTATTTTGTATCTGTCTTATTAATTATAATAAACAGTAAATAATTTTGTAGTAGAGTTGACAGTCTCCAAAAAGTATTTGTTGTTTAACTGAAATACAGTTTTTTTAAACCTGGATATATATTTTTTTCATTTTCATTTTATTTTTAGTTATTTTTAAAAATTATTGATTTTTTTTATTTTAATAGGTGTTTGGGAAACAGGTGGTGTTTGGTTCTATGAATAAGTTATTTAGTGTTGTTTTCTGAAATTTTATAGCATCCCTTATTACTCATTAAATTATATATTAACTCATGAAATCATTAATAAACCAAGGACTTTAGTAAAATGGAAATTTTATTTTAACTTGTAACCTGAGAAATAACTATCCAAAAATCAGAGAAATTACCACATTAAAGTTTTAAAATCTTGAGCCTAAAAATGAAAACTGGTGCACCTAAGAACCACAGGCCCACTGGTCAAGGTGAACAAAACTAAATTTAAAACAAAATAAAACCAAGAAAACCAAACTCAAAATTATTCAGTGTTCTGTAATGCTGTTTTATTTGGGACTCACAGAAAGTAGTTACTATTATTATTATTTTGACATGGATTCTCACTGTCACCCAGGCTGGGGTGCAGTGGTATGATCTTGGCTCAATGCAGCCTCTGCCTCTGGGGTTCAGTGATTCTCCTGCCTCAGCCTCCAGAGTAGTCGGGATTACAGGCATGCTCCCCCAAGCCTGGCTAACTTTTGTATTTTTAGTAGAGACGGAGTTTTGGCCAGGCTGGTGTCAAACTCCTGACCTCAAGCAATTGGACTGCCTCGGCTTCCCAAAGTGCTGGAATTACAGGCATGAGTCACTGCGCTCAGCTGAAAATAGTTAATTTTACATATATTCTAAGTCAGAATACATTTTGTTTTTAAATATTTGATGACTTTAGGATACTGTATTAACTCTTAAATGAATTAATACAAGTTTAGATATAAAGATTATATTTATGTTGACAAAATTACTAATTTTTTACATATATGAAAGTAATAATATATCATAGTTTTTATACTTGTATAATATTTTGACATACATATTAGCTAATATTTTATATTCATTTTGGATTTTCACATTATTTGTTAGATGCACAGAAAACTAATATTTTGTGAATACACAAATTAGAAGCATTTTGCTGGATGCATTCATAAATAGCATTTTATTTAAAAAGAACACTAATTGAAATTTCACACCATTTTATGATTCATCAAACACAGTAGTTGAATACTGGCTTATAGCAACATTACACAGGTTAGTCTTAGATAAAAATCATAGCACATTTTAAAATGGTAAGAGGAGGGAAAGGAAAAAGGATGCAAGGCTGTATAAAGATTTTAAAAACAAACATTATATGTCTGGACCACAACTATTCACGCCATTGACTTTGGAAATTCATATTTTGTGAAAAGCATTTTGTAAGGAGAGGACTCATAAGTGTTGTAAGGCACCTAGTACACTACAATGGCACAGACATGATGGATATTCAACAAAATGGTTTAACTTTTATTGATACATGTTAACTTTGTTGTTGTTCATTTATTAACCTAATGACAATCAGCCAATAGATGGAGTGGCATTGACCTGTAAAACTTCTAAGATCCCATCCAAGCTTAGTGTCCTCTGAAGTACTCCATAATTTATTGTCTGTTCCAATCAACATTTACCATAAGCTACAAGCTTACACTGTTAATCGTCCTTCTATGTTTATGTGCTGACTTGAAATGGGCCTATGTGTCCTTTATCTTCACAACCCTAATAGTATCTACACAATTTAATAACTTTTAATAAGTTTGTAGGATACAACTGTATCAATGTACAAAAAATCAATTGCATTTTTATACCTTGACAACAAATATCTGGGAAAAATCAAGAAGACAGTTACATTTACCATAACATCAAAAAGAATAAAGCATTAGGTTGGTAATGGCAAAAACCACAATTACACTTGCACCAACCTAATACTTAGGAATATATATAATAAAGAAGGTAAAAGATTTGTACAACAAAACTGTAAAATATTAATTGAGGCAATTAAGAAAAGACAAAAATACTTGTGTTCATGGATTAGAAGAATTAATATTTAAACATACTACTCAAATTGGTGTATTATTTAAAGCAATTGCTATCAAATTCCAATAGCATTTTCAACAAAAATTCTAAAAACCTACAGTTTCTGTGGAAATATAAAAGACCTCAAATAAAGCAATTTTGAGCAAGAGGGACAGAGCTAGAAGCATTACACTGCCTAATTTCAAGTTATGTAGCAAAGCTATAGTCATCAAAACTGCAAAATACTGGCATAAACACAAACACGTAGACCACTGGAACAGAATAGAGTGCTCAGATTATATATCAGATGTATCCATCTGTATACAGTCAATGAATTTTCAACAAAGGCATACAGATACACAATGGAGAAAGAATAAACTCTTCAATAAATGGTAATGGGAAAATGTGATATCCACATTGGAAAACAAATTGCACCCAACCTTTACAGCACAGTACAATTAATTTAGAATATATTAAAGATGTAGACATTGGACCTGAAACCAAAAATCTTCTAGAAGACAACAATCAGGAAAATTCTTTGGCATTAGTCCTGGCAATAATTTTTTCATATTTGGCACCAAAAGCACAGGAAAAAAAAAGTGGGACTACATCAAACTAAAAAGTTTCTACTGCATAGCAAAAGACAGTCAGTGACATTAAAAGGCTGTCTACAGAACTGGAGAAAAATACTTGTACACCAAATATCAGATAAAGTACTAGTATTCAAAATCGGCAAGAAACTCAAAAAACTTAACCCCCTCAAAAGAAAAGTAGCAATAAAAAATGACAGTTTTTAAAAAGTAGCCAAAAAACTAGGTTGTTTTTTAAAGAAGCCATTAGTAATTATGGGAAAAATGCAAATCAAAACCACATTGAGATCGCGTTCAAGCACATATTAAGATGATATTTATGAAAAATTCAAAAGAAAGCGAATGTTGTCAAGAATGTAGAGAAAAGGGACCTTTGTACACTATCACTGGGAATGTAAATGGTAAAGCCATTATGGAAAACAGCATGGAGGTTCATCAAATAATAAAAAAGAAAACTATCTCATGATTCATCAATCTCCCATCTAAGTAAATATCCAAAGAACATAAAATCACTGTCTTGAAGATATATTTTCACTCCTATGTTTATTTAAGCATTATTAACAATATTAACATTATTAACAACCTAAATATCCATTAACACAAAAGTTAATAAAATATTATATAGCTGAGCATGGTGGCTCAAGCCTGTAATCTCAGTGCTTTGTATTGCCTGAGCAGTACGATTACTTGAGGCCAGGAGTTCAAGATCAGCCTGGGTAACATAGTAAGACCATGTTCCTACAAATTAGCCAGGCATAGTGGTGTATCCCTGCTGCCTTTGTTACTTTGGAGGCTGATGTGGAAGAATAATTTGAACCCAGGATTCAGAGGTTACAGTGAGTTATTATCATGCCACTGCACTTCAGCCTGTTGTATCTAACAACAACAACAAAAAGGAAATTTTACACATACATCTATATATGTATGTGCGAGTGTGTGTGTCTGTGCGTGTGCATGTGTGTGTGTCACACAGTTCAGGCCTTGAAAAAAGCCTTGCCATTTGCAGCTACATGGATCATCTTGATCGTCATTAGGCTAAGTGAAATAAGCCAGATACAGAGAGATGAACACTGCATTATCGCAATTATATGTGGAGTCTAAAAAAGGGTTTGGATTATAGTTACAAACAGTAGAATGGTAGTGACCGAGGGTTGTGTCTTGGGGGAATCAGATATTGTTCAAATGGTACAAATCTGTTTTATAAGATGAGTAAGTACTGGAGACCTAATGTACAGCATGGAGGCTATAGTTAATGTATTGTATAAGTAAATTTTACTAATAAAGAAGATCTCAAATATTCTCACCACACCAACAGTGTTTAACTATGGGAAGTGATGAATATGTTATTTAGCTTAATTGTAATAATTTTACTATATATTTACATATATGTAAATGTCACATTGTATAACTTAAATATATACAGTTTTTATTTGTCAATTATAACCCAGTAAATGTGGGAAAATATTGTGTAACCCTGTATTGTCTAATTACATTTAAATTTCATTTTAAACCCTTTAAAATAAATTATAGATTAAATATGAAATCCAAATGGATATATTGTTTCCAGTCAGGGAAGTTCATTATTTCCAGTCAGGGAAGTTCTAATGAACCAACTTAGTATAAAAGCTAAAATTGGATATTTAGCTAAAGTACCTTTCATAAATAAGAGTAAAATAAATTTTTTCAGAAGTAAAAACTTTGAGAGATTTGATCACCAATAGAAGATTAAGAGTATACTTCGAGAGAAACGTTTTCTTCTATCAAGATAAAGTGAAAATAAAAGTGTAAGAGACTTGATACGAAAATGTCAACCCATGGTGGACATTGAACTAAAGAAATTACATGGTCCTTGGATGCATCAGTTTTGAAAGCATATAAATATTAATATAAGTGTGATTCCATGCATTTTATTAAATAAGATAAAAAGAACTCCAGGGCTGCTTGAACAATTTATAGGAGAAGACTATTTTTTAGAAATGTTTTCCATTGCTAACTTGTTGAAACTTAATAGCTCTTTGCATATTTTGGAGAATGTCAACTCCTTTTATCAGCTGATTTGTATCAGTGGAACAACAGTGGCATAGACATTGCCCACAAGGTTCTGCACACTCAGGATGACTGGGTTATGTGTCCAGGGCAGGGTTGAAGAGCATGGTATGATGAGGTCCACCCAGCACACGAAGTAACTCACTAACAGCAGGATGGTCTGAATGACCCTTTTCTCTGGGAAGACTCTTGGAGAAATGCTGGTGCTAGGATTGCCTCTGATGCCTGGACAAAAGGATCACCATGTGTGTGATTGAATGCAGTGTAATTCCTATAATGAAGATATCCCCGGATAATGTCAGAGTGAGAAAAGGACTTCATTGGAGAAAGTGAACAGTATTTGCTGATCTTAAGTAGACTGGTCTGGGTCACATTAGAAGAAGCCACAATGAAGAATATTATGTTACTACTGAAAGACAAATTAACTGACAAAAAAAAAAAAAAAAAAAGAGAGAGATGACAGTGATGAAGTTATTTGTGAATTTCTGTTTAAGTCTTGCCAACAAGCAGTTGCTGGGGCTGATGGTGCTGGCTTGGTGTACACTCAGGAGACAGGTGTTACAGATACATAGGCCCATCCTCACTCTGTTTATGTAGAACAAGGACTTATGTTTGAACTTACTCCCTAAGTGCAGTGATTCAGGCCTGTCTGGAGGCCAACCATCCACCACAGTGAGAAACATCACTGCATGAATGAAGGCTGAGTGACAGCTGATCAGGTCATGGTGCTTAGATTTGTGATCCTGAAGGAATATTGAAGAAAAGGAAAAAGGTGTTGAGTGAAAGTCCAATGGAAGCTTGGGGGGAAAAAAGGCATTTTAAAGCATAACAGAAGTGGAAAACATGTTCATCTTAATAAGGAAGAAACGTATTTCATGTATCTGGAAAAAAACAATAGATCTCACACTATCAGTGTTTGTTGTTTAGTGTTCCAAATGATCACCAACATCATTTTAATTTTACCCATTTCATGGTTAACTCTGATAATCTCATATACATTCTGGATAATGCAGCCTCCTCACTCATTTCCACTTAAAATAATATACATATAAAACATCAACACATCCACAGTCATGCTGCATAGAGTGTACAATTTTGAAACTTTTGTTGTACCATCTGGGTTCCAAACATTTTAATGTCAAAGCTCATTTTTCTATACAGCTTCTGCCTAGAAGATTGTATATTCTCAGGACTTATCAACAAAATACAACTCCCAATAATCCAGCCTTCAAAATTAGTACAACACAATGTCACATTTCCTAATGTGTCCCTGTGGGCTCCCTACAGGTGATTTGTAGTGTTCTTCATATATGTTACTCAGTGGATTCTAGTTTTCAGAACTAAACTAGGTCAAAATTGCTTTGGGAGTCAGAAAAATCTTTTAGAGAAACATGGGCGAATTCCTCTGTCCTCCAGAGGACACATCTATCTATGCCACACAGCATGAGACACGGAGGAAAATGTAGGTTGCTTATTACCTCTTCTCCCATCACTTTGTTCAGGTGCATTTATTGAGAACAGAAGGATATGCCCATTTGAACCACTATGAGTTTTGGGTCTTTTAATGAGTCTGTGCTTCTGTGTTGTTATCTTTAAAAATGCTTCATATTTCCCACCCCCTTAGGTTTAACAGGAAGGCTAGAGACAATGGGAATTGCGTATGTCCCTTCGCTCACATGAAGGGCTCAAGTGGTCTGAAACTGAATATTTCTCTTCTTCCCAACTGAATACTACAGCAGTTTGGTGATGGGTATTTCCCTTACCTCAGGTCATATAAACTCTGACAATACCCCAGTAGGTTAGGCTTTGCTAAAATAGTTTAATGATGGCAGAGCTTGGTAAAAAGAACAGAATGCTCTGGGTGGCTTTTAGAAAGGTACATTTCCCTTCCCTATGCCAGAAACTTGAGAAATTTCTACCTCTACTGTGAGAATCTAGTAAGGCTTCTGAAAATAAAACTCTCAAAAGTGAGGAGGAACTAAGACTGGCCTCCATGGAGATTTTCACTCTCAAACTTGTCCATTCTCAGGCTTCAGTAATTCCTCAATTACAGTGTAGGTTTTCTACCATAGTACTAATTGCTACTGTAGTTTTTTCTTATGGGTTTCTCTTTTGGTGAGTTGTCATTATCTTTATTCGTATATCTTTCCATACAATTTGGGGGCAGATGGTTAGTTTATGACCTCATTTTTCCTCTTAAATTTTTTTGAGACAGTTTCACTATTACCAGCCAGGCTGGCTGCAGTGGCATGATTATGGCTCACTGCAACCTCCGCCTATGAGAAGCAATTCTCATGCTTCAGCCTCCCGAGTAGCTGGGATTACAGGTGCCTACCACCATGCCCGGCTAATTTTGAATTTTTAGTAGAGATGGGGTTTCACGATGTTGGCCAGGCTGGTCTAGAACACCAGGCCTCAGGTGATCTGCCCGCCTCAGCCTCCTAAATTGCTGGGATTACAGGTGTGAGCCATCGTGCCTGGCCTTTAATTTTGTTTGTCATTGACACAATAATTTTACATATAGATGGAGTACAATGTTGGCTTTAGATACATGTTTATATGGGTAATAAATTATGGGATTTATAATGTCTAACAGCTCGTTCATTTATTTTTTTTGTGGTGAGAACATTCAAAATTTTCTTTGCTAGTCATTTGAAATATTTAATACAAAATTGTTCACCATAGTCACCCTACTTTGCACTGGAATATATTCCTCCTAGTTATCTGTAACTTATTGTCCACTGACCATTTTCTACTAATTTTGCACTCTCTTACACACCCTAATTTCTAGTAACCACCATTCTACTCTCTACTTCAATGATACCAACTTTGTTAGATTCTATATATTAGTGAGAATGTGCAGTATTTATTTCTTTATGGCTGGCATTTTTCACTTAATGTCCTCCAGGTTTGCTGCAAAGGACAGAGTTTTATCTTTTTTGTGACTGAATACTATTTCATTATATATATTTATGTGTACATCATCATGTGTGTATATATATATACACATATATATGAATATATATATGTATGAACATAAGTATGCATGAACATAAGTATGCATGTGTCTTTACAGTTGAATAATTTCTATTTTGGGGGTGTATACCACATAATGGGATTGCTGGGTCAAATGAAAGTTTGGTTTTAAATTCTTTGAAAAATTTTCAGGTTGCTTTCCACCGTGGCTGGAAAAATTCACATTCCCACTGGCAGTGTATAAGCTTTTTCTGTTCACTACCCACCAGCATCTATTATTCTTTGCCTTTTTAATATGGCTATTATGACTGATGGGAGATGGTATCTCATGGTTTCAATTTGCATTTTTTAATAGTTACTGATATTGAACATGTTTATATGCTTGTTGGATGCATGTGTATCTTCTTTTGGGAAGTGTATGTTAATGTTCTTTTTTCATTTTTAAATAAGGTCGTTTGTTTTTTACTTGTTGAATTACTTCTTTCATAGATTGTAGATATTAAAACCTTTGCTGGATACATAGTTTGCAAGTTTTTTCTCTCATTCTGTAGGTTGTGTATTGACTGTAGTTTCTCTTGTGGTGCAGAAGCTCTTTAGCTTAATTAGGTCTCACTTGTCAGTTTTGTCGTGGTGGTGTTTCAATTGCTTTTAGAGTCTTTGTCATGAATTCTTTGCCAGGGCCAATGTACAGCATGGTATTTCCTAGGTTTTCTTCTAGGGTTTTTACACTTTTAGATACTACATTTAAGTCTTTAATCCATCTTGAGTTAATTTTTGTGTGTAATATAATGAAGTGGTCCAACTTCAATCTTCTGCATATGACTAGCCAGTTATCCCAGCACTGTTTATTGAATAGTGAGTCCTTTTCTTATAGTTGGCTTTGTGAAAGATCAGATGGTTTTAGTTGTGTGGCTTTATTTCTGGGTTCTCTAGCCTGTTCCATTGGTCTATATGTCTATTTTTGTACCAGTACCCATGCTCTTTTAGGTATTGTAGCCTTGTAGTATAGTTTGAAATTGGGTAGTATGATGACTCCAGCTTTGTTCCTTTGCATAGAATAGTTTTGAATATTCATGTTCTTTTTGTTTGTTGGTTTCAAATAAGATTTTTCATTTAAAAAAATTCTGTTAAAAATGTTGTTGGTAGTTTGATAGGAATAACATTGAATTCAAAAGTAAATTTCTTTTGGTAGTATGGCCATTTTAGCAGTATTGATTCTTCGATCCATGAGCATGGAATGTTTTTCTGGTTTTGTCATCTCTAATTTTTTTAAACAATGGTTTGTAATTCTCAGTGTAGAGATCTTTCACCTCCCTGGTTAGCTGTGTTTCCAGGTATTTTATTCTTTTTGTGGCTATTGCAAATATAATTGTATTTTTGATTGGATGTTACTGGTGTATAGAAATGTTACTGATTTTCATACATTTATTTTGTATGCTGAAACTTTGCTAAAGTTCTTTTTCAGATCTAGGAGCCTTTGGGCAGAGACTGTGGGTTTTTCTAAGTGTAGAATGATATCATTTGTGAAGTGAAGTTGTTTGACTTCCTGTTTTCGTGTTTGGATGCCTTTTATTTCTTTCCCCTGCCTGATTGCTTCGGTTAGGACTTCCAGTATTATATTTAATAGAAGTCGTAAGAGTAGGTATTCTTGTTTTGTCCTGGTTCTCAAAAGGAATGTTTCAAGTTTTTGCCCTTTCATTATGATGTTGACTATGGGATTTTTATAGATGGCTTTTATTATCTTGAGGTATGTAGTTTTTATGCATAGTTTTTGAGGGTGTTTAACATAAAGGGATGTTGAATTTTATTGAAAGCCTTTACTGCATTAATCTTAATAAATCTCCTGAGAGATCATGTGGTTGTTTGTTTCTT
Organism: Macaca mulatta; assembly: GCF_049350105.2. Taxonomy (NCBI): domain Eukaryota; kingdom Metazoa; phylum Chordata; class Mammalia; order Primates; family Cercopithecidae; genus Macaca; species Macaca mulatta. The sequence goes on from NC_133414.1 coordinate 51,923,105, forward strand.
AGCTCTGTTCATGTGATGAATAACATTTAATTTTATATGTTGAAATAACCATGCATCCCAGGAATAAAGCCTACCTGGATCATGGTGAATTAACTTTTCTGATGGACTGCTGGATTCAGTTTGCTAATTTTTTTGAGGATTTTTGCATCTATGTTCATCAGGGATATTGGCCTGATATTTTCTTTTTTGTTCTATCTCTGGTAGATTTTGGTGTCAGGATGATGCTGACTTCATAGAATGAGTTAAGATGAAGTCCCTCCTCCTCATTTTTTGGGAATAGTTTCCGTACAGCTGGTACCAACTCTTTTTTATATGTCGGTAGAATTTAGTTGTAAATCCATCTGGTTGAGAGTTTTTACTGGGAAGCTTTTTTTAAATTATTGATTCAATTTCAGAACTCAGTGTTGGTCTGTTCAGAGTTTTAATTTCTTCCTGATTTAATCCTAGGAGGTTGTATGTTTCCAGGAATTTATCCATTTCTTCTATGTTTTCTAGTTTGTGTGCATAGAGGTGTTCATAATAAGTCTGTAATGGTTTCATGTTATTTCTGTGGCATCAGTGATAATATTTCCTTAGTCATTTTTATTGTGTTTAGGAAGATCATTTTTTTTTCTTTAATTAGCAGTCTCTCAATCTTATTTGTTCTTTCAAAAATCAGTTTAATTGGAATTTTGTATAGTTTTTTAAAATCTCCATTTCATTCAGTTCAGCTTTGGTATTTCTTGTCTTCTATCTTTGGAGTTGATTTGCGGTTACATGTCTGGTTCCTCTATATATTGCCAGGTGCAATGGCTCATGCCTGTAATTCCAGCACTTTGGGAGGCCAAGGCGGGTGGATTACCTGAGGTCAGGAGTTCAAGACCAGCCTGACCAATATGGTGAAACCTCATCTCACCTAAAAATACAAAAATTAGGTGGACATGGTGGCACACACTTGTAGTCCCAGCTACTCAGGTGGCTGAGACAGGAGAATTGCTTGAACTTGGGAGACAGAGGTTACAGTGAACTGAGATTGCATCATTGCACTCCAGCCTGGGCAACAGAGTGATACACTGTCACAAAAATTAAATAAATAAATAAATAAATAAATAAACAAATAAATAAATGCAATATCAGGTTGTTAATTTGATATCTTTCTAACTTTTTAATGTGGGTGTTTAGCGCTGTAAACATTCCCTTTAACACTTGTTTTAGCAGTTTCCCAGTGATTTAGGTATGTTGTATATTTGTCTCTATTAGTTTCACTTAATTTCTTGATTTTATCCTTAATTTTATTCTTTACCCAAAAGTCATCCAGGAGCAGCTTATTTAGTTTTTATTAAATTGTATGTTTTTGAGAGATCTTCTTGGTATTGATTTCTGTTTTTATTGCACTCTGTTCTGATAGTATGGTTGGTATGATTTTGATTCTTTAGAATATGCTGGGAATTGCCTTATGGCCAAGCATGTGGTGGTCAGTTGTAGAGTATGTGTGATGTGCAGATAGTGTATCCTGTTTTTACTGGCTGGAGTGTTCTGTAGATGACTGTTAGGTCCATTTGGTTAAGTGTCAAGTTTAAGTGCTAAATACCTTTGTGAGTATTCTGCCTTGGTAAATTGTCCAGTACTTTCAGTGGGGTTTTAAAGTCTCACAGTATTATTGTGTGGTTATCTAAGTCTCTTCATAAGTCTCTAGGAACTTGTGTTATGAATCTGGGTGCTCCAGTTTTGGGTATACATATATTTAGGATAGTTAAGTCTTCTCAGTGAATTGAACCTCTTATTATTATGAAATGCCCTTCTTTATCTTTTTTGATCATTGTTAATTTAAAGTCTCTTTTGTCTGAAATAAGAATAGTAACTCCACTCCTGCTCTTTTTTGTTTTGTATTTGCTTGATAAATCTTTTTTTTTTTTTCATTATACTTTAAGTTCTAGGGTACATGTGCACAATGTGCAGATTTATTACATATGTATACATGTGTCATGTTGGTGTGCTGCATCCATTAATTCATCATTTACATTAGGTATATCTCCTAATGCTAACCCTCCCCCCTGCCCTCTCCCCACAATAGGCCCCAATGTGTGATGTTCCCCTTCCTGTGTCCAAGTGATCTCATTGTTCAATTTCCACCTATGAGTGAGAACCTGTGGTGTTTGGTTTTCTGTTCTTGTGATAATTTGCTGAGAATTATGGTTCCAGCTGCATCCATGTCCCTACAAAGGGCATGAACTCATCCTTTTTTATGGCTGCATAGTATTCCATGGTGTACATGTGCCACATTTTGTTAATCCAGTTTGTCACTGATGGACATTTGGGTTGATTCCAAGTCTTTGCTACTGTGAATAGTGCTGCAATAAACATACGTGTGCATGTGTCTTTATAGCAGCATGATTTACTATTCTTTGGGTATATACCCAGTAGTGGGATGGCTAGGTCAAATGGTATTTTAGTTCTAGATCCTTGAGGAATCGCCACACTGTTTTCCACAGTGATTGAACTAGTTTACAGTCCCACCAACAGTGTAAAAGTGTTCCTATTTCTCCACATCCTCTCCAGCACCTGCTGTTTCCTGAGTTTTTAATGATTGCCATTGTAACTGGTGTGAAATGGTATCTCATTGTAGTTTTGTTTTGCATTTCTCTGATGGCGAGTGATGATGAGCATTTTTTCATGTGTCTGTTGGCTGTATGCATGTCTTCTTTTGAGAAATGTCTGTTCATGTCCTTTGCCCACTTTTTGATGGCGTTGTTTGTTTTTTTCCTTGTAAATTTGATTGAGTTCTTTGTAGGTTCTGGATATTAGCCCTTTGTCAGATGAGTAGATTGCAAACATTTTCTCCCATTCTGTAGGTTGCCTGTTCACTCTGATGGTAGTTTCTTTTGCTGTGCAGAAACTCTAGTTTAATTATATCCATTTGTCAGTTTTGGCTTTTGTTGTCCTTGCTTTTGGTGTTTTAGACATGAAGTCCTTGCTCATGCCTGTGTCCTGAATGGTATTACCTAGGTTTTCTTCTAGGGTTTTTATGGTTTTAGTTCTGACATTTAAGTCTCTAATCCATCTTGAATTAATTTTCATATAAGGAGTAAGGAAAGGATCCAGTTTCAGCTTTCTACTTATGGCTAGCCAATTTTCCCAGCACCATTTATTAAATAGGGAATCCTTTCCCCATTTCTTGTTTCTCTTAGGTTTGTCAAAGATCAGATGGCTGTAGATGTGTGGTATTATTTCTGAGGGCTCTGTTCTGTTCCATTGGTCTATATCTCTGTTTTGGTACCAGTGCCATGCTGTTTTGGTTACTGTAGCCTTGTAGTATAGTTTGAAGTCAAGTAGCGTGATGCCTCCAGCTTTGTTCTTTTGGCTTAGGATTGTCTTGGCAATGTGGGGTCTTTTTTGGTTCCATATGAACTTTAAAGTAGTTTTTTCCAATTCTGTGAAGAAAGTCATTGTTAGTTTAATGGGGATGGCTTTGAATGTATAAATTACCTTGGGTAGTATGGCCATTTTCACAATGTTGATTCTTCCTATCCATGAGCATGGTATGTTCTTCCATTTGTTTGTGTCCTCTTTTATTTCACTGAGCAGTGGTTTGTAGTTCTCCTTGAAGAAGTCCTTTATTGCATCTATTTGATTCTTCTCTCTTTTCTTCTTTATTAGTCTTGCTAGCGGTCTGTCCATTTTGTTGATCTTTTCAAAAAACCATCTCCTGGATTCATTGATTTTTCGGAGGATTTTTTGTGTCCCCATCTCCTTGAGTTCTGCTCTGATCTTAGTTATTTCTTGCCTTCTGCTAGCTTTTGAATGTGTTTGCTCTTGCTTCTCTAGTTCTTTTAATTGTGATGTTACAGTGTCAATTTTAGATCTTCCCTGCTTTCTCTTGTGGGCATTTAGTGCTATAAATTTCCCTCTACACTCTGCTTTAAATGTGTCCCAGAGATTCTGGTGTGTTGTATCTTTGTTCTCATTGGTTTCAAAGAACATTTTTATTTCTGCCTTCATTTCTTTATGCACCCAGTAGTCATTCAGAAGCAGGTTGTTCAGTTTCCATGTAGTTGAGTGGTTTTGGTTGAGTTTCTTAGTCCTGAGTTCTAGTTTGATTGCACTGTGGTCTGAGAGATAGATTGTTATAATTTCTGATTTTTAACATTTGCTGAGGAGTGCTTTACTTCCATCTATGTGGTCAATTTTGGAATAAGTGCATTGTGGTACTGAGAAGAATGTGTACTCTGTTGCTTTGGGATGGAGAGTTCTGTAGATGCCTATTAGGTCCTCTTAGTGCAGAGTTGAGTTAAATTCCTGGATGTCCTTGTTAACTTTCTGTCTCGTTGATCTGTTTAATGTTGACAGTGGGGTGTTAAAGTCTCCCATTGTTATTGTATGGGAGTCTAAGTCTCTTTGTAAGTCTCTAAGGACTTGCTGTATGAATCTGAGTGCTCCTGTATTGGGTGCATTTATATTTAGGATAGTTAGCTCTTCCTGATGAATTGATCCCTTTACCATTATGTAATGGCCTTCTTTGTCTCTTTTGATCTTTGATGGTTTAAAGTCTGTTTTATCAGAGACTGGGATTGCAATCCCTGCTTTTTTTTGGTTTTCCATTTGCTTGGTAGATCATCCTCCATCCCTTTATTTTGAGCCTATGTGTGTCTCTGCATGTGAGATGGGTCTCGTGAATACAGCAAACTGATGTGTCTTGACTCTTTATCCAGTTTGCCAGCCTGTGTCTTTTAATTGGACCATTTCGTCCATTTACATTTAAGGTTAATATTGCTGTGTGTGAACCTGATCCTGTCATTATGATATTAACTGATTAGTTTGCTCATTAGTTGATGCAATTTCTTCCTAGCATCGATGGTCTTTACATTTTGGCATGTTTTTGCAATGACTGGTACCGGTTGTTCCTTTCCACGTTTAGTGCTTCCTTCAGAATCTCTTGTAGAGCAGCCCTGGTGGTGACAAAATCTCTAAGCATTTGCTTGTCTGTAAAGGATTTTATTTCTCCTTCACTGATGAAGCTTAGTTTGGCTGGATATGAAATTCTGGGTTGAAAATTCTTTTCTTTAAGAATGTTGAATATTGGACCCCACTCTCTTCTGGCTTGTAGAATTTCCACCGAGAGATCTGCTGTTAGTCTGATGGGCTTCCCTTTGTGGGTAACCCGACCTTTCTCTCTGGCTGCCCTCATTTCAACTTTGGTGAATCTGACAGTTATGTGTCTTGGAGTTGCTATTCTCAAGGAGTATCTTTGTGGCGTTCTCTGCATCTCCTGAATTTGAATGTTGGCCTGCTGTGCTACGTTGGGGAAGTTCTGGATGATATCCTGCAGTGTGTTTTCCAGCTTGGTTCCATTTTCCCCGTCACTTTCAGGCACACCAATCAGACAAAGATTTGGTCTTTTCACATAATCCCATATTTCTTGGAAACTTTGTTCATTTCTTTTTACTCTTTTTTTCTCTGAACTTCTCACTTCATTTCATTCATTTGATCTTCAATCACTGATACTCTTTCTTCTAGTTGATCGAGTTGGTTACTGAAGCTTGTGTATTTTTCACATAGTTCTTGTATCATGGTTTTCATCTCTATCAGTTCTTTTAAGGTCTTCTCTGCATTGATTATTCTAGTTATCCATTCATCCATTCTTTTTGTCAATGTTTTTAGTTTCTTTGTGCTGGTTACATAGTTTCTCCTTTAGCTCTGAGAAGTTTGATTGAGTGAAGCCTTCTTCTCTCAACTTGTCAAAGTCATTCTCTGTCCAGCTTTTTTCCTTTGCTGGTGATGAGCTGCGTTCCTTTGGAGGGGGGAGATGCGCTCTGAGTTTTTGAATTTTTTGAATTTCCAGCTTTTCTGCCCTGCTTCTTCCCCATCTTTGTGGTTTTATCTGCCCTCGGTCTTTTGATGCTGGTGACGTACTGATGGGGTTTTGGTGTGGGTGTCCTTTCTGTTTGTTAGTTTTCCTTCTAACAGTCAGGACCCTCAGCTGCAGGTCTGTTGGAGATTGCTTGCGGTCCACTCCAGACCCTGTTTTCCTGGGTATCAGCAGTGGAGGCTGCAGAAGATAGAATATTGCTGAACAGCGAGTGTTGCTGTCTGATTCTTGCTCTGGAAGCTTCGTCTCAGGTGTGTACCCCGCCATGTGAGGTGTGAGATGTCGGTCTGCAACTAGTGGGGTATGTCTCCCAGTTAGGCTACTCAGGGGTCAGGGACCCACTTGAGCAGGCAGTCTGTCCATTCTCAGATCTCAACCTCCATGCTGGGAGAACCACTGCTATCTTCAAAGGTGTCAGACAGGGACTTTTGCATCTGCAGAGGTTTCTGCTGCTTTTTGTTTAGCTATGCCCTGTCCCCAGAGATGGAGTCTACAGAGGCAGTCACGCCTCCTTGAGCTGTGGTGGGCTCCACCCAATTCGAGCTTCCTGGCTGCTTTGTTTACCTACTTAAGCCTCAGCAATGGTGAGCGCCCCTCCCCCAGCCTTGCTGCCACCTTGCAGTTAGATCTGAGACTGCTGTGGTAGCAATGAGGGAGGTTCCGTGGGCATGGGACCCTATGGGCCAGGTGTGGGATATAATCTCCTGATATGCATTTGCTAAGACCCTTGGTAAAGCACAGTATTAGGTTGGGAGTTACCCAATTTACAGGTGTTGTGTGTCTCAATTTCTCTTGGTTAGGAAAAGGAATTCCCTTCCCCCTTGCTCTTCCCAGGTGAGGCGATGCCTTGCCCTGCTTCAGCTCTCGCTGGATGGGCTGCACCTGTGGACCAGCATTGACTGTCTGACACACCCCAGTGAGATGAACCTGGTACCTCAGTTGAAAATGCAGAAATCACTCATCTTCTGTGTCACTCACATTGGGAGCTGGAGGCTGGAGCTCTTCCTATTCCTACTCGATAAATCTTTCTCCATTTCTTTTCTCTGAGCCT